>NC_086218.1:4516015-5161160 GCF_035770615.1 Melospiza melodia melodia | reverse complement strand
CCCAGGAGATCCCAGTGTCACCCCAATATTCCTCAAGGCCCTTCCTGGGACAGCCCAGGACCCTTCAAAAGACCCCCAAGCAAAGGTCACTGGGGGCTCAGCTTCCTCCAGCTCAGGGGATTTGGGTGATGCCCCAATGGCCCCCCCAGTGTGTAGGGCTTCCCCCCAGTTCCTGTAGGACCTTGTACCCCTCGCATTGTCACCCACCCCGGTGGTGCCACCAGTGACAGCCCCCGATGACAGCCAGGAGCAGGAGCAGGAACAGGAGGGTCCTGCCGACATTCACAGCCACTGCTGGGGACAGAGGGGACACATTGGGGTCACCCTGAACTGCAGGAGTCCTGAACACCCTGGTGACCCCCTGAGACCCCACCTGTGACCCACGATGAGCCAGGTGTCACCTCCAGGGCCAGCTCTGGGCTGAGTGCCCGGAACACGCGGTGCTCGTCCTGTCCCAGCTGGTTGGTGGCCACGCACTGGTAGGTGTCCGAATGTCCCACATCGATGTCCCTGAGCTGCAGGAGGGGACCCCGGGCCACCTCCTGCCTGTTGTGCAGCCAGGTGAAGGTGACAGGGGCTGAGCCCACCTGCACTGAGCAGTGCAGGGTCACGTTGTCACCCGCATGAACCTGGTGTGACACGGGATGATGGCTGATGGTGGCATTGGCCACGGGCACTGCGGGGACAGAGACGGTACTTGTACCTGGTGAGTTGGAATGGGGTGCTGTGGGTGGGGTCATCACCAGCCCGAGGGTCCTGCTCACCCAGGACGGTGACATTCAGAGGGTCACTCTCGGCCACGCTTTCCCCGTCACTGACCCGGCACCGGTACTGGCCGCTGTCATTGTCCCCAACGTGGTGCACCTCCAGGTGGGGGCCAGTGCCCAGCAGTGCCCCCGAGCCCTCCCGGTGCCAGGAGAAGGACAGGGGACCTGTCCCTATGGCCACTGCACAGCTCAGCACCAGTCGGTCCCCGAGTGCCACCTGTCCCCCAGGGGGCTGTGCTGACAGGGACACCCCCGAGGGCGGGACCCCTGCGGGAGAGTGGGACACCAGGCAACAGTGAGGGACCTGGGGGGGGGTGTCAAGGAGGGGCAGGGGAATTCCAGTGAGGGAGATGGGGTGCAGAGATTGGGGGAGGGGGGCTTAGAAAGGAACCCCGAGGGATGATAAGGGGGTCAGGGAGGGAACAGCTGGAGGGGGAGGTGGGCAATACCAGGAAGGGTACGGGGGCCATGGGAGGGGATGGTGAGACTTGGGCAATGTGCAGAGACCTCAGAGAGGGGTGGAGGGGCCCAGGGATGGGGGAGGGGACCCAACGAAGGATGGAGGGAAACACAAGCCAGGAATGGGGGGAGCTTAGGAGCAACCCGGGGCAGCGATGGCAGGACACAGAAAATGCACCAGAGAAGGATGAGGGTACCCATGTACGGACTGGGGTTCCCGGGGAGAGACCCGAGAAAGGACGGGGGGGGCAGGGAGGGATCTGGAAAAGGTTGGGTGCCCTAGAGCAGGCGTGAGGGAGGGCTGGGAGATGCCAGGCAGTGTGGGGGACCCGAGGCATCTTTGGGGGCTCCCCGTGCCCATCCCCGCACTCACTGCACACCGTGACGAGGAGCCGGTTGCTGCTCTTCTGCACTGACCCCTCCTGGGAGTGCACCTCACAGCCATAATGCCCCGAGTGGAAGACCCTCACAGTGGGCACCAGCAGCTGCGGGGAAGCCTGGGGGCCCCCCATCACCTGCCCGTCCCGGTAGAACACGTGTAGCAGGGGCGCTCAGGGCCGCAGGGGCCTGGGGGTGCTGAGGCAGCTGAGAGTCAGGGGGGACCCCTCAGTGAGCTCACGGGGACCCTCCAGCACTGGGACCGAGAAGAGCTCTGGGAAGGAGAGGAGAGGTGAGGACTGTGAGTCTGAGAGCACTGGGAAGTGGCTTTGGGGTTGTCAAGATATTGGAGTTCCAGCCGTGTGGGTGCTCACCATGCACTGTCACTGTCACTGCTGCTGACTGTGACTGCCAGGACCCCACCAAGCCCTCACATCGGTAGCGGCCGCTGTGTTGCAGCTGCAGAGGTGAAAGGGACAGCTTGGTCCCCTTGAGGGACCTCCTGAGATCCTTCTCCTCCCGGTAAAATCACACCCTGGTGAGATGGTTGTCCTGCCGGCACCGGCAGCGCAGTGTCAAGGTGTCCCCCTCCAGCAGTGCCCGCGCTGGCACCTGCAGCACCAGCTGGTCTGTGGGACAGGAAGGTCACATCTCACTGATGAGACTGTTCTGAGGTGGGTGCCCATAGCACTAGGGACATGTGGGTGCTCTGGGGTGCTCTGGGGTGCACTGGGATGTCCCTGTGTGCAGGGGACTGGCTCTTGTCACACGAGGGGTGTGAGGCCATCCACGGAATGGAGCCCACCCTTAATGCTCTGGGGCCCCCATGATCATTAAAGAACCCCCCTCACCATCTAAGACTGTCACGGGGGGGCTGCGCCCAGTGCTGGGTCTGTCACATGTGTAGGTGCCACTCTCGGTGACACTGAGGCGGTCCTGTCCCTTCTGCCACCAACGCTGCCTGTCCTTGTACCAGGTGGTGGCACCGGCAGTCCCCAAGCCCTGGCAGGTCAGTGTCACCCGGTCCCAAAGCACCGCTGGCCTCCAGGGGGGCTCAACCAGGATCTGGGTGGTCTGGGCACCTGTGGGTGACAGGGGACACCAGGCTGCCAGGGCCAGCTTTGGGCTGGGGACAGCGAGGTGGGGACATGGCATCCCCTGAGGACTCACCAGCAAGGCCGAGGGTCTGGGCTGGAAGGGAGAAGGGACAGGGCTCAGTGGGGGTGTCACCATGGGGACAGAGGCACATGGGGTATGGGGTGTGGTGGCTGTCCCCAAAGTGTCCCCGTGGGGACAGATGCTCTTGTGGGAAAGTGTGTGGGTGGTACCCAAAAGTCTGGACAGGCAGGGGGACACTGTGTCACAGCCACCCGTGTACCACATCCCTCTGGCACAGACACTTTGGGAACTGGGACGCGGAGGCCACCCCGGGTTGAGGCAGTGTAGGGGGTTGAGTAATTGTATGCATTGTAAATATATGAATGGCAGTAAAAGTTCTTTGTATTGTATTAGTGACCCTGCCCTGATTCTAGTTATTGTAAATGGGCTGCAGCTGTGATGTCCTTGATTGGGCAGCAGCTGTAGCCCATGGAGGTAACTGAGATAAAAGGGGGTGGGGTGGTCAGGGAGAGCCTGGGAGAGGAGCCCTGACCGAGAAGCAACAACACCACTGCTGTGAAGATCTGCCATGAGAAAACCACCAAGAAGGGATGAGACTCAGGAAATATAATTATACAGCAATATGAATACAACAAGGCAGAACATGGGGACACTGAGAACACCCCGGGCACAAGGACACCACGGACACAGCCCATGCTGGCCCAGGTCACCCCCACCAGCTCATTATCCCATCCCCATGGCCACATCCTCATGGTTCTTGTCCGTGCATCCCAGTTCCCTTCTCCCTATGCTCAGAGCTCCCTGAGCCCAAAGGTGCCAGTCCCCACATTCCTGTCCCCACATCCCCATCACCAAATACCTGCCCCCTTCTTCCTGTCCCCAAAGCCACTCTACATCCCCAGCCCTACCCAAGTCCACTGTGGGTAACATGGACTGGCTCTGCTGGCATTGGGGACCTCAGGGGACCCCACAGCCCCCCTGTGACCCCTTCCCTCCCCATCCCTGGGGTATCATGCCTGTGCCTGGGGCACTCACCCCACAGGAGCAGCACCACCTTCCCGGCCATCCCGGTGTCCCCAGCCATGTGCACAGGCTGTCACTCGCTGCTGTGGCCACTGCTCCCCTGGCTGGCAGCTTTTTGGATGAAGGGGAAGGAAGCGAGGTGAGGTCTTGACCTCATGCGTAGGTGGCCCTTGGTGGGGGCAGGGTGGCCACAGGCTGGGGACATGGGTGGGTGGGACAAAATGTGTCATGGGGTTCCCAGGAGTTGGGAACTCGGTGGTTTTGGGGAGGCAGGAATGGGGTCACTGGTAAATGGGGTCCTGAGGAGGGGGAATATCCGGCAATGGGGGTGCCATTGGAATGGGCGTCTCCATACCTGGGGGGACTCAGGGATGGGAGTCCCAGAGGAATGTGGGCTCCAAGGATTTGAGTTCATGGGATGGGAGAATGGAGGGTCCTAGGAAGATTTCAGGGGATGGAATGAACAGGAAGGGGTTCCTTGGGAATGTGGTGCTGGGCCATGGAGATCCTAGGGAATGTCAGTGTTGGGATGGGGGCTGCACAAGCAGTGGGACATAAGGAATGGAGGTCCCATGTTTCTGTTCCCGGGGAAATGGGGGTGCCAGGGATGGGCAGTGGCTGGGTGAGCCCATGGGTTGCAGCTCCTTCCCTGGGTGCTTCAGATTTTGGGGTGACCCAGAGCCAGCACCACCCCCACGTGGTGCTGGTGTCCATGGTGTCACCCCAGACAGATTCTGAGCTGCTCTGGGTCTGTGTCCCCCAGCCTCCAGTGATTTTTCCCTCTCTTTATTCCGTTTCCATCATTTTGCCGCTCAATTTCACAAGCCCCCAGTTTGTGCCTTGATGGTCCTTGGGGGCACCTGGAGCAGGGAACAGGCTGGGGGAAGCCCAGGGTGGGGGAATCCCAGGCTGGGGAAAGCCCAGGGTGGGGGAAGCCGGGGTGAGGGGTCTGAAGGGAGGGCTGGGGAGGCTCTGGGGGATGGGGGAGTGCAGCTTTTACCCCCCAACACTTTCACTTTCTGTCTCCCGCAGAAGAAGGAAAAGGCCATTTGACACCTTTCTCACATGGGGGGGAAGGGTTCTGTCCTTAGGGGGCACATCCAGGGGGCTCCTGTCCCGGGGGGATCCTGTCCCAGGGGGGACACAGGCTGGGGAAGAGGGTCCTGTCCTGGAGCTTGGCAGCTTCAGAGGGGTCCAGACTTCTCCATTCTTGCTCGTCCCCTGCTGGATCTGAGCCAGCAAATGCAGCTGGGGAATGGAACCCTGAGCAGGAAGGAGCTCCCGAACTCCTGCTCCTTGAAGCCAGTGGCCATCCAAGGGTGGGGCCCAGCCATGGCCCAGCCCCACTGCACAGGGATGGCCATTGCCCAGCCCTGCTCTAGCCAGCCCCAGGTGGCAGCCAGCACCTGAGGGTCCCCATTGGCCCCTTGGCTTTGATTCTGGCAGCTTTAGAGCTGCTGCAGAGGTGAGAATTCTGTGGGTAGAAACAGGCCTGCCTGTGGTTTGCTCAGCCCTGCAAGAAGCACCAACACCAAAAGGAGCCCAAGCAGTGGCTCTGTGAGGGCCTTTGATGGTTTTCAGAGCAGGGCTGGCTGGAAACCGCCCCTGCAGGGGCAGCTGTGGGGGAACCAGTCTGGAAATGCAGCAATTGATCATTTTGTGCCTTTGCCCAAGGGACTGAGAGAGTCCCATAACTACTGCAAAGGCAACAACAATTGGGCTCCCTTTGGGTTTTTGTGCTGCTTTAAGGCAGCACAGGCAGGGCCTTTTCCACCCACAGAATTCTCACCTCTGCAGCAGCTCTAAAGCTGCCAGAATCAAAGCCAAGGGGGCAATGGGGACCCTCACGTGCTGGCTGCAACCTGGGGCTGGGCAGAGCAGGGCTGGGCAATGGCCATCCCTGTGCAGTGGGGCTGGGCCATGGCTGGGCCCCACCCTTGCATTGACAGGGGTCCCCAGGATGTGCCACCCCTGGGACAGGCACCCGGCCAGGAATGTGCAGGGACATTTCTGGAACTGCCACCCCCTGGACAGGACCCTCCCATGCCAGGATGTGTAACCCCCTGGGACAGGACCCTCCCATGCCAGGATGTGTAACCCCCTGGGACAGGATCCCCTCAGGACAGGACCCTCCTGGATGTGCTCCCCAGGACAGAAACTCCCCCTTTTCCCATCTGACTTTTCGCACAAATGGCCTCTTCCTTCTTGTCCAGGAAAAAGAAAGTGTAGAGAGGGCACAGCCCAATACCTCCATCCCCAAAATCTCCCCCTCCCACCCTGAAGCCCCTGCTCCGCATTTTCCCTCTCCCCTGGGTGCCCCCAACCCCTTCGTTACTCAGGTGCTCCCCTGGATTGATGAGCCAGGAACCAGGGGTGAGGGGACATGGCACAAACGTGAAGAAAAAAAGGAAAAAAGAGAAATAAAGAGAGGAAAATTCAAAGGCAGGGGAGCGCGCAGAAGCAGAGGTACCCAAGGCCCCCATGTGATGCCTGCCAGAAAAGGAGTACCCCAGGAGGGGCAGTGCTGGGCCCTCGGTCACCCCAAAATCTGAGGGATTCAGGGAAGGAGCTGAGACCCCTGTGCCCATCCAGAAACTGCTCATCCCTGGCAGCCCCCATTGCCCTGGAAACCAACCATGGGCGCCCCATTCCTTAAGTCCCACCGTGCCGGGGACCCCCATCCCAGTACTGACATTCCCCAGGATCTCCATGGCCCAGCACTCCATTTCCAAGGAACCATCTCCACTTCTTTCCATTCTCCGAAATCTTCTTTCCTCCAGGACCTTGATTCTCCCAGGATCCCCATTCCCACGGGAGTCCCATTCCTCCAGTGACCCCATCCCATGGCCCCAAACCCCTGGAGCCCCCGTTCCCCTGGGACTCCCATCCCTGAGTCCCCCCAGCCCTGGGCACCCCCATTCCCTTGGCCCCCCCATCCCCAGTGATTCCCCCTCCTCAGGACCTCCATTCTCCAGGACACCCATCCCCACATCCTCAAACCCACCATGCCCCCCACTCCTGGGAACCCATATCGCACCTTGCCCCACCCAGCCTTGTCCCCATCCTGTCCCCAGCTTGGGGCCACCCTGCCCCCACCAAGGGCCACCTACGCGTGAGGTCGAGACCTGACCTCGCTTCCTTCCCCTTCATCCGAAGAGCCGCCAGCCAGGGGAGCGGTGGCCACAGCAGCGAGTGACAGCCAGTGCACATGGCTGGGGACACCGGGATGGCCGGGAAGGTGGCGCTGCTCCTGTGGGGTGAGTGCCCCAGGCATGGGCCTGACACCCTGGGGATGCGGAGGGGAGGGGGCACAGGGGAGCTGTGGGGGTCTCCTGACGTCCCCAATGCCAGCAGGGCACAGAGCCCAGTGTGACCAGAGTTGTGGGGTGGCTTTGGGGACAGGAACACAGAACAGGAACAAAGAACTCAGATGTGGGGACAGCGGGATGGAATGTGGGGACAAGGATGTGGCAGAAGGAACCTTGGAGCTTGAGCAGCTGTGGGGACAGGGACACAAAGATGTAGGGACAGGGACAACAGGACCGGTACCATGTGCTTGGGCCATGAGTCCAGGTGCCATTGGAATGCGATGATGGGCACAGGGCCATGGGGATGTGGGTATGGGGCTGGCAGGGGTAACCTGTGCTAGCATGGGGCCCCATGCATGAGCATGGCTTGACTGCTGTGTCCCTGTCCTTGAGACATCTGTGCCACACCAGTGCCCCCACAGAGACTGTTTGGCAACAGCCCCTAAACCCCATGCTCCTGTGCCTCTGTCCCTGCAGTGCCACCCCCACCCAGCCCTGTCCCTTCTCCCTTCCAGCCCAGACCCTCGGCCTCGCTGGTGAGTCCTCAGTGGATGCCATGGCCCCACCCTGCTGTCCCCAGCCCCACGCTGGCCCTGGCAGGCTGGTGTCCCCTGTCACCCACAGGTGCCCAGACCACCCAGCTTGTCGTGGAGATCCCCTGGAGGCCGGCGGTGCTGTGGGAGCGGGTGACACTGACCTGACAGGGCTCAGGAGCTGCTGGTGCCACCATCTGGTACAAGGATGGGCAGCGGTGGGGGCAGGAAAGGCGCGATCACTTCACTGTCACCGAGAGTGGCACCTACACGTGTGAAAGACCCGGCACCGGGCTCAGTTCTCCCGTGAGAGTCTCAGACGGTGAGGGGGATTTGGGTGTCCCAAGCCTGGCACCCACGGGTAGTCTGAGGGCTCTGCGTGGTCTGTGCTCCATGGGTCACCTGCTGTGTGACCAGAGCCTATCCCCTGCTCTTGGGAAATCCCAGAGCATCCCAGTGTAGAGGGACCCCCATGTTGGAACTGGGGACCCCTGGTGCTCTGGGTGTGACATAATGGTGGGGTCCTGGTGCCATTGGGTGTGACAGGACCCCTCTATCCCCCAGACCCGCTGGTGCTGCAGGTGCCGGCGTGGGCGCTGCTGGAGGGGGACACACTGACACTAGGCTGCCGGGGCCGGTGGAACAACATGGTCACCTCGGTGTCCTTCTACCACGAAGGGAAGAAGCTGAGGGGACTCCGTGATAGTATAAAGCTGTCCCTGTCCCCCCTGCAGCTGAGCCAAAGCGGCAAGTACAGCTGCAGGGGCTGGGTGAGATTCTGGGGGCAGCAGGAGTCACCGCAGGTGACAGTGGCAGTGCAAGGTGAGCATCCCAGAGCATGTCAGTGTGGGGGAACCCGTGTTGGAATTGGGGACCCCTTTTACACTGGGTGTGACCCAATGGGGGGATCCCCATGCAAATGGGACCGTGTTGTGACAGGACCCCCTGTCCCACAGCCCGGTTAGAGTTGCGGGTGTCAGCACGGGAGCTGCTGGAGGGGGACACGGTGACACTGCGCTGCCAGCGGTGGCGGGACTATCCTGTCACCAAGGTGCAATTCTTCCATGGAGTCAAGGAGGTGGAGGGGTCCCGTAGTGGGACCGAGCTGTTGTTGTCCCGTCTGCAGCTGCACCACAGTGGAAACTACAGCTGCAGGGGCTGGGTGGGTTCCGAAATGTCATCGTGGGCACAGTCATTGCCAGTGACAGTGACAGTGCACGGTGAGAACCCCCATGGCTGGAACTCCAATATCCTGACACCCAAAAAGCCACTTCTGAGCACACTCAGAGTCACAGTCCTCGCCTTCCCTCTCCTTCCCAGAGCTCTTCTCAGTGCCTGTACTAGAGGGTGCCCTCGAGCCCATCGTGGGGTCCCCCCTGACTCTCAGCTGCCTCAGCACCCCCAGCCCCCTGCGGCCCCGAGCCCCCCTCCTGCACGTGTTCTACCAAGATGGGCAGGTGGTGGGGGGCCCTCAGGGGTCCCCACAGCTGCTGGTGCCCACCGTGGGGGTCTCCAACTCGGGGAATTACAGCTGCCATGTGCACTCTGAGGGGGGGTCCGTGCGAAAGAGCAGCGCCTGGATCCACATCACAGTGCGCAGTGAGTGTGGGGATGGGCACAGGAAGCCCACAGAGACTCCCCGAGTGCCTTTGTTGGAGACCTCCAGGTCTCCCTGACACCTTTCTTGGGTCCCTCCACCTCTCTCCTGTGTCCTTCACCCCTCCCTGATGTGACCCCATCCCCAACATCCCCCATCCCCTTGTCCCTATCCCCCCATACCAGGTGCCAGCCCCTCCCTGTGGCCTCAGCCCTGTCTTTGTCCCCACAGTGCCTGTGGCCAATGCCACCATCACCCCCGGTCACCTGTCACACCAGATACATGCAGGTGACAACGTGACCCTGCACTGCTCGGTGCAGGTGGGCTCAGCCCCTGTCACCTTCACCTGGCTGCACAACGGGCAGGATGTGGCCTGGGGTCCCCTCCTGGAGCTCAGGGACATCGATGTGGGACATTCAGGCACCTACCAGTGCGTGGCCACCAACCAGCTGGGACAGGACGGGCACCGCGTGTTCCAGGCCTTCAGCCCTGAGCTGGCACTGGAGGTGACACCTGGCTCACCCTGGGTCATAGGTGGGTTCACACAGGGTCACCAGGGAGTGCAGGACCCCTGGGGTGATGGGTGATCCTGATGTGTCCCCCTCTGTTTCTTGCATTGGCTGCAGGGTTCGGTGGGGCCCTTTTGTTCCTGCTCCTGCTCGTGGCTGCCGTTGTGACCTGGCACCGGAGGCACCGTGTGGGTGGGTAACAATGGGGGTATGGGTGTCCCAGGGAGCTGAATAGGCCCCCAGATTTTGGGAACGATAGGGAAGCACGCACAGCCTAAAAATTGTGACCTTGTCTGGGCATTCTGTAGAGTATGGTTAGGTGCTGGAGAGTCCTGCATGGATGTTGGGGTTCTTTCAGGGGCCCTGAGGGTGATGGGTTTTCCTGTCCCTGAACAGCCTCGCGTTCTTGAAGCTGACTTGGGTGGGGGGGTTTGGAGAGGTCCATGATTTCTGGGGGGCATTGGGGATGATTGCAGGCCCCATGGGAGTTCAGGAATCCTGAGAGGGTTCAGGGTCCTGGGACCCCACAGTCACCTGTCCACTCCTTCCTTTGAAGCTGCCAGGAAGAACCAAGAAAGGTGAGTGGGGAGCTCAAACCACAGTCTTCCATTTTACCCCAATCCCCAAGACTCTCATTCCCTCCCCCACATTCCATTTATTCCCTCAGTGCTCCCCCGGATCCCCTGGCCCCCCCAGAGGAGGGGGAGGTGCTGTACACCCACGTCGTGGTCACCAAGAGGGCAGGGGGTGAGTACAGGGGGGACACACACAGAGGGACATGTCACCCACCAGTGTCACCCCACCTGACTCCGACAGCCCGTGTCTCTCGCAGCGTCCCCCCGTGCCACCACCCTACAGGATCCCCAGGTGACCTACGCGGAGCTGCGGGGACCCCAGGGGCGACCGCTGGAACCTGGTGACATCTACGGGAATGTGCTCTGACACTGGGGAGAACTGGGGGGCATTGGGGGTCCCCACCCATGGGCACCCACTCGTGTGTGTGCTGTCACCAAAACTGTCCCTCTCCCTCCTTGTGGAAGCACAAGGATCCCAAAGGGCTGAGAGAAGAACAATTTCCTGAAACAGCAAGGAGAGAGAATAAAACCAACAGCAACAGCAACAAGGTTCCGAGTCCAAGTGGTCACACAAGGAATGATTTCCAGGGAAAGCCACAACAAGGAACAAACCCCAGATATTTCCCTCAGCATGGCCTGGACCTTCCTTGCTCTGAGGGCCAAAGTGGCCTTCAGGAGGCTCTGGATTCTCTTGTTCCCTGTCCCAAACCCCTCCTCTGCCATGTTCCCCTACACGATGATGCCACAAAGGTCCTGCGGGGGTTGCGGAGCCTTGCCCTTTTCCCAGGGCAGTCGGGATCAGGCCATGGCACAGGGTGGGCTGCCAGAGACAAGAAAAGTTTGATGTCTGAAGACATTTTGGAACAGCTGTGTGTGGCAGGGGTGGGTCAGGCTTTGCTTTCGGTGAGACAGGGCCCTGTCCGTCCATCAGTCTGTCAGCCATGACACACTGGGGACAGTGTGATGCTCTGCCAAAGCCAGCCTCTGAGTGGACGTGTGACCAAAAGTGCCACCTGTGGAGAGGGCTCTTGGTGGCCCAACTGGCTTAAAAGGCAGAGTGTGAGGTGACTAAGTCCCTGACCCTGTCTTCTCTTGAGGGGTCGGACCTGGAACTCAGGTTTTGGCAACTCGTTTAAATGAGAAATATCTACCAAGGAAAGTGGGAACGTTCCTGGAATGGATAGAACACCCATCTCTAAATTTTTTTTTCATTTCAAAAATGATTTGGCTTTCAGACCAAAAGTGTAGGAAAAGGACTACCAGCTCTTCACGGGGAAATTTATAAACCAGAACAGAGCAAACAACAAAAACCCAGAACTTTCCCTCTCTCAGCACTGTTGGTTTTTGTGGCAGTTATAACCGCAGCCAGCAGGGGGCGCTGCAGGGAGCACTCCCGGCCAGCAAGGGGCGCCCCGGTCCAGCTCCATCCCCTCAGGGACCATGGCGGCCTTGGACGGGAGGCAGGAGGGGAAATCGCTCCTTTTGCAAACTCGCGGCCACCAATCGGTCCCGGCACCACCACGGGCAGCGGGCAGAAGGCGCCAAGGCAGCAGGTTGGATCCCAGTGCCCACTGGCAGCGGAGCAGTGTCCCGGGGTCAGGCACATGCCCTGCAAAACAGCCCGCAACCACTGTCTATGATCCTGAATGGAAGGAAGGCAACACCTGACCCCAGGCAGGTCTCGGGTCCACAGCAGAACCTCTGGTGGCTTTACACCACTATTCATTCAAATCCTCAGCATTTCACCCCCTTTTCCTCTTTCAGCCCTGTCACATCCACTCTGGAAATGTTGAATTGCCCTGGAATATTGAGGAAAGCTGGTGCTCAGTGCTGGCTCTGCCTGGGCTCCTCAGGGGCCTCCAGAGCGCATTTGGCATTCCTGCTCATCCTGGGCCACTGCTGGTCCCCACACAGCATCTGCAGAGGGAGGAAGAGGAGATGGAGAGCAGAGCCGCAGCTCCAAGGGCTCTGCAGCTGCCGCTGGAGTGCAGGGACAGCCTTGGCCGGGAGCTGTGCCTTGGGAGGGAAAAATGGGAAGAAAACTGGAGCTGGTTGCGCTAATGCCCCTGTTCTGCTCTGGGACCTGCAGGCCACTAAGGAGGTGCTATAATTGGTGCTGGGGTTCCTCAAGTTCAGCCGGGCTTCTAAAACATCCCTGTGCACAAACACAGGGTTCTGCTGCCTCTCCCAGGGATTTTGGGATCCTGCAGCTGAGGCAGCAGCATCTGGAGCAAGTGGGCCACTGGAACAGCACCTGGCCATGGAGAGGAGCAGGAGTGCCGGGAATTCCACAGGGTGCTCAGAAGAGGGCCAAAGGGCACCGCTTGCCATGCCTGCTTCCCCCAGATTTTGGGACAGAGCAGTGACACCCATCTGGCTCCCAAACCCCTCCGGGCTTGGGCACAACCTCACAGGAGGTCCCGGCCAGGCCTTGGGGATGATTTGGGTGCTCCAGGGATTGTTCCCAACAAAGGGCAGCGCTCCAGGAGCAGTGGGCACATCCCGAAGGAGCAGCCCGGGGCTGCTGGAGCCCGAGTGCTGTGGTGTGAGGGAGCCGGGCCCCGCTGAGCCGGCACTGCCCCAGGAACGTCTCATCCTGCAGGGGCTCGGCAGCCTCTGCTGGTGCCGGCCCCGGGGCTGTCGGGGGGCGCGGCCGGAGGGGCCGGGGGGCAGTGGGTGGGAGGGGCCGGGATGGAGGGACCGGGACCCCACTGGGAAGCCCCGAGCATGGAGGGAGCGAAACGGCGGAGGGGAGATCCCGGGACAGGGGGGAGCAGAGACCCTGCGGTGGGGTCTGTGGAAAGGGGGGACAGCAATGGTGGTCCTGGAGCACCAGGAAGGGGCCCAGCTGCCATCGCGCTGCGAGTGTCGGGACGGTCACAGGGTGTCTGAATCGACTGTGACAGCGTGTCCAAAGCCACTGTCGTGATGTGTTGGGACTGAGCGTTGCCAGGGTAAGGCCCCCACAGCTCCGGGAAGTGGAGGGGTACCCTGGAAGGTGTGCAGCAGGGGTGGGGCAGAGCTCTGTCTATTCTCTATGCCCTGTGCAGGTGAGGAGAGCAGGGATGGAGCAGCTTTGGGAACACCTGGAATCGGGATAGGGTCCCTTCCCACCACGGCCGCAGGTTAAAACCCCTGCTCGACATTTCCATCCTTTTCTCTCTTGTCTAAAGACTGAGCCATAACCCAAAAATACTTTTTGGGATGTTCTAAAGGGCTGCAGGTTTGAGACAGGAAGGAGGAGGAGGGTCCTGGTCAGATTGTTGAGCAGATGGTTGTTGTCTTTGCAGGATTTTCGGGTCTCTTCCAGTCCCTTGCCTAGAAGGACAAAGTGATCAATTGCTGCATTTCAGGACTGGTTCCCCCGCAGCTGCCTTTGTAGGGGAGTTTCCAGTCAGTCCTGCTCTGAAAACCACCAAAGGCCGCCTCAGAGCCACTGCTTGGGCTCCCTTTGAGGTTTGTGCTTCTTGCAGGGCTGAGCAAACCACAGGCAGGCCTTTTTCCCCCACAGAATTCTCATCTATGCCATATGTGAAAAACATGTTCTCTCTCCTGTGAAAATTTTTGAAGTTTAAAAAAGGACAATAGGAGGCAAGGACCATAGAACAAAGAGTAAAGGTTGTTATGAGCGGGTGCATTTTGGCACTCAGCCAAGAGCACACTGTTCTCTTCAGTGATACCTCTTAGATACCTTTTCCCTTACATCAGCCTGTTGCATATTCATCTACACTTTGTCATGGTTTTGGCCTGGCACAGAGCCAGTGCCCCCATGAGTATACCTTCTCCCTGGTGTCTGCTGTGAGAGTTGACCAGGAATAAGCAAAGCAGGCTCCAGCTTAAACATAAAGAAAACTTTATTGCCTAAAGTACACGAAAAGAAAAAAAAAAACAAAACTATAAGATAAAAAATTGAAAGCCTTACAAAAATCACTTTCCTCCTTCCCACCACCAAAATTTCCCAATCCGATACATTCCCCCAAATCACCAACTGCCCGGTCTGGCACCACCCTTTAGAATACTCAAACTTCAGTCCATGAAGAGGAGAGGAGTCTTTCTTGCACCATAGGCTTCCCCTGGAAACACGTTCAAACCTCGTGTGCTTCCATGTCACTCGGAACCCCCTGGAAAAAGTCTTTTTGCCGCTTGTGACATCTTCCTTCCGTGCCCAGTGCTCTCACCACTGTGCATGGACCAGAGTCGCTTTTAGAGTTGTCTTTTAAGGATGCCTTCTCTCACTCCAAAAAGGCACAGTCTCTGCTTTGGGACATCTGTCCCCCCCAATTTTTTCCAACCACCTGGGGCCGAGGGGTCCCCACAATGAACCCTCCTGGTTCTGAGGCACTGCCTCCCCCTAAGTGCAGTCTCTGTGTCACAGGAATAAAACTGAGTCTGTGGCTACACAAGAAAAGTCCAGCCAAAAGGCCACTCCAATCATCTCTCTCTCCACTCAGCCAGCCTTCTCCACGTCCTTCGGGCCAGGTCCTTGGTTATCTCATCTCTCATCTCTCTTCTTATCCAGCTCTGAGGAGTATCAGCATTTTTGCAAGGTCCCAGTCATGAAAGAAAGGGGTTAAAAATTCAGTCTCTGCCTGTCCCAGAGCTCCGGCACTCCCACACTTGCTGCTGCTCCGGCCGGGCACCTCCTCCCTCGCTGCATTTCCCCCCTTTCTCCTCCTGGGCTGGCTGCTATCACATTCGTCCTCACTGGCTGTCCCTCTCTCTCTCCTGGGGGGGGTACTGCCCGATGTCTCCTGAAGCTCCTCCACCCTTCCATCCTCAAGGGCCTCCTCCCCCCCCATCTCTGTCCAGGCCCAGGCCTACCACATGGCTGCCCCTCCCCCGCCCAGCAGCAGTGGCTGGACGGGGGAGGGCGATCCGTCCTCTTTGCCTCGAAGTCCCAAGAGAGCCTCCCAGGGCTGAAGCTCTGGTGTTAACCCCTGTGTGTTCTCGGAGGTGTGTCCAAACCCAACTGACCACCACAGGTGCCAATATCAAAATCCGAGCACCCATTGGTTTGACCACAGCATCCCAGAATTCCCACTTCTTCCTGGTCAAACCATCACACACTTATGCATAGAAAACTTTTTCCCCAAACTAATTTACATTCCAAGAATTGTTTAGCATGGCTCATCCTTGGATCCGCCTTTTTAGAGCATTATTCCTTGGTTGTGCTTTTAGCCGTTTCTTATCATCATCTTCATTTGTGGGCCTGGGTCCACACTGTCTTCGGTCGGTGAGTGCTGACGGTTGGCATATCTGTAGCAGGTGTCCTCATCCTGTGCTCATCAGATGTTATCCCATCCAAGCAGGCATTTGAACACAAGCATCCTTATATCAGCTATTTCACAAAGCTTAATTAACAACAGAAATAAATACTATATCTTTGTAAGAAAGTTACTTTAACATTACAGATATAAATTCCATTTTAACATTTGTGAAAATCCAGTAATATATCTATGTATTTCCAATACTTGGTGTGCTGGTTTGACCAGGAAGAAGTGGGAATTCTGGGATGCTGTGGTCAAACCAATGGGTGCTCAGATTTTGATATTAGCACCTGATGTGGCCAGTGGGGTTTGGACACACCTCCGAGAACACACAGGGGTTAAAACCAGAGCTTCGTTCCTGAGAGTTTCTCTTGGGACTTTGAGGCAAAGAGGTCGGATCTCCCTCGCCCGTCCAGCTGCTGCTGCTGGGTGGGGGAGGGGCAGCCATGTGATAGGCCTGGGGCTGGACAGAGATGGGGGGGGTGAGGAGGCCCTTGAGGATGGAAGGGTGGAGGAGCACCAAGAGACATCGGGCAGCAGACCCCCCCCCCCCCCCCCAGGAGAGAGGGAGGGAGAGCCGGCGACGGAATGTGATAGCAGCTGGCCCAGGAGGAGAAGGGGGGAGTGCGGTGAGAAGGTGCCCGGCAGGGCAGTGTGGGTGTGCCGGGGCTCTCCGAGAGAATGAAATTTTTAACCCTTTCCTTACATGATTGAGACCTTGCAAAAATGCTGATCCTCCTGGAGCTAAATAAGAAGAGAGATAAGAGATGAGGTAACAAAGACTAGGCCCGAGGGAAGTGGAAAAGACTGGCTGAGTGTAGGGAGAGATGACGGAGTGGCCTTTTGGCTAGACTTTTCTTGTGTAGCCATAGACTGAACCATTCTTATTCCTTTGACACAGAGACTGCATTTAGAGGGAGGCAGTGCCTCAGAACCAGGAGGATTCAGTGTGGGTACCCCTCGGCCCCAGGTGGTTGGAAAAAAATGGGGGGGACAGATGTCCCAAAGCAGAGACTGTGCCTTTTTGGAGTGAGACAAGGCATCCTTAAAAGACAACCCTAAAAGCAGCTCTGGTCCATGCACAATGGTGAGAGCACTGGGCATGGAAAGAAGATGTCACCATGGCAAAAGGACTTTCCAGGCGGTGCTGAGTGACATGGAAGCACATGAGGTTTCAGCATGTTTACAGGAGAAGCCTATGGTGCAAGAAGGACTACTCTCCTCTTCATGAACTGAAGATTGAATGTTCCAAAGGGTGGTGCCGGACTGAGAGTTAGTGATTTGGGAGAATGTATTGCATTAGGGAATTTGGTGGGGGGGGGGAGGAGGAAAGTGCTTTTGTAAGGTTTACATTTTTTTTTCCGTTAAAGTTTTTTCCCTCTTCTTTTCTTGTAGTTTAGTTAATAAAGTTTTCTTTATTTCAAAGCTGGAGCCTGCTTTGCTTATTCCTAGTCACATCTCACAGCAGACACTAGAGAGAAGGTATTCTGGTAAGAACACTAGCTTTGTGCCAAGCCTAAACCATGACACTTGGTGAGAGGGACAAAGTGATCAATTGTTGCATTTCTGGACTGGTTGCATGACAGCTGGCCCTGCAGGGGGGCTTTCCAGCCCGCCCCGCTCTGAAAACCATCAAAGGCCCTCACAGAGCCATTGCTTGGGCTCCCTTTGGGGTTTGTGCTTCTTGCAGGGCTGAGCAAACCACAGGCAGGCCTTTTTCCCCCAGAGAATTCTCACCTCTGCAGCAGCTCTAAAGCTGCCAGAATCAAAGCCAAAGGGGCAGGAGGGACCCGCAGGTGCTGGCTGCCACCTGGGGCTGGGCAGAGCAGGGCTGGGCAATGGCCATCCCTGTGCAGTGGGGCTGGGCCATGGCTGGGCCCCACCCTTGGATGGCCCCTGGCTTCAAGGGGCAGGAGTTTGGGAGCTCCTTCCTGCCCAGGGCTCCATTCCCCAGCTGCTCTTGCTGGCTCAGATCCTGCAGGGGACAAGCAAGAATGGAGAAATCTGGAAACACCAGGAGCTGCCATCCTCCAGGACAGGAGCCCCTTCCCCAGCATGTGTCCCCCCTGGGACAGGATCCCCCCAGGACAGGAGCCCCCTGTATTTACCCCCCGCCAGGGTAGAACCCTCCTCCCATGTGACACTCAGCACAAACGGCCTCTTCCTTTTGCTACAGGAGAGAGAAAGTGAAAGTGTAGGCAGGGGGAAAGCTGGACTCCTCTAAACCCCACAGCCTCCCCAGCCCTCCCTGCAGATGCCTCACCCCTGCTTCCCCCACCCTGGGCTTCCCCCAACTCATTCCCTGCTCAGGAGCTCCCCAGGATCATCAAGGCATGAACTAGGAGGTTGTGAAATTGAGGGATAAAAGGAAGGAAATGGAAATGAAGAACGGGAAATGCCCCTGGAGATTGTGCTGGCACAGACCCAGAGCACCTCTGAATCCCCTCTTGTTGCCCCCCCAAATCACGGGCAACCCAGCAGGCAGCGCCAGCCCCTGAGCCTTCCCAAAGTCTGAGGCACCCAGGGAAGGAGCTGTGACCAACATGCACATCCCATCACTGTCCATCCCTGGCAAACTCATTCCCCTGGGAAGCTGACCATGGGACCCCCATTCCTTCTCTCTCCCCTTCCCTGGGACCCCTATACTGGAGCTGTCATTGCCCAGGATCTCCATGGCCCAGGACCCCATTCCCAAGGAACCCTCTCCCATTTATTCCTTCCCCTGAAATCCCCCTTTCTATTGGGACCTTCATTCTCCCAGGTGCCCCCATTCCCCCTGCACCCCATCCCTGGAACAAAAATCCCCTGATGAAGGATTTATTACTAATAAATGTATTACAATTAAAATGTTTTCTATATACACTTTTAAACTTTTTAATCTACTTTACCTTTCTCCTAGTCTCATCTCAAAACAAAAAAGAAATAAATACTTTCTGATAAATGCCCTAATAATTAACTAACACTAAACCCACAACATTAATTATTACATTAACTGAAATATCTCAAATTAGCAAACGAAAACCATGACACCAAATCCCTGAAGCCCACCTTCCCCTGGGATTCCCATCCCTAAGTCTCCCCAGCCCTGGGGACCCCCATTCCCATGGCACCCCAACCCCCGTGACTCCCCCTCCTCATGACCCCAATTCCCCATGGACCAATTCCCTGGACCCCCATTTCCTGGACTCCCCATTCCTCTGGACACCCATCCCTGGCTCCCCAAACCCCCTGAGACCCCTGCTCCTGGGAAGCCCATGTCCCACTGACCCAGAGACAGCCTTGTTCCCAGCATGTCCCCACCCTGCCCAGAGCCTGTCACCAGCTTATGGCCACCCTGCCCCCACTAGGTGCCACCTACACATGGGGACAGACGTGACCTCGCTTCCTTCCCCTTCATCCGAAGAGCAGCCAGCCAGGGGAGCGGTGGCCACAGCAGCGAGTGACAGCCAGTGCACATGGCTGGGGACACCGGGATGGCCGGGAAGGTGGCGCTGCTCCTGTGGGGTGAGTGCCCCAGGCACAGGCCGCACTGGTAGTACCCCGGGGATGGGCGCTGGTGAGGCAGAGAGTGGTGGGGAGGGGGCACAGGGGAGCTGCAGGGTTCCCTGAGGTTCCCAATGCCAGAGGAGCCAGAGCATGAAGTGACCGGGCTCATGGGGTTGCCGTGGGGACAGGAGAGGGTGAACAGGGCTGGAGGGATAGGAATGTGGGCAGAGGCATCCTGGGGTTGGGGCAGCTGTGGGGACAGGGACACAGGGATGCAGGGATGCAGGGACAGGGAGAAGAAGACAAGCACAATGTGGATGGGCCATGGAGACAGAGGCCATGGGGCTGGCGGGGGAGACCAGTGCTAGCAAAGAGTCTCCATTGGGACATCTGTGCCACACCAATTCCCTCCGGGGGACAGTTCAGGGGCAGTCCCCATGCCCATTCCACAGTGAGTGTGGCATAACTGTCCCCATGGTGCCACACTCACTGAGCCCTGTCCTTTCTCCCTTCCAGCCCAGACCCTTGGCCTCGCTGGTGAGTCCTCGGGGGAGGCCATGGCCCAACCCCACTGTCCCCAGCCCCACACTGGCCCTGGCAGACTGGTGACCTATGTCACCTGCAGGTGCCCAGACCACCCAGCTCCTGGTGGAGCCCCCTGGAGGCCGGCAGTGCTGTGGGACCGGGTGACACTGACCTGCCAGGGCTCGGGGAACACTGGTGTCACCACCTGGTACAAGGACGGGCAGCGCTGGAGACAGGAGAGACACAACCACCTCACTGTCACTGAGAAAGGCAACTACACGTGTGAGAGACTGGGCTCAGCCCTCCTGTGACAGTCTCAGATGGTGAGGGGAGTTTGGGTGTCCCTATCCTGGCACCAACATTGACCCCGCGGCTCTGGGTGGGCTCTGCTCCATGGGTCACCTCCTGTGTGACCAGAGCCTGTCCCCTACTCTGGGGGCATCCCAGAGCATCCCAGTGCTGGCAGACCCTGTTTGTGGATTTGGGGATCCCTGGTATGCTGTGTGTGAGCCAATATGGGGGTTGCGATGGCATTGTGTCCCGCCAGGTCCCCGCAGTGTAACAGGACCCCTGTGTCCCACAGCCCCTTTGGTGCTGCAGGTGCCGGCACAGGCACTGCTGGAGGGGGACACGGTGACACTGCGCTGCCGGCGCTGGCGGGACAACCCGGTCAGCTCAGTGTCCTTCTACCACGAGGAGAAGAAACTGCAGGAGCTCCGCGATGGGACTGAGCTGTCCCTGTCCCCTCTGCAGCTGCAACACAGCGGCCGCTACAGCTGCAGGGGCTGGGTGAAATCCACGGTATCACGAGGATGGGAGAAGTCAGAATCAGTGACAGTGACAGTGCATGGTGAGCATTCCACAACTGTCACTCCAACCCCCCCACAGCCCGTCCCTAGGTACTCGGGCTTGCAAATCTCCCTCCCCTCTCCTTTCCAGAGCTTTTTATGGCGCCGGTGCTGGAAGTTAACTCTGAGCCCACCAATGGTTCCCCCCTGACTCTCAGCTGCCTCAGCACCCCCAGCCCCCTGCGGCCCCGAGCCCCCCTCCTGCACGTGTTCTACCGGGACGGGCAGGTGGTGGGGGGCCCACAGAGGTCCCCACAGCTGCTGTTTCCCGCTGTGGGGGTCTCCCACTCGGGGAATTACAGCTGCGAGGTGCGCTCCGAGGGGAGTGCCGTGCGGAAGAGCAGCGCCCAGCTCCATGTCACGGTGCGCAGTGAGTGTGGGTATGGGCACGGGGAGCCCTCACTGCCTCCTCGGGTGCCCTGCCTGGGTACCTCCATTACTACCCCATTCCCCCCATCCCTCACTGCGTCCATTCACCCATCTCTGAGTCAACCCCACCCCTCTCTGCTGTTTCCCTGCAGTCCCCAAGTCCCACCATACCCTCTCTGGGTCTCCATACCCGCACTGGTGTCCTCTCATCTTCCGCTCCACGTGTCCTGTCATTAAACCACCCATCCTTCCTTGGGATACCTATCCAACACCCCCCCGCCCCAGCTCTGCACCTCCTCTCCTCTCCCTCACTGGGCTCTCCCTGCCCCTCCCTTAGCTCCATCCAAGTCCCTCAATATCCCATGGTGTCACCCCCTCCAGCAGGGGTTCCACTCTCGGGGGTGTCCCTGTCAGCGCAGCCTTGTGCTGAGCTGCACGGTGGCCACATGGACAGGTCACCTGTCCATTTCCTGGTGCCCGGGAGGGCTCGGGGGCACCGCTTGGCACTGGCCCTGCCTGGAGCTGCACCACACTGGGGACAAGGGCAGCGGCCACTGCCAGTGCGGGGACAGCATGGCTGAGAGTGTCCCCCTGAATGTCAGTGTCCTTTGTAAGCGGGGCCCTCAGACTGGTGGTGACCCCAACCACAGCACTCCCATCCCACCTCACCAAGGTGCCAGCCCAGTCTGTGTCCCCACAGTGTCCGTGGCCAATGTCACCATCACCCTCAGTCCCCTGTCACTTCAAGTGCATGCAGGTGACCCCATGACCCTGCGGTGCTCGGTGCAGGTGGGCTCAGCCCCTGTCACCTTCACCTGGCTGCACAACGGGCAGGCGGTGGGCCAGGGTCCCCTCCTGGAGCTTGGAGCTGTTGATGTGGGACATTCGGGCACCTACCAGTGCATGGCCACCAACCAGCTGGACGGGCACCAGGCACACAGCCCAGAGCTGGCCCTGGAGGTGACAGAACACACACCCTGTGTCACAGGTGAGATAACACATGCTCGCCAGGGAGTGCAGGAACCCTAGGGTGATGGGTGACCCTGATGTGTCCCCCTCTGTTTCTTGCAGTGGCTGCAGGGGTCGGTGAGGCCCTTTTGTTCCTGCTCCTGCTCGTAGGTTTCATTGTGGCTTGGCACCGGTGGCACCATGTGGGTGGGTGACAATGGGGGGACAGGGTTCATGTAGAGAGGTGGGAAGGACGCCAGGGAAGTGGGGCCATAGGGCAGCACCCACAGCCCTTGACTTGGGAGGGGCTGAGTCCTCAGTGACAATGGCTCAGAGCTGTTGGAGGGTCCTGCAGGGATGTTGGGGGTTCTGTCAGGGGTCCCAATCCCTGCCAGGGTCGGGGCTCTGAGGGCTCAGGGTGTTGGTGCATGTGGGGTGGGTCAGGGATACTGGGGGGGCATCAGGGATACTGGGGTGCCTGGGGAGAATTGTGTGTCTGGTGGTGGTTCAGCATTCCCAAGGGTGGATGGGAGCCCCTGGGTCTCCAAAGTCACCCCTCCAGTTTTCCTTTGCAGATGCCAGGAATCACCAGGAAAGGTGAGTGCAGCCTCCAGCCATGATACACCTTTTACCCAAATTCCCAGCACCTCCCATCCCCTTCCACACACCCCCTTATTCCCAAAGGGCCCCCCCAGACCCCCTGGCACCCCCAGTGGAGGATCCTCAGGCGACGTACATGGAGCTGCAAAGGGAACCGTGGGAACCCAGTAACATCTATGACAATCTACACAAAATGTTGTGATGCTCTGGGAAGCGGGAGGCACTGGGTGACACTGGGGGTGCTCCCTCCATGGCTCCTGTGGTTGCCCATCCTTCCAAGGGAGGTGCTCATGAGTCAGGGGGAGGCTACACAGGGCACCCTGTGCTCCCCATTTCCTCTCCCTGTACCCCCAAGGGCTCCCCCATTCCTTTCCTTGTACCTGTCGGGGCTCCCCAGCCCCATCCAAGTGCCCGAGTACCGTCAGGGACTGCCCCATTCTCTCCCCACAGTGCTTGCAGTACACCCAGGGCTTCCCCATTCCCCCTCCCACTACCCCTGTCCCATCCCGCTGGAAAACGGGGAGTTGGGGAGGATTCTTGCTGTAAGGTTTCTAAGGTGAAAATGAAGCACAAATATGGCAATATTATATCAGAGAACTGTTTATTGATAAAGGAGGGTAAGTGTTCTTACTGAATGTGGAGAGAAAGGAGTAGAAAGGGACAAGGATAGAGAGAGAAACAGCAGACAGGGACAGCATTACCGCAAGGAGCCCGGGCACTCTGTGGGCATCAGCTCGGCAGATGGAGTGTGTGTGCTGCAAGCCAGGGCGAGCCCAAATGGCTTTTGTGAGTGGCTGGGCGTGATTTCCAAGGACGGCACCTGCATGTCTCTGGCATGGGCAAGCGATGGCTGCAGGCTGGCTGCTGCGGGCTGGCTGCGGGCTGGTGCTGCGGCACTGGTGGCTCTGGGCTGGCTGTCGCGGGCTGGGGCTGCGGTGGGCAGGTGCAGCAGGCTCGGTGCTGTGGGCAGCATGGGAAACACGGCAGAGGCAGTGGGTGGGTGCAGGCAGCATCTGCTCCATTGGGGAGTAATGAAGGAACACCCAGGATGAGCAGGAATGAGCTGCCTCATGGAAGCAGCGAAGCAGGGAAGAACGAGTGCGGACAGGGAAGAAGGAGCACCGGGAGGAAAAGGCGGTGTGGGGGTAGTATCAGTGGTATTTTTGCCCAACGACCGGGAGGAATGATGCATCTGACTCCATCTTTTCAGAAGCCTAATTAATTACTTTATTATACTATATTATTTTATATTATATTACATTACATCTAAACTGAATCTGCCAAGCACTCAGCTGCACTCCACTGCACACAATCTCATGACTGTCAGCCAACAGTCCCCACACACACACACCTGGATTCAATTGGTCAGTGAATCAAAACACTCACACCAGAATCCAATTACCAATTCCCTTCAGGTAAACAATCTTCCACCACGCATTCCACGTGTGAACAACACAGTAGCAGTAAATGAGAGAAGATTTATTTGGATCATTCTTTGCTTCTCTCACTGCTTCTCTCAGGTTCAGAGAATGTGAATCCCACAGGGGATGAGGGCCAAACTGACCCTCTGTGCAAGCCCCTGATCCCTGCAAGAAACCTAAAGCAAAATGCTCCTGTTGTGTCACAGTTTGCTGCTTTTATTTGCAAAGTCTCTTCTCACAGCCTGATTTCCTGGGCACTTTTTCCCATACATTTTTCCCAGGCTTCTGTCCCACCAGCCAGTGGGTGTCACTCACAGCCCGATCACTGAAGGTTTCTCTCTCCTGATCATCTGTTGCCTGAAGCCTCACCAGGGACAGGGTTCCCAGCACATGTACAACCACAGAGTCATTTTTCACCTCATGTGTAGCATATGTTGAGACATAAATCAAAATCAGATTTGTTCCTCTTAACCCCCATGTGCTTAGTGGCTCTGCAATCTCCCTCCCAGTGCTCCCACTAAAGTGGCTCACAGGTGCCCATCCCAGTTCCAAGGGGGCACAGGACCTGGTCCCTGCTCCTGGGACAAAAATGCAGCTCTTTGGTTAAACTGGCAGAAATGGTGTTTCTCCTTTAAGCTCAGTCAAGGAGGTGGGAACCTCCCTTGGAATGGAAAGTATGACCCCCTTCTCTCTGACCTATTATAACTTTGAAATTATGGGGCTTTTAGGCAAAGATGTGGGAGGAGGAATAACAGTTCTTTACTAGTATATATTGAAAGAAACAAGATATTGGAAGTTGTTTTTCACTAAATATTACATGAATTGATAATATGTTATTGATTATACTGTTTATTAAATATTGCAATATTGTTCGGATAGTGAAAAGTATTGTGGAGTGGCAGATGTTGTTGTTGTGGCCATCCAAGGGTGGGGCCCAGCCATGGCCCAGCCCCACTGCACAGGGATGGCCATTGCCCAGCCCTGCTCTGGCCAGCCCCAGGTGGCAGCCAGCACCTGAGGGTCCCTCCTGCCCCTTTGGCTTTGATTCTGGCAGCTTTAGAGCTGCTGCAGAGGTGAGAATTCTCTGGGGGAAAAAGGCCTGCCTATGGTTTGCTCAGTTCTGCAAGAAGCACAAAGCCCAAAGGGAGCCCAAGCAGTGGCTCTGTGAGGGCCTCCAATGGTTTTCAGAGCAGGGCTGGCCAGAAATCGCCCCTTGCAGGGGCAGCTGTGTGAGAACTAGTCCAGAAATGCAGCTATTGATCATTTTGTCTCTTGCGCAAAGGGTCTGAGACAGCCCCAAAAACCTTGCATATCTTGCAGCAATCCGCTCAACAACCTGACCGGTCCCTCCTCCTTCCTGCCTCAAACTTGCAGCCCTTTAGAATGGCCTGGGAAGAGTGTTTGGCTTTTGGGCGTGGCTGCCAGACAAGAGGGAAAAGTGTGGAAATATTGAGTTGTGGCTCTGGCTGCAGATGTGGTGGGGCTGTGGGGAGTAATCCTCTGTGAATTCCAGGTTTCCCCAAAGCTCAATCCCTTCCCTCCTCACCTGAGCGAGAGGGTGAGGGTTTGCAGGAATTGTTGTGTAAAGCCACCAGAGGTGCTGCTGTGGACCTGAGAACTGCCTGGGGTCAGGTGCTGCCTTCCTTCCATTGGGGATCATGGAGAGCAGTCACGGGTGTTGCGCAGGGCGTGTGTGCCTGGCCCTGGGACACTGCTACGCTGCCAGAGGGCACTGGGATCCAACCTGCTGCCTTGGCGGCTTCTGCCCACTGCTGGTGGTGGTGCCGGGAGCGATTGGTGCCCAGGAGTTTTCAAAAGGAGAGATTTCCCCTCCTGCCTCCCGTCCGAGGCCGCCATGGCCCCTGAGGGGATGGAGCTGGACTGGGGCGCCCCCTGCTGGGCAGGAGCGCTCCCTGCGCCGTCCCCTGCTGGCCGGGAGTGCTCTCTGCAGCCCCCCCTGCTGGCCACGGTTATAACTGCCACAAAAATCTATAGTCCTGAGCCGGGGGCATAAGAGCTGGGTTTGTGCGGTGTGTTCTGCTGTTTTATAAATTTCCCAGGAAAGAGCTGTTATTCCTTTTCCTTCACTTTTGCCTGGAATCTCCATTATTTTGGAAATCAAAAAACGTTTTAGGCATGGTTCTTTTGTCTGTTCGAGCAATATTCCCATTTTCCTTTGCAGACATTTCTCATTTAAATGAGTTGTAAACTCCTGGGTTCCAGAGCGGATAGGACAGGCACCCCAAGAGGAGACATGGTCAAGGCCTTGGCCATGTTATGCTCTGCCTTTTAAGCCAGTTAGGACATCAAGGGCCCTCTCCCCAGGTGGCACTTCTGGTCACACAGACGCTAAGGAGATGGCTTTTGCAGAGCATCACACTGTCAGTGTGCCATGGCTGGCAAACTTATGGACGGACAAGGCCCTGTCTCACCAAAAGCAAGGCCTGACCCACCCCTGCCACACACAGCTGTTCCAAAATGTCTCCAGACATCAAAGTTTTCCTGTCTCTGACACCCCACCCTGTGCCATGGCCTTATCCTGGCAAAGGGCAGGGGCTGGCAAAGTGAGAGGCTTTGGAACCCCACAGGGCCATTGTGACATCTTCGTGTGGGGAACACAGCAGAAGGTGGTTAAGGATAGGGGACCAGAGAGTCCAAAACCTCCTGAAGGCCACTTTGGTCATCAGAACAAGGTAGGTCCAGGACCCTGCAGGTGGAGAAAAGATGGCGGTACAGTCATCTGGGATTTGCCTCTGTTTTGGGGGCTTTCCCAGGAAATCATTCATTTTCTGACCCTTAGAACTCTGAACCTTGTTGCTGTTGCTTTTGGTTTTATTCTCTCTCATTGCTGTTTTAGGAAATAGTTGTCCTTTCAGCCCTTTGAATATTTGTGCCTCCATGGGGAGGGAGTCGGGCAGTTTTTGGTGGCAGCACACACACGAGTGGGTGCCCATGGGTAGGGATCCCCAGTGCTCCCCAGTTCCCCCCAGTGTCACAGCACATTCCCGTAGATGTCACCAGGTTCCTGCGGTCGCCCCTGGGGCTCCCACAGCTCTGTGTAGGTCACCTGCGGATCCTCGAGGATGGTGGCACGGGGGGACACTGCAAGAGACACAGGCTGCGGGGACTGGGTGGGGTGACACTCGTGGGTGATGTTTCCCTCTGCATGTGTCTCCTCCGTACTCATCCCCTCTCCTCTTGGTGACCATGACGTGGGTGTACAGCATCTCCCCTTCATCTGGGGGCGGGGGGGGGATCTGGAGGGGGGCCTGAGGGAATAAAGGGGATGTGAGGGAGGGAATGGGAGGTCTTGGGGGTTGGGGTAAAAGGGGAGAGTGTGGTTTGAGCCTCCCACTACCCTTTCCCATTCCTTTCTGGCAGCTGAAGGGAAGTGAGGGTAGGGGTGACTGTGGGGTTCCAGGGCCCTGACCCATCTCAGGATTCCTGAACTCCCATGGGATGCCCAAACATCCCTGAAGCACCACAGAATTTATTAACCTCGCCAGTTCCCCCAACCAACTCAGCCTTAAAAACCCAAACCCAGCTGGGACAGAGACCCCCCAAACACCTCCAAGGCCCTTGACAGAACCCCCAACAGCAACTACCCAAACCCTATAGGGCCCCCAGCCAAGGTCACAATATTGGGGCTTTGGGTGCTGTCCTATCGTTCCCCAACTCTGGGGGCCTCTGAATCTCCCTGGGACCCCCATCACCCCATTGTCACCCACCCACACTGTGCCCTTAGTGCCAGGCCACAATGGCACCCACAAGCAGGACCAGTAACAAAAGGGCCCAACCGACCCATGAGGCCACTGCAAGAAACAGAGGGAGACACATCAGGATCACCCATCACTCCAGGGCTCTTGCACCCCCGAGTATCCCATTGACCCTGTGTGTCTCTGTGTCCTGTGCTGTCACCTCCAGAGCCAGCTCTGGGCTCAGTGCCCAGAACACGCAGTGCCCGTCCTGTCCCAGCTGGTTGGTGGCCATGCACCGATAATTGACTGAATGTCCCACATCATTGTTCCTGATGTCCAGGAGGGGACCCTGGGCCACCTCCTGGCCATTGTTCAGCCAGGTGAAGGTGACAGGGGCTGAGCCCACCTGCACTGAGCAGCGCAGGGTCACGTTGTCACCTGCACACACCTGGTGTGCCAGGGGACTGGGGGTGAAGGTGACATTGGCCACGGGCACTGTGGGGACAGGGGTGGCACTTGGCAAGGTGGGATGGGGGTGCAGTGGGTGGGGTCACCACCAGCCTGAGGGTCCCGCTCACCCAGGATGGTGACATTAAGGGGGTCACTCCTGGTCACACTGACCAGTACCATTTTGGACTTGGCATTGGTACTGGCCACTGTCACTGTCCCCAAAGTGGCGCAGCTCCAGGTGGGATCTGGTGCCCAGCAGTGCCCCCGAGCCCTCCTGGTGCCAGAAGAAGGACAGAGGACCTGTCCCCACGGCCACCTCACAGCTCAGCACCAGGCTGTCCCCAAGTGCCACTTGTCCCCTGGGGGGCTGCACTGACAGGGACACCCCCGAGAGTGGGACCCCTGCAGGAGCGGGGAAAGAGAAGGAGACAGTGAGGGACCCAGAGATCAATGAGCAGGACAGGGATCCCAGTGAGGGAGAGGGGGTGCAGGGATTGGGAAGGCTTGAAAGCGACTCCAAGGAAGGACTAGGGGTTCAGGGAGGGGACACCTGGTGAAGGAGGGGGCTGACACTGGAGAGGGTACAGGAATCCAAAGGAGGGGACGGTGAGTCCTGGGGAATGTGATGGGACTACAGATAGGGGTGAGGTGACCTAGGGAGGTATAAGGGACTCAGTGTGGGATGGGGTCTCCTGGGACAGATGGAGGTCCCCAGATGGTGATGGGGGACCCTAGCAGACTGTGAGGGCTTCCCGTGCCCATCCCTGCACTCACTGTGCACCCTGACATGGAGCCAGGCTCTGCTCTTCTGCATGCCCCCCCACCTCCCACCTGCCCATCCCGGTAGAACACGTGCAGGAGGGGCGCTCGGAGCCGCAGGGGCCTGGGGGGACTGAGGCAGCTGAGAGTCAGGGGGGACCACTCGGTGGGCATGGGGGGACCCTCCAGAATCAGTGCCATGAAGAGCTCAGGGAAGGAGAGGGGAGGTGAGGACTGTGACTCTGAGTACGCTGGGTAGGGGCTTTGCAGGTGTCAGGAGATTGGAGTTCCAGCCTTGGGGGTGCTCACTGTGCCCTGTCATTGTCACTGCTGCTGACCGTGACATAAAGAACCTCATCAAGCCCATGCAGCCGTAGCGACTGCTGTGGTGCAGCTGCAGAGGAGACAGCAAAAGCTCGGTTCCCCTGAGGGAACCCCTCAGATCCTTCTCCACATGGTAAAATCGCACCCTGGTGACTGTGTTGTCCTGCTGGTCCCAGCAGCGCAGTGTCACCGTGTCCCCTTCCAGCAGTGCCCATGCTGACACCTGCAGCACCAGCTCATCTGTGGGACAGGAGGGTCCCATCTCACCGAGGGGCTTGAGACAGGTCCAAGAAGGGTGCCCATGGCACTGGGAACATGTGGGTGCACTGGGATGAACTGGGATGTTACTGTGTGCCGTGCACCACACAAGGGGTGTGAGGCCGCCCATGGAGTGGAGCCCACCCCGATATATCAGCGGCCACCCAGATGATTTAAGATCTCCACTCACCATATAAGACTCTAAAGGGGGGCCTACACCCACTGCCAGGTCTGTAATATGTGTAGATGCCATGCTTAGTGACAGTCAGGTGGTTGTGTCCCTGCTGCCCCCAGCACTGCCCATCCTTATACCAAGTTGCGGGACTGGCGGTCCCTGAGCCCTGGCAGGTCAGTGTCACCCGGTCCTGATAGTGGAACCCTGGAAAAAGTTAAAGATAGAATCTAAAATGTTAGACTTTGTCCTTTCCCAGATCAACTGCACCTGCGTAAGCAGTATGATAAATTATATAATTGTTAGATGTGATGATTGTTTAGTAATTAAATGTAATTACTATATAACCATAAGAAGAATAGTGAGAAACTATGTTGGAAATTCAGAGAGGGGCTAAATTTATGTATACAATAGAACAATATAAGTTTAATAATTAACAAGAAAGTTATGTAACGATAGAGTATAAAACATGATCATTTCAGATGTATGGTCGGAGTCAGATTGGGGTTGAATATACCCCGATTCCCAGAGCTCTTAATAAAAAGCACCGCATATAATGGCTCCGTGATTATGTGTTTTTGAACGCTAACAGTCCCACAGCACCACCGGCCTCCAGGGGGGCCCCACAAGGAGCTGGGTGGTCTGGGCACCTGTGGGTGACAGGGGACACCAGCCTGCCAGGGCCAGTGTGGGGCCGAGAACAGCAGGGTGGGGCCATGACATCCCCTGAACACTGACTAGCGAGGCCGAGGGTCTGGGCTGGAATGGGGAGGGGACAGGGCTAGGTGGGGGTGGCACAATGGGGACAGAGGCACACCAGGTTCCAGGGTGTGGGGGCTGTCCCGAAACTGTCCTTGTGTGACATGGACACCTTGGGGTCAGGAAAACCTCAACCACCCCTTATTCAGGCACGACACAGGGACACTGTGGACACCCCTGAACTGGGGACGCTACGGCCACCCCGTGCTGGCACAGGTCACCCCCACCAGCCCCATGATGCCACCCCAAATCTCGGTCCTCCTATTATTGTCCCCACATTCCTCTCTCCTCTCTCCTGTCCCCACAGCCATGCCATGGCTCCGGTCACCTCATTCTCTGCACTGCTGGCGTTGGGGAGCTCATGGGACCCCACAGTCCCCCTGTGCCCCCTCCCCATCCCCAGGGCGTCAGGCCTGTACCCGGGCCACTCACCCCACAGGAGCAGCGCCACCTTCCCGGCCATCCCGGTGTCCCCAGCTATTTTCACTGGCTGTCACTCGCTGCTGTGGCCTCCCCTGGCTGGTGGCTCTTTGGATGAAGGGGAAGGAAGCGAGGTCACGTCAGTCCCCACGTGTAGGTGGCCCTTGGTGGGGGCAGGGTGGCGACAAGCTGGGGACAGGCTGGGGACAAGGGTGAGTGGGACAAGGTGGGACATGGGGTTCCCATGAGTGGGGGACTCAATGGGTTTGGGGAGCCTGGGATGGGTGTCCAGGGGAATGGGGGGTCCCAGCGATGGGGTCCCTGAGCAATGGGGGTCCTGAAGAGAGGGAGTCACCTAGGATAGGGCGAGGGGGGGGGGCATGGGAATGGGGATCCCCAGAGCTGGGGAGACTCAGGGATGGGAATCTCAGGGGAACGTGGGCTCCAGGGATTTGGGGTCATGTGGTGGGGGTTGTCCGGATGTGGCAGGTTGGGGAATGGGGGTCCTGAGAGAATGAAGGTCCTGGGGGAAGGGAGAATTCAGGGGTTGGAATGAACAGGAGAGGGTTCCTTGGGAATGGGGTCATGGGCCATGGAGATCCTGGGGAATGTCAGTACAGGGATGGGGCACTCAGGCAAGGTGGGACATACGGCATGGGGGTCACATGGTGGGGTTCCCAGGGGAACGGAGGTTCCAGGAATGGGCAGTTGCTCGATGGACACAGGGATCTCAGCTCCTTCCCTGGGTGTCTCAGATTTTGGGGTGACTAAGGGCCAAAGACTATTGGATAAAAAAGCTCCCAATATTATCAGTTAGATTGTGCCTGGGCCAGTCTGACCCTCGCTGCCGGGCCAAAGGCAGCAACTGCGGTGTATCACCCCAGAGATACCTTGGCTTGCTGGTGGTTGCAGCTGGGCACTGAACAAGTCCAGGCTTGTAAGGAACCCGGTTTACCTCAGGAGGATAGCTTCAGGCGATGGTGAAGAGAAAAAGGAGATGGATTCTGCTGGAGGGTTTAATGTCCAGAGGTTTATTCCATGGTTACAGAGGTCTGAACGTGAGCAACTGCTCCAACAGAATAGGGACCGCATGCTCTGATCACCTTTTTAAGCTCAGGGACAGGGGGAGGGGAGGTACAGGTGAGCCACCAACCAGGTGAGAGGGGCAGGGTCTCAGGGGAAGATGACACCCAGACAGGCCAATGACCTCTGGGCATAGGGGCATCCTTTGAACTTGACCAACCACACGATGCCTTGCTGGAATGCTAAGTCTGACTGACAGGACTCACTCAGCATGGGGGTAAGAGGGAAGGCAAAGAGTATAGGCACACATGGGAAAGTGACCTGGAAGGCCAAAATGGGACATCACAGCACACCACCACAAAAGACTGTCCCCCTGGGGTGCTCATTTCATTGGTAGGCATCACATGGGGGTCCTGGATAGATCTGCCTCTGTGCCCTCCCCTGCCCTTGAAATTTTCCACTCTTTATTTCTTTTTTTTCCTTATTTTTCTCACTTTGAGCCAGTTCCCCTCACTCCTGGTTCCTGGATAAGCAGTCCTGGAGAGCACCTGAGCAGGGAATGGATTGGGGGGAGCCAGGGCAGGGGGAAAATGGGGAGCAGGATGGGAAGGGTGGGGAGGCTGTGGGGGAAGGAGGTGTTGGGCTGTGCCCCCTCAACCCTTTCACTTTCCTTTTCCTGAACAGGAAGGAAGAGGCTGTTTGTGCTGAGAGTCAGATGGGAAAGGGAGGGTTCTGTCCTGGGGAGGCACATCCAGGGGGGTCCTGTCCTGGGAGGAACCTGTGCCAGGGGGTGACACATCCTGGCATGGGGAGTCCTATCCAAGAGGGGGACGGTTCCAGAAATGTTCCTGCACATTCCTGGCTGGGTACCTGTTCCAGGGATTGGCACATCATGGGGACCTCTGTCAATGCAAGGGTGGGGCCCAGCCATGGCCCAGCCCCACTGCACAGGGATGGCCATTGCCCAGCCCTGCTCTGGCCAGCCCCAGGTGGCAGCCAGTACCTGAGGGTCCCCCCTGCCCCCTTGGCTTTGATTCTGGCAGCTTTAGAGCTGCTGCAGAGGTGAGAATTCTGTGGGGGAAAAAGTCCTGCCTGTGGTTTGCTCAGCCCTGCAAGAAGCACAAAGCCCAAAGGGAGCCCAAGCAGTGGCTCTGTGAGGGCTTTTGATGGTTTTCAGAGCAGGGCTGGCTGGAAATCCCCTCTGCAATGGCAGCTGTGAGGGAACCAGTCTAGAAATGCAGCAATTGATCATTTTGTGCCTTTACCCAAAGGACTGAGAAAACCATAAAACTTCTACAAATTTAACAACAATCTGCTTAACAACCTGACCTGGACCGTCTTTCTTGAGGGAAACTCCCAGAGAGAATGTTTGTGTCCTGCATGCGCACACTAGAAGAGAGGGAAAAGGGGCTGCTCATGAGTGGCTGGGAAACAGGGGTGTCACAGCAGGAGCAGGGAGTGCCCCGGCAGGGGAATTCAGGGCAGGCTGGAGTGGATTTACCAGGGAATCAGACCCTGAGGCACACAGGGGCATTTCCACAGATTCCTGTGTACTGTCCCAAGGATGGACAGTGCCTCCCTTTCTCCCTTCCTCCATGGGAATTCAGTCAAGTTTCAGTGTGGGAATGAGAAAAATGGGAAGAGTTCCTAAATGTGGCCCCAATAAAAAGCTTTCTTTAAGGCTGGGTTACTGCCAAGCAGGCAGGGAACAATCCCATGGGGCTGTTGGACACTCAGGGAGATTCCACACTCTGTGTTATCCACAAGCAAACACTGCTGTGGGATGTACCAATGGGCTCCTAAAGGGAACAAGAAAGTCTCATATTTTTGGGATTTGTTTTTGTGTATATTGTGCTAGATTGGTCAGGAAAGTAATGGATTCTCTAAACCAGAGCATTTTATACCTTGTCAGTTTTATTTTTGCTGAGTTTGTTCTTTATTGGGAAAATAATGGTGAGGGAAACATTTTTGCTTTTATTCTATGGATGTGTAATTTTGTGTCAAGCAATTGGGCATCCAATGTTTCATGGGATGGCTGACTCAGGAAATGAGGGGACCTTACCCAGAGGTGTGTGGGGCAGGAACACAGAGACTCCCAGGGCAGCCCTGGGGTGCCCTAGTCTGGGGACTGTGCTGGGCTCTGGGTCATCCCAAAATCTGAGGCATCCCATGAAGGAGCTGTGACCCCTGTGCCCACCCAGCTGCTGCCCATCCCTGGCACCCCCATTCTCCTGGGAACTCAACTTGGGACCCCCATTGCCTTGGTCTCTCCTCCCTGGACACCCCTATCCCAGGACTGCCATTCCCCGCTACCACCATTGCCTTGATCCCATCCCATGGGCTGCTTCTTCCCCCACAACCCCTATTCCCTAAGGTCCTCTTTTTCCCCCTGCACTCCCAACCCTGGCACCCACCTGCCATGACCCCAAATCCCTGGGGACCATGTTCCCACAGCACCCCCATCCCTGAATGTCCCCAGGCATGGAGAACACAATTCCCCTGGACCACTATTCTCCTGGACACCCATCCTTGGTTCCCCTCGATCCCTGAGACCCCTACTCCTGGTTGCACCAACCCCAACCATGTCCCCTGACTATCCCAACATGTCCCCAGCCTGTACCCAGCTTGTGGACACCCTGCCCCCACCAAGGGCCACCGTCACATGGGGACGGACGTGACCTTGCTTCCTTCCTTTTCATCTGAAGAGCTGCCAGCCAGGGGAGCGGTGGCCACAGCAGTGAGTGACAGCCAGTGCACATGGCTGGGGACACCGGGATGGCCGGGAAGGTGGCGTTACTCCTGTGGGGTGAGTGCCTGGGGAACGGGCCTGACACCCCGGAGATGGGGAGGGGAGGGGGCACAGGGTGGCTGTGGGGTCCCCTGAAATCCCCAATGCCAGCAGAGCATGGAGACCAGTATGACCAGAGTTGTGGGGTGGCCGAAGAGCAACAGGAAGAGTGGAACCGAGATGTGAGGACAGGGAGAGGAGGATGGAGTTGTGAGGACAAGGATGGGGCAGAAGGAACCTTGGGGCTGGGGCAGCTGCGGGGACAGCGACAGGGACAGGCATGCAGGGGCAGGGACAAGGGGACAAGTACCATGTGTTTTTACCATGTGACAGGTGCCAATGGAATTGGACCATGGGCACAAGGCCATGGGTGTGTGGCTGTGGCGCTGGTTGGGATAACGTTTGTGAGCATGGGGAACCCATGCCTTAGTATGGGTTGGCTGCTGTGTCCCTGTCCTTGAGACATCTGTGCCACACCAGTGCCCCCACTGAGACCTTTCAGGGGCAGCCCCCATGGCCAGGTTCCCCATGCTGCTGTCTCTGCAGTGCCACCCCCACTGAGCCCTGTCCCTTCTCCCTTCCAGCCCAGACCCTTGGCCTTGCTGGTGAGTCCTCGGGGGATGCCATGGCCCCACCCTGCTGTCCCCAGCCCTGCACTGGCCCTGGCAGGCTGGTGTCCCCTGTCACCCACAGGCACTCAGAACACCAAGATCCTCGTGGAGCCCCCCTGGACACCACCTGTGCTTTGGGACCGGGTGACACTGACCTGCCAGGGCTCAGGGACTGCCAGTGCCACCACCTGGAACAGGAATGGGAAGCGCTGGTGGGAACCAGGACTCGACCGCCTCACTGTCACCCTGAGTGGCACCTACACTTTTGACAGACCCGGCAGTGCGCTCAGCCCCCCTGTGAACATCTCAGATGGTGAGGGTGTTTGGGTGTCCCCAGCCTGGCACCCACGGGGACCCCGAGGGCCCTGGATGGGCACCACTCCATGGATCACCTCCTGGAGTTACCAGAGCCCGTCCCCTGCCCTGAGGACATTGCAGAGCTTCCCAGTGTGGGGAAAACCATGTGGGAAGTGGGGTCCCCTGTGTGACCTAATGGGGGCGTCCCAGTGCCAAGAAGTGTGACAGGACCCCTCTGTCCCCCAGACTGGCTGGTGCTGCAGGTGCTGCTGGAGGGGGTCACGGTGACACTGCGCTGCCGGGGCTGGCGAAACAACCCAATCACCTCAATGTCCTTCTATCATGAGGAGAAGGAACTGCGGGTGGTCTCCAATGGGACTGAGCTGTCCCTGTCCCCTCCGCAGCTGAACCACAGCGGCCGCTACCACTGCAAGGGCTGGGTGAATCCCTGGTGGTGGCAGGAGTCAGCACCAGTGACAGTGACAGTTCAGGGTGAGCACCCCACACCCCCCACCCCGACACCCCCAGAGCCCCTCCTCAGGCACTCGGGATCATCAATCCCCCTCCCCTCTCCTGCCCTGAGCTCTTCCTGGTGCTGGAGGGTCCTCCCAACCCCTCTCAGTGGTCCCCGTCTTAATCTCAGCTGCCTCAGCACCCCCAGCCACCTGCGGCCCCGAGCCTCCCTCCTGCGCGTGTTCTACCGGGATGGGCAGGTGGTGGGAGGCCTGGGGGGGTCCCCGCAGCTGCTGGTGCCCACCGTGTGGGTCTCCCCCTCAGGGAATTACAGCTGCCAGGTGCGCTCCGAGGGTGGGGCCGTGTGGAAGAACATCACCCGGCTCTACGTTGTGGTGTGCTGAGAGTGCAGGACTGGGCACAGAGAGCTCCCACAGCCTCCTTGAGTGCCCTGCCTGGGCACATCCATGTCCCCCAGACACCTTTACCAGGTCCTGCCATCACTCCCTGTGTGCCCTCGCTCCTCCATGATGTGACGCCATCCCGGACATCCCCACCACACCCATCCCCCGTTCACTATTATCCCATTCCTGGCTGCCAGCCCCTCCTTGTGGCATCAGCCCTGTCTGTGTCCCTGCAGTGCCTGTGGACAATGCCACAGTAACACCTGGTGTCCTGGAGGTGACACCGCCGGAAACTGCAACACACAGGGACACAGGTGGGGTCACACAGGGTCACCAGGGTGTGCAGGACCCCTGGGGTGATGGGTGACCCTGATGTGTCCCCCTCTGTTCTTGCAGTGGCTGCAGGGGTCGGAGGGGCCCTTTTGTTCCTGCTCCTGTTCATAGGGGTCATTGTGTCATGGCACCGGTGGCACCGTGTGGGTAGGTGACAATGAGAGGACAGGGATCATGGAGAGAGGTGGGAAGGCCCCCAGAGAAGGGGGGCCAAAGGGCAGCACCCACAGCCCCTGACTGGGGCAGGGCTCAGCCCCCAGTGACCATGGCTCAGAGACCTGTGGAGCTGTTGGAGGGTCCTGCAGGGATATTGGGGATTCTATCAGGGGTCCCCCTCCCTGCTGGGCTCGGGGTTCTGGGGATTCAGGGTGTTGGTGTAAGTGGGGTGGGTTAGGGATACTGGGGGGGCATCAGGGATACTCGGGTGCCTGGGGAGAATTGTGTGTCTGGTTGTGGTTCAGCATTCCCAAGGGTGGATGGGGGCCCCTGGGTCTCCAAAGTCACCCCTCCAGTTTTCCTTTGCAGATGCCAGGAATCACCAGGAAAGGTGAGTGCAGCCTCCAGCCATGATACACCTTTTATCCAAACTCCCAGCACCTCCCATCCTTTTCCACACACCCCCTTATTCCCATAGGACCCACCCAGTCCCCCTGGCATGCACAGTGGAGGATCCTCAGGCGACGTACACGGAGCTGCAAAGGCACCCATGGGAATGCAGCAACATCTATGACAATCTACACCAAAAGTTGTGATACTCTGGGAAGCGGGAGGCACTGGATGACACTGGGGGTGCTCCCTCCATGGCTCCTGTGGTTGCCCATCCTTCCAAGGGAGGTGGTCATGGCTCAGGGGGAGGCTACACAGGGCACCCTGTGCTCCCCATTTCCTCTCCCGGTACCCGCAAGGGCTCCCCCATCCCTTTGCTCGTACCTGCAGGGGCTCCCCAGCCCCATCCAAGTGCCCAAGTACCCTCAGGGACTGCCCCATTCTCTCCCCACAGTGCTTGCAGTACACACAGGACTTCCCCATTCCCCCTCCCACTAGCCCAGTCCCATCCCGCTATAAAATGGGGAATTGGGGAGGATTCTTGCTGAAAGGTTTCTTGGATGAAAATGAAGCACAGACGTGGCAGTATTACATGAGAGAACTGTTTATTGAAAAAGGAGGGTAATGGTTCTTACCAAAGGGGGAGAGAAAGGAATAGAAAGGGAAAAGGATAGAGAGAGAAACAGAAGCCAGGGACAGCGCTACCAAAAGAAGCCTGGGTGCTCTGTGGCCATCAGCTGGGCAGATGGGGTGTGTGTGCTGCAAGCCAGGGCGAGCCCACATGGCTTTTGTGAGTGGCTGGGCATGATTTCCAAGGACAGCACCTGCGTGTCTCTGGCATGGGCAAGTGATGGCTGCAGGCTGGCTGCTGCGGGCTGGCTGCGGGCTGGTGCTGTGGCACTGATGGCTCTGGGCTGGCTGCCGTGGGCTGGGGCTGTGGTGGGCAGGCGTAGCAGGCTCAGTGCTGTGGGCAGCACGGGAAACGCGGCAGAGGCGGCGGGTGTGTGCAGGCAGCATCTGCTCCATTGGGGAGCAATGAAGGAACGTCCCGGATGAGCAGGAATGAGCTGCCTCGGGGAAGCAGCGAAGCAGGGAAGAACAGATGCGGATAGGGAAGAAGGAACACCGGGAGGAAAAGGCGGTGGGTGGGGAGTGTCTGTGATATTTTTGCTGGATGACTGGGAGGAATGATGCATCTGACTTCATCTTATCAGAAGGCTAATTAAGTACTTTATTATACCATATTAGTCTATATTATATTCCATTACATCTAAACTGAATCTGCCAAGCACTCAGCTGCACTCCACTGCGCACAATCTCATGACTCAGCCCACAGTTTCCACACACACACACCTGGATTCAATTGGTCAGTGAATCAAAACACTCACACCAGAATCCAATTAGCAATTCCCTTCAGGTAAACAATCTTCCACAATGCATTCCCTGTGTGAAAAACACAGGCACAGAAAATGAGATGAGAATTTATTGGAGTAGTCTTTGCTTCTCTCACTGCTTCTCCCAGGTTCAGAGAATGTGCATCCCACAGGGAAAGAGGGCCAAACTGACCCTCTGTGCAAGCCCCTGATCCCTGCAAGAAACCCAAAGCAAAACGCTCCTGTTGTGTCACAGTTATCTGCTTTTATTTGCAAAGGCTCCTCCCACAGCCTAATTTTCTGGGCATTTTTTCATAGATATTTTTTCTCGGGCATCTGTCCCACTAGCCAGTGGGGGTTACTCATAGCCTGACCAGCTTTCTCTTCCCTGATTGTCTGTTGTGTGAAGCCTCGCCTAGGACATGGTTCCCAGCACATGTACAACCACAGAGTCATTTTTCACCTCAGATGTAGCATATGTTGAGACATAAATCAAAATCAGATTTGATCCTCTTAACCCCAGTGTGCCTAGTGGCTCTGCAATCCCCCTCCCAGTGCTCCCAATGAGACGGCTTACTGGTGCCCATCCCAGTTCCAAGGGGGCACAGGACCTGGTTCCCTGCTCCTGGGACAAAAATGCAGCTCTTTGGTTAAATTGGCAGAAATGGTGTTTCTCTGTTCAGCTCTGTCAAGGAAGCTGGACAAGGCGGGAACCTCCCTTGGAATGGAAAATACAATCCCCTTCTCTCTGAACTATTATAATTTTGAAATTATAGGGCTTTTCGGTAAAGATGTGGGAACAGGAATAACAGTTCTTTACTGGCATATATTGACAGAAACAAGTTAATGGAAGTTGACTTTTACTGGATATTATATGAATTGATATTACATTATTGATTATACTGTTGATTAGATACTGCGATGTTGTTCAGATAGTGAAAAGTATTGTGGAGTGGCTGATGTTGTTGTGGTGGCCATCCAAGGGTGGGGCCCAGCCATGGCCCAGTCCCACTGCACAGGGATGGCCATTGCCCAGCCCTGCTCTGGCCAGCCCCAAGTGGCAGCCAGCACCTGAAGGTCCCTCCTTCCCCCTTGGCTTTCATTCTGGCAGCTTAAGAGCTGCTGCGAAGGTGAGGATTCTGTGGGGGGAAAAAGGCCTGCCTGTGGTTTGCCCAGCCCTGCAAGAAGCACAAAACCCTAAGAGAGCCCAAGCAGTGGCTCTGTGAGGGCCTCTGATGGTTTTCAGAGCAGGGCTGGCTGGAAATCCTCCCCTGCAGGGGCAGCTGTGCAATAAACCAGTCCACAAATGCAGCAATTGATCATTTTGTCCCCTGCAGCAAAGGTCTGAGATAGCCCCAAAAGCCTTGCATATCCCGCAACAATCTGCTCAACAACCTGGCCGGGTCCCTGCTCCTTCCTGTCTCAAACCTGCAGCCCTTTAGAATGGCCTGGGAAGAATGTTTGGATTCTGGCCGTGGCTGCCAGACAAGAGGGAAAAGTGTGGAAATATGCATCTGTGGCTCTGTCTGCAGCTGTGGTGGGGCTGTGGGGAGTGATCCTGTGTGGATTCCAGGTTTCCCCAAAGCTTCTCCATCCCTGCTCTCCTCACCTAAGCGAGAGGCTGAGTGTTTGCAGGAATTGTGGTATAAAGCCACCAGAGGTGTGCTGTGGACCTGAGATGAGCCTGAGATCAGGCGCTGCCTTCCTTGCATTCAGGATCATGGAGAGCGCTCGTGGGTGTTGGGTAGGGCATGTGCCTGGCCCCGGGACACTGCTCCGCTGCCAGTGGGCACTGGGATCCAACCTGCTGCCTTGGCGGCTTCTGCCCACTGCCAGTGGTGGTGCCGGGACCGATTGGTGCCCAGGAGTTTGCAAAAGGAGCGATTTCCCCTCCTGCCTCCCGTCCGAGGCCGCCATGGCCCCTGAGGGGATGGAGCTGGACTGGGGCGCCCCCTGCTGGCTGGGAGTGCTCCCTGCAGCGCCCCCTGCTGGCTGGGAGTGCTCCCTGCAGCGCCCCCTGCTGGCCGCGGTTATAACTGCCACAAAAACCAACAGCGCTGAGCGGGAGGGAAATTTCTGGGTTTGTGTTTTTTGTTCTGTTCTGGTTTATCAATTTCCCAGGAAAGAGCTGGTATTCCTTTTCCTTCACTTTAGCCTGTAAGCCAGAACATATTTGAAATTAAAAAAAATTTGGAGATGGGTTTCTTTCCATTCTAGGATTTTTTCCCAGTTTCCTTTGCAGATAATTCTCATTTAAATGAGTGGCCAACTTCTGGGTTCCAGCGTGGAGGTTACAGTTACCCCATGAGCAGATAGGGTCAGGGACTTGGCTACCTCATGCTCTGCCTTTTAAGCCAGTTGTGTCACCAAGGGTCCTCTCCCCAGCTGGCACTTCTGGTCACCTGGCTACTCAGGAGCTGGCTTTGTCAAAGCGTCATGCTGTCCCCAGTGTGCCATGGCTGACAGATGATGGACAGAAGGGACCCTGTCTCACCAAAAGCAAAGCTTGACCGACCCCTGCCACACACAGCTGTTCCAAAATGTCTCTAGACTTCAAATTTTTCCTGTCTTTGGCACCTCACCCTCTGCCATGGCCTGATCCCAAATGCCCTGGGCAAATGGGAGGCTCAGGAACATCCTCAGGGCCTTTGTGACATCCTGGTGTGAGGAACATGGCAGAGGAGGGGTTTGGGACAGGGGACAAGAGAATCCAGAGCCTCCTGAAGGCCACTTTGGCCATCAGAGCAAGGAAGTTCCAGGACTCTGCCAGATTCCTCTGGTGGAGGAAACGTGATGCAGGGGAAGTGTTTGGGGATTGTTCTTTGTTGGTGGCTTTCCCTGGAAATCATTCATTGTGTGACAATTTGGCCTTGTTGCTGTTTCTGTTGGTTTTGTTCTTTCATTACTGATTCAGGAATTGTCAGACTGTTGGGATCTTTGTGCCTCCATGGGGAGCGGTAGGGAAAGGGGCAGCAGCCCTTGGTTTTAGTGGCAACCCAGAACTGGAGAATCCCATTCCTAAAGCCCCACAAAGCTGAACAAACACCATCTCTGCCAGTTTAACCAAACAGCTGCATTTTGGACCAAATACAAAGGAAATGGGTCCAGTGTCCCCTGGCACTGGGAGGAGCCTGGGGAGCCATGGGTGTACTGGGAGCACTGGGAGGGGGAAAGGGGAGCACTGGGTGCCCTGTGCAGCCCCCCCTGACTTGTGGTCATCACCCCAGGCCGGATGGGCCACCACGGGAGCCATGGGATGGCGACACCCAGTTTCCCATATTGTCACAGCACGTTCCCATGGATGTCACCGGTGTCCTGCAGTCGCCCATGTGGTCCTGGCAGCTCTGCGTGTGTCACCTGGGGGTCCTTGGGGGGGACAGTAAGAGACACCTGGCTTGGTGTGACACGCATGGGTGACATGTCCATGTCCCCACCCATCCCCCATACTCACCCCCTGAGCCCTCATGTCCAGCCCCTCCCCCACCTCCAGGGGATAAGGGGGTTCTGGGGGGCCCTGTGGGGATAAGGGGGGGTCTGAGGGGTGTCTGGGGAGGGGGTCAGGCAGAGTCATGGCTGGAACTCCCCACTCACCTGTCCTGGGATTTCCTGAGAGCTGCAAGAAAAAGAGGATGGGGAGATCATGGGGTGTCCCCTGGGCCCCAACCCCACCTGGGACCTTTAAATGCGCACTGGAGCCCTGAGCCTCCACCAGACACTGATTTCTACTGGACTGCCAGGCCCCTGCACCCCAAAGCACCCCTGAGGAGCCCCAGAACACCTGAGGCACCCAGGTACTCCAACCCCCTCCCCAGGAACCCTGAACCCCTGAGCACCCCTCAAGCCTCAAGGAACCCCAAGAATGGAATGCAGAGAAGCCTCCAAACTGCTTCAGAATCCCTGAGGAGCTCTTAACATCCCTGCACAACTCTCCAACACCTCCCTAAAAGCCCCCAGGAGATCCCAGTGTCACCCCAATATTCCTCAAGGCCCTTCCTGGAACAGCCCAGGACCCTCCAAAAGACCCCCAAGCAAAGGTCACTGGGGGCTCAGCTTCCTCCATATCTGAGGCTTTGGGTGATGCCCCAACTGCCGCCCCCAGTGTGTGGGGCTTCCCCCCAGTCTCTGTAGGACCTTGTGTCACCCCCATTGTCACCCACCCCGGCGGTGCCACCAGTGACAGCCCCCGATGACAGCCAGGAGCAGGAGCAGGAACAGGAGGGTCCTGCCGACATTCACAGCCACTGCTGGGGACAGAGGGGACACACTGGGTTCATCCTGAACTGCAGGAGTCCTGAACACCCTGGTGACTCCATGTGACCCCACCTGTGATCCAGGTTGAGCCAGGTGTCACCTCCAGGGCCAGCTCAGGGCTGAGTGCCCGGAACACGCGGTGCCCGTCCTGTCCCAGCTGGTTGGTGGCCACGCACTGGTAGGTGCCCGAATGTCCCACATCGATGTACCTGAGCTGCAGGAGGGGACCCCGGGCCACTTCCAGCCCATTGTGTAGCCAGGTGAAGGTGACAGGGGCTGAGCCCACCTGCACTGAGCAGCGCAGGGTCACGTTGTCACCTGCATGCACCTGGTGTGGCAGCGGGCCAGGGGTGATGGTGGCATTGGCCACGGGCACTGTGGGGACACAGACAGGGCTGGCACCTGGTGAGTTGGAATGGGGTGCTGTGGGTGGGGTCATCCCCAGCCCGAGGGTCCTGCTCACCCAGGACGGTGACATTCAGGGGGTCACTCTCGGCTACGTTGTTCCCGTCACTGACCCGGCACCGGTACTGGCCGCTGTCATTGTCCCCAACGTGGTGCAGCTTCAGGTGGGGGCCGGTTCCTGGAAGTGCCCCCGAGCCCTCCCGGTGCCAGGAGAAGGACAGGGGACCTGTCCCCGTGGCCACCTCACAGCTCAGCAACAGGCTGTCCCCGAGTGCCACCTGTCCCCCCAGGGGCTGCACTGACAGGGACACCCCCGAGGGCGGGACCCCTGCGGGAGAGTGGGACACCAGGGGATAGTGAGGGACCCGGGGGTGTGTCAAGGAGGGGCAGGGGAATTCCAGTGAGGGAGAGGGGGTGCAGAGATTGGGGGAGGGAGGGTGCAGAGATTGGGAGAGGGGGGCTTAGAAATGAACACCGAGGGATGATAAGGGGGTCAGGGAAGGAACACCTGGAGAGGGAGGTGGGCAACACCAGGAATGGTACGGGGACCATGGCAGGGAATGGTGAGACTTGGGCAATGTGCAGAGACCTCAGAGAGGGGTGGAAGGACCCAGGGATAAGGGCGGGGACCCAACGAAGGATGGAGGGAAACACAAGCCAGGAATGGGGGGACCTTAGGAGCAACCCGGGGCAGGGATGGCAGGACACAGAAAATGCACCAGGGAAGGATGAGGGTACCCATGTACGGATTGGGGGTCCTGGGGAGAGACGCGAGAAAGGATGGGGGGGGCAGGGAGGGATCTGGAAAAGGTTGGGTGCCCCAGAGCAGGCGTCAGGGAGGGCTGGAGGGTGCCAGGCAGTGTGGGGGACCCGAGGCATCTAGGGGGGCTCCCCGTGCCCATCCCCACACTCACTGCTCACCGTGATGCGGAGCCGGTTGCTGCTCTTGTGCACGGACCCCCCTTCGGAGCGCACCTCACAGCCATAATGCCCCGAGTGGGAGACCCTCACAGTGGGCACCAGCAGCTGCGGGGACCCCTGCGGGCCCCCCACCACCTGCCCGTCCCGGTAGAACACGTACAGGAGGGGGGCTCGGGGCCGCAGGGGGCTGGGGGTGCTGAGGCAGCTGAGAGTCAGGGGGGACCCCTCAGTGAGCTCACGGGGACCCTCCAGCTCTGGGACCGAGAAGAGCTCAGGGCAGGAGAGGAGAGGTGAGGACTGTGAGTCTGAGTGCACTGGAAGTGGCTTTGGGTTTGTCAAGATATTGGAGTTGCAGCCGTGTGGGTGCTCACCTTGCACTGTCACTGTCACTGCTGCTGACCGTGACTGCCAGGACCCCACCAAGCCCTCACATCTGTAGCGGCCGCTGTGGTGCAGCTGCAGAGGTGAAAGGGACAGCTTGGTCCCCCTGTGGGACCCCCTGATTTCCTTCTCATCCCGGTAAAATCGCACCCTGGTGAGATGGTTGTCCTGCCGGCAGCGGCAGCGCAGTGTCAAGGTGTCCCCCTCCAGCAGTGCCCGCGCTGGCACCTGCAGCACCAGTGGGTCTGTGGGACAGGAAGGTCACATCTCACTGATGAGACTGTTCTGAGGTGGGTGCCCATAGCACAGGGGACATGTGGGTGCCCTGGGGTGCTCTGGGGTGCCCTGGGATGTCCCTGTGTGCAGGGGACTGGCTCTTGTCACACGAGGGGTGTGAGGCCACCCACGGAATGGAGCCCACCCTTACTGCTCTGGGGCCCCCATGATCATTAAAGAACCCCCCTCACCATCTAAGACTGTCACGGGGGGGCTGCGCCCAGTGCCGGGTCTGTCACATGTGTAGGTGCCACTCTCGGAGACAGTGAGTCGGTCCTGTCCCTCCTGCCACCAATACTGCCCGTCCTTGTACCAGGTGGTGGCACCGGCAGTCCCTGAGCCCTGGCAGGTCAGTGTCACCCGGTCCCACAGCACCGCCGGCCTCCAGGGGGGCTCCACCAGGAGCTGGGTGGTCAGGGCACCTGCGGGTGACAGGGGACACCAGCCTGCCAGGGCCAGCGTGGGGCTGGGGACAGCGGGGTGGGGCCATGGCATCCCCTGAGGACTCACCAGCAAGGCCGAGGGTCTGGGCTGGAAGGGAGAAAGGACAGGGCTCAGAGGGGGTGTCACCATGGGGACAGAGGCACATGGGGTACAGGGTGTGGTGGCTGTCCCCAAACTGTCCCCATGGGGACAGATGCTCTTGTGGGAAAGTGTGTGGGTGGTCCCCAAAAGTCTGGACAGGCAGGGGGACATGTCTGTGTCACAGCCACCCGTGTACCACATCCATGCGACACAGACACCTTGGGAACAGGGGCGCCGAGGCCACCCCGGGTTGAGGCAGAACATGGGGACACTGAGAACACCCTGGGCACGAGGACACCACGGACACAGCCCATGCTGGCCCAGGTCATCCCCACCAGCTCATGATCCCATCCCCATGACCCCATCCCCATGGCCACATCCTCACTGTTCTCGTCCCCTTCTGTCCCTGCATCCCAGTTCCCTTGTCCCTATCCCTGAAGCTGCCTGAGCCAAAGGTGCCAGTCCCCACATTCCTGTCCCCACATCCCCATCCCCAAATTCCTGCCCCCTCTGTCTGTCCCTAAAGCCACCCTACATCCCCAGTCACACCCAGGTCCACTGTGGGTAACATGGACTGGCTCTGCTGGCATTGGGGACCTCAGGGGACCCCACAGCTCCCCTGTGCCCCCTCCCCTCCCCATCCCTGGGGTATCAGGCCTGTGCCCAGGGCACTCACCCCACAGGAGCAGTGCCACCTTCCCAGCCATCCCGGTGTCCCCAGCCATGTGCACTGGCTGTCACTCGCTGCTGTGACCACCGCTCCCCTGGCTGGCGGCTCTTTGGATGAAGGGGAAGGAAGCGAGGTGACGTCTGTCCCCACTTGTAGGTGGCCCTTGGTGGGGGCAGGGTGGGGACAGGCTGGGGACATGGGTGGGTGGGACAAAATGTGTCATGGGGTTCCCAGGAGTTGGGAACTCGGTGGGTTTGGGGAGGCAGGAATGGGGTCACTGGTAAATGGGGTCCTGAGGAGGGGGAATATCCAGCAATGGGGGTGCCATTGGAATGAACGTCTCCATACCTGGGGGGACTCAGGGATGGGAGTCCCAGGGGAATGTGGGCTCCAAGGATTTGAGTTCATGGGATGGGAGAATGGTGGGTCCTAGGAAGATTTCAGGGAATGGAATGAACGGGAAGGGGTTCCTTGGGAATGGGGTGCTGGGCCATGGAGATTCTAGGGAATGTCGGTGTTGGGATGGGGGCTGCAGAGAGAGTGGGACATAAGGAATGGAGGTCCCATGTTTCTGTTCCCGGGGGAATGGGGGTGCCAGGGATGGGCAGTGGCTGGGTGAGCCCATGGGTTGCAGCTCCTTCCCTGGGTGCTTCAGATTTTGGGGTGACCCAGAGCCAGCACCACCCCCACATGGTGCCGGTGTCCAGGGGGTCACCCCAGACAGCTTCTGAGCTGCTCTGGGTCTGTGTCCCCCAGCCTCCAGTGATTTTTCCCTCTCTTTATTCCATTTCCATCATTTTACCCCTCAATTTCTCAAGCCCCCTGTTAGCGCCTTGAGGATTCTGTGTAGCTCCTGAGCAGGGAACAGGCTGTGGGAAGCCCAGGGTGGGGGAAGCCCAGGGTGGGGAAAGCCCAGGGTGGGGAAAGCCCAGGGTGGGGGAAGCAGGGGTGAGGGGTCTGCAGGGAGGGCTGGAGAGGCTGTAGGGGATGGGGGAGTGCAGCTTTCAACCCCCAAACACTTTCACTTTCTTTCTCCCACAGAAGAAGGAAAAGGCCGTTTGACACCTTTCTCACATGGGGGGAGTATGGTTCTGTCCTTAGGGGGCACATCCAGGGGGCTCCTGTCCCGGGGGTATCCTGTCCCAGGGGGGATACAGGCTGGGGAAGAGGGTCCTGTCCTGGAGCTTGGCAGCTTCGGAGAGGTCCAGAGTTCTCCATTATTGCTTGTCCCCTGCTGGATCTGAGCCAGCAAGAGCAGCTGAGGAATGGAACCCTGAGCAGGAAGGAGCTCCCGAACTCCTGCTCCTTGAAGCCAGTGGCCATCCAAGGGTAGGACCCAGCCATGGCCCAGCCCCACTGCACAGGGATGGCCATTGCCCAGCCCTGCTCTGCCCAGCCCCAGGTTGCAGCCAGCACCTCAGGGTCCCCCCTGCCCCCTTGGCTTTGATTCTGGCAGCTTTAGAGCTGCAGCAGAGGTGAGAATTCTGTGGGTGGAAAAAGGCCTGCCTGTGGTTTGCTCAGCCCTGCAAGAAGCACCAACGCCAAAGGGAGCCCAAGCAGTGTCTCTGTGAGGGCCTTTGATGGTTTTCAGAGCAGTGCTGGCTGGAAATGCCCCTGCAGGGGCAGCTGTGGGGGGACCAGTCTGGAAATGCAGCAATTGATCATTTTGTGCCTTTGCCCAAGGGACTGAGAGAGTCCCATAACTACTGCAAAGGCAACAACAATTGGGCTCCCTTTGGTATTTTGTGCTGCTTTAAGGGATGAGGAAACCACAGGCAGGGCCTTTTTCCCCTCACAGAATTCTCACCTCTGCAACAGCTCTAAAGCTGCCAGAATCAAAGCCAAGGGGGCAGGGGGGACCCTCAGGTGCTGCCTGCCCCCCGGGGCTGGGCAGAGCAGGGCTGGGCAATGGCCATCCCTGTGCAGTGGGGCTGGGCCATGGCTGGGCCCCAGCCTTGCATTGACAGGGGTCCCCAGGATGTGCCACCCCTGGGACAGGCACCCAGCCAGGAATGTGCAGGGACATTTTTGGAACAGCCACCCCTTGGGACACGACCCTCCCATGCCAGGATGTGTAACCCCCTGGGACAGGATCCCCTCAGGACAGGACCCTCCTGGATGTGCTCCCCAGGACAGAAACTCCCCCTTTTCCCATCTGACTTTTCGCACAAATGGCCTCTTCCTTCTTGTCCAGGAAAAAGAAAGTGTAGAGAGGGCACAGCCCAATACCTCCATCCCCAAAATCTCCCCCTCCCACCCTGAAGCCCCTGCTCCGCATTTTCCCTCTCCCCTGGGTGCCCCCAACCCCTTCGTTACTCAGGTGCTCCCCTGGATTGATGAGCCAGGAACCAGGGGTGAGGGGACATGGCACAAACGTGAAGAAAAAAAGGAAAAAAGAGAAATAAAGAGAGGAAAATTCAAAGGCAGGGGAGGGCGCAGAAGCAGAGGTACCCAAGGCCCCCATGTGATGCCTGCCAGAAAAGGAGTACCCCAGGAGGGGCAGTGCTGGGCCCTTGGTCACCCCAAAATCTGAGGGATTCAGGGAAGGAGCTGAGACACCTGTGCCCATCCAGAAACTGCTCATCCCTGGCAGCCCCCATTGCCCTGGAAACCAACCATGGGCGCCCCATTCCTTAAGTCCCACCGTGCCGGGGACCCCCATCCCAGTACTGACATTCCCCAGGATCTCCATGGCCCAGCACTCCATTTCCAAGGAACCATCTCCACTTCTTTCCATTCTCCGAAATCTTCTTTCCTCCAGGACCTTGATTCTCCCAGGATCCCCATTCCCACGGGAGTCCCATTCCTCCAGTGACCCCATCCCATGGCCCCAAACCCCTGGAGCCCCCGTTCCCCTGGGACTCCCATCCCTGAGTCCCCCCAGCCCTGGGCACCCCCATTCCCTTGGCCCCCCCATCCCCAGTGATTCCCCCTCCTCAGGACCTCCATTCTCCAGGACACCCATCCCCACATCCTCAAACCCACCATGCCCCCCACTCCTGGGAACCCATATCGCACCTTGCCCCACCCAGCCTTGTCCCCATCCTGTCCCCAGCTTGGGGCCACCCTGCCCCCACCAAGGGCCACCTACACATGAGGTCGAGACCTGACCTCGCTTCCTTCCCCTTCATCCGAAGAGCCGCCAGCCAGGGGAGCGGTGGCCACAGCAGCGAGTGACAGCCAGTGCACATGGCTGGGGACACCGGGATGGCCGGGAAGGTGGCGCTGCTCCTGTGGGGTGAGTGCCCCAGGCATGGGCCTGACACCCTGGGGATGCGGAGGGGAGGGGGCACAGGGGAGCTGTGGGGGTCTCCTGACGTCCCCAATGCCAGCAGAGCACAGAGCCCAGTGTGACCAGAGTTGTGGGGTGGCTTTGGGGACAGGAACACAGAACAGGAACAAAGAACTCAGATGTGGGGACAGCGGGATGGAATGTGGGGACAAGGATGTGGCAGAAGGAACCTTGGAGCTTGAGCAGCTGTGGGGACAGGGACACAAAGATGTAGGGACAGGGACAACAGGACCGGTACCATGTGCTTGGGCCATGAGTCCAGGTGCCATTGGAATGCGATGATGGGCACAGGGCCATGGGGATGTGGGTATGGGGCTGGCAGGGGTAACCTGTGCTAGCATGGGGCCCCATGCATGAGCATGGCTTGACTGCTGTGTCCCTGTCCTTGAGACATCTGTGCCACACCAGTGCCCCCACAGAGACTGTTTGGCAACAGCCCCTAAACCCCATGCTCCTGTGCCTCTGTCCCTGCAGTGCCACCCCCACCCAGCCCTGTCCCTTCTCCCTTCCAGCCCAGACCCTCGGCCTCGCTGGTGAGTCCTCAGTGGATGCCATGGCCCCACCCTGCTGTCCCCAGCCCCACGCTGGCCCTGGCAGGCTGGTGTCCCCTGTCACCCGCAGGTGCCCAGACCACCCAGCTTGTCGTGGAGATCCCCTGGAGGCCGGCGGTGCTGTGGGAGCGGGTGACACTGACCTGACAGGGCTCAGGAGCTGCTGGTGCCACCATCTGGTACAAGGATGGGCAGCGGTGGGGGCAGGAAAGGCGCGATCACTTCACTGTCACTGAGATTGGCACCTACACGTGTGAAAGACCCGGCACCGGGCTCAGTTCTCCCGTGAGAGTCTCAGACGGTGAGGGGGATTTGGGTGTCCCAAGCCTGGCACCCACGGGTAGTCTGAGGGCTCTGCGTGGTCTGTGCTCCATGGGTCACCTGCTGTGTGACCAGAGCCTATCCCCTGCTCTTGGGAAATCCCAGAGCATCCCAGTGTAGAGGGACCCCCATGTTGGAACTGGGGACCCCTGGTGCTCTGGGTGTGACATAATGGTGGGGTCCTGGTGCCATTGGGTGTGACAGGACCCCTCTATCCCCCAGACCCGCTGGTGCTGCAGGTGCCGGCGTGGGCGCTGCTGGAGGGGGACACACTGACACTAGGCTGCCGGGGCCGGTGGAACAACATGGTCACCTCGGTGTCCTTCTACCACGAAGGGAAGAAGCTGAGGGGACTCCGTGATAGTATAAAGCTGTCCCTGTCCTCCCTGCAGCTGAGCCAAAGCGGCAAGTACAGCTGCAGGGGCTGGGTGAGATTCTGGGGGCAGCAGGAGTCACCGCAGGTGACAGTGGCAGTGCAAGGTGAGCATCCCAGAGCATGTCAGTGTGGGGGAACCCGTGTTGGAATTGGGGACCCCTTTTACACTGGGTGTGACCCAATGGGGGGATCCCCATGCAAATGGGACCGTGTTGTGACAGGACCCCCTGTCCCACAGCCCGGTTAGAGTTGCGGGTGTCAGCACGGGAGCTGCTGGAGGGGGACACGGTGACACTGCGCTGCCAGCGGTGGCGGGACTATCCTGTCACCAAGGTGCAATTCTTCCATGGAGTCAAGGAGGTGGAGGGGTCCCGTAGTGGGACCGAGCTGTTGTTGTCCCGTCTGCAGCTGCACCACAGTGGAAACTACAGCTGCAGGGGCTGGGTGGGTTCCGAAATGTCATCGTGGGCACAGTCATTGCCAGTGACAGTGACAGTGCACGGTGAGAACCCCCATGGCTGGAACTCCAATATCCTGACACCCAAAAAGCCACTTCTGAGCACACTCAGAGTCACAGTCCTCGCCTTCCCTCTCCTTCCCAGAGCTCTTCTCAGTGCCTGTACTAGAGGGTGCCCTCGAGCCCATCGTGGGGTCCCCCCTGACTCTCAGCTGCCTCAGCACCCCCAGCCCCCTGCGGCCCCGAGCCCCCCTCCTGCACGTGTTCTACCAAGATGGGCAGGTGGTGGGGGGCCCTCAGGGGTCCCCACAGCTGCTGGTGCCCACCGTGGGGGTCTCCAACTCGGGGAATTACAGCTGCCATGTGCACTCTGAGGGGGGGTCCGTGCGAAAGAGCAGCGCCTGGATCCACATCACAGTGCGCAGTGAGTGTGGGGATGGGCACAGGAAGCCCACAGAGACTCCCCGAGTGCCTTTGTTGGAGACCTCCAGGTCTCCCTGACACCTTTCTTGGGTCCCTCCACCTCTCTCCTGTGTCCTTCACCCCTCTTTGATGTGACCCCATCCCCAACATCCCCCATCCCCTTGTCTCTATCCCCCCATACCAGGTGCCAGCCCCTCCCTGTGGCCTCAGCCCTGTCTGTGTCCCTGCAGTGCCTGTGGCCAATGCCACCATCACCCCCGGTCACCTGTCACACCAGATACATGCAGGTGACAACGTGACCCTGCGCTGCTCAGTGCAGGTGGGCTCAGCCCCTGTCACCTTCACCTGGCTGCACAATGGGCAGGATGTGGACTGGGGTCCCCTGCTGGAGCTCAGGGACATTGATGTCGGACATTCAGGCACCTACCAGTGCATGGCCACCAACCAGCTGGGACAGGACAGGCACCGCGTGTTCTGGGCACTCAGCCCTGAGCTGGCCCTGGAGGTGACACCTGGCTCACCCTGGGTCACAGGTGGGGTCACACGGGGTCACCAGGGAGTGCAGGAACCCTGGGGTGATGGGTGATCCTGATGTGTCCCCCTCTGTTTCTTGCTGTGGCCGCAGGGTTTGGTGGGGCCCTTTTGTTCCTGCTCCTGCTTGTGAGTGCCATTGTGGCCTGGCACTGGAGGCACCGTGTGGGTGGGTGACAATGGGGGCACAGGGCAGCACCCACAGCCCTTGACTTGGGAGGGGCTGAGTCCTCAGTGGCCATGACTCAGAGCTGTTGGAGGGTCCTGTCGGGATGTTGGGGGTTCTGTCAGGGGTCCCAATCCCTGCCAGGGTTGGGGCTCTGAGGGCTCAGGGTGTTGGTGCAAGTGTGGTGGTTCAGGGATACTGGGGGGGCATCAGGGATACTGGGGTGCCTGGGGAGAATTGTGTGTCAGGTGGTGGTTCTGCATTCCCAAGGGTGGATGGGGGCCCCTGGGTCTCCAAAGTCACCCCTCCAGTTTTCCTTTGCAGATGCCAGGAAGCACCAGGAAAGGTGAGTGCAGCCTCCAGCCATGATACACCTTTTACCCAAACTCCCAGCACCTTCCATCCCCTTTCCCACACCCCCTTATTCCCACAGGCCCCCCCAAGACCCACTGGCACTCCAAGTGGAGGATCCTCAGGCGTTGTACGTGGAGCTGCAAAGGCAACTGTGGGAACCCAGTGACATCTATGACAATCTACACCAAAAGTTGTGATGCTCTGGGAAGCGGGAGGCACTGGGTGACACTGGGGGTGCTGTCTCCATGGCTCCTGTGGTTGCCCATCCTTCCAAGGGAGGTGGTCATGGCTCAGGGGGAGGCTACACAGGGCACCCTGTGCTCCCCATTTCCTCTCCCAGTACCCCCAAGGGCTCCCCCATTCCTTTCCTTGTACCTGCAGGGGCTCCCCAGCCCCATCCAAGTGCTCAAGTACCTTCAGGGAGTGCCCCATTCTCTCTCCACAGTGCTTGCAGTACACCCAGGGCTTCCCCATTCCCCCTCCCACTACCCCTGTCCCATCCCACTGTAAATGGGGGAGTCGGGGAGGATTCTTGCTGAAAGGTTTCTCGGGTGAAAATGAAGCACAAAAGTGGCAATATTATATCTGAGAACTGTTTATTGATAAAGGAGGGTAAGTGTTCTTACTGAATGTGGAGAGAAGGGAGTAGAAAGGGACAAGGATAGAGAGAGAAACAGCAGACAGGGACAGCGTTATTGCCAGGAGCCCGGGCGCTCTGTGAGCATCAGCTGGGCGGATGGAGTGTGTGTGCTGCAAGCCAGGGCGAGCCCACATGTCTTTTGTGAGTGGCTGGGCGTGATTTCCAAGGACGGCACCTGCGTGTCTCTGGCATGGGCGAGCGATGGCTGCAGGCTGGCTGCTGCGGGCTGGCTGTGGGCTGGTGCTGTGGCACTGGTGGCTCTGGGCTGGCTGCTGCGGGCTGGGGCTGCGGTGGGCAGGTGCAGCAGGCTCGGGGCTGTGGGCAGCACGGGAAACGCGGCAGAGGCGGCGGGTGGGTGCAGGCAGCATCCGCTCCATCAGGGAGGAAATGAAGGAATATCCAGGACAATCTGAAATGAGCTGCCTTGGGAAAGCAGCGAAGCAGGGAAGAATGGATGCGGACAGGGAAGAAGGAACAACCGGGAGGAAAAGGCGAGTGGGGGTAGTATCGGTGATGTTTTCCCAACATCTGGGAGGAATGATGCATCTGACTGCATCTTATCAGAAGGCTAAATAAATACATTATTATACTCTATTATTCTATATTATATTACATTACATCTAAACTGAATCTGCCAAGCACTCAACTGCATCCACTGCGCACAGTCTCATGACTGTCAGCCCACAGTCCCCACACACACACACACACCTGGATTAAATTGGTCAGTGAATCAAAACTGTCACACCGGAATCCAATCAAAAATTCCCTTCAGGTAAACAATCTTCCACAATGCATTCCTCGTGTGAACAACACAGGAGCAGAAAATGAGATGAGAATTGTTTAGATCATTCTTTGCTTCTCTCACTGCTTCTCTCAGGTTCAGAGAATGTGAATCCCACAGGGGAGGAGGGCCAAACTGACCCTCTGTGCAAGCCCCTGATCCCTGCAAGAAACCCAAAGCAAAACACTCCTGTTGTGTCACAGTTATCTGCTTTTATTTGCAAAGTCTCCTCCCACAGCCTAATTTCCTGGGCATTTTTTCATAGATATTTTTCCTAGGGCATCTGTCCCACCAGCCAGTGGGGGTCACTCATAGCCTGATCACTGAAGCTTTCTCTCCCCTGATTCTCTGTTGTGTGAAGCCTTGCCAGGGACAGGGTTCCCAGTACGTGTACAACCACAGAGTCATTTTTCACCTCATGTGTAGCATATGTTGAGACATAAATCAAAATCAGATTTGATCCTCTTAACCCCAGCGTGCTTAGTGGCTCTGCAGTCCCCCTCCCAGTGCTCCCAATGAGGTGGCTTACTGGTGCCCATCCCAGTTCCAAGGGGGCACAGGACCTGGTTCCCTGCTCCTGGGACAAAAATGCAGCTCTTTGGTTAAACTGGCAGAATTGATGTTTCTTTGATCAGCTCTGACAAGGAAGCTGAACAAGGGGGGAACCTCTCTAGGAATGGAAAATACCACCCCCTTCTCTCTGAACTATTATAATTTTGAAATTACAGGGCTTTTAGTTAAAGATGTGGGAACAGGAATAACAGTTCTTTACTGGTATGTATTGTGAGAAACAAGGTAATGGAAGTTGACTTTTACTGGATATTATATGAATTGATATTACATTATTGATTATACTGTTGATTAAATATTGTGATGTTGTTCAGATAGTGAAAAGTATTGTGGAGTGGCTGATGTTCTTGTGGCCATCCAATTGTGGGGCCCAGCCATGGCCCAGCCCCACTGCACAGGGATGGCCATTGCCCAGCCCTGCTCTGGCCAGGCCCAGGTGGCCAGCCAGGACCTGAGGGTCCCTCCTTGCCTTCTTGGCTTTGATTCTGGCAGCTTAAGATCTGCTGCGAAGGTGAGGATACTGTGGGGGGAAAAAGGCCTGCCTGTGGTTTGCCCAGCCCTGCAAGAAGCACAAAACTTTAAGGGAGCCCAAGCCGTGGCTCTGTGAGGGCCTCTGATGGTTTTCAGAGCAGGGCTGGCTGGAAATCCTCCCCTGCAGGGGCAGCTTTGCAAGAAACCAGTCCACAAATGCAGCAATTGATCATTTTGTCCCTTGCAGCCAGTGTCTGAGATAGCCCCAAAAGTCTTGCATATCCCACAACAAACTGCTCAACAACCTGACCGGGTCCCTGCTCCTTCCTGTCTCAAACCTGCAGCCCTTTAGAATGGCCCAGGTAGAATGTTTGGATTCTGGCCGTGGCTGTCAGACAAGAGGGAAAAGTGTGGAAATATGTAGCTGTGGCTCTGGCTGCAGCTGTGGTGGGGCTGTGGGGAGTGATCCTGTGTGGATTCCAGGTTTCCCCAAAGCTGCTCCATCCATGCTCTCCTCACCTGAGCGAGAGGCTGAGTGTGTGCAGGAATTGTGGTGCAAAGCTACCACAGGTGCTGCTGTGGACCTGAGATGAGCCTGAGATCAGGCGCTGCCTTCCTTCCATTCAGGATCATGGAGAGTGGTCGCGGGTGCCTGGCCCCGGGACACTGCTACGCTGCCAGTGGGCACTGGGATCCAACCTGCTGCCTTGGCGGCTTCTGCCCGCTGCCGGTGGTGATGCCGGGACCGATTGGTGCCCGTGAGTTTGCAAAAGGAGCGATTTCCCCTCCTGCCTCCCGTCTGAGGCTGCCATGGCCCCTGAGGGGATGGAGCTGGACCGGGGCGCCCCCTGCTGGCCGGGAGTGCTCTCTGCAGCGCCCCCTGCTGGCCGGGAGTGCTCCCTGCAGCGCCCCCTGCTGGCCGCGGTTATAACTGCCACAAAAACCAACAGCGCTGAGCGGGAGGGAAAGTTCTGGGTTTTTGTTGTTTGTTCTGTTCTGGTTTATCAATTTCCCAGGAAAGAGCTGGTATTCCTTTTCCTTCACTTTGGCCGGGAAGCTAGAACATATTTGAAATAAAAAAAAGTTTCTGAGATGGGTTTCTTTCCATTCCAGGAATTTTCCCCAGTTTCCTTGGTCGATATTTCTCATTTAAATGAGTTGCCAACTACTGGGTTCCAGCGTGGAGGTGACAGTTACCCCATGAGCAGATAGGGCCAGGGACTTGGCTACCTCATGCTCTGCCTTTTAAGCCAGTTGTGTCACCAAGGGTCCTCTCCCCAGCTGGCACTTCTGGTCACCTGGCTACTCAGGAGCTTGCTTTTTCAAAGTGTCACACTTTCCCCAGTGTGCCATGGCTGACAGATGATGGACAGATGGGGCCCTGTCTCATCGAAAGCAAGGTCTGACCCACCCCTGCCACACACAGCTGTTCCAAAATGTCTCCAGACTTCAAATTTTTCCTGTCTTTGACACCTCACCCTGTGCCATGGCCTGATCCCAAATGCCCTGGGCAAATTGGAGGCTCAGGAACATCCTCAGGGCCTTTGTGACATCCTGGTGTGGGGAACATGGCAGAGGAGGGGTTTGGGACAGGGGACAAGAGAATCCAGAGCCTCCTGAAGGCCACTTTGGCCATCAGAGCAAGGAAGGTCCAGGGCTCTGCCAAATTCCTCTGGTGGAGGAAACGTGATGCAGGGGAAGTGTTCGGGGTTTGTTCTTTGTTGGTGGCTTTCCCTGGAAATCGTTCCTTTTGTGACAATTTGGACTCTGAACCTTGTTGCTGTTGCTGTTGGTTTTGTTCTTTCCTTACTGATTCAGGAATTGTCAGACTTTAGGGATCTTTGTGCCTCCAGGGAGCGGTAGCGAAAGAGGCAGCAGGCCGTGGTTTTAAGTGGCAGTGCAGAACTGGAGAATCCCAATCCTAAAGCCCCACAAAGCTGAACAAACACCATCTCTGCCAGTTTAACCACACAGCTGCATTTCGGACTAAATAAGAAGGAAATGGATCCTGTGTCCCCTGGCACTGGGAGGAGCCTGGGGAGCCACGGGTGTACTGGGAGCACTGGGACGGGGAAAGGGGAGCACTGGGGGCCCTGTGCAGCCCCCCTTACTTGTGGCCATCACCCCAGGCAGGATGGGCCACCACGGGAGCCATGGGATGGGGACTCCCAGTGTCCCATATTGTCACAGCACGTTCCATGGATGTCACTGGTGTCCTGCAGTCGCCCATGTGGTCCTGACAGCTCTGTGTGGGTCACCTGGGGGTCCTTGGGGGGGACAGTAAGAGACACCTGGCTTGGGGTGACATCCATGGGTGACATGTTCATGTCCCCACCCATCCCCCATACTCACCCCCTGCCCCCTCATGTCCAGCCCCTCCCTCACCTGCAGGGGATAAGGGGGTTCTGGGGGGCCCTGTGGGGATAGGGGGGGTCTGAGGGGTGTCTGGGCAGGGGGTCAGGGAGAGTCATGGCTGGAACTCCCCACTCACCTGTCCTGGGATTTCCTGAGAGCTGCAAGAAAAAGAGGATGGGGTGATCATGGGGTCCCCTGGGCCCCAACTCCACCTGGGACCTTTAAATGCCCACTGGAGCCCTGAGCCCCCACCAGACACTGATTTCTACTGGACTGCCAGGCCCCTGCACCCCAAAGCACCCCTGAGGAGCCCCAGGACACCTGAGGCACCCAGGTACTCCAACCCCCTCCCCAGGAACCCTGAACCCCTGAGCACCCCTCAAGCCTCAAGGAACCCCAAGAATGGAATGCAGAGAAGCCTCCAAACTGCTTCAGAATCCCTGAGGAGCTCTTAACATCCCTGCACAACTCTCCAACACCTCCCTAAAAGCCCCCAGGAGATCCCAGTGTCACCCCAATATTCCTCAAGGCCTTTCCTGGGACAGCCCAGGACCCTCCAAAAGACCCCCAAGCAAAGGTCAATGGGGGCTCAGCTTCCTCCAGCTCAGGGGCTCTGGGTGATGCCCCAACAGACTCCCAGTGCGTGGGGCTTCCCCCCAGTTCCTGTAGGACCTCGTCCCCCACCCATTGTCACCCACCCCGGTCGTGCCAGCAGTGACAGCCCCCGATGACAGCCAGGAGCAGGAGCAGGAACAGGGGGGTCCTGCCGACATTCACAGCCACTGCTGGGGACAGAGGGGACACATTGGGGTCACCCTGAACTGCAGGGGCGCTGAACATCCCAGCAAGCCTGTGTGACCCCACCTGTGACCCAGGGTGAGCCAGGTGTCACCTCCAGGGCCAGCTCTGGGCTGAGTGCCCGGAACACGCGGTGCCCGTCCTATCCCAGCTGGTTGGTGGCCACGCACTGGTAGGTGCCCGAATGTCCCACATCAACGGCTCCGAGCTCCAGGAGGGGACCCCGGGCCACCTCCTGCCCATTGTGCAGCCAGGTGAAGGTGACAGGGGCTGAGTCCACCTGTACTGAGCAGCACAGGGTCACGTTGTCACCTGCACTCACCTGGTGTGACAGGGGACTGAGGGTGATGGTGGCATTGGCCACGGGCACTGTGGGGACACAGACAGGGCTGGCATCTCGCTAGGTGAGAAGGGGGTGCCGTGGGTGTGGTCACCCCCAACCCGAGGGTCCTGCTCACCCAGGACGGTGACATTCAGGGGGTCACTCTCAGCCACGCTGTTCCCGTCACTGACTCGGCACCGGTACTGGCCGCTGTCATTGTCCCCAACGTGGTGCAGCTCCAGGTGGCGGCTGGTGCCCAGCAGTGCCCCCGAGCCCTCCCGGTGCCAGGAGAAGGACAGGGGGCCTGTCCTCATGGCCACCTCACAGCTCAGCACCAGGCTGTCCACGAGTGCCACCTGTCCCCCGGGTGGCTGCACTGACAGGGACACCCCCGAGAGTGGGACCCCTGTGGATGGACACAGAATGGATTGGGGACCCAGGAAGGGTGGGAGACACAGGAGGGGAAAGAGGGGATTAGAAGGGCACAGACAGGATCCCAGTTAGCAGAAGGGGACCCTGGGAGTCATGTTGGGACCTAGGGACAATGGTGAGACCCCATGGAAAGGTGCAGAAACCCAGGCAGGGATGGGGAACCACAAGAGAGACTGAGGAGTCTCAGGGAATGATTTGGGGTTTATAGATAGGCCGGAGGACCCATGGAAGGAAGGGACAGCGACGGTGGAGCAGAGACCTTGGAAAGTGTGGGGAATCAAGGGAGGGATCGGAAGGACAAAGTGAGGGATGAGGGATCAGGAGGGGGAACCGGGCAGTCATGGGGGAAACCAAGAGGGACTTGGGAAATTTTGGGTGACTCAGGGAGGAGAAAAGGGAGGGATGAAGGATTCAGGCAGTGACAGGAAATCCTTGAAGGATGTCGGGCTTCCCTGTCCCCATCGTTGCACTCACTGTGTACTGTCACTGTAACCCTCTTTGACACGCTCCACTCTGACACCCCTTTTCTCACCCAGCCCTCACAGTGGTAGTCGCTGCTGTGATGCTGCTGCAGAGGGGACAGGGACAGCTCGGTGCCATCACGGAGTCCCTCCGGTTTCTTCCCCTCAGGGTAAAATGACACCGAGGTGACCGTGTTGTTCCGCCAGCTCCGGCAGCGCAGTGTCACTGTGTCCCCCTCCAGCAGTGTCCCTGCTGGCACCTGGAACACCAGCCCTTCTAGGGGACAGAGGGGTCCTGTCATACCTGATGGCACCAGGATCCCCCCATTGGGTGCACCAGGAGTCCCCAATTCCAAAAAAGTGTTCCCCCAAAGTGGGATGTTCTGGGATGTCCCCACAGCAAAGGACAGGCTCTGGCCACACAGGAGGTGACCCATGGAGCGGAGCCCACCCAGAGACCTTGGGGTCCCTGCAGGTGCCAGCCTGGGGACACCTGAAGCCCCCTCACCATCTAAGACTCTCAGAGCAGGGCTAAGCCCGGTGCCGGGTCTGTCACAGGTGTAGGTGCCACTCTCGGTGACAGTGAGGCGGTTAGGTCCCTGCTGCCCCCAGCGCCATCCATCCTTGTACCAGGTGGTGGCACTGGCGGGCTCTGAGCCCTGGCAGGACACTGTCACCCGGTCCCACCACAGAGCCGGCCTCCAGGGGGGCTCCACCAGGAGCTGGATGGTCTGGGCACCTGCGGGTGACAGGGGACACCAGCCTGCCAGGGCCAGTGTGGGGCTGGGGACAGTGGGGTGGGGCCATGGCATCCCCCGAGGTCTCACCAGCGAGGCCGAGGGTCTGGGCTGGAAGGGAGAAGGGGCAGGGCTCAGTGGGGGTGGAACTGCAGGAAAAACAGCACAGGGGCAAGGGGTGTGGGGGCTGTCCTCAAACTGTCCCTCTGGGGACAGCAGTTCTTGTGGGAAAGTGTGTCTGCGTGGTCCCCAAAAGATTTGGAGAGGCAGGGGGACATTTCTGTGTCACAGCCACCCGTGCACCACATCCCTGTTCCACAGACACCTTGGGAACAGGGACACCAAGGCCACCCTTGGCTGAGGCAGAACATGGGGACACTGTGGATACCCCAGGAACGAGGACACCACAGACACAGCCCATACTGTCCCGGGTCACCCCCACCAGCTCATGATCCCATCCCCATGATCCCATCCCCATGGCCACATCCTCAGCGTTCTTGTCCCCTTCTGTCCCTGAATCCCAGTTCCCTTGTCCCTATCCCCGGAGCTGCCTGAGCCCAAAGGTGCCAGTCCCCACATTCCTGTCCCCACATCCCCATCCCCAAATTCCTGCCCCCTCTTCCTGTCCCCAAAGCCACCCTACATACCCAGTCACACCAAGGTCAGCTGTGGTTTACATGTACTGGCACTGCTGGCATTGGGGACCTCAGGGGACCCCACAGCCCCCCTGTGCCCCCTTCCCTCCCCATCTCTGGGGTGTCAGGCCCGTGCCTGGAGCACTCACCCCACAGGAGCAGCGCCACCTTCCTGGCCATCCCGGTGTCCCCAGCCATGTGCACTGGCTGTCACTCGCTGCTGTGGCCACCGCTCCCCTGGCTGGTGGCTCTTCGGATGAAGGGGAAGGAAGCGAGGTCACGTCTGTCCCCATGCATTGGTGGCCCTTGGTGGGGGCAGGGTGGCCACAAGCTGGGCAAAGGCTGGGGACAAGGCTGCATAATCTGGGGAAATGGTGGGGGATGGTGTTGCCAGGAGTAGGGGGCTCAGGCGATGTGGGGAAGCAAAGATGGGGCTCCAGGAGAATGGGGGTCCAGGAGAATGGGGGTCCAGGATAAATGGGGTCTCCATGCCTGGGGGGATTCAGGGATGGGGGTGCTGTGGGAACACGGTCCCCAGAGATTTGGGGTCATGGCATGTGGGTGTTACGGTTGGGGTGTAGGGGGAAAAAGGGGACCCTCGGGAATAGGAGTTCTGGGGGAAGAAGCAGCCCATGGGATGGGATCAAGGCAATGGTGGTGCTGGGCAACGGCAGTCCTGGGATGGGGGTCCCCAGCGAGGAGAGACCAAGGCAATGGTGTCCCATGGTTGGATTGCCAGGTGAATGGGGGTTTCAGGGATGGGCAGTGGCTGGGTGAGCACAGGGGTCACAGCTCCTGCCCTGGGTGCCTCTGATTTTGGGGTGACCCACAGCCTAGCAAAGCCAACCTGGGGTGCTTGTTTCCTTTGCAGCCATCACATGGAGGGTCCTGGATAGCTCTGCCTCTGTGCCCTCCCCTGCCCTTGAATTTTTCCTCTCCTTATTTCTCTTATTTCCTTATTTTCCTCACTTTTGTGGCAGAGGCCCTCATCGCCAGTTCCGGGCTCAGCAATCCCAGGGAGCACCTGAGCAGGGAGTGGGTTGGGGGGAGATAGGGGAGGGGAAAAATTGGGTTTAGGGTGTGCCAGGAAGGGTGGGGAGGCTGTGGGTGGTGGAGGTGTTGGGCTGTGCCCTCTCAACAGTTTCACTTTCTTTTCCTTGGAAAAGAAGGAAGCGGCCGTTCGTGCTGAGAGTCAGATGGGGAAGGGAGGGGGTTCTCCTGGGTGGGGGGGCACATCCAGGAGGATCGTTTCCTGGGAGGATCCTGTCTTAGGGAGTGACACATCCTGGCATGAGGGGACCTGTCCTGGGGGTGGCACTTCTGGAAATGTCCCTGCACATTCCTGGCTCTGTACATTCCTGGCCGGGTGCGCGTCCCAGGGGTGACACATCCTGGGGTCCCCTGTCAATGCAAGGGTGGGGCCCAGCCATGGCCCAGCCCCACTGCACAGGGATGGCCATTGTCCAGCCCTGCTCTGCCCAGCCCCAGGGGGCAGCCAGGACCTCAGGGCCCCCCATTTCCCCCTTGGCTTTGATTCTGGCAGCTTTAGAGCTGCTGCAGAGGTGAGAATTCTGTGTAGGCGGAAAAGGGCTGCCTGTGGTTTGCTCAGCTCTGCAAGAAGCACAGAGCCCAAAGGGAGCCCAAGCAGTGGCTCTGTGAGGGCCCTTGATGGTTTTCAGAGCAGGGCTGGCTGTAAACCACCCCTGCAGGGGCAGCTGTGGGAGAACCAGTCTGGAAATGCAGCAATTGATCATTTTGTTCCTGTCCCCAAGGGACTGAGGAGCCCAAGAACTACTGCAAATCCCACAACAATCTGCTCAACAACCTGACCTGGACCCTCCTCCTCCTCCCTGCCTTGCCATGGATGGACAGTGGCCGCATGCCCCGCACCCACCACAGCCGCTCTCTCACTGCCCTCCACACCTGGATGGGGAGAGAAAATTGAGCAAAGGGTTGAGACATGGTCTAGGAGAGATCACTCATCAAAGCCTATCATGGGTAAAACTGCTTATGATTTAGAGATATGAATTGAATTTATTGCTGTCAAAATCAGAACAAGATATGGATAAGTCAAATAAACCCTTCAATACACCTTCCCCCTGTTAAGAATAACTATGTAGCCATTGGTTTTCTCTATTATTTTGGGTTTTTTGCAAATTATTTTGATACAATACAGTTTGTAATCACTTTTTAACTGTTTTTGATACACCACAATTTGTCAGCCCTTTTACCCTAATCCTTGTGTAGATCATATATTTTAGTGTGATAAATAATAGAGGTTAGGCTCTAAAAGATCATGATAGAGACAAAAGATCAAGATAGAGACAATGTGCTGTGTATTACAGCATTAACTGTTGCAGAAGTAGCTAAAGCCTTTATTTGTGTAACTGAGTGACAATGGTGAGAATAACTCAGATAACTTTGTGAAATAGCTAATGTTGATTTAATGTACTGGTGAGGTATCTCATCTGTATGAGAAGAACACATTGAAAAGTAGCAGGTAAATAAACATCAAAAGAACGAATGCAAAGAGGAATTTACCACTGACTCTTCCGTTATCAAGAACTGTCAAACCACAGAACAGGGGGGCCTTGTGAGGACATAAACTATGTAAATTTAATCTGCAGTATGGCATGTACTTTATGAAAATGAATCAAGGGTCAAACCAAGCATAAGGATTCATGGAACATGTGAACTGGAAGGAATGTTTGAATATGTATAATCCTCCTGAGTATGTATTTAACCAATACAATGAAAAGGTATGTAAGGGGAATTGTTGTAGTTAACAGTGTGCCTCTGGCAGTTGCCAAGCACCCAGCAGGCTGTTTACTGTCCCTTTTATCACTTATTAAAGCACTGGGAGGGTAAATGAAGAGCCCTGTGGGGCGCTGTGAGGAGGAAGAAGAGACCCCTGAGGGGAATCGATGCCCCCCAGTGCCCTGCAGTGCCCCCCAGTGCCCCCTGTATCACACCACGCCATCGTATTTACGGGGATCCCTCTGTCCCTCCTGGGGTCCCGACAGCTCCGTGTTGGTCACTTGTGGATCCCGAGGTGGGGCAGGGCTGGGGGACACACGCTGGGGCCCTGAGAGTGACACTGGTTGTGGGGACCTGGGTGGGGGTGACACATGTAGGTGATGTGCCCCAGTCCCCCCTTGTACTCAACCTCTGTCCACTCGGTTCACAGCCCCCTCCTCTGGGGGAGTGGTCTAAGGGGGATGGGGAGGGGGAAAGGGGGAGTCCCAGGCAGAGTCCCCCACTCACCTGTCCTGGAGCTTCCTGGTGGCTGCAAGGGAAAGGGCAGGAGGTGACCAGGGGGAGCCCAGAATCCCTGAACCTTCCTGGGACCTCAGTAGCTCCAACCACCTATGGGTCCCCCAAAATCCCACTGTAGCCCCAATTCCCAATGGACCCCTGATTCCCCCTGAACACTCTGATCACCTCTGAATCTCCCAGAACTTCAGCATCACTGCAGTTTCCCCCTGTTGCCCACAACCCTCTGTGTCCTGAGAACCCCAAGCCTGGCAGGGAGGGGGACCCCCAAAACACCACCAGGACCCAAAAAGATCCTCCAACATCCCTGCACAGCCCTACAGCACCTCCCCAAACACTCCAGGAGCTCCCAATGCACCACAATGTTCCTCAAAGTCCATCTGGGGATGGCCCTGGAGCCCAACCAAGACTCTCCAAATACACCCCAAATCCCTCTGGACCCCCATCCGCAGTCACTGCGGGCTCAGTGTCCCCCAGCTCAGGGGCCCTGGGTGCTGCTGATCTCTGTCCCCACTCTGGGGGCTTCCCCTCACTCCAGGACCCCCGTCCGCCATTGTCACCCACTCCGGTGGTGCCACCAGTGACAGCCCCCGATGACAGCCATGAGCAGGAGCAGGAACAGGAGGGTCCTGCTGACATTCACAGCCACTGCTGGGGACAGAGGTGGACACACTGGGGTCACCCTGAACCATGGGGGTCAGTAACACCCCGGTGACCCTGTGTGACCCCACCTGTGACCCAGGATTAGCCAGGTGTCACCTCCAGGGCCAGCTCAGGGCTAAATGCCCCGAACACGCGGTGCCCGTCCTGTCCCAGCTGGTTGGTGGCCACGCACAGGTAGGTGCCCGAATGTCCCACATTGATGTCCCTAAGCTCCAGGAGGGGACCCCGGGACCCCCAGGGCTGGCACTGGGCAAGGTAGGATGGAGATGGGGGTACTGTGGGAGCAGTCATCCTCAGCCCAAGGGTCCTGGTCTCCCAGGACGGTGACATTCAGGCAGTAACTCTCAGCCAAGCTGTCCCCGTCACTGTACCCACACTGGTACTGGCCGCTGTCACTGTCCCCAGCATGGCACTGCTCCAGTTGGGGGGTGGTGCCCAGTGGTGCTCTCGAGCCCTCCCAGTGCCAGGAGAAGGACATGGGACCTCTCCCCGTGGCCACTGCGCAGCTCAGCACGAGGTGGTGCCCCAGTGCCACATGTCCCCTGGGGGGCTGCACCCACAGTGAGAGCGGGACCCATGCAGGAGGGGGTGACTGCAGGGGACAATGGGGGAGCTGTCGGGGGCAGGTGGGAGAGGGGAAGGGGGACCCCACTGAGGGAGAGTCGGTGCAGAGATGGAAAGGGGCTTGGAAATGCACCCCAAGGAAGGATGGAGGGTTCAGGGATCTGTCATCTGGAGAGGAAGATGGGGAGACCCCAGGAAGGAAGGGTATGTAAACCCAGGGAGGGAATGGTGAGACCTGAGGACCATGGGGGGAGATCAGAGAGGGCTGTGGTTGAACCAGGGAGAGATGAAGGGATCCCAGTGAGGAATGGGGGGACACAGAGGGTGATCCCAGCAGGAATGAGAGGATGTGGAAAAAGATTGCAATGGAATTGGGGGTACCCACATAGAGGTTAGGGGATCCGGAGAGATAACCAGGAAAGGATGGGGACCCTGGCATTTATGGGGGAACCCAGGCAGTGTAGGGGACCCAGGGAGGCTGTGGGGGCTCCCCGTGCCCATCCCCACACTCACAGCACACCGTGATGCGGAGCCGGGAGCTGCTCTTCTGCACGGCCCCACCATCGGAGCGCACCTGGCAGCTGTAATTCCCCGAGTGGGAGACCCCCACAGCGGGCACCAGCAGCTGCGGGGACCCCTGCGGGCCCCCCATCACCTGCCCATCCCAGTAGAACACGTGCAGGAGGGGGGCTCGAGGGCTGCAGGGGGCTGGGGCTGCTGAGGCAGCTGAGAGTCTGGGGGAAACCCACGGTGGGCTTGGGGGGACCCTCCAGCACCGGCACCGAGAACAGCTATGGGAAGGAGAGGGGAGGGAGATTTGTGAGCCCGAGTCTCTGGGGAGGGGCTGTGGGGATGTCAAGGTGGCAGCTGTGTGGTGCTCTCCGTGCACTGTCACTGTCACTGGATCCGAGAGTGCCCACGGTGCCACCTTGGAGTCCACCTGGCCCCGGCAGCTGTAGCGGCCACTGTGGTTCAGCTGCAGAGGGGACAGGGACAGCTCGGTCCCACTGAGGGACCTCCCCACCTCCTTGTCCTCATGGTAGAATTGCACCCCAGTGACCGACATGTTCTCCCAGCGCCGGCAGCGCAGTGTCACCGTGTCCCCCTCCAGCAGCTCCTGCGCCGGCACCTGCAGCACCAGTCGGGCTGTGGAAGATGGGAGTCTTAGGATACCTGGGGCATTCCATTTTCTCAAAGAACCCACAAACTGGAACATATCCATTGCACCAGCAGTCCCTGAATCCAGAACTGGGGTCCGTCTGCTCTGAGATGATCTGGGATGTCCCCGTGTACAGGTGATGGGCTCTGGTCACACCAGGAGGTGACCCATGGAGCAGAGCCCACCCAGAGCCCTCGGGATCTCCGCAGGTGCCAGGCTGGAGACACCCAAATCCCCCTCACCATCTGAGACTGTCACAGGGGGCTGAGCCCGGTGCCAGGTCTGTCACATGTGTAGGTGCCTCTCTCAGTGACAGTGAACTGATCACGTCTCTCCTGCCTCCAGCGTCGCCCGTCCTTGTACCAGATGGTGGCTGTCCCAAAGCCCTGGCAGGTCAGTGTCACCCGGTCCCACAGCACTGCCGGCCTCCAGGGGGGCTCCACGACAAGCTGGGTGGTCTGAGTGCCTGTGGGTGACAGGGGACACCAGCCTGCCAGGGCCAGTGTGGGGCTGAGAACAGCAGTAAGGGCCATGGCATCCCCTGAGGACTCACCAGCAAGGCCAAGGGCCTGGGCTGGAAGGGAGAAGGGACAGGGCTGGGTGAGGGTGGCATCACAGGGACATTGGCAGGGAGGGACTGGGTGTGGGAGCTGTCCATAAACTGTCATAATGTGGCAAGGACCACTTGGGGACAGACACACACCGGCTAGCCCTTGCTCAGTTAGGACATTGGACACCCGGAAATGGAAACTCAGTAGTGGTTGCAGTGGTCACCCCCACCAGCCCCATGATAGTTCCCCAAATCCCTGTCCTCCCATTATTGTCCCCCCTCTCCTGTCCCCACAGCCCTGGTCACCTCATGCTCTGTCTCTGCGGCCTTTCAGGACCTCAGGGGACCCTGCAGCTCCCCTGTGTCCCCTCCCCACCAGTCTCTGCCTCACCAGGGGCCATCCCCAGCGTGTCAGGCGCATGCCCGGGGCACTCACCCCACAGGAGCAGCGCCACCTTCCCGGCCATCCCAGTGTCCCCAGCCATGTGCACTGGCTGTCACTCGCTGCTGTGGCCACCGCTCCTCTGGCTGGCGGCTCTTCGGATGAAGGGGAAGGAAGCGAGGTCGCATCTCGTCCCCATATGTACGTGGCCCTTGCAGTGGGCAGGGTGGGGACAGGATGGGGCAGGGTGGGGACCTTGTGGGACATGGTGGGGCCAGAATTTGGAGCCTGAGGTGGTGTAGGGAGCCAGGGATGGGTGTCCAGAGGAATGGGGTGCCCCGGGATGGGGTCCCATGGAAATGGGGGTCCCAGTGGATGGATGGACTCAGACTTGGGGATGAAGGTGCCAGAACAATATAGCCTCCTGGGATTTGTGATCATGGGATGGGGGCCAAGGGATGGGGGTGGCAGGGGAAAGGGGAACCCTGTGAGAATGGGGGCCCTGGTGGAATCAATATCCCCAAGGGAATGGGGCTCCCAGGGACTGGAATTACCAGGATGGGGTTCTTCGGGGTCAGAGATTGTGAGGAACTGCAGTCCAGGGAAGGGGTCTTAGGGAAGGAGGGACAAAAGGAAATCAGATTCCCATGATTGGGGTCCCAGAGGAATGGGGGTGTCAGGGATGGGCAGTGGCTGGGGGGGCATGGGGGTCACAGCTCCTTCTCTGGGTGCCTCAGTTTTTGGGGTGACCCGTGGCCAGGTGCTGCCCCCTTGGGATGCTCATTCCTTGTGCAGGTATCACATGGGGGTCCTGGGTAGCTCTGCTTCTGTGCCCTCCCCTGCCCTTGATTTTTTCTTTCTTTATTTCTATTTTTTTCCTTATTTTCCTCACTTTTATGCCATGTCTCCTCAACCCCAGTTCCTGGCTCAGCAATCCCAGAAATCACCTGAGTGGGGAACGCATTGGAGGGAGCCAGGGGAGGGGGATAATTGGGAGTAAGGAGAGCAGGGAGGGATGGGGAGGCTGTGGGGGATGGAGGTGTTGGACTGCGCCCCCTCAACACTTTCACTTTCTTCTTCCTGGACAAAAAGGAAGAGGCTGTTTGTGCTGAGAGTCAGAGGGCAAAGGAAAGCAGTGTCTGTCCTGGGAGGGCACATCCGGGAGGGTCCTGCCCTGTGAGGTCCCTGTTGTGGGGTTGATCTGGGGGAAACCAGTCCGGGAGGTGACACATCCTGGCATGGGAGGGTCCTGTCCAGGGGGTGGCAGTTCCAGAAATGTCCCTGCACATTCCTGGCCGGGTGCCTGTCCCAGGGGTGGCACATCCTGGGGACCCCTGTCAATGCAAGGCTGGGGCCCAGCCATGGCCCAGCCCCACTGCACAGGGATGGCCATTGCCCAGCCCTGCTCTGGCCAGCCCCAGGTTGCAGCCAGCACGTGAGGGTCCCCATTGCCCCCTTGGCTTTGATTCTGGCAGCTTTAGAGCTGCTGCAGAGGTGAGAATTCTGTGGGTGGAAAAGGCCCTGCCTGTGGTTTGCCCAGCTCTGTAAGAAGCACAAACTCCAAAGGGAGATCAAGCAGTGGCTCTGTGAGGTCGTTTGATGGTTTTCAGAGCAGGACTGGCTGGAAACTCCCCATGCAAGGGCAGCTGTGGAGGAACCAGTTCGAAAATGTGACCATTGGTCATTTTGTCCCTCTCGGCAAGGGACTGTGAGAGCCCCAGCACTACTGCAAATTCCACATCAACCTGCTCAACAACCTGACCTGGACCCTCCCTCTTGAACAAAACCTGCAGCCCTTTGGTACCTCCAAGAAAGAATGTTTTTTATCTGGATGTGCACAGCAGAAGAGAGGGGAAACTGTGGCAATATTGAGCAGGGGCTGCACACAAGGGGCTGGGGAGCAGGGGTGTCACAGCAGGAGCAGGGAGTTCCCAAGCAGGGGAATTCAGGGCCGGCTGGAGTGGATTTACCGGGGAATCAGACCCTGAGGCACACCCTGGGTCACCCCGAGCCCGATGGTCCCGCTCACCCAGGACGGTGACATTCAGGGGGTCACTCTCGGCCACACTGTCCCCGTCGCTGACTCGGCACCGGTACTGGCCGCTGTCATTGTCTCCAACACCACCAGGCAGGGGCTGGTGCCCAGCAGTGGTGCCCCCAAGCCCTCCCGGTGCCAGGAGAAGAACAGGGGATCTGTCCCAGCAGCCACCTTACAGCTCAGCATCTGGCAGTGCCCGAGTGCCACCTGTCCCCGGGGAGCTGCGTCCAAAGTGACACCCCCGAGAGATGAACCCCTGCAGGAGGGGGGGGGACAGGAGGGGACAATGAGGGACCTGGGGGGGTCGGGGAGGGGCAGGAGGATCACAGTGAGGGAGAGGAGGCACAGAGATTGGGGGACTTGGAAAAAGGGAGATAGAGGGTTCTGGGAGGGGACACCTGGAGAGGGAGGGGGGCGACACCAGGAAGGGTATGGGGACCCAGGGAGAGGATGGTGTGACCTGAGGAATGTGTGGGGACCTCAGAGAGGGGTGGGGGGATGCAAAGAGGAGTGAAGGGACTTGGTGAGCGATAGGGAGACACGGGCCAGGAATGGAAGACCTGGGGAGGGACCCGGGGCAGGAATGGCAGGACAGAGAAGAGGTGTTGGGGAGGATGGGGGTACACATGTAGGGCTGGGGTACCCGGGGAAAGACCCGAGAAATACTGGGAGAGGCAGAGATGGATCTAGGAAAGGTTGGGGACCACAGGGCAGGTGTCAAGGAGGGCTGAAGGTACATAGGCAGTGCTGGGGTAGCCAAGGAGGCTGTGGGGACTCCCCATGCCCACCCCACACTCAGCAGTGCGCACCATGATACAGAGCCGCCCCCTCAGAGCGCACCTGGCAGCTGGAATTCCCCAAGTGTGAGACCCCCACGGCGGGCACCAGCAGCTGCAGGGACCCCTGTGGGCCCCCCACCACCTGCCCGTCCCGGTAGAACACGTGCAGGAGGAGGGCTTGGGGCTGCTGGGGGCTGGGGCTGCTGAGGCAGCTGAGAGTCAGGGGGGACCCATTGGTGGGCTCAGAGGGACCCTCCAGCACCGGCACTGAGAAGAGCTCTGGGAAGGAGAGGGGAGGTGAGGACTCTGACTTTGAATCTGCTGGGAAGTGGCTTTTGGGGTTGTCAGGAGTTTGGAGTTCCAGCCATGGGGGTGCTGACCATACACTGCCACTGTCACTGGCACCGACTGTGCCCACATTGACATTTCAGCCTCCAGCAAGCCCCTGCAGGTGTAGTGGCCACTGTGGTTCAGCTGCAGAGGGGACAGGGACAGATTGGCCCCATAGCGGGACCTCCCCACCTCCTTGTCCTCATGGTAGAATCGCACTCCGGTCCCACCAGCACCGGCAGCGCAGTGTCACCGTGTCCCCCTCCAGCAGCTCCCGTGCCGGTACCTGCAGCACCAGCCAGTCGGGGTGACATGGGTGTCCTGTAACACTGGGGGTCCCATTTTCATAGGGATCCCCTCACTGGATCACACCCAGCGCACCAGGAGTCCCCAACTCCAACACTGGGATTCCCCCACTCTGGGAGGTCCCTAGAGCAGGGAATGGGCTCTGATCACACGGGAGGTGACCCATGGAGCAGAGCTCACCCAGAGCCCTTGGAGTTCCCGTGAGTGCAAGCCTGGGGAGACCCAAAGTCCCCTCACCGTCTGGGACTGTCAATGGTGGGCTGCACCCACCATTGTGTGCCGGTGCCGGGTCAGTCACACACGTAGGTGCTTTTCACGTGGGCAGTGAAGTGGTCACGCCCCTCCTGCCCCGAGCGCTGCCCATCCTTGTACCAGATGGTGTCATCGATGGTCCCCAAGGCCTGGCAGGTCAGTGTCACCCGGTCCCACGGCACCGCCGGCCTCCAGGGGGGCTCCACGAGGAGCTGGGTGGTCTGGGCACCTGTGGGTGACAGGGAACACCAGCCTGCCAGGGGCAGTGTGGGGCTGGGGAAAGCAGATCCTGTGGGAAAATGTGTCTGGGTGGTCCCCAAAATACATTTGGCAAAGCAGGGGGACATGTCTGTGTCACAGCCACCCGTGCACTGCATCTGTGTGGCACAGACACCTTGGCACCATGGACACTGAGGCCACCCTGGGCTGAGGCATATCTCACCTCATGAGGCATACTCACCCCATGATGCATATCATGGGGACATGGGTAGACATCCTGGGCATGAGGACACCACAAACACTGCTCATGCTGGCCCAGGTCACCCCCACCAGCTCATGATCCCATCCCCACGATCCCATCCCCATGGCTGCATCCTCACTATTCTTGTCCCCTTCTGTCCCTGAATCCCAGTTCCCTTGTCCCTATGCCCAGAGCTCCCTGAGCCTAAAGGTGCCAGTCCCCACATTCCTGTCCCCACATCCCCATCCCCAAAGCCCCTGTTCCTGTCCCCAAAGCCACCCTACGACCCCAGTCCCACCCAGGTCCACTGTGGGTAACATGGACTGGCTCTGCTGGCAGTGGGGACCTCAGGGGACCCCACAGACCCCCTGTGCCCCTCCCCTCTCCATCCCTGGGGTGTCAGGTCCGTGCCTGGGGCACTCACCCCACAGGAGCAGCGCCACCTTCCCGGCCATCCCAGTGTCCCCAGCCATGTGCACTGGCTGTCACTTGCTGCTGTGGCCACCGCTCCCCTGTCTGGCAGCTCTTTGGATGAAGGGGAAGGAAGCGAGGTCAGGTCTCATCCCCGTGTGTAGGTGGCACCTGGTGGGGGCAGGGTGGCCACAAGCTGGGCACAGGCTGTGGGCAGGGTGGGGACAGGATGGGGACAAGCCTGGGTGTGACACAGTGGGACATGGGGTCTCCAGGAGTGGGGGGCTCAGGGTTTTTGGGGATGTGGGGATCGGTATCCAGGGGTATTGGCGGTCCCAGGGATGGGGTCCCTGGGAATGGGGGTGCTGAGGAGGGGGAGACACTGGGAATGGGGGTCCCCAAAACTGAGGGGTCTCGGATGGGAGTGCCAGAGCAATGTGAGTTCCAGGGATTTGGGGTCATGGGGTGGGGATGCTGGGGGAATGGGGGATCCTGTGGGAATGGGGGTCCTGTGAAAATCAAGGTCCTGTGGGAAAGGAATTTTAGGGATGGAATAAAGAGCAGAGGGTTCCTTGAGTATGAGGGCTCCTGGGCCATGGAGATCCTGGGGAATGTGAGTACTGGGATATGGGTTCCACAGAGGGTGGGGACATAAGATATGTGGGTACCCTTGATTTGATTTCCAGGGGAATGGACGAGCCAGGGACGGGCAGTGGGTGGGTGGGCACACAGGTCCCAGCTCCTTCCCTGAGTGTGTCAGATTTTTTGGTGACCCAGAGCCCAGCACAGCCCCCACAAGGTGCCTGCAGCCTGGGCATCATCCTAGACAGATTCTGAGGGGCTCTGGGTGTGTGGAGCTGTCGCCGACCGACACGAAAGAACACACACACCACCGCTTTCAGGTGAAGGGAAAAAAGGGAAAGTTTTATTCTCTGACTCCACTATTTATAGTTTTACAAGAGTGACAGTGGATTGGAAGGTGACAGTGACACCTCTGCAATGCCACAGGTCAAACCAACCATCCATCAACTCTCTCCTCCTCCATAAAGGAATGAAAAAACAATGAGTTGTTTACAGAAAGTGTGTGGGAAAGTTCACTACAAGAATGTCAACATCAGAAGGCTTAGAAAATCCTAGAAAACCAGGGCGACATGGAGCTACTGCAGAGGTGAGAATTCTGTGGAGGAAAAAGGCCTGCCTGTGGTTTGCCCAGCCCTGCAATAAGCACAAAACTACAAAGGCAGTCCAAGCAGTGGGCTCTGCTATGGGAGGGCCTTTGATGGTTTTCAGAGCAGGCCTGGCTGGAAACCCCCCCCGGGAGGGGCAGCTGTGAGGGAACCAGCCTGGAAATGTAGCAATTGATCATTTGTTCCTCTTTGTAAGGGACAGAGAGAACCACAAAACTACTGCACAATCCACAACGTTCTGCTCAACATCCTGACCTGGACCCTCCTTCTTGAACAAAACCTGCAGCCTTCTGGAACCTCATGGAAAGAATGTTTGGGTTCAGGATGTGTCTGCCAGATATGAGGGAAAAGTGTGGAAATACCAAGCAGGGGCTCTGCCCACAGCTGTGCTTGGGTGGTGAGTGACCCTGTCTGGATTCCCAGTGTCCCCAAAGCTCAATCCCTGTCTTCCTCACCTGAGTGAAAGGCTGAGGCTTTGCAGGAATTATGGTGTAAATCCAGCAGAGGTGCTGCTGTGGACCCAAGACCTGCCTGGGATCAGGTGCTGCCTTCCTTCCATTTGGGATCATGGAGAGCAGTCGCGGGTGTTGCGCAGGGCGTGTGCCTGACCCTGTGACACTGCTACGCTGCCAGTGGGCACTGGGATCCAACCTGCTGCCTTGGCGGCTTCTGCCCACTGCCGGTGGTGGTGCCGGGAGCGATTGGTGGCCGTGAGTTTGCAAAAGGAGCGATTTCCCCTCCTCCCTCCCATCTGAGGCTGCCATGGTCCCTGAGGGGATGGAGCTGGACCGGGGCATCCCCTGCTGGCCGGGAGTGCTCTCTGCAGCGTCCCCTGCTGGCCGCGGTTATAACTGCCACAAAAACCCAACAGCGCTGAGTGGGAGGGAAAGTTCTGTGTTTGTGTTGTTTGTTCTGTTGTGGTTTATCAATTTCCCAGTAAAAAGCTGTTATTCATTCTCCAACACTTTGGTATCCCCATAAACTTGGAAATTAAAAGGAGGTTTAGAGATGTGTCGTCTTTCCATTCCAGGAACATTCTCACTTTCCTTGGCAAATATTTCTCATTTAAATGAGTTGCCAACTCCTGGGTTCCAGCAGGGATGCGACAGACACCCCAAGAAGGGACAGGATCAGGGACTTGGGCACCTCATGCTCTGCCTTTTAAGCCAGTTGGGGCACCAAGGGCCCTCTCCTCAGATGGCACTTCTGGTCACCCGACCAATCTGGAGCTGGCTTTGGCAGACCACACTGTCCCCAGTGTGCCACAGCTGACAGACTGATGGAAAGATGGAGCCCTGTCTCACCAAAAGCAAGGCCTGACCCATCCTTGCCACACACAGGTGTTCCAAAATGTCTTCAGACATGGAACTTTTCCTGTCTCTGACACCCTACCATGTACCATGGCCTGAACCCGACTGCCCTGGCAAAAGGGGAGGCTCTGGAACCTTCACCGGGCCTTTGTGACATCCTCGTGTAGGGAACATGGCAGAGGAGGGGTTTGGGACAAGGGACAAGAGAATCCAGAGCCTCCTGAAGGCCACTTTGGCCATCAGAGCAAGGAAGGTCCAGAGCCCTGCCAGGTTCTTCTGGTGGAGGAAACGTGCCAGGGGGACTGTTTGCGGTTTGTTCCTTTTAGTGTTCTTTCTCTGGAAATCGTTCCTTGTGTGACAATTTGGACTCTGAACCTTGTTTCTGTTGTGTTGGTTTTATTATCTCTCCTTGCTGTTTCAGGAAATTGGTCTCTCAGCCCTTTGGGATCCTTGTGCCCCCACAGGGAAGCAGAGGGACAGTTTTATTTGCAGCACACACACGAGTGGGTGCCCATGGGTGGGGACACCCAGTGTCCTACCAGTGTCACAGCACATTCCCGTAGATGTCACCGGGTTCCCGTGGTTGCCCCTGGGTTCCCCTCAGCTCCGTGTAGGTCACCTGGGGATCCTGGAGGGTGGTGGCACAGGGGGACACTGCAAGAGACACGGGCTGTGGGATCTGGGTGGGGTGACACTCATGGGTGATGTGTTTCCCTGCGTGTGTCCCCCCTGTACTCACCCCCTGGCCTGTTGGTGATCATGACGTGGGTGTACAGCACCTCCCCCTCCTCTGGGGGGGCTGGGAGATCCGGGAGGGCCCTGAGGGAATAAAGGGGATGTGGGGGGGGGGGGGATGGGAGGTCTTGGGGGTTTGGGTAAAACAGGAGAGTGTGGTTTGCGCCCCCCACTCACCTTTCCTGGTTCTTCCTGGTGGCTGCAATAGAAGAAGGGGAGGAGTGACTGTGGGGTCCCAGGGCCCTTAACCCTCTCAGGATTCCTGGACCCCTTCAAGACCTCCCAGTATCCCTGAAGCCCCCCAGAATCCATGAGCCTCCCCAGTGTCCCCAGACAACTCACACTCAAGAACCCAAATCCCAGGAGGGACAGAGACTTCCCCAAAAACACCCAGGGCCTTAGAAAGAATCCCCAACATCCCTGCAGGACCATCCAGCACCTCCTAAAACCCTACAAGATCTCTAGCCAAAGTCACAATTGTGGTGCTGTGGGTATTTCCCTATGGTTTCTCCAATTCTGTGGGCCTCTACAGCTCCCTGGAACCCCCATCCCCGCATTGTCACCCACCCACACTGTGCCACCGGTGCCGGGTCACAATGAAAACCACGACCAGGAGCAGGAACAAAAGGGCCCCACCGACCCCTGTGGCCACTGCAAGAAACAGAGGGGGACACATCAGGGTCACCCATCACCCAATGGGTCCTGCACTGCCTGGTGATCTCACTTGTGTCACCCCACCTGTGACCCAGGATGAGCCAGGTGTCACCTCCAGGGCCAGCTCTGGGCTGTGTGCCCGGAACACGTGGTGCCCGTCCTGTCCCAGCTGGTTGGTGGCCACGCACTGGTAGGTGCCCGAATGTCCCACATCGATGTCCCTGAGCTCCAGGAGGGGACCCCAGGCAACCTGCTGCCCATTGTGCACCCAGGTGAAGGTGACAGGGGCTGAGCCCACCTGCACTGAGCAGCGCAGGGTCATGTTGTCACCTGCACGCACCTGGTGTGTCAGGGGACGATGGCTGATTGTGGCATTGGCCACGGGCACTGTGGGGACAGAGACGGTGCTGGCACCTGGTGATGTGGAATGGGGTTGCTGTGGGTGGGGTCACCCCCAGCCCGAGGGTCCCACTCACCCAGGACGGTGACATTCAGGGGGTCACTCTCGGCCACGCTGTTCCCGTCACTGACCCGGCACCGGTACTGGCCGCTGTCATTGTCCCCAATGTGGCGCAGCTCCATGTGGGGGCCGGTGCCCAGCAGTGCCCCTGAGCCCTCCCGGTGCCAGGAGAAGGACAGGGGACCTGTCCCTGTGGCCACGGCACAGCTCAGAACCAGGCTGTCCCCGAGTGCCACCTGTCCCCCAGGGGGCTGCGCTGACAGGGACACCCCCGAGGGCGGGACCCCTGCGGGAGAGTGGGACACCAGGGGACAGTGAGGGACCCGGGGGGTGTCAAGGAGGGGCAGGGGAATTCCAGTGAGGGAGAGGGGGTGCCGAGATTGGGGGAGGGGGGCTTAGAAAGGAACCCCGAGGGATGATAAGGGGGTCAGGGAGGGAACACCTGGAGAGGGAGGTGGGCAACACCAGGAAGGGTACGGGGACCATGGGAGGGGATGGTGAGACTTGGGCAATGTGCAGAGACCTCAGAGAGGGGTGGAGGGACCCAGGGATGGGGGAGGGGACCCAACGAAGGATGGAGGGAAACACAAGCCAGGAATGGGGGACCTTAGGAGCAACCCGGGGCAGGGATGGCAGGACACAGAAAATGCACCAGGGAAGGATGGGGGTACCCATGTACGGGCTGGGGGTCCCGAGGAGAGACCCGAGAAAGGATGAGGGGGGGGCAGGGAGGGATCTGGAAAAGGTTGGGTGCCCCAGAGGCGGCGTCAGGGAGGGCTGGAGGGTGCCAAGCAGTATAAGGGACCCGAGGCATCTGTGGGGGCTCCCCATGCCCATCCCCACACTCACTGCACACCGTGATGCGGAGCCGGTTGCTGCTCTTCCGCACGGACTCCCCCTGGGAGTGCACCTCACAGGCATAATTCCCCGAGTGGAAGACCCTCACAGTGGGCAGCAGCAGCTGCGGGGACTCCTGTGGGCCCCCCACCACCTGCCCATCCCGGTAGAACACGTGCAGGAGTGGGGCTCGGGGCCGCAGGGGGCTGGGGGTGCTGAGGCAGCTGACAGTCAGGTGGGACCCCTCAGTGAGCTCGCGGGCACCCTCCAGCTCTGGGACCGAGAAGAGGTCTGGGAAGGAGAGGAGAGGTGAGGACTGTGAGTCTGAGTGCACTGGGAAGTGGCTTTGGGGTTGTCAAGATATTGGAGTTGCAGCCGTGTGGGTGCTCACCTTGCACTGTCACTGTCACTGCTGCTGACCGTGACTGCCAGGACCCCACCAAGCCCTCACATCTGTAGCGGCCGCTGTGGTGCAGCTGCAGAGGTGAAAGGGACAGCTTGGTCCTCCTGTGGGACCCCCTGATTTCCTTCTCATCCCGGTAAAATCGCACCCTGGTGAGATGGTTTTCCTGCCGGCACCGGCAGTGCAGTGTCAAGGTGTCTCCCTCCAGCAGTGCCTGTGCTGGCACCTGCAGCACCAGTGGGTCTGTGGGACAGGAAGGTCACATCTCACTGATGAGACTGGTCTGGGGTGGGTGCCCATAGCACTGGGGACATCTGGGTGCTCTGGGGTGCTCTGGGGTGCACTGGGATGTCCCTGTGTGCAGGGCACTGGCTCTTGTCACACGAGGGGTGTGAGGCCATCCAAGGAATGGAGCCCACCCTTAACGCTCTGGGGCCCCCATGATCATTAAAAGTCTCCCCTCACCATCTAAGACTGTCACGGGGGGGCTGCGCCCAGTGCCAGGTCTGTCACGTGTAGGTGCCACTCTTGGTGACAGTGAGGCGGTCCTGTCCCTTCTGCCACCAACACTGACTGTCCTTGTACCAGGTGGTGGCACCGGCAGTCCCCGAGCCCTGGCAGGTCAGTGTCACCCGGTCCCAAAGCACCGCTGGCCTCCAGGGGGGCTCCACCAGGACCTGGGTGGTCTGGGCTCCTGCGGGTGACAGGGGACACCAGCCTGCCAGGGCCAGTGTGGGGCTGGGGACAGCGGGGTGGGGACATGGCATCCCCTGAGGACTCACCAGCAAGGCCGAGGCTCTGGACTGGAAGGGAGAAGGGACAGGGCTCAGTGGGGGTGTCACCATGGGGACAGAGGCACATGGGGTATGGTGGCTGTCCCCAAAATGTCCCCGTGGGGACAGATGCTCTTGCGGGAAAGTGTGTGGTGGTCCCCAAAAGTCTGGACAGGCAGGGGGACATGTCTGTGTCACAGCCACCCGTGTACCACATCCCTGTGGCACAGACACTTTGGGAACAGGGACGCCGAGGCCACCTTGGGCTGAGGCAGAACATGGGGACAGTGTGGACACTCTGGGCATGAGGACACCACAGACACAGCCCATGCTGGGCCAGGTCACCCCCACCAGCTCATGATCCCATCCCCATGATCCCATCCCCATGGCCACATCCTCACCGTCCTTGTCCCTGCATCCCAGTTCCCTCGTCCCTATCCCCGGAGCTGCCTGAGCCCAAAGGTGCCAGTCCCCACATTCCTGTCCCCACATCCCCATCCCCAAATTCCTGCCCCTGTTCCTGTCCCCAAAGCCACCCTACATCCCCGGACACACCCAGTTCCACTGTGGGTAACATGGACTTGCTCTGCTGGCATTGGGGACCTCAGGGGACCCCACAGACCCCGGTGCCCCCTTCCTTCCTGATCGCCAGGGTATCATGCCTTTGCCCGGGGCACTCACCCCACAGGAGCAGCGCCACCTTCCCCGCCATCCCGGTGTCCCCAGCCATGTGCACTGGCTGTCACTCGCTGCTGTGGCCACCGCTCCCCTGGATGGCGGATCTTCGGATGAAGGGGAAGGAAGCGAGGTCAGGTCTCGACCTCATGCGTAGCTGGCCCTTGGTGGGGGCAGGGTGGGGACAGGCTGGGGACACGGGTGGGTGGGACAAAATGGGTCATGGTGTTCCCAGGAGTTGGGAATTTGGTGGTTTTGGGGAGGCAGGAATGGGGTCACTGGTAAATGGGGTCCTGAGGAGGGGGGATATCCGGCAATGGGGGTGCCATTGGAATGGGCGTCTCCATACCTGGGGGGACTCAGGGATGGGAGTCCCAGGGGAATGTGGGCTCCAAGGATTTGAGTTCATGCGATGGGAGAATGGTGGGTCCTAGGAAGATTTCATGGGATGGAATGAAGGAGAAGGGGTTCTTTGGGAATGGGGTGCTGGGCCATGGAGTTGCTAGGGAATGTCAGTGTTGGGATGGGGGCTGCAGAGAGAGTGGGACATAAGGAATGGAGGTCCCATGTTTCCGTTCCCGGGGGAATGGGGGTGCCAGGGATGGGCAGTGGCTGGGTGAGCCCATGGGTTGCAGCTCCTTCCCTGGGTGCTTCAGATTTTGGGGTGACCCAGAGCCAGCACAAGCCCCACATGGTGCTGGTGTCCATGGTGTCACCCCAGACAGATTCTGAGCTTCTCTGGGTCTGTGTCCCCCATCCTTCAGCGATTTTCCCCTCTCTTTATTCCATTTCCATAATTTTACCCCTCAATTTCACAACTCCCCAGTTTGTGCCTTGATGGTCCTTGGGGGCACCTGGAGCAGGGAACAGGCTGGGGGAAGTAGGGGTGAGGGGTCTTCAGGTAGGGCTGGGGAGGCTGTGGGGGATGGGGGAGTACAGCTTTTACCCCCCAACACTTTCACTTTCTGTCTCCTGCAGAAGAAGGAAAAGGCCATTTGACACCTTTCTCACATGGGGGGGAAGGGTTCTGTCCTTAGGGGGCACATCCAGGGGCCTCCTGTCCTGGGGGTATGCTGTCCCATGGGGGAACACATGCTGGGGAAGAGGGTCCTGTCCTGGAGCTTGGCAGCTTCGGAAGGGTCCAGACTTCTCCATTCTTGCCCGTCCCCTGCAGGATCTGAGCCAGCAAGAGCAGCTGGGGAATGGAACCCTGAGGAGGAAGGAGCTCCCAAACTCCTGCTCCTTGAAGCAGTGGCCATCCAAGGGTGGGGCCCAGCCATGGCCCAGTCCCACTGCACAGGGATGGCCATTGCCCAGCCCTGCTCTGGCCAGCCCCAGGTGGCAGCCAGGACCTGAGTGTCCCCATTGTCCCCTTGGCTTTGATTCTGGCAGCTTTAGAGCTGCAGCAGAGGTGAGAATTCTGTGTGGGCAGAAAAGGCCCGCCTGTGGTTTGGTCAGCTCTGCAAGAAGCACAAAACCCAAAGAGAGCTCAAGCAGTGTCTCTGTGAGGGCCTTTGATGGTTTTCAGAGCAGGGCTGGCTGGAAAACCCCCACTGCAGGGGCAGCTGTGGGGGAACCAGCCTGGAAATGCAGCAATTGATCATTTGTTCCTCTTGGTAAAGGACAGAGAGAACCACAAAACTAGTGCAAATTGCACAACAATATGCCAACAACCTTCCTGGGATCCTCCTTCTTGAACAAAATCTGGAGCCTTGAGGCACCTCATGGAAAGAATGCTTGGATTCCGACTTTGCCCACAAAAATAGAGAGAAAAGTGTGGATGTATCGGTCAGTGGCTCTACCCATGGCCATGGTGGGGCTCGGTGGAGTGATCCTGTGTGGATTCCAGGTGGCCCCAAAGCTGCTCCATCCTTGCCCTCCTCACCTGAGTGAAAGGCTGAGGGTTTGCAGGAATTGTGGTGTAAAGCCACCAGAGGTGCTGCTGTGCACTCAAAACCTGCCTGGGGTCAGGTGCTGCCTTCCTTCCATTGGGGATCATGGAGAGCGGTCATGGGTGTTGTGAAGGGCATGGGTCTGGCCCCGGGACTCTGCCAGTGGGCACTGGGATCCAACCTGCTGCCTTAGTGGCTTCTGCCCACTGCCGGTGGTGGTGCTGGGACCGATTGGTGCCCGTGAGTTTGCAAAAGGAGCGATTTCCCCTCCTCCCTCCCGTCCAAGGCCGCCATGGCCCCTGAGGGGATGGAGCTGAACCGGGCCGCCCCCTGCTGGCCGGGAGTGCTCCCTTCCGCGCCCCCCGCTGGCCACGGTTATAACTGCCACAAAAACCAACAGCGCTGAGCGGGAGGGAAAGTTCTGGGTTTGTGTTGTTCATTCTGTTGTTCATTCTGTTCTATTCTGCTTTATAAATTCCAGAGTAAGGAGCTGTTATTCCTTTCCTTGCACTATTGCCTTGAAGCCCCATGATTTTTGAAATTTAAAAAATTTTAGAGATAGGTTTTCTTTCTATTCCAGGAATGCTTCCAATTTCCTTTGAAGCTATTTTTCATTTAAATTAGTTGTCAAATCCTTACTTCCAGACTGGATGGGACAGACACCTTTAGAGCAGGCATGGTCAGGGACTTGGCCACCTTTTAAGTCAGCTGGGCCACCAAGGGCCCTTTAACCAAATGGCACTTCTGGTCATGTGATTGCTCAGGAGATGGCTTTGTCAGAGGGCACACTGGCCCCAGTGTGCCATGGCTGACAGACTGGTGGACAGAGAGGGCCCTCTCTCGCCAAAAGCAGGGACTGGCCCACCCCTGCCACACACAGGTGTTGCAAAATGTCTCCAGATATTAAACTTTTCCTGTCTCTGACAACCCAACCTGTGCCATGGCCTGATCCCAACTGCCCTGTTAAAGGCAGAGTCTCATCAACACCAACAGCGCCTTTGTGCCATCATCTTGTGGGAAACAGGGCAGAGGAGGTATTTGGGACAAGAGAATCCAGAGCCTCCTGAAGGCCACTTTGCCAATCAGAGCAAGGAAGGTCCAGGGCCTTGCCAGGTTCCTCTTGTGGAGGAAACATGCTGGGGACAGTGTCTGGGATTTGTTCCTTTTTAGTGGCTTTCCCTGAAAATCGTTCCTTGTGTGACAATCTATACTCTCAACAAGGTAGCTGTTGCTGTTGGTTTTATTCTCTCTCATTGCTGTTGGGATCTTTGTGCCTCCATGGGGAGTGGTAGGGGCAGTTTATTCTGACAGCACACACATGAGTGTGTGCCCATGGGTGGGGACCCCCAGTGCCCCCCAGTTCCCCCCAGTGTCACAGCACATTCCCATAGATGTCACTGGGTTCCTGCAGTCGCCCCTGGGGTCCCCACAGCTCTGCGTAAGTCACCTGGGGATCCTGGAGGGTGGTGGCATGGGGGGACGCTGCGAGAGACACGGGCTGTGGGATCTGGGTGGGGGACACTCGTGGGTGACGTGTCCCACTGCTTGTGTCCCCCCTGTACTCAACCCCTGCCCTCTTGGTGACTATGATGTGTGTGTACAGCACCTCCCCCTCCTCTGGGGGGGTCAGGGGATCTGGGGGGGCCCTGAGGGAACACAGGGGATGTGGGGAAGGGAATGGGAGGGTTTGGGAGATTGGGATATAAAAAAGAGAGTGTGGTTTGATCCCCCCACTCACCTTTCCTGCTGCTTCCTGGCAGCTGCAGAGGAAAGAGGGGCGGGGTGACTGTGGGGTCCCCAGGGCTCTAAATCCTCTCAGGATTCCCAAACTCCCATGGGACCCTCGATTTCTCACAGGACCCCCAAGCTTCTCTGAAGCCCTCAAGAATTCATGAACCTCCCCAGCGCCCCCGACAAACTCAGCCTCGAGAACCCAAAGCCCGGATGGGACAGAGACCCCCAGACATGCCCAGGGCCCCTGAAAGAACCCCCAACATCCCTGCAGGACCCTCCAGTGTCCCCCCAAACCTTTCAGGACCCCCAGGCAAGGTCACATCTCTGGGGCTGTGGGTGCTGCCCTATCGTTCCCCAACTCTGGGGGCCTCTACAGCTCCCTGGGAGCCCTGTCCCCCCATTGTCACCCACCCACACGGTGCCACTGGTACCAGGCCACAATGACACCCACAAGCAGGAGCAGGATGAAGAGGGCCCCACTGACCCCTGCGGCCACTGCAAGAAACAGACTCTGATGTGTCCCCCATTCCCCCATGGGTCCTGCATTCCTGGTGACCTTGTGTGATCCACCTGTCTCCCTGTAACACTGTGTTTTCACCGTCAATTCCAGCTCAGGGCTGAGTGCCCGGAACACGCGGTGCCCGTCCTGTCCCAGCTGGTTGGTGGCCACGCACTGGTAGGTTCCCAAATGTCCCACATCGATGTCCCTGAGCTCCAGGAGGGGACTCTGGGCCACCTCCTGCCCGTTGTGCAGCCAGGTGAAGGTGACAGGGGCTGAGCCCACCTGCACCGAGCAGCGCAGGGTCACATTGTCACCTGGGTGCACCTGGTGTGACAGGGGACCAGGGGTGATGGTGGCATTGGCCACGGGCACTGTGGGGACACAGACAGGGTTGAGGCCATAGGGAGAGGTTGGCAGCCAGTGAGGGGGGATAGGGACAATGGGGAGGGGGGTGATGGGGAATGTTGGGGATAGGGTCACATCAGGGATGGGTGAGGGGACTGAGGCAAAGGTGGGGGCACACAAGAAAGGGGATCATGGACGTCCCCAGCCATGGAACCCGAGGCATCTCTGGGGGCTCCCCATGCCCATCCCCGCACTCACTGTGCACAGTGACGTGGAGCCGGGCGCTGCTCTTCTGCATGGCCCCACCCTTGGAGTGCACATGGCAGCTGTAATTCCCATAGTGGGAGACCCCCACGGTGGGCACCAGCAGCTGCAGGGATCCCTGCAGGCCCCCCATCACCTTCCTGTCCCTATAGAACACATGCAGGAGGGGGGCTTGGGGCCGCAGGGGGCTGGGGGTACTGAGGCAGCTGAGAGTCAGGGGGGACCCCTCAGTGGGCTGGGAGGCCCCCCCCAGCGCTGGGACCATGAAGAGCTCAGGGAAGGAGAGGGGAGGTGAGGACTGTGACTCTGAGTCCATTGGGAAGTGGCTTTGGGGGTGTCAGAAGATTGAAGTTGCAGCCGTGGGGGTGCTCACCACGCACTGTCACTGTCACTGGTGCCGACTGTGCCCACGGTGACACTTTGGAGTCCACCCAGCCCCTGCAACTGTGGGGGCCACTGTGGTGCAGCTGCAGGGGGGACAGTGACAGCTCCATCCCATTGAGGGACCTCCCCACCTCCTTGTCCCAGTGGTAGAATTGCACTCCAGTGACCGGCATGTCCCGCCAGCGCCGGTGTCACTGTACACCCCTTCAGCAGCTCTCACGACGACACCTGCAGAACCAACCGGGCTGCCAGACACGGGGGTCCTGTCACACCGGGGGTCCCATTTTCATGGGGATCCCCCCATGGGATCACACTCAGAGCACCAGGGATGTCCAATTCCAACATGGGTTCCCCCACACTGGGATGATCTGGGATGCTCACCATGCACTGTCCCTGTCACCGGTGCGGACTCCTCCCACTCCAAATATCCCACCTGGCCCTTGCAGTTTTATCGGCCACCGTGGTTCAGCTGCAGAGGGGAGAGGGACAGCTCAGTCCCATTGTGGAGCCCTTCCAGTTCCTTCCCCTCACGGTAGAAAGACACTGAGGTGACCGGGTTGTTCCATTGACCCCGGCAGCGCAGTGTCACCGTATCCCCCTCCAGTAGTGCCCGTGCTGGCACCTGTAGCACCAGGCAGTCTGGGGGACAGAGAGGGCCTCTCAGACCTGATGGCACTGGGATCTCCCTATTGTGTCATAACCAGTGCATCAGGGGTTCCTAATTACCACATATTTTACCCAACTCTGGGATGGCCTGGGATGTCCCCAGAGCAGGGGACAGGCTCTGGTCACACAGGAGGTGACCCATGGAGCAGAGCACACCCAGAGCCCTTGAGGTCTCTGTGGGTGCCAGGCTGGAGACACCCAAACCCTACTCACCGTCTAAGAAGTTCACAGGTGGGCTGAGCCCAGTGCCGGGACTGTCACACCTGTAGGTGCCACTCTGGCTGACAGTGACGTGGTCCTGTCCCTGCTGCCCCCAGCGCCGCCCATCCTTGTACCAGGTGATGGCTTTGGCAGTCCCCAAGCCCTGGCAGGGCAGTGTCACCCAGTCCCGTAGCACTGCCGGCCTCCAGGGGGGCTCCACCAGGAGCTGGGTGGTCTGGGCACCTGTGGGTGACAGGGGACACCAGCCTGCCAAGCCCAATGTGGGGCTGGGGACAGCGAGGTCGGGCCATGGCATCCCCTGAGGACTCACCAGCGAGGCCGAGGGTCTGGGCTGGAAGGGAGAAGGGACAAGGCTCAGTGGGGATGGCACCATGGGGACAGCATTTCTTGCGGGAAAGTGTGTGTGGGTGGTTTCCAAACAATTTTGAGTGGAGGGGGACATGCATGTGTCACAACAACCTGTGCCCCACATCCCTGTGGCACAGACATCTTGGGAACAGGGACACTGAGGCCACCCTGGACTGAGGCAGAACATGGGGACACTGTGGACACCCTGGGCACAAGGACTCCACAGACACATCCCATGCTGGCCCAGGTCACCCCCACCAGCTCATGATCCCATCCCCATGATCCCATTCCCATGGCCACATCCTCACTGTTCTTGTCCCCTTCTGTCCCTGCATCCCAGTTCCCTTGTCCCTAACCCCGGAGCTGCCTGAGCCCAAAGGTGCCAGTCCCCACATTCCTGTCCCCCCATCCCCATCCCCAAATTCCTTCCTCGCTGTTCCTGTCCCCAAAGGCACCCTATATCCCTAGTTCCACCCAGGTCTGTGTGTAACATGGACTGGCACTGCTGGCTTTGGGGACTGCAAGGCACCCCATAGGCCCCCTGTTCCCCTCCCCTCCCTATACCTGGGGTATCATGCCTGTGCCTGGGGCACTCACCCCACAGGAGCAGCGCCACCTTCCCGGCCATCCCGGTGTCCCCAGCCATGTGCACTGGCTGTCACTCCCTGCTGTGGCCACCACTCCCCTGGCTGGCGGCTCTTCGGATGAAGGGGAAGGTATGGAGGTCACATCTCAACCTTATGTGTAGGTGGCCCTTGGTGGGGGCAGAGTGGGGACAGGCTGGGGACACGGCGGGGACCATGCTGCGTAGTCTGAGGACATTATGGGGGATGGTGTTGCCAGGAGTGGGGGGCTCAGTGGATGTGGGGAACCAAGGATGGGTGTCCAGGAGAATAGGGCGCCAGGGGAATTGGGTCTCCATGCCTGGGTGTTTCCAGGGCTGGAGGTGGTGTGGAAACATGTTTCCTAGGGATTTGGGGTCATGGCATGTGGGTACCAGGGTTTGGGGTTCAGAGGGAAAAGGAGATCCTCAGGAACAGGGGTTCTGGGGGAAGAAGTAGCGCATGGGATTTGTGATCATGGGATGGGGACCAAGGAATGGGGGTGCCAGGGGAAAGGATAACCCTGTGAGAATGGGGGCCCTGGTGGAGTCAATGTGCCCAAGGGAATGAGGCTCCCAGGGACTGGAATTACCAGGATGGGGTTCTTTGGGGTAGGAGATTGTGAGGAACTGCAGTCTAGGGAAGGGGTCTTCAGGGACAAGAGACCAAGGCAATGGGGATCCCATGGTTGGGTTCCCAGGAGAATGGGGGTGCCAGGGATGGGCAATGTCTGGGTGGGCACAGGGATCAAAGCTGCTTCCGGGATTGCCTCAGATTTTGGGGTGACTCAGAACCCAGCACATTCCCCACAGTGATCATGGCCAGGGGGGCAACCAAAGGTTGTCCTGGGAGGTTCTCAATCTCTGCCCCACACATTCCTGGGCTTTTTCCTGTCACTCCCATTTCGTGGCTCAGCGACCTCAGCAAACATGTGCTGACCATTTGGCTGAGACAAAATTACACATCCGTAGAATAAAGGCAAGAATCTTTTCCCATACCATTATTTTCCCAATACAAAATAAATCAAACTCACAAGGTAAAAAATTAGCTGGTTTATAGAATATTTTGAATCATTGCTTTCCCAACAAGTCACTCACAATGAAAACACAAACAAATCACAAAGAAATGAGATTTTTTTTTCTCCCTGTAGGAGCCCCTTGCTGCATCCAACAGCAGCATTTGCTTGTGGATACCACAGAGTGCGTGGAATCTCCCTGAGTATCCAACAGCACCACGGGATTGTTCCCTGCCTGCTTGGCAGTAACCCAGCCCTTAAGGAAGCCTTTTGTTGAGCTGTATTTAGGAATTATCCCAGTTTATCTCATTCCCACCCTGAAACTTGAATGACTTCCCATGGATTCAGCTGACAAAAGGGGAGAAGCTCTGCCCATTCTTGGGACAGTGTACAGGAATCTGTGGAAATGCCCCTGTGTGCCTCAGGGTCAGATTCCCTGGTAAATCCACTCCAGCCTGCCCTGAATTCCCCTTGCCTGGACACTGCCTGCTCCTGCTGTGACACGACTGTTCCCCAGCTCCTCGTGTGCAACCCCTGCTCAATATTTCCACACTTTCTCCTCTCTGCTGGTGTGCACATCCAGAATGCAAACATTCTTTCTTGGAGGTCCCAAAGGGCTGCAGGTTTTCTTCAAGAAGGAGGGTCCAGGTCAGGTTGTTGAGCAGATTGTTGTTGTCTTTGCAGTAGCTCTGGGGCTCTCTCAGTCCCTTGCTGAGAGGGAAAAAATGATCAATTGCCACATTTCTGGACTGGTTGCCACACAGCTGCCCTTGCATGAGTGTTTCCAGCCAGTCCTGCTCTGACAACCATCAAAGGCCCTCACAGATCTTGTTTGATCTCTATTTGGGTTTTGTGCTTCTTGCAGGGCTGAGCAAACCACAGGCAGGCCTTTGTCTACCACAGAATTCTCACCTCTGCAGCAGCTCTAAAGCTGCCAGAATCAAAGCCAAGGGGCCAGGGGGGACCCTCAGGTGCTGGCTGCCACCTGGGGCTGGGCAGAGCAGGGCTGGGCAATGGCCATCCCTGTGCAGTGGGGCTGGGCCATGGCTGGGCCCCATCTTTGCATTGACAAGGGTCCCCAGGATGTGCCACCCCTGGGACAGGCACCCAGCCAGGAATGTGCAGGGACATTTCTGGAACTGCCACACCAGGAACAGGACACCCCATGCCAGGTTGTGTCACTCCCTTGACTGGTTTCCCCCAGGTCATCCCCACAACAGGGACCTCACAGAGCAGGGCCCTCCCGGATGTGCCCTCCCAGGACAGACACTGCCTCCCTTTGCCCTCTGACTCTCAGCACAAACAGCCTCTTCCTTTTTGTCTAGGAAAAAGAAAGTGAAAGTGTTGAGGGGGCGCAGCCCAACACCTCCATCCCCCACAGCCTCCCCATCCTTCCCTGCAATCTTTGCTCCCAATTATCCCCCTCCCCTGGCTCCCTCCAATGCGTTCCCGGCTCAGGTGCTTCCTGGGATTGCTGAGCCAGGAACTGGGGTTCAGGGGACATGGCATAAAAGTGAGGAAAATAAGGAAGAAAACAGAAATAAAGAAAGAAAAATTCAAGGGCAGGGTAGGGCACAGAAGCAGAGCTACCCAGGACCCCCATGTGATACCTGCACAAGGAATGAGCATCCCAAGGGGGCAGCACCTGGCCACGGGTCACCCCAAAAACTGAGGCATCCAGGGAAGGAGCTGTGACCCCCATGCCCCCCCAGCCACTGCCCATCCCTGGCACCCCTATTCAGTTGGGACCCCAATCATGGGAATCTGATTTCCTTTTGTCCCTCCTTCCCTAGAACCCCTTCCCTGGACTGCAGTTCCTCATGATCTCCTACCCCAAAGAACCCCATCCTGGTAATTCCAGTCCCTGGGAGCCCCATTCCCTTGGGGACATTGATTCCACCAGGGCCCCCATTCTCACAGGGTTCCCCTTTCCCCTAGCACCTCCATCCCTTGGCCCCCATCCCATGATCACAAATCCCTGGAGGCTATGTTGTTCTGGCACCCTCATTCCCAAGTCTGAGTCCATCCATCCACTGGGACCCCCATTCCCATGGGACCCCATCCCTGGTTACACCATTCCTCTGGACACCTATTTCTGGCTCCCTACACCACCTCAGGCTCCAAATTCTGTCCCCACCATGTCCAACCATCACCCCCATGTCCCACAAGGTCCCCACCCTGCCCCCATCCTGTCCCCAGCCTGCCCCCCCCCCCAAGGGCCACCTACATGTGGGGACGGACGTGACCTCGCTTCCTTCCCCTTCATCCGAAGAGCCGCCAGCCAGGGGAGCGGTGGCCACAGCAGCGAGTGACAGCCAGTGCACATGGCTGGGGACACCGGGATGGCCCGGAAGATGGCACTGCTCCTGTGGGGTGAGTGCCCTGGGCACGGGCCTGACACCCTGGGGATGGGCCCTGGTGAGGCAGAGACTGGTGGGGAGGGGGCATAAGGGGGCTGCAGGGTCCCCTGAGGTCCCAAAAGGCCGCAGAGCCAGAGCATGAGGTGACCAGGGCTGTGGAGACAGGAGAGGGGGGACAATAACGGGGGGACAGGGATTTGGGGAACTATCTTGGGGCTGGTGGGGGTGACCACTGCTACCACTACTGAGTTTCCATTTCTGGGTGTCCAGTGTGTCCCCATATCCTAACTGTGCAAGGGCTAGCCAGTGTGTCTCTGTCCCCAAGGGGTCCTTGCCACACTATGACAGTTTATGGACAGCCCCCACACCCAGTCCCTCACTTTCAATGTCCCTGTGATGCCACCCTCATCCAGCCCTGTCCCTTCTCCCTTCCAGCCCAGACCCTCGGCCTCACTGGTGAGTCCTCGGGGGATGCCATGGCCCCACCCCGCTGTCCCCAGCCCCACATTGTCCCTGGCAGGCTGGTGTCCCCTGTCACCCACAGGTGCCCAGACCACCCAGCTCCTGGTGGAACCCCCCTGGAGGCCAGCGGTGCTGTGGGACCGGGTGACATTGACCTGCCAGGGCTTGGGGACTGCCCGTGCCACCATCTGGTACAAGGATGGGCAGCGCTGGGGGCAGCAGGGACCAGACCACTTCACTGTCACCGAGAGTGGCACCTACACGTGTGACAGACCTGGCACCGGGCTCAGCCCCCCCATGAAAGTCTCAAATGGTGAGAGGGGTTTGGTTGTCTCCAGCCTCGCTCCTGCAGGGACCTCAAGGTCTCTGGGTGTGCTCTGCTCCATGGGTCCCCTCCTGGTGTGACCAGAGCCCATCCCTGTACACGGGGATATCCCAGAGCATCTCAGAGTGGAGGGATCCCAGTTCTGGATTCAGGGAACCCTGCTGCACTGGATGTGTTCCAGTTCGAGGGTCCTTGAGAAAATTGAATGCCTGAGAAATTGAATGCCTGAGAAATGAGAAAATAGGTGTCCTAAGACTCCCATGTTCCACAGCCCGACTGGTGCTGCAGGTGCCGGCACAGGAGCTGCTGGAGGGGGACACGGTGACACTGCGCTGCCGGCGCTGGGAGAATATGTCGGTCACTGGGGTGCAATTCTACCATGGGGACAAGGAGGTGGAGAGGTCCCTCAGTGGGACCGAGTTGTCCCTGTCCCCTCTGCAGCTGAACCACAGCGGCCGCTACAGCTGCAGGGGCCGGGTGGACTCCAAGGTGGCACTGTGGGCGCACTCGGCTTCAGTGACAGTGACAGTGCACGGTGAGCATCCCACAGCCACCACCCTGACACCCTCACAGTCCCTCCCCAGGGATTCAGGCTCACAAATCTCCCTCCCCTCTCCTTCCCAGAGCTCTTCTCAGTGCCGGTGCTGGAGGGTCCCCCTTATCTTATTGTGGGATCCCCCCTGACTCTCAGCTGCCTCAGCACCCCCAGCCCCCTGCGGCCCCGAGCCCCCCTCCTGCACGTGTTCTACTGGGACAGGCAGGTGGTGGGGGGCCCGCAGGGGTCCCCGCAGCTGCTGGTGCCCACCGTGGGTGTGTCGCACTCGGGGAATTACAGCTGTGACGTGCAATCCGAGGGGGGGGCCGTGCGGAAGAGCAGCAACAGGCTCCGCGTCACGGTGTGCAGTGAGTGTGGAGATGGACACGGGGAGCCCCCACAGCTTGCTCAGGCTGCCCCGTCTGGGGATCCCCATAACTACCCGGGTCCCCTATCCTTTCCTGGGTACCTCACCAGATCCGCCAGCCCTATGTGGGTACCCCCATCTTTCTGCTAATCTTTTTCCACATCCCCTCATTCCTGCTGGGGCCACCCTCTGTGTCCCCCCATTCCTCACTGGGATCCCTTCATCTGTCCCTGATTCAACCTCAGCCCTCTCTGATCTCCCTCCAGGGTCCTCAAGTCTCACCATTCCCTCCCTGGTTTTACATACTCTTCCTGGTGTCTCCCCATCTTCCTCTCCAGGCCTCCATCATTCCTTGGGGTCCCGTTCCAAGCCCCCCTCCTATCTCTGTGCCTCCTTTTCCTCACTGGGGTCCCACTTCCCCTCTCCCATCCCTCCCCACCACGGGTCTCTCACTGTTCCCTGGTGTCCCCCCATCCAAGGGGTCCCACCCTTGGGGGTGTCCCTGTCAGTGCAGCCCCCAGGGGACAGGTGGCATGCAGGGACTGACTGGTCCTGAGCTACGTGGTGGCTGTGGGTCCCCTGTCCTTCTCCTGGCACCGGGAGGGCTTGGGGGCACTGCTGGGAACAGGCCTGGAGCTGTGCCATGCTGGGGACAATGACGGCGGCCAGTACCGGTGCCGGGTCAGCGACAGGGACAGCGTGGCTGAGAGTGACCCCCTGAATGTCACCATCCTGGGCAAGCAGGACCCTTGGACTGGGGGTGACCCCTCCCATGGCACCCCCATCCCACCTGCCCAGTGCCAGCCCTGTCTCTGTCCCTGCAGTGCCCGTGACCAATGCCACCATCACCCCTGGTCCCCTGTCACACCAGGAACATGCTGGTGACCCCATGACCCTGCGCTGCTCAGTGCAGGTGGGCTCAGCCCCTGTCACCTTCACCTGGCTGCACAACGGGCAGGAGGTGGCCCGGGGTCCCCTTCTGGAGCTTGGAGCTGTTGATGTGGGACATTCGGGCACCTACCAGTGCGTGGCCACCAACCAGCTGGGACAGGACGGGCACCGCGTGTTCCGGGCACTCAGCCCAGAGCTGGCCCTGGCTGTGACAGGGCATAGAAACAGGGACACAGGTGGGGTCACACTGGGTCACACGGGGGGTGCAGGACCCCTGGGCTTCTGGGTGACACCAATGTGTCCCTCTCTGTCCCCAGCAGTGGCTGTAGGGCTCAGTGGGTCCCTGCTGTTCCTGCTCCTGCTCCTGGCTGTCATCGGGGGCTGCTACCAGTGGCACTGCTGTGGTGGGTCACAATGCGGGGGGATGGGGTTCCCAGGGATTGGGGTGAAGACCCCCCAGGGTATGGGAGCCATAGAGTGTCACCAACAGCTCCTGACTTGGGAGAAACTGAGCCTGTAGAGACCTAAGCTTGGGGTCCTGGGTGATTTGGGGAGGTTGTGTGGGGTTGTGCAGGGAAGTTGGGGGTTCTGTCAGGGGTTTTGGGGGAGTTCTTGGGACTCTGAGGTCTCAGTGGTTTGAAAGGTTGGTTTAAGGTATTTTGGGACTTTCAAAGATGCTTGAGGGTCCCAGGGACAGTCAGGGGTCCCGATGGTGTTCAGAAGCCCTGAGAACCCCAGAGTCACCCCTCATGCTTTTCTTTTGCAGCCCTCAGGAAACAGCAAGAAAGGTGAGTGAAGGACTCCAGGTTTGAACCTCCATTTTACCCCCACAACAAAACCCTCCCATGCCCACAGACGCCCATTTATCCCTGCAGGCCTCCCCCAGAGCCCGCGGCCCCCCCAGAGGTGGTGGAGGTGCTGTACAGTGATGTCGTGAGCACCAAGAAGGCAGGTGGTGAGTACAGATGGGACACGGGGGACATCACCCATGGGTGTCACCCACAATCCAGGTCCCACAACCGGCATCTCTCACAGGGGCCCCCTGTGCCACATCCCCCCAGGTGACCTACGCAGAGCTGCCAGGACCCCACAGGAGGCAGCAGGACACCAGTGAAATCTGCGAGAACGTGCTGTGACACTGAGGGCACAGGGGGCACTGGGGTCCCTGTCCAAGGGCATCCCCAGCTCCCATGGGTGCCCATCATGCCCAGGGAGTGGCCATGAGTGGGGGCTCCCATGTGGGGCTGCCAGGCTCCCTGTTCAAGTGCTCCCAGTGCTCCCAGTACCCCCAGGGGCTCCTCATTTCCTCCTCTGCTACCAGGAGGCACAGGACCCTTGTCCCTTTTACTGGACCCAAATATCAGCTTTTTGATTAAACCAGAAGAAACGGTTTTTGTTTGTTTAGCTCTGCCCTGTTTGGCTCAGGAAGGAGGAGGGTCCCGCCTGGTTGTTGAACCAATACTTCTCAGTTCTCAAGATTCAGAATTCAAAGGGTCACAAAAGGAACAATTTCCAGGGAAAGCACCCAACAAGGAACAAACCCCAGAGGTTGCCTCTGGCACGATTCCTCCACCAGGAGGAACCTGGCAGGTCCCAGAACTTCACTGCTCTGATGGCCAAAGTGGCATTTACGAGCCTCTGGATTCTCTTGTGCCCTGTCCCAAACCCCTCATCTGCTGTGTTTGCCCAACAATGATGTCAGAAAGGCCCTGTGGGGGTTCCAGAGCCTCCCCCTTTTCCAGGGCAGTCAGGATCAGACCATGGCAAAGGGTGGGGTGTCAGAGACAGGAAAAGTTTGATGTCTGGAGACATTTTGGAACACCTATGTCTGGCAGGGGTGGGCCAGACCTTGCTTTTGCTGAGACAGGGCCCCATCTGTCCATCAGCCTGTCAGCCATGGCACACTGCGGACATTGTGACACTCTGCCAAAGCAAGCTTCTGAGTGGCCAGGAGACCACTGTGTCACCATGTGCCAGCTGGGGAGAGGGCGCTTGGTGGCCCAACTAGCTTAAAGGGCAGAGCATGAGGTTGCCTAGTTCCTGACCCTGTCTTCAGTTGAGGTCTCTGTCCCATCCACACTGGAACCCAGGATTTGACCACTCGTTTAAATGAGAAATATTTGCCAAGGAACGTGGGAATCTTCCTGGAATGGAAAGAAGACCCATGCCTAAAACTTATATTAATTTCAAAAATGATGGGTCTTCCAGGCCAAGGTGTTGGAGAATGAATAACAGCTCTTTACTGGGAAATTTATAAACCTGAAGAGAACCAACAACACAAACCCAGAGCTTTCCTTCCTGCTCAGCACTGTTGGTTTTTGTGGCAGTTATAACCGCAGCCAGCAGGGGGCGCAGCAGGGAGCACTCCCGGCCAGCAGGGGGCGCCCCGGTCCAGCTCCATCCCCTCAGGGGCCATGGCGGCCTCGGACGGGAGGGAGGAGGGGAAATCGCTCCTTTTGCAAACTCCTGGGCACCAATCGGTCCCGGCACCACCACCGGCAGCGGGCAGAAGCCGCCAAGGCAGCAGGTTGGATCCCAGTGCCCACTGGCAGTGTAGCAGTGTCCCGGGGTCAGGCACGTGCCCTGCACAACACCCGCAACCACTGTCTATGATCCCGGAGGGAAGGAAGGCAGCGCCTGACATGTCTCAGGTCCACAACATCACTTCTGATTGCTTTACAGCCTTTCATTCCCTTTTCCTCCTTCAGCCTGGGCACAGCAGCTCTGGGAATGTTGAATTTCCCTGGGATGCTGAGGAAAGCTTGTGCTCAGTGCTGACTCTGCCAGGGCTTCTCAGGCGGCTGCAGAGTGCATTTGGATTTCCTGCTCCTCCTGGGCCCCTGCTGGTTCTGACACAGCCGCTGCAGGACAGGAAGAGGAGAGCAGAGGCACAGCCCTGAGGGCTCTGCAGCTGCAGCTGGAGCACAGAGATAGCCAGGGCTGGGAGCTGTGCCTTGAGAGGGCAAAATGGGGCTAAATTGGAGCTGTTTGGGCCAATGATCCTGTTCTGCTCCAGACGCTGCAGACCCTTCAGGAGGTGTTGTAATTATTGTTGGGATTCCTGAAGGTCTGCTGTGTTTCTAAAGCATCCCAGTGCACAAACAGAGGGCTCCGCTGCGTCTCCCAGGGATTTTGGAATTCTGTGGCTGAGGCGGGAGCGGCTGGAGCAGGTGGCCCACAGGAGCAGCACCTGGCCCTGCAGGTAGAGCAGGAGTTCCAGGAATTTCGCAGGGTGCTCAGGTGAGGCCCATGGGGGCTGGGCCATGGTGGGACACAACTTGCCATTCCTGCTCCCTCCAGATTTTGAGACAGAGCAGTGACACCCATAAGTCTCCGAAACCCCACAGGGTCTAGGCGCAGCCTCAAAGGAGTCCCAGCCCAGGCCTTGGGGATGATTTGGATACTCCCGGGCTCATTCCTGACAAACAGCAGTGCTCCAGGAGCAATCAGCACATCCCGAAGGAGCAGCCTGGGGCTGCTGGAGCCCGAGTGCTGTAGGCAAGGATGGCGTGAGGGATCCGGGCCCCGCACAGCTGGCGCTGCCCCAGGAATATCTCATCCAGCAGGAGCTCGGCAGCCTCTGCCGGTGTCGGCCCCGGGGCTGTCGGGGGGCGCGGTCGGAGGGGCCGGGGGGCAGCGGGTGGGAGGGGCTGGGATGGAGGGACCGGGACCCCACTGGGGAGCCCCAGGCGTGGAGGGAGGGAAACGGTGGAGGGGAGACCCCGGGACAGGGGGGAGCAGAGACCCTGCGGTAGGGTCTGTGGAAAGGGGGGACAGCAATGGTGGTCCTGGAGCACCAGGAAGGGGTCCAGCTGCCATCGCGCTGCGCGTGCCGGGACGGTCACAGGGTGTCTGAATCGACTGTGGCAGCATGTCCAAAGCCACTGTCACGATGTGTCGGGACCAAGCGTTGCCAGGGTAAGGCCCCCACAGCTCCGGGAAGTGGAGCGGTACCCTGGAAGGTGTGCAGCAGGGGTGGGGCAGAGCCCTGTCTATTCTCTATGCCCTGTGCAGGTGAGGAGAGCAGGGATGGAGCAGCTTTGGGAACACCTGGAATCCAGACAGGGTCCCTTCCCACCACGGCCGCGGGTTAAAACTCCTGCTCGACATTTCCATCCTTTTCTCTCTTGTCTAAAGACTGAGCCAGAACCCAAAAATACTTTTTGGGATGTTCTAAAGGGCTGCAGGTTTGAGACAGGAAGGAGGAGGAGGGTCCTGGTCAGACTGTTGAGCAGATGGTTGTTGTCTTTGCAGGATTTTCAGGTCTCTTCCAGTCCCTTGCCTAGAAGGACAAAGTGATCAATTGCTGCATTTCAGGACTGGTTCCCCCACAGCTGCCTTTGTAGGGGAGTTTCCAGTCAGTCCTGCTCTGAAAACCACCAAAGGCCGCCTCAGAGCCACTGCTTGGGCTCCCTTTGAGGTTTGTGCTTCTTGCAGGGCTGAGCAAACCACAGGCAGGCCTTTTTCCCCCACAGAATTCTCATCTTCGCCATATGTGAAAAACATGTTCTCTCTCCCGTGAAAATTTTTGAAGTTTAAAAAAGGACAATAGGAGGCAAGGACCATAGAACAAAGAGTAAAGGTTGTTATGGGCGGGTGCATTTTGGCACTCAGCCAAGAGCACACTGTTCTTTTCAGTGATACCTCTTAGATACCTTTTCCCTTACATCAGCCTGTTGCATATTCATCTACACTTTGTCATGGTTTTGGCCTGGCACAGAGCCAGTGCCCCCATGAGTATACCTTCTCCCTGGTGTCTGCTGTGAGAGTTGACCAGGAATAAGCAAAGCAGGCTCCAGCTTAAACATAAAGAAAACTTTATTACCTAAAGTACAAGAAAAGAAAAAAAAAAACCCAAAAAACTATCAGATAAAAAATTGAAAACCTTACAAAAATCACTTTCCTCCTTCCCACCACCAAAATTTCCCAATCCGATACATTCCTCCAAATCACCAACTGCCCAGTCTGGCACCACCCTTTAGAATACTCAAACTTCAGTCCATGAAGAGGAGAGGAGTCTTTCTTGCACCATAGGCTTCCCCTGGAAACATGTTCAAACCTCGTGTGCTTCCATGTCACTCGGAACCCCCTGGAAAAAGTCTTTTTGCCGCTTGTGACATCTTCCTTCCATGCCCACAGTGCTCTCACCACTGTGCATGGACCACAGTCGCTTTTAGGGTTGTCTTTTAAGGATGCCTTGTCTCACTCCAAAAAGGCACAGTCTTTGCTTTGGGACATCTGTCCCCCCCATTTTTTTCCAACCACCTGGGGCCGAGGGGTCCCCACAATGAACCCTCCTGGTTCTGAGGCACTGCCTCCCCCTAAGTGCAGTCTCTGTGTCACAGGAATAAAACTGAGTCTATGGCTACATAAGAAAAGTCCAGCCAAAAGGCCACTCCAATCATCTCTCTCTCCACTCAGCCAGCCTTCTCCACGTGCTTCGGGCCAGGGATGGTTATCTCATCTCTCATCTCTCTTCTTATCCAGCTCTGAGGAGGATCAGCATTTTTGCAAGGTCCCAGTCATGAAAGAAAGGGGTTAAAAATTCAGTCTCTGCCTGTCCCAGAGCTCCGGCACGCCCACACTCGCTGCTGCTCCGGCCGGGCACCTCCTCCCTTGCTGCATTCCCCCCCTTTCTCCTCCTGGGCTGGCTGCTATCACATTCCGTCGCTGGCTCTCCCTCTCTCTCTCCTGGGGGGGGGTACTGCCCGATGTCTCCTGAGGCTCCTCCACCCTTCCATCCTCAAGGGCCTCCTCCCCTCCCATCTCTGTCCAGGCCCAGGCCTACCACATGGCTGCCCCTCCCCCGCCCAGCAGCAGTGGCTGGGCGAGGGAGGGCGATCCGTCCTCTTTGCCTCAAAGTCCCAAGAGAGCCTCCCAGGGCCGAAGCTCTGGTTTTAACCCCTGTGTGTTCTCGGAGGTGTGTCCAAATCCAACTGGCCACACCAGGTGCCAATATCAAAATCCGAGCACCCATTGGTTTGACCACAGCATCCCAGAATTCCCACTTCTTCCTGGTCAAACCACCACACACTTATGCATAGAAAACTTTTTCCCCAAACTAATTTACATTCCAAGAATTGTTTAGCATGGCTCATCCTTGGATCCGCCTTTTTAGAGCATTATTCCTTGGTTGTGCTTTTAGCCGTTTCTTATCATCATCTTCATTTGTGGGCCTGGGTCCACACTGTCTTCGGTCGGTGAGTGCTGATGGTTGGCATATCTGTAGCAGGTGTCCTCATCCTGTGCTCATCAGATGTTATCCCATCCAAGGAGGCATTTGAACACAAGCATCCTTATATCAGCTATTTCACAAAGCTTAATTAACAACAGAAATAAATACTATATCTTTGTAAGAAAGTTACTTTAACATTACAGATATAAATTCCATTTTAACATTTGTGAAAATCCAGTAATATATCTATGTATTTACAATACTTGGTGTGCTGGTTTGACCAGGAAGAAGTGGGAATTCTGGGATGCTGTGGTCAAACCAATGGGTGCTCAGAATTTGATATTGGCACCTGATGTGGCCAGTGGGGTTTGGACACACCTCCGAGAACACACAGGGGTTAAAAGCAGAGCTTCGGCCCTGTGAGGCTCTCTTGGGACTTTGAGGCAAAGAGGTCGGATCTCCCTCCCCCGTCCAGCTGCTGGTGCTGGGCGGGGGAGGGGCAGCCATGTGATAGGCCTGGGGCTGGACAGAGATGGGGGGGGTGAGGAGGCCCTTGAGGATGGAAGGGTGGAGGAGCACCAAGAGACATCGGGCAGCCAGCCCCCCCCCACCAGGAGAGAGAGAGGGAGAGCCGGCGACGGAATGTGATAGCAGCCGGCCCAGGAGGAGAAGGGAGGAGTGTGGTGAGAAGGTGCCCGGCAGGGCAGTGTGGGAGTGCTGGAGCTCTCCGAGAGAATGAAATATTTAACCCTTTCCTTACATGATTGAGACCTTGCAAAAATGCTGATCCTCCTGGAGCTAAATAAGAAGAGAGATAAGAGTTGAGGTAACAAAGACTAGACCCGAGGGAAGTGGAAAAGACTGGCTGAGTGTAGGGAGAGATGACGGAGTGGCCTTTTGGCTAGACTTTTCTTGTGTAGCCATAGACTGAACCATTCTTATTCCTTTGACACAGAGACTGCATTTAGAGGGAGGCAGTGCCTCAGAACCAGGAGGATTCAGTGTGGGTACCCCTCGGCCCCAGGGGGTGAAAAAAATTGGTGGGGACAGATGTCCCAAAAGAGAGACGGTGCCTTTTTTTGGAGTAAGACAAGGCATCCTTAAAAGACAACCCTAAAAGCAGCTCTAGTCCATGCACAGGGGTGAGAGCACTGGGCATGGAAAGAAGATGTCACCATGGCAAAAGGACTTTCCAGGTGGTGCTGAGTGACATGGAAGCACATGAGGTTTCAGCGTGTTTACAGGAGAAGCCTATGGTGCAAGAAGGACTACTCTCCTCTTCATGAACTGAAGATGCCGTAATGGGAGTTAGTGATTTTGGAGAATGTATTGCATTAGGAAATTTGGTGGGGGGGGAGGAGGAAAGTGCTTTTGTAAGGTTTACATTTTTTTTTTCCGTTATAGTTTTTTCCCTCTTCTTTTGTTGTAGTTTAGTTAATAAAGTTTTCTTTATTCAAAGCTGGAGCTTGCTTTGCTTATTCCTAGTCACATCTCACAGCAGACACCAGAGAGAAGGTATTCTGGTAAGAACACTAGCTTTGTGCCAAGCCTAAACCATGACATCTGGTGAGAGGGACAAAGTGATCAATTGCTGCATTTCCGGACTGGTTGCATGACAGAGGCCCTGCACGGGGCCTTTCCAGCCAGCCCCACTCTTAAAACCATCAAAGGCCCTCACAGAGCCGTTGCTTGGGCTCCCTTTGGGGTTTGTGCTTCTTGCAGGGCTGAACAAACCACAGGCAGGCCTTTTTCCCCCACAGAATTCTCACCTCTGCAGCAGCTCTAAAGCTGTCAGAATCAAAGCCAAGGGGGCAGGAGGGACCCTCTGGTCCTGGCTACTACCTGGGGCTGGCCAGAGCAGGGCAGGGCAATGGCCATCCCTGTGCAGTGGGGCTGGGCCATGGCTGGGCCCCACCCTTGGATGGCCACTGGCTTCAAGGAGCAGGAGTTTGGGAGCTCCTTCCTGCCCGGGGCTCCATTCTCCAGCTGCCCTTGCTCGCTCAAATCCTGCAGGGGACGAGCAAGAATGGAGAAATCTGGAAACACCAGGAGCTGCCATCCCCCAGGACAGGAGCCCCTTGTCCAGCATGTGTCCCCCCTGGGACAGGATCCCCCCAGGACAGGAGCCCCCTGTATTTGCCCCCCCCCAGGGCAGAACCCTCCTCCCATGTGACACTCAGCACAAACGGCCTCTTCCTTCTGCTACAGGAGAAAGTGAAAGTGTAGGCAGGGGGAAAGCTGACTCCTCCATCCCCCACAGCCTCCCCAGCCCTCCCTGCCGACACCTCACCCCTGCTTCCCCCACCCTGGCTTCCCCCAACTCATTCCCTGCTCAGGAGCTCCCCAGGATCATCAAGTCATGAACTGGGAGGTTGTGAAATTGAGGGATAAAAGGAAGGAAATGGAAATGAAGAACGGGAAATTCCCCTGGAGATTGTGCTGGCACAGACCCAGAGCACCTCTGAATCCCCTCTTGTTGCCCCCCCAAATCACGGGCAACCCAGCAGGCAGCTCTAGCCCCTGAGTCTTCCCAAAATCTGAGGCACCCAGGGAAGGAGCTGTGACCCACATGCACATCCTGTCACAGTCCATCCCTGGCAAACTCATTCCCCTGGGAAGCTGACCATGGGACCCCCATTCCTTCTCTCTCCCCTTCCCTGGGACCCCCATACTAGAGTTGTCATTGCCCAGGATCTCCATGGCCCAGGACCCCATTCCCAAGGAACCCTCTCCCATTTATTCCTTCCCCTGAAATCCCCCTTTCTACTGGGACCTTAATTCTCCCAGGTCCCCCGATTCCCCCTGCACCCCATCCCTGGAACAAAAATCCCCCGATGAAGGATTTATTACTAATAAATTTATTACAATTAAAATTTTTTCTATATACCCTTTTAAACTTTTTAATCACTTTACCTTTCTCCTAGTCTCATTTCAAAACAAATAAGAAATAAATACTTTCTGATAAATGCACTAATAATTAACCAACACTAAACCCACAACATTAATTATTACATTAACTGAAATATCTCAAATTAGCAAACGAAAACCATGAAAACCAAATCCCTGAAGCCCATCTTCCCCTGGGACTCCCATCCCTGAGTCCCCCCAGCCCTGGGGACCCCCATTCCCATGGCACCCCAACCCCCGTGACTCCCCCTCCTCATGACCCCAATTCCCCATGGACCCATTCCCTGGACTTCCCATTCCCCTGGACACCCATCCCTGGCTCCCCAAACCCCCTGAGCCCCCCTGCTCCTGGGAAGCCCATGTCCCACCGACCCAGAGACAGCCTTGTCCCCAGCATGTCCCCACCCTGCCCAGAGCCTGTCACCAGCTTATGGCCACCCTGCCCCCACTAGGTGCCACCTACACATGGGGACGAGATGTGACCTCGCTTCCTTCCCCTTCATCCGAAGAGCCGCCAGCCAGGGGAGCGGTGGGCACAGCAGCGAGTGACAGCCAGTGCACATGGTTTGGGACACTGGGATGGCCGGGAAGGTGGCGCTGCTCCTGTGGGGTGAGTGCCCTGGGCACAGTCCGCACTGGTAGTACCCCGGGGATGGGCGCTGGTGAGGCAGAGAGTGGTGGGGAGGGGGCACAGGGGAGCTGCAGGGTTCCCTGAGGTTCCCAATGCCAGAAGAGCCAGAGCATGAAGTGACCGGGGTCATGGGGTGGCCGTGGGGACAGGAGAGGGTGAACAGGGCTGGAGGGATAGGAATGTGGGCAGAGGCATCCTGGGGCTAGGGCAGCTGTGGGGACAGGGACACAGGGATGCAGGGATGCAGGGACAGGGAGAAGAAGACAAGCACAATGTGGATGGGCCATGGAGACAGAGGCCATGGGGCTGGCAGGGGAGACCTGTGCTAGCACAATGTCTCCATCGGGACATCTGTGCCACACCAATTCCCTCAGGGGGACAGTTCAGGGGCAGCCCCTATGCCCATTCCACAGTGAGTGTGGCATAACTGTCCCCATGGTGCCACACTCACTGAGCCCTGTCCCTTCTCCCTTCCAGCCCAGACCCTTGGCCTCGCTGATGAGTCCTCGGGGGATGCCATGGCCCAACCCCGCTGTCCCCAGCCCCACACTGGCCCTGGCAGACTGGTGACCTATGTCACCTGCAGGTGCCCAGACCACCCAGCTCCTGGTGGAGCCCCCCTGGAGGCCGGCGGTGCTGTGGGACCAGGTGACACTGACCTGCCAGGGCTCGGGGAACACTGGTGTCACCACCTGGTACAAGGACGGGCAGCGCTGGAGGCAGGAGAGACACACCCGCCTCACTGTCACTGAGAAAGGCAACTACTTGTGTGAGAGACCCGGCACTGGGCTCAGCCATCCTGTGACAGTCTCAGATGGTGAGGGGAGTTTGGGTGTCCCTATCCTGGCACCAACATTGACCCCGGGGCTCTGGGTGGGCTCTGCTCCATGGGTGACACAACTCCTGTGTGACCAGAGCCTGTCCCCTACTCTGGGGGCATCCCAGAGCATCCCAGTACTGGCAGACCCTGTTTGTGGATTTGGGGATCCCTGGTGTGCTGTGTGTGAGCCAATATGGGGGTTGCGATGGCATTGTGTCCCGCCAGGTCCCCGCAGTGTAACAGGACCCCCGTGTCCCACAGCCCCATTTGTGCTGCAGGTGCCGGCACAGACACTGCTGGAGGGGGACGCGGTGACACTGCGCTGCCGGCGCTGGCGGGACAACCCGGTCAGCTCAGTGTCCTTCTACCACGAGGAGAAGAAACTTCAGGAGCTCCGTGATGGGACTGAGCTGTCCCTGTCCCCTCTGCAGCTGCAACACAGCGGCCGCTACAGCTGCAGGGGCTGGGTGAAATCCACGGTATCACGAGGATGGGAGAAGTCAGAATCAGTGACAGTGACAGTGCATGGTGAGCATTCCACAACTGTCACTCCAGTCCCCCCACAGCCTGTCCCTAGTGACTCGGGCTTGCAAATCTCCCTCCCCTCTCCTTTCCAGAGCTTTTTATGGCGCCGGTGCTGGAAGTTAACTCTGAGCCCACCAATGGTTCCCCCCTGACTCTCAGCTGCCTCAGCACCCCCAGCCCCCTGCGGCCCCGAGCCCCCCTCCTGCACCTGTTCTACCGGGACGGGCAAGTACTGGGGGGCCCACAGAGGTCCCCACAGCTGCTGGTGCCCGCCGTGGGGGTCTCCCACTCAGGGAATTACAGCTGCGAGGTGCGCTCGGAGGGGGGGACCGTGCGGAAGAGCAGCGCCCGGCTCCGTGTCACGGTGCGCAGTGAGTGTGGGTATGGGCACGGGGAGCCCTCACTGCCTCCTCGGGTGCCCCGCCTGGGTACCTCCATTACTACCCCATTCCCCCCATCCCTCACTGCGTCCATTCACCCATCTCTGAGTCAACCCCACCCCTCTCTGCTGTTTCCCCGCAGTCCCCAAGTCCCACCATACCCTCTCTGGGTCTCCATACCCGCACTGGGGTCCTCCCATCTCCCGCTCCATGTGTCCCCTCATTAAACTCCCCATCCTTCCTTGGGGTACCTATCCAAGTCCCTCCCCCCCCGCAGCTCTGCACCTCCTCTTGTCTCCCTCACCGGGATCTCCTTGCCCCTCCCTGACCTTCCCCCAAGTCCCTCAATGTCCCTGGTGTCAACCCCTCCCGCAGGGGTTCTGCCCTCGGGGGTGTCTCTGTCAGCACAGCCTTGTGCTGAGCTGCACGGTGGCCACAGGGACAGGTCACTTGTCCATTTCCTGGTACCCGGGAGGGCTCAGGGGCACCACTTGGCATGGGCCCCACCTGGAGCTGCACCACACTGGGGACAAGGGCAGCGGCAACTGCCAGTGCGGGGACAGCATGGCTGAGAGTGTCCCCCTGAATGTCAGTGTCCTTTGTGAGCGGGACTCTCAGACTTGGGTGACCCCACCCATGGCACCCCCATCCACCTCACCAGGTGCCCTCAGCCCTGTCTCTGTCCCCACAGTGCCCGTGGCCAATGCCACCATCACCCTCAGTCCCCTGTCACACCTGGTGCGCTCAGGAGACAACGTGACCCTGCGCTGCTTGATGCAGGTGGGCTCAGCCCCTGTCACCTTCACCTGGCTGCACAATGGGCAGGCGGTGGCCCAGGGTCCCCTCCTGGAACTCAGGGCAGTCGATGTGGGACATTCGGGCACCTACCAGTGCATGGCCACCAACCAGCTGGTGGGACATGATGGGGTCCGTGTGTTCCGGGCACTCAGCCCTGAGCTGGCCCTGGAGGTGACAACTGGCTCACCCTGGATCACAGGTGAGGTCAGAGGTGGGGTTACCAGGGAGTCCAGGACCCCCGGGGTATTGGGCGATCCTGATGTGTCCCCCTCTGTTTCTTGCAGTGGCCGCAGGGGTCGGTTGGGCCCTTTTGTTCCTGCTCCTGCTCGTGTGTGTCATTGTGGCCTGGCACTGGTGGCACTGTGTGGGTGGGTGACCATGGGGGGATGAAGGTTGTGTAGAGAGGTGGGAACGCGCCCAAGAAGGGGGGCCATAGGGCGGCACACAGAGCCTGTAAACTGGGAGAGGCTGAGCCCGCAATGACCATTGCTCAGAGCCCTGGGAGCTGTTGGAGGGTCATGCAGGGATGTTGGTGAATCTATCAGGGGTCTCCCTCTCTGCCAGGCTCATGGTTCTCGGGGCTCAGGGTGTTGGTGCAAGTGGGGTGGGTCAGGGATACTGGGGGGGCATCAGGGATACTGGGGTGCCTGGGGAGAATTGTGTGTCTGGTGGTGGTTCAGCTTTGCCAAGGGTGGATGGGGGCCCCTGGGTCTCCAAAGTCACCCCTCCAGTTTTCCTTTGCAGATGCCAGGAAGCACCAGCAAAGGTGAGTGCAGCCTCCAGCCATGATACACCTTTTACCCAAACTCCCAGCACCTCCCATCCCCTTCCACACACCTCCTTATTCCCACAGGGCCCACCCAGACCCCCTGGCATGCACAGTGGAGGATCCTCAGGCGACGTACATGGAGCTGCAAAGGCAACTGTGGGAATGCAGCGACATCTATGACAATCTACACCAAAAGTTGTGATGCTCTGGGAAGTGGGAGGCACCTGGTGACACGGGGGGTGGTCCCTCCATGGCTCCTGTGGTTGCCCATCCTTCCAAGGGAGGTGGTCATGGCCCAGGGGGAGGCTACACACAGGGAACCCTGTGCTCCCCATTTCCTCTCCCTGTACCCCCAAGGGCTCCCCCATCCCTTTGCTCGTACCTGCAGGGGCTCCCCAGCCCCATCCAAGTGCCCAAGTACCCTCAGGGACTGCCCCATTCTCTCCCCACAGTGCTTGCAGTACACCCAGGGCTTCCCCATTCCCCCTCCCACTACCCCTGTCCCATCCCGCTGTAAAAGGGGGAGTCAGGGAGGATTCTTGCTGACAGGTTTCTCAGATGAAAATGAAGCACAAACATGGCAATATTACATGAGAGAACTGTTTATTGAAAAAGGAGGGTAAATGTTCTTACCAAAGGGGGAGAGAAAGGAGTAGAAAGGGAAAAGGATAGTAAGAGAAACAGAAGACAGGAACAGCATTACCGCAAGAAGCCCGGGCGCTCTGTGGGCATCAGCTGGGCAGATGGAGTGTGTGTGCTGCATGCCAGGGCGAGCCCACATGGCTTTTGTGAGTGGCTGGGCGTGATTTCCAAGGACGGCACCTGCGTGTCTCCGGCATGGGCGAGCGATGGCTGCAGGCTGGCTGCTGCGGGCTGGCTGCGGGCTGGTGCTGCGGCACTGGTGGCTCTGGGCTGGCTGCCGCAGGCTGGGGCTGTGGTGGGCAGGTGCAGCAGGCTCGGTGCTGTGGGCAGCATGGGAAACGTGGCAGAGGCGGCAGATGGGTGCAGGCAGCATCTGCTGCATCAGGGAGGAAATGAAGGAATATCCAGGACCATCAGAAATGAGCTGCCTCGGGGAAGCAGCGAAGCAGGGAAGAATGGATGCGGACAGGGAAGAAGGACCACCGGGAGGAAAAGGCGAGTGGGGGTAGTATCGGTGATATTTTCCCTACATCTGGGAGGAATGATGACAAAAATGCAGCTTTTTGGTTAAACTGGCAGAAATGGTGTTTCTTTGTTCAGCTCTTTCAAACAAGCTGAACAAGGTGGGAACTTCCCTTGGAAGGGAAAATACGACCCCCTTCTCTCTGAACTATTATACTTTTGAAAAACAGGGCTTTTAGGTAAAGATGTGGGAACAGGAATACCAATTCTTTACTGGCATATATTGACAGAACCATGTTAATAGAAATTGACTTTTACTGGATATTATATGAATTGATATTACATTATTGATTATAATGTTGAATAAATATTGCGATGTTCAGATAGTGAAAAGTATTGTGGAGTGGCTGATGTTGTTGTGGCCATCCAAGGGTGGGGCCCAGCCATGGCCCAGCCCCACTGCACAGGGATGGCCATTGCCCAGCCCTGCTCTGGCCAGCCCCAGATGGCAGCCAGGACTTGAGGATTTCCCTGCCTCCTTGGCTTTGATTCTGGCAGCTTTAGAGCTGCTGCAAAGGTGAGAATTCTGTGGGAGAAAAAAGCCTCCCTGCGGTTTACTCAGCACTTCAAGAAGCACAAAACCCAAAGGGAGCCCAAGCAGTGTCTCTGTGAGAGCCTTTGATGGTTTTCAGAGCCGGGCTGGCTGGAAATCGCCCCTGCAGGGGTAGCTGTGTGGGAATCAGTCCAGAAATGCAGCAATTGATCATTTTGTCCCTTGCAGCAAGGGTCTGAGATAGCCCCAAAAGCCTTGCATATCCTCCAACAATCTGCTCAACAACCTGGCCGGGTCCCTCCTCCTTCCTGCTTCAAACCTGCAGCCCTTTAGAATGGCCTAGAACGAGTGTTTGGCTTTTGGACATGGCTGCCAGACAAGAGGGAAAAGTGTGGAAATATTGAGCTGTATCTCTGACTGCAGCTGTGGTGGGGCTGTGGGGAGTGACCCTCTCTGCATTCCAGGTGTCCCCAAAGCTGCTCAATCCCTGCCCTCCTCGCCTGACTGAAAGGCTGAGGGTTTGCAGGAATTGTTGTGTAAAGCCACCAGAGGTGCTGCTGTGGACCCCAGACCTGCCTGGGGTCAGGTGCTGCCTTCCTTCCATTTGGGATCATGGAGAGTGGCCATGGATGTTGTGCAGGGCGTGTGTCTTGTCCTGGGACACTGCTACGCTCCCAGTGGGCACTGGGATCCAGCCTGCTGCCTTGGCGGGTTCTGCCGGTGGTGGTGCCGGGACCGATTGGTGCCCGTGAGTTTGCAAAAGGAGCGATTTCCCCTCCTGCCTCCCGTCCGAGGCCACCATGGCCCCTGAGGGGATGGAGCTGGACTGGGCTGCCCCCTGCTGGGCGGGAGTGCTCCCTGCAGCGCCCCCTGCTGGCCGTGGTTTTAACTGCCAGAAAAAGCAACAGCGCTGAGCGGGAGGGAAAGTTCTGGGTTTGTGTTGTTTGTTCTATTCTGGTTTATCAATTTCCCAGAAAAGGGGTGGTATTCCTTTTCCTACACTTTGGCCTGGAAGCCAGAATATATTTGAAATTAAAGACAGTTTCTGCGATGGTTTTCTTTCCATTCCAGTAACTTTTCCCAGTTTCCTTGACAGATATATCTCATTTGTATGAGTTGCCAACTTCTGGGTTCCAGTGTGAAGGGGACAGACACCCCAAGAGCAGATAGGGTCAGGGACTTGGCCACCTCATGCTCTGCCTTTTAAGGCAGTTGAGCCACCCTGGGCCCTCTCCCCAGCTGGCACTTCTGGTCACCTGGCCACTAAGGAGCTGGCTTTGTCAAAGCGTTGCACTTTCCCCAGTGTGCCACAGGTGACAGACTGATGGACAAATGGAGCCCTATCTCTTCAAAAGCAAGGCCTGACCCATCCCTGCCACACACAGGTATTCCAAAATTTCTCCAAACTTCAAACTTTTCCTGTCTCTGACACCACACCTTTTGCCATGGCCTGATTCCAAATGCCCTGGGCAAATGAGGAGGCTCAGGAACCTACTCAGGGACTTTGTGAGATCCTGGTGTGGGGAACATGGCAGAGGAGGGTGTTGGGACAGGGGACAAGAGAATCCAGAGCCTCCTGAAGGCTGATTTGGCCATCAGAGCAAGGAAGGTCCAGGGCTCTGCCAGATTCCTCTGATGGAGGAAACGTGATGGGGGGGAAGTGTTCAGAGATTGTTTGTTGGTGGCTTTCCCTGGAAATTATTCCTGTGTGACAATTAGGACTGTGAACCTTGTTGCTGTTGGTCTTGTTCTTTCATTGCTGATTCAGGAAATTTTTCTTCTCTTAGACTTTTGGAATCTTTGCGCCTCCATGGAGAGCAGTAGGGAAAGGGGCAGCAGCCCCTGGTTTTTAGTGGCAACCCAGAACTGGAGAATCCCATTCTTGAAGTCCAAGAAAGCTGAACAAACACCATCGCTGCCAGTCTAACCAAGCACCTGCATTTTGGACTAAATAAGAAGGAAAGGGTCCTGTGCCCTCTGGCACTAGCAGGAACCTGGGGAGCATGGGTGTACTGGGAGCACAGGGAGGGGGAGAGGGGAGCACTGGGTGCCCTGTGCAGCCCCCCCTGACTCGTGGTCATCACCCCAGGCAGGATGGGCCACCATGGGAGCCATGGGACGGGGACTCCCAGTGTCCCATATTGTCACAGCACGTTCCCATGGATGTCACTGGTGTCCTGCAGTCGCCCATGTGGTCCTGGCAGCTCTGTGTGGGTCACCTGGGGGTCCTTGGGGGGAACAGTAAGAGACACCTGGCTTGGGGTGACACCCATGGGTGACATGTCCATGTCCCCACCCATCCCCCATACTCACCCCCTGCCCCCTCATGTCCAGCCCCTCCCCCACCCCCAGGGGATAAGGGGGTTCTGGGGGGCCCTGTGGGGATAAGGGGGGGGTCTGAGGGGTGTATGGGCAGGGCGTCAGGCAGAGTCATGGCTGGAACTCCCCACCCACCTCTCCTGGTATTTCCTGAGAGCTGCAAGAAAAAGAGGATGGGGTGATCATGGGGTGTCCCGTGGCCCCAAACCCACCTGGGACCTTTAAATGCCCACTGGAGTCCTGAGCCCCCACCAGACACTGATTTCTACTGGTCTGCGAGGCCCCTGCACCCCAAAGCACCCCTGAGGAGCCCCAGAACACCTGAGGCACCCAGGTACTCCAAACCCCTCCCCAGGACCCCTGAACCACCTCAGGACCCTGATTCTTTACACAGCTCCCCAAAGCCCCCCTCAAGTCTCAAGGAACCCCAAGAATGGAATGCAGGGAAGCCTCCAAACTGATCGAGAATCCCTAAAGAGCTCTCAACATCCCTGCACAACTCTCCAATACCTCCCAAAAAGCCCCCAGGAGATCCCAGTGTCACCCCAATATTCCTCAAGGCCCTTCCTGGAACAGCCCAGGACCCTCCAAAAGACCCCCCAACCTGTGAGCACCCCAAGCAAAGGTCACTGGGGGCTGAGCTTCCTCCAGCTCAGGGGCTTTGGGTGATGCCCCAACAGACTCCCCTGTGTGTGGGGCTTCCCCCCAGTTCCTGTAGGACCTCGTCCCCCACCCATTGTCACCCACCCCGGTCGTGCCAGCAGTGACAGCCCCCGATGACAGCCAGGAGCAGGAGCAGGAACAGGAGGGTCCTGCTGACATTCACTGCTGGGGACAGAGGGGACACATTGGGGTCACCCTGAACTGCAGGGGCCCTGAACATCCCAGCAAACCTGTGTGACCCCACCTGTGACCCAGGGTGAGCCAGGTGTCACCTCCAGGGCCAGCTCAGGGCTGAGTGCCCGGAACACGCGGTACCCGTCCTGTCCCAGCTGGTTGGTGGCCACGCACTGGTAGGTGCCCGAATGTCCCACATCGACTGGCTCCGAGCTCCAGGAGGGGACCCCGGGCCACCTCCTGCCCATTGTGCAGCCAGGTGAAGGTGACAGGGGCTGAGCCCACCAGCACTGAGCAGCACAGGGTCGCATTGTCACCTGCACGCAACTCGTGGGACAGGGGACTGAGGGTGATGGTGACATTGGCCACGGGCACTGTGGGGACACAGACAGGGCTGGCATCTCGCTAGGTGAGAAGGCGGTGCCGTGGGTGGGGTCACCCCCAACCCGAGGGTCCCGCTCACCCAGGACGGTGACATTCAGGGGGTCACTCTGGGCCATGTTGTCCCCGTCGCTGACCCGGCACCGGTACTGGCCGCTGTCATTGTCCCCAACGTGGTGCAGCTCCAGGTGGGGGTGGTGCCCAGCAGTGCCCCCGAGCCCTCCCGGTGCCAGGAGAAGGACAGGGGGCCTGTCCTCACAGCCACCTCTCAGGTCAGCACCAGGCTGTCTCCCAGTGTCACCTCTCCCCCAGGGGGCTGCACTGACAGGGACACCCTTGGGAGTGGGACCCCTGTGGATGGCCACAGAAGGGATTGGGGACCCAGGAAGGGTGAGAGACACGGCAGGGAAAGGAAGGGATTGGAGGGAAGCAGAGAGGATCCCAGTTAGCAGAAGGGGACCCTGGGAGGCATGTTGGGACCTAGGGACAATGGTGAGACCGCATGAAAAGGTGCAGAGACCCAGGCAGGGATGGGGAACCACAAGAGAGACTGAGGAGTCTCAGGGAATGATTTGGGATTTATAGATAGGCCGGAGGACCCATGGAAGGAAGGGAGAGCAGAGGGTGGAGCAGGGACCTTGGAAAGGGTGGGGAATCCAGGAAGGGATGGGGAGGACAGAGAGAGGGATGAGGGATCAGGAGGGGGAACTGGGCAGTCATGGGGGAAACCAAGAGGGACTTTTTGGGTGACCTAGGGAGGAGTAAAGGGAGGGATAAAGGATTCAGGCAGTGATAGGAAATCCTTGAAGGATGTTGGGCTTCCCTGTCCCCATGGTTGCACTCACTGTGTACTGTCACTGTCATCGTCTTCGACACGCTCCACTTTGACACCACTTTGCTCACCCCGCCCTCACTTGGAGATGCCGCTATGGTGCAGATGCAGAGGGGACAGGGACAGCTCGGTGCCATTGTGGAGCCCCTCCAGTTTCCTCCCCTCAGGGTAAAATGACACCGTGGTGATCGTGTTGTTCCGCCAGCTCTGGCAGCTCAGTGTCACCGTGTCCCCCTCCAGCAGCGTCTCTGCTGGCCACTGCAGCACCAGCCCGTCTAGGGGACAGACGGTCCTGTCCTACCTGATGGCACCGGGATCCCCCCATTGGGTGCACCAGGGGTCCCCAATTCCAACAAAAGGTTCCCCCACAGTGTGATGCTCTGGGATGTCCCCACAGCAGAGGACAGGCTCTGGCCACACAGGAGGTGACACATGGAGCGGAGACCACCCAGAGCCCGTGGGGTCCCCGCAGGTGCCTGGCTGGGGGACACCTGAAGCCCCCCCACCATCTAAGACTCTCACAGCAGGGCTACGCCCGGTGCCAGGTCTGTCATAGGTGTAGGTGCCACTCTTGGTGACAGTGAGGCGGTCAGGTCCCTGCTGACCCCAGCGCCGTCCCTCCTTCTACCAGGTGGTGGCACTGGTGGTCCCCGAGCCCTGGCAGGACACTGTCACCCGGTCCCACAGCACCGCCAGCCTCCAGGGGGGCTCCACCAGGAGCTGGGTGGTCTGAACACCTGCGGGTGACAGGGGACACCAGCCTGCCAGGGCCAGCGTGGGGCTGGGGACAGCAGGGTGGGGCCATGGCATCCCCCAAGGACTCATCAGCGAGGCCGAGGGTCTGGGCTGGAAGGGAGAAGGGACAGGGCTGGGTGGGGGTGGCACTGCAGGGAAAAGAGCACAGGGGCATGGGGTGTGGCGGCTGTCCCCAAACTGTCCCTCTGGGGACAGCAGTTCTTGTAGGAAAGTGTGTCAGAGTGGCCCCCAAAAGATTTGGAGAGGCAGGGGGACATGTCTGTGTCACAGCCACCTGTGCACCACATCCCAGTGCCACAGACACCTTGGGACCATGGACACTGAGGCCACTCTGGGCTGAGGCAGAACATGGGGACACTGTGGACACCCTGGGCATGAGAACACCATGGACACAGTCCATGCTGGCCCAGGGGCCCCCCACCAGCTCATGATCCCATCCCCATGATCCCATTCCCATGGCCACATCCTCACTGTTCTTGTCCCCTGATCTGTCCCTGCAAGTTCCCTTGTCCCTATTCCCAAAGCTACCTGAGCCCAAAGGTGCCAGTCCCCACATTCCTGGCAACACATCCCCATCCCCAAATTCCTGACCCCTGCTCCTTTCCCCAAAGCCACCTCAACATCCCTTTTCCCACCCAGGTCCCATGTGGGTAACAAGGACTGGAACTGCCGGCATTGGGGACCTCAAGGTACCCAAAAGGCCCCCTGTGCCCCCTCCCCTCCCCATCCCAGGGTGTCAGGCCCGTGCCCGGGGCACTCACCCCACAGGAGCAGCGCCACCTTCCCGGCCATCTGGGTGTCCCCAGCCATGTGCACTGGCTGTCACTCGCTGCTGTGGCCACCGCTCCCCTGGCTGGCGGCTCTTTGGATGAAGGGGAAGGAAGCGAGGTCACGTCTGTCCCCATGTGTTGGTAGCCCTTGGTGGGAGCAGGGTGGCCACAAGCTGGGGACAGGCTGGGGACAAGGCTGCATAATATGGGGACATGGCGTAGATGATGTTGCCAGGAGTAAGGGGCTCAGGGGATGTGGGGAACCAAGGATGGGTGTCCAGGAGAATGGGGGTCCAGAGGAATTGGGGTCTCCATGCCTGGGGACATTCAGGGATGGGGGTGCTGTGGGAACATTGTCCCCCTGAGGGACTTGGGGTCATGGAATGTGGGTCCAGGGGTCGGTGGTGCAGGGGGAATAAAGGGGACCTTAGGAATAGGGGTTCTGGGGGAAGAAGCAGCCCATGGGATGGGATCAAGGCAATGGTGGCGGGCAATGGCAGTCCTGGGATGGGGGTCCCCAAAGAGGGGAGACCAAGGCAATGGGGGTCCCATGGTTGGGTTCCCATGGGAATGGGGGTGCCAGGGATGGGCAGTGGCTGGGTGGGCATGAGGGTCACAGCACCTTTCCAGAGTGCCTCAGATTTTGGGGTGACTCAGAGCCCAGAAAGCCCTATCCCTGAAGCACCCCAGGGCTGTCCTGGGAGTCTCTTTGTCTCTGCCCCCACACACCCCCAGGTCAGGTCCCCACATTTCCTGGCTCAGCAATCCCAGGCAATACTTGAAGACCAGTTGGTTCAGACCAAACCCATAGAATACAGCCAAAAATCTTTCCCACACCATTATTTTCTCAATATGTAAAAACTCAGTGAAAATGCAACTGGCAAGGTATAAATGCTCTGCTTTATAGAATCCATTGCTTTCCCAATAAGTCACTCACAAAAAAACCGCAAACAAATCACAATGAAATGAGAGTTTTCAGTTCTCTTTAGGAGCCATTGGTACATACTAAAGCAGCATTTGCTTGTGGATAACACAGAGTGTGGAATCTCCCTGAGTGTCCAACAGCTCCATGGGATTGTTCCCTGCCTGCTGGGTAGCAATCCAGCCCTGAAGGAAGCCTTTTCTTGGGCCATCATTAGGAACTCTCCCCATTTTGCTCATTCCCACCCTGAAACTTGATTGACTTCCCTTGTAGGAAGGGGAAAAGCTCTGTCCATCCATGGGACAGTGCACAGGAATCTGTGGAAATGCCTGTGTGTGCCTCAGGGTCCAAATGATCAATTGATGCATTTCTGGACTGGTTCTCTTGCAGGTGCCCCTGCAAGGGTTTTTCCACCCAGCCCTGCTCTGAAAACCATCAAAGGCCCTTGCAGAGCCACTGCTTGGGCTGTCTTTGGGGTTTTGTGCTTCTTGCAGGGCTGAGCAAACCACAGCTCAGCTCATCCTGTGGGGGGGGCCTTTTTCCACCCACAGAATTCTCACCTCTGCAGCAGCTCTAAAGTTGCCAGAATCAAAGCCAAGGGGGCAAGGGGGACCCTCAGGTGCTGGCTGCTACCTGGGGCTGGGCAGAGCAGGGCTGGGCAATGGCCATCCCTGTGCAGTGGGGCTGGGCCATGGCTGGGTCCCAGCCTTGCATTGACAGGGGTCCCCAGGATGTGCCACCCCCTGGGACAGGCACATAGCCAGGAATGTGCAGGGAAATTTCTGGAACTGCCACCCCCGGGACAGGACCCCCCATGCCAGGATGTGTCACCCCTGGGTCAGGATCCCCCAGCTGAACTCCAGATGAGAGACCTTTGAGGACAGAAGCCCCCTGTATGTGCCCCCCTAGAAATGGAGAATGACCCCTTTTCCCATCTGACTCTCAGCACAAACAGCCTCTTCCCTCTCCTCCAGGACAAAGAAAGTGAAAGTGTTGAGCAGGCACAGCCCAGCACCTCCATCCCCCAAAGCCTCCTCACCCTTCCCTGCACCCCCTGCTCCCCATTTCCTCCCTCTCCTGGGTCCCCCAACCCGTTCCCTGCTCAGGTGCACCCCAGGATTGCTGAGCCACGAACCAGGGGTGAAGGGATATGGCAAAAAGTAAGAAGAATAAGGAAGAAAGGGAAATAAAGAGAGGAAAAAGTCAGGGGCAGGCGAGGACACAGAGGCCGAACTACCCAGGACCCCCATGCAATGCCTGGCCAGGAAACGAACACCCCAGGGGTGATTATGCAGGGCCTAGCCTCACCCAAAAATCTGAGGCACCCAGGGAAGGAGCTGTGACCCCCATGTTCCCCCCCACACTGCCCAACCCTGGCACACCCATTCCTCTGGCACCCCAACCTTGGAACCCAATTTCCTTCTGCCACCCCTTCCCTGAGACCCCCATCCCTGAACTGTAATTCCCCAGGATCTCCAACCCCAAGGAACACCATCCCAGTAATTCCAGACCGTGAGACACCACTGCCCTTGGAGACCTTGATTCCCCCAGGACCACCATTCTCACAAGGTCCCCCTTTCCCCTGGCACCCCCATTTCATGATGACAAATCCCAGGAGGCCACATTGTTCTGGGACGCTCATCCCCAAGTCTGAGTCTACCCAATCCTTGGGACACCCATTTACCTGGGACCCCAACCCTGGGTACCCCCAGGGTACTAGAAACAGCCCAGGCTCCCTCCACAGCCTTAGACTCCAAATTCTGACAATAGAATGTTCCCATCATGTCCCACCATCCCCCACCATGTCCCCAGACTATGCAGCCTTGTCTCCAGCCTGTCCCCAGCTTGTAGCCACCCTGCCCCCACCAAGGGCCACCTACACGTGGGGACAGATGTGACCTCGCTTCCTTCCCCTTCATCCGAAGAGCCGCCAGCCAGGGGAGCGTTGGCCACAGCAGCGAGTGACAGTCAGTGCACATGACTGGGGACACCGGGATGGCCGGGAAGGTGGCGCTGCTCCTGTGGGGTGAGTGCCCTGGGCACGGACCTGACACCCGTGGGATGGGCTGTGGTGAGGCAGAGAGCGGTGGGGAGGGGGCACAGGGGGGCTGTGCGGTCCCCTGAGGTCCCCAATGGCAGCAGAGGCAGAGCAGGGCATGGAGCTCAGTGTGAGCAGAGATTTAGGGTGGCTTTAGGGACAGAAATAGGGGAACTGGGATGTGGAGACAGGAAGAGGGGGATAGAGATGTGGGGACAAGTATGTGGCAGAAGAAGCCTTGGGGCTTGGGGACTGTGGGGATAGGGACAGGGGAACAGGGATACTGGGACATGGAATGGGGCCATATAACAATGCAGATGTCACCTGGCCATGGGGAAAGGTGCCATTGGAATGGGATCATGGGCACAGGACCATAGGACTTGGCTGTGGGGACAGGTGCTGTAGGGCTGGTGGAGGTCGGCAGTGCAAACATAGGGTGTCCACAGTGTCCCCATGACCCTCACCCAGCCCTGTCCCTTTTCCCTTCCAGCCCAGACCCTCGGCCTTGCTGGTGAGTCCTGAGGGGATTCCATGGCCCCACCCTGCTGTCCCCAACCCTGCAATGGCCCTTGCAGGCTGGTGTCCCCTGTCACTCACAGGTGCCCAGACCACCGAGCTGCTGGTGGATCCCCCCTGGAGGCCGGCGGTGCTGTGGGACCGGGTGACACTGACCTGCCAGGGCTCGGGGACTGCTGGTGACACCACCTGGTACAAGGATGGGCAGCGCTGGGGTCAGGAGGGAGGCAACAACTTCACTGTCACTGAGAATGGCACCTACACGTGTGAGAGACCTGGAAGTGGGTGCAGCCCACCCGTGATTGTCTCAGAGGGTGAGGGTTGTTTGTGTCCTCAGCTTGGCACCCACGGGAACCCCGGGGATGCTGGATGAGCTCTATTCCATGGGTCACCCTCTGGTGTGACCAGAGCCTGTCCCCTATAGAGGGGGACATCCCAGAGCATCCCACTATGGGGGGACACTCGTGTTGAAATTGGGGAAACCTTGTGTGCTGGCTTTGATCCAATATGGGATATCATCAGGACCCTCCAGACCCCTGTGATGTGACAGCACCCCTCTGCCCCACAGACCAGGTGGTGCTGCAGGTGCCAGCGCGGACACTGCTGGAGGGGGAAACGCTGACACTGCGCTGCCGGTACAGGCAGGAAAAGTCGGCCACTCCGGTGTTCTACCGCGAGGAGACAGAACTGAGAGTGCTCCACAATGGGACCGAGCTGTCCCTGTCCCCTCTGCAGCGGAACCACAGTGGCCGCTACCACTGCAAGGCCTGGGTGAACAACAGTGTATCATGGGTATGGCAGGAGTCAGTGCCGGTGACAGTGACAGTTCATGGTGAGCACCTCACAGCCGCCACCCCGACAGCCCCATAGCGCCTCCCCAGGGATTCGGGGTCACTGTTTCCAAAGCCCCCATTTCCTGCCCTGAGATTGTCCAGGGACCAGTGCTGGAGGGTCCCCCCGAGCCCACCCAGGGGTCCCCCCTCACTCTCAACTGCCTCAGCACCCCCAGCCCCCTGCGGCCCTGAGCCCCCCTCCTGCACGTGTTCTACTGGGATGGGCAGGTCGTGGGGGGCCTGCAGGGGTCCCCGCAGCTGCTGGTGCCCGTTGTGGGGGTCTCCCTCTCAGGGAATTGCAGCTGCCAGGTGCACTCCCAGGGGGGCCGTGCGGAAAAGCATCGCCCAGCTCCGCATCACGGTCCGCAGTGAGTGCAGGGATGGGCACGGGGAGCCCTCACAGCCTCCTCTAGTCTCCTTTCCTGGTCATGTCCATGTCCCCCGGACACCATGCTTGTGTCCTCCGCCTCTGCTCTGTGTCCCCTCACCCCTCTGTGGTGTGACCCCGTCCCCAACATCCCCCATCACACCCACCCCCCTTGTCCCTACCCACCCACACCAGCTGCCAGCCCCTCCCTGTGCTCTCAGCCCAGTCTCTGTCCCCACAGTGCCCGTGGCCAATGCCACCATCACCCTTGGCAGCCTATCACACCAGGTGTGTGCAGGTGACCCCGTGACCCTGCGCTGCTTGGTGCAGGTGGGCTCAGGCCCTGTTGCCTTCACCTGGCTGCACAATGGGCAGCAGGTGGCCCAGGGTCCCCTCCTGGAGCTCAGGGCAGTCGATGTGGGACATTCAGGCACCTACCAGTGCATGGCCACCAACCAGCTGGGACAGGACAGACACCGTGTGTTCCGGGCACTCAGCCCTGAGTTGGCCCTGTTGGTGACACCATGGGGACACAGGGACAAAGGTAAGGTCACACAGGGTCATTCGGGGTCGAAGGATCCTTGAGGTTCTGGGTGACCCTGATGTGTACCCCTCTGTTTCTTGCAGTGGCCGCAGGTGTTGGTTGGGCCCTTTTCTTGCTGCTGCTGCTCGTGGGTGTCATTTTGGCCTGGCACCGGTGGCACCATGTGGGTGGGTGACAATGGGGGTACAGGGGGTCCTAGGGAGCTGTAGAGGGCCCCAGAGTGTGGGCATGATAGGACAGCACCCATAGCCCCAGACCTCTCACCTTGCCTGGGGGTCCTGTAGGGTTTGGGGAGGTGCTGGAGGGTCCTGCAACGATGTTGGGGGTTCTTTCAGGGGCCCTGGCAGTCTTTGGAGCATGTCTGTCCCTGCTGGGCTTTGAATTCTTGAGGCTGAATTGGCCCAGGGCACTGGGGAGGCTCATAAACTGGGGGGCTTTAGAAATGCTTGGGGGTCGTGAGAGGAATTGCGGGTCCTGTGGGGGTTCAGGAATCCTGAGAGGGGGCAGGGTCCTGGGACCCCACAGTCACCATTACCCTCTTTCCTTTGCAGCTGCCAGGAAGCAGCAGAAAAGGTGAGTGGGTTCTTCAACCATGAGTCCCCTTTTTCCCGCATGTCCCAAGTCTCCATCACCTCCCACACATTGTCTTTTTCCTCACAGCCCCCCCCCTGAACCCCTGGCCCTCCCAGAGGAGGGAGAGGTTGTGTACACCCACGTTGTGAGCACCAAACATGTGCAGCGTGAGTACTGTGGACTGGGGGGACAGTGACAGTGGTGACACCCTTTCCCCTTTGGTCCCCCCAACCGTTCTGTCCTGCAGGGCCCTCAGGCATCACCGACCACCAGTAACCCTGAGTGGCCTACGTGGAGCTGCGGGGATCACAAGGGCGACCAAGAAATCCCAGTGACATCATTGAGGTTGTGCTGTGACACTGGGGGCAACTGGGGGGCACTGGGTGTCCCCACCCATGGGCACCCACTCGTGTGTGTGCTGCCACTAAAAACTGCCCCTCCCTGTGGAGGCACAAAGATCCCAAAGGGCTGAGAGAAGAACAATTTCCTGAAACAGCAAAGAGAGAGAATAAAACCAAAAGCTACAGCAACAATGTTTAGATTCCAAATTTTCACAAAAAGATCAATTTCCTTGGGAAGTCCCCCAAAGGAACAAACTGTGAAAACTCTCCCCTTCACAATTCCTCCACCAGAGGATCCTGCAACTTGCAACTTCCTTGCTCTGATGGCCAAAGTGGCCTTCAGGAGGCTCTGGATTCTCTTGTACCCTGTCCCAAACTCCTCCTCTGCCTTGTTGCACCCACGAGGATGTCACAAAGCCCTGTGGGGGTTCCAGAGCCTCCCCCTTCTTCAGAGCAGGTCAGGATCCGGCCATGGCACAGGGTGGGATGTCAGAGACAAGAAAAGTTTGATGTCTGGAGACATTTTGGAACAGCTGTGTGTGGCAGGGATGGGTCAGACTTTGCTTTTAGTGAGATAGGGCCCCGTCTGTCCATCAGTCTGTCAGCCGTGGCACACTGGGGACAGTGTGAGGCTCTGCCAAAGCCAACTCCTGAGTGGCCGGGTGACCAGAAGTGCCACCTGGAGAGAGGGCCCTTGGTAGCTAAACTGGCTTAAAACGCAGAGCATGAGGTTGCCAAATCCCAGACCCTGTCTTTCTTGGAATGTCTGTCTCATACCCAGAGTTGACAACTCATTTAAATGAGAAATGTCTGCCAAAGAAAGTGGGAACTGTCCTGGAATGCAAAGAAGACCCATGCTAAAACTTTTATTGATTACAAAAATGATGGGGCTTCCAGGCCAAATTGTAGAAAAAGGAATACCAGCTCTTTCCTGGGAAATTGATAAACCAGAACAGAACAAAAACCACAAACCCAGAACTTTCCCTCCCGCTCAGCGCTGTTGGTTTTTGTGGCAGTTATAACCGCGGCCAGCAGGGGGCGCTTCAGGGAGCACTCCCGCCCAGCAGGGGGCGCCCCGGTCCAGCTCCATCCCCTCAGGGGCCATGGTGGCCTCGGAAGGGAGGCAGGAGGGGAAATCGCTCCTTTTGCAAACTCGCGGCCACCAATCGGTCCCGGCACCACCACCGGCAGCGGGCAGAAACCGCCAAGGCAACAGGTTGGATCCCAGTGCCCTCGGGCAGTGTAACAGTGTCCTGGGGCAGGCACACACCCTGCACAACACCCACAACCACTCTCTATGATCCTGAATGGAAGGAAGGCAGCACCTGACCCCAGGCAGGTCTCAGGTCAACAGCAGCACCTCTGGTGGCTTTACACCACAATTCCTGCAAACCCTCAGCCTTTCACTCAGGTGAGGAGGGCATGGATGGAGCAGCTTTGGGACCACCTGGAATCCAGACAGGGTCACTCCCCACAGCCCCACCATTGCTGTGGGTGAGCCCCTGTTCGATATTTCCACACTGTTCCCTCATGTCTAGCAGCCATGGTCAGAACCCAAAAATTCTTCTCAGGCTGTTACAAAGGGCTGCAGGTTTGAGACAGGAAGGATAATAGACCTGATCAGGTTTTTGAACAGATTGTTGTTGCCTTTGAAGGGTATTTGGGGCTCTCTCAGAACCTTGGGCAAAGGGAGAAAATGATCAATTGCTGCATTTCTGGACTGGTTCTCCTGCAGGTGCCCCTGCAGGGGCGGTTTCCAGCCAGGCCTGCTCTGAAAACCATCAGAGGCCCTTGCAGAACTGCTGCTTGGGCTCCCTTTGGGTTTTGTGTTTCTTGCAGGGTTGAGCAAACCACAGACAGGCCTTTTTCCCCCACAGAATTCTCACCTCTGCAGCAGTTCCACAGACTCAGAGCCCCTTGGAATCTGTCTGTGGTGATGCCCTGACTGCCGGCACCTTGTGGAGGCTGTGCTGGGCCACGAGTCTCCCAAAAATCTGAGGCACCCAGGGAAGGACCCTGAGACCCATGGGTCCACCCAGCCACCGCCCATCCCTGGGACTTCCATTCCCTTGGAAATCAAATCATGGGTGTCCCATTCCTATATGTTCTGCATTGCATGGGACCTCTACCCCATTCCCCAGGATCTCTATGGCCCAGTATCCCATTCCAAAAGAACCCTCTGCTATTCATTTCATCCCCTGAAATCCTCCTTTCCCCAGGACCTTGATTCTCCAAGGACCCCAGTTCCTACGGGACCCCACATTCCCCCACCATCCCAATTGCATGAACCCCAAATCCCTGGAGCCCACATTCCCCTGGGACTCCCATCTCTGAGTCCTCCCAGCCCTGGGTATCCCCATTCCCATGGCACCCCCTGTCCCTGGTGATTCCCCCTCTTCAGGATCCCCATTCCCAGGGCCCCCATCCCTGGGACCCCCCATTCCCCTGGACACCCAGCCCTGGCTCCCAAAACTCTCTGAGCCCCCCACTCCTGAGAACCCCATGTCCCACTGTGTCACATCCAAACTTGTCCCCATCCTGTTCCCGCCCTGCCCACAGACTGTGCCCAGCTTGTGGCCACCCTGCCCCCAACAGAGGCCACCTACACATGAGGATGAGACCTGACCTCGTTTCCTTCCCCTTTGGCCAAAGAGCCACCACCCAGGGGACAGCCACCCCCAGCAGCAAGTCACAGCCAGTGCACATGGCTGGGGACACAGGGATGGCCGGGAAGGTGGCACTGCTCCTCTGGGGTGAGTGCCCCAGGGTCTGGCAGCCCAAGGATGGGGAGGAGAGGGGGCACAGGGAGGCTGTGGGGTCCCCTGAGGTCCCCAATACCAGCAGAGCCAGTTCATGGTACCCACAGTGGACCTTGGTGGGGCTGGGGATGTAGGGTGGCTTTGGGGACCGGAAGAAGGGGCAGGAATTTGGGGATGGGGATGTGGGGACAGGAATTTGGGGACTAGCACTTTTGGGCTTAGGGAGCTGTGGGCATAGGGACAAGGGAATTGGGATGCAGGGACAGAACGGGACAAGAACGGTGAAGATGTGGCCATAGAGATGGGATCATGAGCTGGTGGGGGTGACCTGGGCCAGCATGGGCTGTGTCCGTGGTGTCCTCATGCCCGGGGTATCCACAGTGTCCCCATGTTCTGCCTCAGCCAAGGGTGGCCTTGGTGTCTCTGTTCCCAAAGTGTCTGTGGCACAGGGATGTGGTGCACGGGTGGCTGTGACACAAACATGTCCCCCTGCCTCTCAAAATGTTTTGGAGTCCACTCACACACATTTTCCCATAAGAACTGCTGTCCCCACGGGGACAGTTTGGGGACAGCCCCCACCCCCTGTGTCCCATGTGTCTCTATCCCCACGGAGGTACCCCCACTGATCACTGTCCCTTCTCCCTTCCAGCCCAGACCATCGGCCTCACTGGTGAGTCCTCAGGGGATGCCATGTCCCCACCTCGCTGTCCCCAGCCCCACTCTGGTCCTGGTAGTCCCCAGCGTGGGGCTGGGGACAGCAAGGTGGGACATGGCAGTTTTCCCCTGTCACCAACAGGTTCCCAGATCACCCAGCTCCTGGTGGAGCCCCCCTGGAGGCCGGCGGTTCTGTGGGACCGGGTGACGCTGACCTGCCAGTTCTCGGGGACCACCAGTGCCACCACCTGGTACAAGGACGGGCAGCACTGGGGGCAGGGACATGACAACGTCACTGTCACCGAGAGTGGCACGTACAAGTATGACTGACCTGGCACAGGGCACAGTTCCCCCGTGAGCATTTTATATGTTGAGAGGATGTTTGGGTGTCTCCAACCTGGAAACTGTGGTGACCCCGAGGGTTCTAGGTGGGCTCCTCTGCATGGGTCACCTCCTGTGTGACCAGAGCCCATCCACTGCTCTGGGGACAGCCGAGAGCATCCCAGTGGGGGGGGATCCCCTTGTTGGATTTGGGGATCCCTGGTGCTCTGGGTGTGACCCAATGGGGAGTCCTGGTGCCATCAGGTGTGTCATCCCTCTGTCCCCCAGACTCGCTGGTACTGCAGGTGCTGTTGGAGGCGCTACTGGAGGGGGACATGGTGACACTGCACTGCCGGTGTTGGCAGAACCGCACGGTCAAATTGATGTCTTCTACCACGAGGGGAAGAAACTGGAAGGGGCTCGGTGATGGGACCAAGGTGTCTCTGTCACGTTTGCAGCTGAACCACAATGTCCACTATCGCTGCAGGGGCTGGGTGAGGTCCTGGTTCTGGGAGGTTCAGTGCCGGTGACAGTGACAATGCAGGGTGAGCATCCCAGAGCATCTCAGTGTGGAGGACTCGTGTTGTAATTGGGGATCTCTGGTGTGCTGCATGTGACCCAATGCGGGGATCCCCATGAAAATGAGATCCCCAGTGTGACAGGACACCCATGTCCCACAGTCTGGTTGGTGCTGCAGGTGTTGTCGTGGGAGCTGCTGGAGGGGGACACGGTGACACTGCGCTGCTAGTGCTGGCAGGACATGTTGGTCACTGGAATGCAATTCTACAGTGGGAACAAGGAGGTGGGGAGGTCCCTCAATGGGAATGAGCTGTCACTATCCCACCTGCAGCTGCACCACAGCGGTGCTACAGCTTCAGGGGGCTTGGTGGACTCTGAAATGTCACCATGGGCACAGTCGGCACCAGTGAAAGTGACAGTGCATGGTGAGCACCCCCACGGCTGGAACTCCAATCTCCTGACAACCCCAAAAGCCACTTCCCAGCAGATTCAAAGTCAGAGTCCTCACCTCCCCTCTCCTTCCCAGAGCTCTTCTCAGTGCCGGTGCTGGAGGGTCCCTCTGAGCCCACCAATGGGTCCCCCCTGACTCTCAGCTGCCTCAGCAGCCCCAGCCAACTGTGGCCCCGAGCCCCCCTCCTGCACGTGTTCCACCAGGACGGGCAGGTGGTGGGGGTACCGCAGGGGTCCCCACATCTGCTGGTGCCCGCCGTGGGGGTCTCCCACTCAGGGAATTACAGCTGCCAGGTGCCCTCTGAGGGAGGGGCCACGCGGAAGAGCAGCGCCCGGCTCTGTGTCACGGTGTGCAGTGAGAGCAGGGATGGGCACGGGGAGCTCCGACAAGCACACTGGATCCCCTGCTTGGGCACCTCCATGTCCCCCTGACACTTTTTGGGGTCCCTCCACCTCTGCCCTGTGTCCTCTCACCCCATCCCCAACATCCCCCATCACACCCATCCCCCCCACCCCTATCCCCCCACACCGGCTGCCAGCCCCTTCCTGTGGCATCAGCCCTGTCTCTGTCCCCACAGTGCCCGTGGCCAATACCATCATCGCACCCATACCCCTGGCACACCAGGTGCATGCAGGTGACAACGTGACCCTGCACTGCTCAGTGCAGGTGGGCTCAGCCCGTGTCACCTTCACCTGGCTGCACAACGGGCAGGAGGTGGCCCAGGGTCCCCTCCTGAACCTCAGGGACATCAATGTGGGACATTTGGGCACTTACCAGTGCATGGCCACCAACCAGCTGGGACAGGATGGGCACCGCGTGTTCCGGGCACTCAGTCATGAGCAGGCCCTAGAGGTGACACGTGGGTCACCCTGGGTCACAGGTGGGGTCACACAAGGTTGCTAGGGTGTTCAGGGCCCCTGTAGTTCAGGGTGACCACAGTGTGTCCCCCTCTGTCCCCAGCAGTGGCTGTGAATGTCAGCAGGACCCTCCTGTTCCTGCTCCTGCTCCTGGCTGTCATCGGGGGCTGTCACTGGTGGCATCACCGGAGTGGGTGATAATGGGGGTGATGGGAGCCCTGGAGTGATGGGGAGCTCCAAGAGTGGGGGCAGAAATCAGCAGCACCCAGGGCCCCTGAGCTGGGGGACACTGAGCCTGCAGTGACCTTGGCTGGGGGTCCTGGGGAATTTGGGGCATATTTGGAGAGTCTTGGTTGGGCTCCAGGGCCATCCCTGGCTGGGCTTTGAGGAAATTGTGGTGCACTGGGAGCTCCTGGAGGGTTTGAGAAGCTCCTGTAGGGCTGTGCAGGAAAGTTGGAGGATCTTTTGGGATCCTGGGGGAGTTTGGGGATGCCCCTCCCTGCCAGGCTTGGGGTTCTGAGGACAAAGAGGGTTGGGTGCACCAGGGGGTTGGGGCCCTGCGGTGGTGCAGAAGTTCCGGGGGCTTCAGGACCGTGCTGTGACACTGGGGGCACTGGGGGGAACTGGAGGGTACTGGGGGTCATTGGGGGCATCGTTTTTCCTCAGGGGTCTCTTCTTCCTTTTCACTGCACCCCATGGAGCTCCTCATTCCCCCTCCCAGTTTTGAACGAGCACACAACATTTTTCCGTCTTATTGTACTCAAAATTTTTTGGTCAAACTGTGTGAGAAACAAGGCTCACTCTGTAAATTTCTTAAATGTTTAATAAGGGATAAAAGGGTCAGTAAACAGCGTGCTGGGTGCTTGGCAGCTGCTAGAGGCACAGGGATAACTACAGCAATTCTTCTTACATACCTTTTCATTGTATTGGTGAAATACATACTCAGGAGTGTTATACATATTCAAACATACTTTCCAGTTCACATGTTCTGGGAATTCTTATGCTTGGTTTGATCTTTGATTCATTTTCATGAAGTACATGCCTAAGTGCAGATTAAATTTATATATTTCATGTCCTCACAAGGCTCCCCTGTTCTGTGGTTTGACAGTTCTTGATAGCCCAAGAGTCAGTGGTAAGTTCCTCTTTGCATTCTCTTTTTGGATGTTTATTTATTTGCTACTTTTCAATGTGTTCTTCTCATACAAATGAGATACTCCAGCAGTACCTTAAATGAACAATATCTATTTCAAAAATTATCTGAGTTATTCTCACCGTTGTCACTTAGTTACACAAAAAAAGGCATTAACTACTTATGCAACAGTTAATGTTGCAATGCGCATTGTCTCTATCTTGATATTTTGGGAGAGCCTAAACTATAATGTATTTATCACACTAAAATATATGTTCTACACAGGGATTAGGGTAAACAGGCTGACAAATTGTCAAATCAAAAGCAGTGAAAAACTGATTACAATCTGTATTATATCAAAATAATTTGGAAAAACCAATAGAATAGGGAAAGCCAATGACTACATTGTTATTCACAACAGGCAGAAGGTGTATTGAAGGGTTTATCTGACTTCTCCTTATCCTGCTCTGATTTTGTCAGCAATAAATTCAATTCATATCTCTAAATCATAAGCAGTTTTGCCCGTGACAGGATTTGATGAGTGATCTCTCCTGGTCCTTGTCTCAACCCAGGAACCCTTTGCTCAATTTTCTCTCCCCATCCAGGTGTGGAGGGCAGTGAGAGAGCGGCTGTGGTGGGTGCAGGGCATCCGGCCACTGTCCATCGACAGCAAGGCAGGGAGGAGGAGGAGGGTCCAGGTCAGGATGTTGAGCAGATTGCTGTGGGATTTGCAGTTGTTTTGTGGTACTCTTAGTCCCTTTTCAAGAGGAGCAAATGATCAATTGCTGCATTTCCAGACTGGTTCCCTCACAGCTGCACCTGCAGGGGGGCGTTTTCAGCCAGCCTTGCTCTGAAAACCATCAAAGGCCCTCACAGAGCAACTGCTTGGGCTCCCTTTGGGTTTTGTGCTTCTTGCAGGGCTGAGGAAACCAGAGCCAGGCCTTTTTGCCCCACAGAATTCTCACCTCTGCAGCAGCTCCACACACCCAGACCCCCTAGGTATCTGTCTGGGGTGACCCCCAGGCCACCAGCACCTTGTGTGGGCTGTGCTGGGCCCTGGGTCACCCCAAAATCTAAGGCAGTCTGGGATGAAGCTCGGACCTATGGGCCCATCCAACCACTGCTCATCCCTGGCACCACCATTCTCCTTGAAATCAAATCATGAGTACTCCATTTCTTATGTCCCCACCCTCTCTGAAACCCATATCCCAGTAGAGATATTCCCCAGGAACTCCATGGCCCAGGAGCCCTCATTCCCAAGGAACCCTCTCCTACTCATTCCATCCCCTGAAATCCTCCTTTCCCCAAGACCTTGATTCTCTCCGGAACCTCCCATTCCCATGGGAACTCCCATTCCCCCAGCATCTCCATCCCATGACCCCAAATCCCTGGAGCCCACGTTCCCCTGGGACTCCCATCCCTGAGTCCCCTCAGCCATGGCAACCCCATCCCCAATGACTCCTCCTCCTCAGCTCCCCCATTTCCAAGGACCACAATTCCTTAGGGACCCCCCATTCCCCTGGACACCCATTTCTGGGACCCCAAACCCCCTGAGCCCCACCCTCCTGGGAACCCCATGTCCCACTGTGTCACCTCCAGCTTTGTCCCCTTCCTCTTCCCTCCCTGCCCACAGCCTGTGCTCAGCTTGTGGCCACCCTGCCCCCACCAAGGGCCACCTACGCATGACATGACCTCGCTTCCTTCCCCTTTGGCCAAAGAGCCACCACCCAGGGGACAGCCACCCCCAGCAGTGTGTGACAGCCAGTCCACATGGCTGGGGACACCCCGATGGCTGGGAAGGTGGCACTACTCCTGTGAGGTGAGTGCCCCGGGCACAGACATGACACCCCAGGGATGGGGAGGAGAGGGGGCACAGAGTGGCTTAGCGGTCCCCTGAGGTCCCCAATGCCAGCAGTGCCAGTCCATGTTACCCACAGTGGACCTTAGTGGGAACAGGGATGGAGGGTGGCTTTGGAGACAAGAACAGGGAGGTAGGAATTTGGGGATGGGGATGTGGGGCCAGGAATGTGGGGACTGGCACTTTTGGGCTCAGGTAGCTCGGCGGATAGGGAGAAGTGAATGGGAATGCAGGGACTTGAGGGGACAAAAACAGTGAGGATGTGGCCATGGGGATGGTATCATGGGGATGGGATCATGAGCTGGTGGGGGTGACCTGGGCCAGCATGGGCTGTGTCCGTGGTGTCCTCATGCCCGGGGTGTCCACAGTGTCCCCATGTTCTGCCTCAGCCCAGAGTGGCCTCGGTGTCCCTGCTCCCAAGGTGCCTGTACCACATGGACATGCATGGGTGGCTGTGAAGCAGACATGTCCCCTTGCCTCACTAACTCTTTAGGAGAGCACCACCATGCACTTTCCAACAAGAACCTCTTTCTTCACGGGGACAGTTTGGGGACTGTCCTCACACCCTGTACCCCTGTGCTGCTGTCTCCCTGGTTCCACCCTCACCCAGCCCTGACCCTTCTCCCTTCCAGCCCAGACCCTCAGCCTCACTGGTGAGTTTTCGGGGAATGTCTGGCCCACCCCGCTGTCCCCAGCCCCACACTGGCCCTGGCAGACTGGTGTCCCCTGTCACCCACAGGCACCCAGACCACCCAGCTCCTGGTGGAGCCCCCCTGGATGCCAGCGGTGCTGTGGGTCTGGGTGACACTGACCTGCCAGGGCTTGGGGAGCACCGGTGCCACCACCTGGTACAAGGTACAGGCAGCATTGGTGGCAGGGACACAACACTGTCCGTGTCACTGAGAGTGTCAACTACAAGTTTGACAGACCCGGCAGTGGGCTCAGCCTCCCCGTGAGAGTCGCAAACAATGAGGGGATGTTTGGGTGTCCCCAGGCTGGCACACGCAAGGACCCCGAGGGCTCTGAGTGGGCTTCGCTCCATGGGTCACCTCATGTGTCACCAGATCCTGTCCCCTGGTCTGGGGACATCCCAGAGCATCCAAGTGTGGGTGGAACTCATTTTGGAATCGGGGAGCCTGGTTCACGGCGTGTGACCCAATGGGGGTGTTGTGGTGCTCTCCCCCAGACTGGCTGGTGCTGCAGGTGCTGGCACAGGCACTACTGGAGGGGGACACGGTGACAGTGTGCTGCCGGGGCTGGTGGGACAGCACGTTTTCCTCGGCGTCCTTCCACCGAGAGGAGATGGAACTGGGGGGGTCCTCTGCGGTGGGACCAAGCTGTCCCTGTTCCCTTTGCAGCTGCACCACAGTGGCCACTAAAGGTGCAGGGGCTGGGTGGGATCCTGGGGGTGGCAGGAGTCAGCACCAGTGACAGTGACAGTGCACGGAGAGCACCCTACAGCCCCCAACCCAACACCCCCACAGCCCCTCCTCAGACACTCGGGTTCTCAAATTCCCCTCTCCTCCCCTTCCCAGAGCTCTTCTCGGTGCCGGTGTTGGAGGGTCCCCCCGAGCCCACCGTGGGGTCCCCCCTGACTCTCAGCTGCCTCAGCACCCCCAGCCCCCTGCGGCCCCGAGCCCCCCTCCTTCACGTGTTCTACCGGGACGGGCAGGTAGTGGGCGGCCCTCAGGGGTCCCTGCAGCTGCTGGTGCCCGCTATGGGGGACCGCATCTCGAAGCCTGACAGCTCCGAGGGCGTGGCCATGCCGAACAGCAGCGCCCGGCTCTGCATCACGGTGCCCAGTGAGTGTGGGGATGGGCATGGGGAGCACCCAGAGACCCCCCAGGTCCCCTGGTTGGGAACCTCCATGTCACCCTGAAATATTTCTTTTGTCTCCCCACATCTGCCCTGGGTCCCCTCACCCCTCTGTGGTGTGACCCCATCTCCAACATCCACCCCCACACCCATCCCCTTCGTCCCTATCCCCTCACATTTGCTGCAAGTCCCTCCCTGTGGCCTCAGCCCTGTCTGTGTCCCCGCAGTGCCCGTGGACAATGCCATCATCACCCCCAGTGTCCTGGAGGTGACACCGCCGGAGACAGGGACACAGAGGGACACAGGTGGGGTCACTCAGCGTTACCAGGGAGTGCAGGACCCTTGGGGTGATGGCAGACCCTGATGTGTCCCCCTCTGTTTCTTGCAGTGGCCGCAGGGGTCGGTGGGGACCTTTTGTTCCTACTCCTGCTTGTGGGTGTCATTGTGGCCTGGCACTGGAGGCACCGTGTGGGTGGGTGACAATGAGAGGATGGGGATCAGGGAGAGAGGTGGGAAGGCTCCCTGAGAAGGGGGGCCATAGGGGGGCACCCACAGCCCCTGAATTGGGCAGGGCTCAGCCCCCAGTGACCATGGCTCAGAGCCCTGGGAGCTGTTGGAGGCTCCTGCAGGGGTGTTATGGGTTCTGTCAGGGGTCCCCCTCCATGCCAGACTCGGGGATCTGGGGGCTCAGGGTGTTGGTGTAAGTGTGGTGGTTCAGGGATAGTGGGAGGGCATCAGGGATACTGGGGTGCTTGGGGAGAATTGTGTGTCTGGTGGTGGTTCAGCATTGCCAAGGGTGGATGGGAGCCCCTGGGTCTCCAAAGTCACCCCTCCAGTTTTCCTTTGCAGATGCCAGGAAGCACCAGGAAAGGTGAGTGCAGCCTCCAGCCATGATACACCTTTTACCCAAACGCCCAGCACCTCCCATCCCCTTCCACACACCCCCTTACTCCCACAGGGCCCCACAAGACCCCCTGGCACCCTCGGTGGAGGATCCTCAGGCGACGTACATGGAGCTGCAAAGGCACCCATGGGAACCCAGTGACATCTATGACAATCTACACCAAAAGTTGTGATGCTCTGGGAAGCGGGAGGCACTGGGTGACACTGGGGGTGCTCCCTCCATGGCTCCTGTGGTTGCCCATCCTTCCAAGGGAGGTGGTCATGGGTCAGGGGAAGGCTACACAGGGCACCCTGTGCTCCCCATTTCCTCTCCCCGTATCCCCAAGGGCTCCCCCATCCCTTTCCTTGTACCTGTAGGGGCTCCCCAGCCCCATCCAAGTGCCCAAGTACCCTCAGGGACTGCCCCATTCTCTCCCCACAGTGCTTGCAGTACACCAAGGGCTTCCCCATTCCCCCTCCCACTACCCCTGTCCCATCCCGCTGTAAATGGGGGAGTCGAGGAGGATTCTTGCTGAAAGGTTTCTAAGATGAAAATGAAGCACAAAAGTGGCAATATTATATCTGAAAACTGTTTATTGATAAAGGAGGGTAAGCATTCATACCAAAGGGGGATAGGAGGGAGGAGAAAGGGACAAGGATAGAGAGAGAAACAGAAGACAGGGACAGCGTTACCACAAGGAGCCCGGGCGCTCTGTGGGCATCAGCTGGGCAGATGGAGTGTGTGTGCTGCATGCCAGGGCGAGCCCACATGGCTTTTGTGAGTGGCTGGGCGTGATTTCCAAGGACGGCACCTGCGTGTCTCTGGCATGGGCGAGCGATGGCTGCAGGCTGGCTGCTGCGGGCTGGCTGCGGGCTGGTGCTGCGGCACTGGTGGCTCTGGGCTGGCTGCCGCGGGCTGGGGCTGCGGTGGGCAGGTGCAGCAGGCTCGGTGCTGTGGGCAGCATGTGAAATGCGGCAGAGGCAGCGGGTGGGTGCAGGCAGCATCTGCTCCATTGGAGAGCAATGAAGGAATGTCCAGGAGGAGCAGGAATGAGCTGCCTCGGGGAAGCAGCACTACAGGAAAGAATGGATAGAGGCAGGGGAGAAGGACCACTGAAAGAAAAGGCAAGGGAGGGGATTGTCGATGGTATTTTTACCGGATGTCCAGGAGGAATGATGCATCCGACCCCATCTTATCAGAAGGCTTATTAAGTACTTTTTAATACCATATTAATCTATATTATATAACATTACATCTAAACTGAATCTGCCAAGCACTCAGCTGCACTCCACTGAACACAATCTCATGACTGTCAGCCGACAGTCCCAACACACACACACCTGGATTCAAATGGTCAGTGAATCAAAACTCTCACATCAGAATCCATTCACCGATTCCCTTCAGGTAAACAATCTTCCACAATGCATTCCGCATGTGATCAACACAGGAGCAGAAAATGAGATGAGAATTGTTTGGATCATTCTTTGCCTCTCCCACTACTTCTCTCAGGTTCAGAGAATGTAAATCCCACAGTGGAGGAGGGCCAAACTGACCCTCTGAGCGAGCCCCTGATCCCTGCAAGAAACCTAACGCAAAACGCTCCTGTTGTTTCACAGTTATCTGCTTTTATTTTCAAAGTCTCCTCCCACAGCCTGATTTCCCGGGTGTTTTTTCACAGATATTTTTCCTCAGGCATCTGTCCCACCAGCCAGTGTGGGTCACTCATAGCCCGATCACTGAAGCTTTCTCTCCCCTGATTCTCTGTTGTGTGAAGCCTCGCCAGGGACAGGGTTCCCAGCACATGTACAACCCACAGAGTCATTTTTCACCTCATGTGTAGCATATGTTGAGACATAAATCAAAATCAGATTTGATTCTCTTAAGCCCAGTGTGCTTAGTGGCTCTGCAGTCCCCATCCCAGTGCTCCCAATGAGGTGGCTTACTGGTGACCATCCCAGTTCCAAGGGGACACAGGACCTGGTTCCCTGCTCCTGGGACAAAAATGCAGCTCTTTGATTAAACTGGCAGAAATGGTGTTTCTTTGTTCAGCTCTGTGAATGAAGCTGAACGAGTTGGGAACCTCCCTTGGAGTGGAATATACGATCCCCTTCTCTCTGAACTATTATAACTTTGAAATTACAGGGCTTTTAGGTGGGAATACGAGTAACAGTTCTTTACTGGTATATATTGACAGAAACAAGTTGATGGCAGTTGACTTTCACTGGATATTATATGAATTGATGTTATATTATTGATTATACTGTTGATTAAATATTGCCATGTGCAGATAGTGAAAAGTATTGTGTAGTGGCGGATGTGGTTGTGGTGGCCGGGAGTGCTCCCTGCAGCGCCCCCTGCTGGCCGCGGTTATAACTGCCACAAAAACCAACAGCGCTGAGCAGGAGGGAAAGTTCTGGGTTTGTGTTGTTTGTTCTGTTCTGGTTTATCATATTCCCAGCAAAGAGGTGTTATTCCTCTTCCTACACTTTCGCCTGGAAGCCAGATCATCTTTGAAATTAAAAAACTTTTCTGAGATGGGTTTCTTTCCATTCCAGGAATTTTCCCCAGTTTCCTTGGCTGATATTTCTCATTTATATGAGTTGCCAACTTCTGGGTTCCAGCGTGGAACAGACACCCCATGAGCAGATAGGGCCAGGGACTTGGCCACCTCATGCTCTGCCTTTTAAGCCAGTTGGGTCACCAAGGATCCTCTCCCCAGCTGGAACTTCTGGTCGCCTGGTTACTCAGGACCTGACTTTGGCAAAGCGTCACACTGTCCCCAGTGTGCCATGGCTGACAGATGATGGACAGACGGGGCCCTGTCTCAGCAAAAGCCAGGTCTGGCCCACCCCTGCCACACACAGCTGTTCCAAAATGTCTCCAGACTTCAAATTTTTTCTGTCTTTGACACCCCACCCTGTGCTGAAGCCCTAAAGCAGATAGCCTTCCAGAAGTAATGGGTTAAAACATGGAATGTGAGGCATGTAAAGCAGGGCCTAGCACTAGAACACACGGAGAAAGCACAGCACTAGGAAAACAGAGCAATGAATTAAATAAGAGGTAGAGCATCATGACAGGGGAAGAGATAAGTATAGGAGAAACTAATGGGCTAAGCAGGTTTAGAGCCAGCAATGTCGAAACGACCCTAAGGGTTTTGCCAAGCCACGGGATCTAAGCCAAGTACACCGGGAATTGACCAGATTAGGAAAGGAGTTCAAAAGTTTAAAGAGGAAGACTCATCGGAAAGACCCCGTCTATGATGAAGGCAACAGGAATGACCACCTGAGAATCCCCCAAAAGAGATGTCTCCACCTACACTCCGCCCACGCTCCGCCTACACCACGCCCCATATGAATATGCATGATTATGTATCTGATCTGATGTAATCCTATACCCAAAAATGTATATAAGGCTTGCTTTTGCTATGTGAACTCAGAAATCCATTTTGTGATTTCTCCGACGCGTCGCTAATAAAAATACCTCCTGCTTAATTGACTTAAGCTGAGTCTGATTAGGCAGTCACTCTGCCTGTTTGGGGCAAAATTCGGCATCATTTCCATGGCCTGATTCTGACTGCCCGGGAAAGGGGGAGGCTCAGGAACCTCCTCAGTGCCTTTGTGAGATCCTCGTGGGGGGAACATGGCAGAGGAGGGGTTTGGGACAGGGGACAAGAGAATCCAGAGCCTCCTGAAGGCCACTTTGGCCATCAGAGCAAGGAAGGTCCAGGACCCTGCCAGATTCCTCTGATGGAGGAAACTTGATGGGGGAGGAAGTGTTCGGGGATTGTTCTTTGTCGGTGGCTTCCCCTGGGAATCGTTTCTTGTGTGACAATTTGGACTCTGAACCTTGTTGCTGTTTCTGTTGGTTTTGTTCTTTCATTGCTGATTCAGGAAGTTTTTCTTCTCTCAGCCCTTTGGGATCTTTGTGCCTCCATGGGGAGTGGTAGGGAAAGGAGCAGAAGCCACTGGTTTTAGTGGCAACCCAGAACTGGAGAATCCCATTCGTAAACCTCAACAAAGCTGAACAAACACCATCTCTGCCAGTCTAACCAAGCACCTGCATTTTGGACTAAATAAGAAGGAAATGGGTCCAGTGTCCCCTGGCTATGGGAGGAGCCTGGGGAGCCATGGGTGTACTGGGAGCACTGGGAGGGGGAAAGGGGAGCACTGCGTGCCCTGTGCAGTCCCCCCTGACTTGTGGCCATCACCCCAGGCAGGATGGGCCACCATGGGAGCCATGGGACGGGGACTCCCAGTGTCCCATATTGTCACAGCACGTTCCATGGATGTCACTGGTGTCCTGCAGTTGCCTGTGTGGTCCTGACAGCTCTGCGTGGGTCACCTGGGGGTCCTTGGGGGGGGACAGGAAGAGACACCTGGCTTGGGGTGACAGCCATGGGTGACATGTCCATGTCCCCACCCATCCCCCATATTCACCCCCTGCCACCTCATGTCCAGCCCCTCCCCCACCTCCAGGGGATAAGGGGGTTCTGGGGGGCCCTGTGGGGATAAGGGGGGGGTCTGAGGGGTGTCTGGGGAGGGGGTCAGGGAGAGTCATGGCTGGAACTCCCCACTCACCTGTCCTGGGATTTCCTGAGAGCTGCAAGAAAAAGAGGATGGGGTGATCATGGGGTCCCCTGGGCCCCAACTCCACCTGGGACATTTAAATGCCCACTCGAGCCCTGAGTCCCCACCAGACACTGATTTCTACTGGACTGCCAGGCCCCTGCACCCCAAAGCACCCCTGAGGAGCCCCAGAACACCTGAGGCACCCAGGTACTCGAACCCTCTCCCCAGGAACCCTGAACCCCTGAGCACACTCAAGCCTCAAGGAACCCCAAGAATAGAATGCAGGGAAGCCTCCAAACTGCTTCAGGATCCCTGAGGATCTCTTAACATCCCTGCACAACTCTCCAACACCTCCCTAAAAGCCCCCAGGAGATCCCAGTGTCACCCCAATATTCCTCAAGTCCCTTCCTGGGACAGCCCAGGACCCTCCAAAAGACCCCCAAGCAAAGGTCACTGGGGGCTCAGCTTCCTCCAGCTCAGGGGCTTTGGGTGATGCCCCAATGGCCCCCCCCAGTGTGTGGGGCTTCCCCCCAGTTCCTGTAGGACCTTGTCACCCCCCATTGTCACCCACCCCGGCGGTGCCACCAGTGACAGCCCCTGATGACAGCCAGGAGCAGGAGCAGGAACAGGAGGGTCCTGCCGACATTCACAGCCACTGCTGGGGACAGAGGGGACACATTGGGGTCATCCTGACCTGCAGGAGTCCTGAACACCCTGGTGACCCTGTGTGACCCCACCTGTGACCCAGAGCGAGCCAGGTGTCACCTCCAGGGCCAGCTCTGGGCTGAGTGCCTGTAACATGTGGTGCCCGTCCTGTCCCAGCTGGTTGGTGGCCACGCACTGGTAGGTGCCCGAATGTCCCACATCGATGTCCCTGAGCTCCAGGAGGGGACCCTGGGCCACCTCCTGCCCATTGTGCAGCCAGGTGAAGGTGACAGGGGCTGAGCCCACCTGCACTGAGCAGCGTAGGGTCACGTTGTCACCTGCATGCACCTGGTGTGCCAGGGGGCCGGGAGTGATGGTGGCATTGGCAACGGGCACTGCGGGGACAGAGACAGGGCTGGCACCTGGCGAGGTGGGATGGGGATGCGGTGGGTGGGGTCATCCCCAGCCTGATGGTCCCGCTCACCCAGGATGGTGACATTCAGGGGGTCACTCTCGGCCACGCTGTTCCCGTCACTGACCCGGCACTGGTACTGGCCGCTGTCATTGTCCCCAACGTGGAGCAGCTCCAGGTGGGGGCCGGTGCCCAGCAGTGCCCCCGAGCCCTCCCGGTGCCAGGAGAAGGACAGGGGACCTGTCCCTACAGCCACCTCACAGCTCAGCACCAGGCTGTCCCCGAGTGCCCCCTGTCCCCCAGGGGGCTGCGCTGACAGGGACACCCCCGAGGGCGGGACCCCTGCGGGAGAGTGGGACACCAGGGGACAGTGAGGGACCCGGGGGGTGTCAGGGAGGGGCAGGGGAATTCCAGTGAGGGAGAGGGGGTGCCGAGATTGGGGGAGGGGGGCTTAGAAAGGAACCCCGAGAGATGATAAGGGGGTCAGGGAGGGAACACCTGGAGAGGGAGGTGGGCAACTCCAGGACGGGTATGGAGACCATGGGGGGGGATGGTGAGACTTGAGCAATGTGCAGAGACCTCAGAGAGGGGTGGAGGGACCCAGGGATGAGGGAGGGGACCCAACGAAGGATGGAGGGAAACAGAAGCCAGGAATGGGGGGAGCTTAGGAGCGGCCCGGGGCAGGGATGGCAGGACACAGAAAATGCACCAGGGAAGGATGAGGGTACCCATGTACGGGCTGGGGGTCCCGAGGAGAGACCCGAGAAAGGCCGGGGGGGGGGGGGGGAGGGAGGGATCTGGAAAAGGTTGGGTGCCCCAGAGCAGGCGTCAGGGAGGGCTGGGAGATGCCAGGCAGTGTGGGGGTCCCGAGGCATCTGTGGGGGCTCCCCGTGCCCATCCCCGCACTCACTGCACACCGTGACGAGGAGCCAGTTGCTGCTCTTCTGCACTGACCCTCCCTGGGAGTGCACCTCACAGCCATAATTCCCCGAGTGGGAGACCCTAACAGCGGGCACGAGCAGCTGCGGGGACCCCTGTGGGTCCCCCACCACCTGCCCATCCTGACAGAACACGTGCAGGAGGGGGGCTCGGGGCCGCAGGGGGCTGGGGGTGCTGAGGCACCTGAGATTCATGGGGGACTACTCTTCAGTGAGCTCGCGGGGACCCTCCAGCTCTGGGACCGAGAAGAGCTCAGGGAAGGAGAGGAGAGGTGAGGACTGTGAGTCTGAGTGCACTGGGAAGTGGCTTTGGGGTTGTCAAGATATTGGAGTTGCAGCCGTGTGGGTGCTCACCATGCACTGTCACTGTCACTGCTGCTGACTGTGACTGCCAAGACCCCACCAAGCCCTCACATCTGTAGTGGCCGCTGTGGTGCAGCTGCAGAGGTGAAAGGGACAGCACACTCCCCTTGAGGGACCCCCTGAGATCTTCTCCTCCCGGTAAAATCGCACCCTGGTGAGATGGTTTTCCTGCCGGCACTGGCAGCGCAGTGCCAAGGTGTCCCCCTCCAGCAGTGCCCGCGCTGGCACCTGCAGCACCAGCTGGTCTGTGGGACAGGAAGGTCACATCTCACTGATGAGACTGTTCTGAGGTGGGTGCCCATAGCACTGGGGACATCTGGGTGCTCTGGGGTGCTCATGGGTGCACTGGGATGTCCCTGTGTGCAGGGGACTGGCTCTTGTCACACGAGGGGTGTGAGGCCATCCATGGAATGGAGCCCACCCTTACCGCTCTGGGGACCCAATGATCATTCAAGGCCTCCCCTCACCATCTAAGACTGTCAAGGGGGGGCTGCGCCCAGTGCCGGGTCTGTCACATGTGTAGGTGCCACTCTCGGTGACACTGAGGCGGTTGTGTCCCTCCTGCCACCAACGCTGCCCATCCTCGTACCAGGTGGTGGCACCGGCAGTCGCCAAGCCCTGGCAGGTCAATGTCACCCGGTCCCACAGCACCGCCGGCCTCCAGGGGGGCTCCACCAGGAGCTGGGTAATCTGGGCACCTGCAGAGGACACCAGCCTGCCAGAGCCACTGTGGGGGTTGGCACAGCAGGGTGAGAACATGGCATCCCCTGAGGACTCACCAGTGATGCCGAGGGTCTGGGCTGGAAGGGAGAAGGGACAGGGCTCAGTGGGGGTGTCACCATGGGGACAGAGGCACATGGGGTACAGGGTGTGGGGGCTGTCCACGAACTGTCCCCATGGGGCCAGATGCTCTTGTGGGAAAGTGTGTGGGTGGTCCCCAGAAGTCTGGACAGGCAGGGGGACATGTCTGTGTCACAGCCACCCGTGCACCACATCCCTGTGGCACAGACACCTTGGGAACCGGGAGGCCGAGGCCACCCCAGGCTGAGGCAGAACATGGGGACACTGAGAACACCCCAGGTACGAGGACACCATGGACACAGCCCATGCTGGCCCAGGTCACCCCCACCAGCTCATGATCCCATCCCCGTGATCCCATCCCCATGGCCACATCCTCATGGTTCTTGTCCCGGCATTCCAGTTCCCTTGTCCCTTTCCCCGGAGCTGCCTGAGCCAAAGGTGCCAGTCCCCACATCCCCATCCCCAAATTCCTGCCCCTGTTCCTGTCCCCAAAGCCACCCTACATCCCCAGCCCTACCCAGGTCCATTGTGTGTAACATGGACTGGCTCTTCTGGCCTTGGGGACCTCAGGGGACCCCACAGCCTCCCTGTGCCCCCTTCCCTCCCCATCCCCAGGGTATCATGCCTGTGCCCAGGGCACTCACCCCACAGGAGCAGCGCCACCTTCCTGGCCATCCCGGTGTCCCCAGCCATGTGCACTGGCTGTCACTCGCTGCTGTGGCCACCGCTCCCCTGGGTGGCGGCTCTTCGGATGAAGGGGAATGAAGCGAGGTGACGTCTCGACCTCATTCGTAGGTGGCCCTTGATGGGGGCAGGGTGGGGACATGCTGGGGATAGGCTGGGGACATGGGTAGGTGGGACAAAATGGGTCATGGGGTTCCCAGGAGTTGGGAATTTGGTGGTTTTGGGGAGGCAGGAATGGGGTCACTGGTAAATGGGGTCCTGAGGAGGGGGGATATCCAGCAATGGGGGTGCCATTGGAATGAACGTCTCCATACCTGGGGGGACTCAGGGATGGGAGTCCCAGGGGAATGTGGGCTCCAAGGATTTCAGTTCATGGGATGGGAGAATGGAGGGTCCTAGGAAGATTTCAGGGGATGGAATGAACGGGAAGGGGTTCCTTGGGAATGGGGTGCTGGGCCATGGAGATGCTAGGGAATGTCAGTGTTGGGAGGGGGGCTGCAGAGAGAGTGGGACATAAGGAATGGAGGTCCCATGTTTCCGTTCCCAGGGAAATGGGGGAGCCAGGGGTGGGCAGTGGCTGGGTGAGCCCATGGGTTGCAGCTCCTTCCCTGGGTGCTTCAGATTTTGGGGTGACCCAGAGCCAGCACCAGCCCCACATGGTGCCGGTTTCCAGGGTGTCACCCCAGACAGATTCTGAGCTGCTCTGGGTCTGTGTCCCCCAGCCTCCAGTGATTTTTCCCTCTCTTTATTCCATTTCCATCATTTTACCCCTCAATTTCACAACTCCCCAGTTTGTGCCTTGGTGGTCCTTGGGGGCATCTGGAGCAGGGAACAGGCTGGGGGAAGCCCAGGGTGGGGGAAGCCCAGGGTGGGGGAAGCAGGGGTGAGGGGTCTTCAGGGAGGGCTGGGGAGGCTGTGGGGGATGGGGGAGTACAGCTTTTACCGCCCAACACTTGCACTTTCTGTCTCCTGCAGAAGAAGAAAAAGGCCATTTGACACCTTTGTCACATGGGGGGGAATGGTTCTGTCCTTAGGGGGCACATCCAGGGGGCTCCTGTCCTGAGGGGATCCTGTCCCAGGGGGAACACATGCTGGGGAAGAGGGTCCTGTCCTGGAGCTTGGCGGCTCCGGAGGGGTCCAGACTTCGCCATTCTTGCTTGTCCTCTGCTGGATCGGAGCCAGCAAGAGCAGCTGGGGAATGGAACCCTGAGCAGGAAGGAGGCCCCAAACTCCTGCTCCTTGAAGCCAGTGGCCATCCAAGGGTGGGGCCCAGCCATGGCCCAGCCCCACTGCACAGGGATGGCCATTGCCCAGCCCTGCTCTGCCCAGCCCCAGGTGGCAGCCAGGACCTGAGGGTCCCCCCTGCCCCCTTGGCTTTGATTCTGGCAGCTTTAGAGCTGCAGCAGAGGTGAGAATTCTGTGGGGTCGGAAAAGGCCTGCCTGTGGTTTGCTCAGCCCTGCAAGAAGCACAAAGCCCAAAGGGAGCCCAAGCAGTGGCTCTGTGAAAGCCTTTGATGGTTTTCAGAGCAGGGCTGGCTGGAAACCCTCCCGGCAGGGGCAGCTTGGGAGAACCAGCCTGGAAATGCAGCAATTGATCCTTTGTTCGTCTTTGTAAGGGACAGAGAGAACCACAAAACTACTGCAAATGGCACAACAATATGCCAACAACCTGCCTGGGAACCTCTTTCTTGAATAAAATCTGCAGCCTTGAGGAACCTCATGGAAAGAATGCTTGGATTCCGACTTTGCCCACAAAAATAGAGAGAAAAGTGTGGATGTATCGGTCAGTGGCTCTACCCATGGCCATGGTGGGGCTTGGTGGAATGCTCCTGTGTGGATTCCAGGTGGCCCCAAAGCTGCTCCATCCTTGCCCTCCTCACCTGAGTGAAAGGCTGAGGGTTTGCAGGAATTGTGGTGTAAAGCCACCAGAGGTGCTGCTGTGCACTCAAAACCTGCCTGGGGTCAGGTGCTGCCTTCCTTCCATAGGGGATCATGGAGAGCAGTCACGGGTGTTGCGCAGGGTGTGTGCCTGGCCCTGGGACACTGCTACGCTGCCAGCGGGCACTGGGATCCAACCTGCTGCCTTAGCGGATTCTGCCCGCTGCCCGTGGTGGTGCCGGGAGTGATTGGTGCCCATGAGTTTGCAAAAGGAGTGATTTCCCCTCCTCCCCCCTGCCCGAGGCCGCCATGGCCCCTGAGGGGATGGAGCTGGACCGGGGCGCCCCCTGCTGGCCGGGAGTGCTCCCTGCAGCGCCCCCTGCTGGCCGCGGTTATAACTGCCAGAAAAACCAACAGCGCTGAGTGGGAGGGAATGTTCTGATTTTGTGTTGTTCATTCTATTCTGCTTTATAAATTTCAGAATAAGGAGCTGTTATTCCTTTCCTTGCACTATTGCCTTGAAGCCCCATGATTTTTGAAATTTAAAAAATTTTAGAGATAGGTTTTCTTTCTATTCCAGGAATGCTTCCAATTTCCTTTGCAGCTATTTTTCATTTAAATTAGTTGTCAAATCCTTTCTTCCAGACTGGATGGGACCGACACCTTTTAGAGCAGGCATGGTCAGGGACTTGGCCACCTTTTAAGCCTGCTGGGCCACCAAGGGCCCTTTAACCAAATGGCACTTCTGGTCATGTGATTGCTCAGGAGATGGCTTTGTCAGAGGGCACACTGTCCCCAGTGTGCCATGGCTGACAGACCGGTGGACAGACAGGGCCCTCTCTCACCAAAAGCAGGGCCTGACCCACCCCTGCCAAACACAGGTGCTGCAAAGTATCTCCAGATATTAAACTTTTCCTGTCTCTGACAACCCAACCTGTGCCATGGCCTGATCCCAACTGCCCTGTGAAAGGCAGAGGCTCAGCAACACCAACAGTGCCTTTGTGCCATCATCTTGTGGGAAACAGGGCAGAGGAGGTATTTGGGACAGGGGACAAGAGAATCCAGAGCCTCCTGAAGGCCACTTCGGCAGTCAGAGCAAGGAAGGTCCTGGGCCTTGCCAGGTTCCTCTTGTGGTGGAAACATGCTGGGGACAGTGTCTGGGATTTGTTCCTTTAGTGGCTTTCCCTGAAAATCGTTCCTTGTGCGACAATTTATACTCTCAACAATGTAGCTGTTGCTGTTGGTTTTATTCTCTCTCATTGCTGTTGGGATCTTTGTGCCTCCACGGGGAGTGGGAGGGGCAGTTTATTCTGACAGCACACACATGAGTGTGTGCCTATGGGTGGGGACCCCCAGTGCCCCCCAGATTCCCCCAGTGTCACAGCACATTCCCATAGATGTCACCAGGTTCCTGCAGTCGCCCCTGGGGTCCCCGCAGCTCTGCGTAGGTCACCTGGGGATCCTGGAGGGTGGTGGCATGGGGGGACGCTGCAAGAGACACGGGCTGTCGGATCTGGGTGGGGTGACACTCGTGGGTGACGTGTCCCTCTGCTTGTGTCCCCCCCGTACTCAACCCCTGCCCTCTTGGTGACCACGATGTGTGTGTACAGCACCTCCCCCTCCTCTGGGGGGGTCAGGGGATCTGGGGGGGCCCTGAGGGAACACAGGGGATGTGGGGAAGGGAATGGGAGGGTTTGGGAGATTGGGATAAAAAAAAGAGAGTGTGGTTTGATCCCCCCACTCACCTTTCCTGCTGCTTCCTGGCAGCTGCAGAGGAAAGAGGGGAGGGGTGACTGTGGGGTCCCCAGGGCTCTAAATCCTCTCAGGATTCCCGAACTCCCATGGGACCCTCAATTTCTCACAGGACGGCCAAGCTTCTCTGAAGCCCTCAAGAATTCATGAACTTCTCCAGCGCCCCCGAATAAACTCAGCCTCGAGAACCCAAAGCCCGGATGGGATAGAGACCCACAGATAACCCCCAGGGCCCCTGAAAGAACCCCCAACATCCCTGCAGGACCCTCCAGTGTCCCCCCAAACCTTCCAGGACCCCCAGGCAAGGTCACATCTCTGGGGCTGTGGGTGCTGCCCTATCGTTCCCCAACTCTGGGGGCCTCTACAGCTCCCTAGGACCCCCTGTCCCCACCCGTGGCACCCACAAGGTGCCACTGGTACCAGGCCACAATGACACCCACAAGCAGGAGCAGGAAAAAGAGGGCCCCACTGACCCCTGCGGCCACTGCAAGAAACAGACTCTGATGTGTCCCCCATTCCCCCATGGGTCCTGCATTCCTGGTGACCTTGTGTGATCCACACAGTGTTACAGTGTCCCTGTAACACTGTGTTTTCACCGTCAATTCCAGCTCAGGGCTGAGTGCCTGGAACACGCGGTGCCCGTCCTGTCCCAGCTGGTTGGTGGCCACGCACTGGTAGGTTCCCGAATGTCCCACATCGATGTGCCTGAGCTCCAGGAGGGGACCCTGGGCCACCTCCTGCCCGTTGTGCAGCCTGGTGAAGGTGACAGGGGCTGAGCCCACCTGCACCATGCAGCGCAGGGTCACGTTGTCACCTGGGTGCACCTGGTGTGACAGGGGATGATGGCTGATGGTGGCATTGGCCACGGGCACTGTGGGAACACAGACAGGGTTGAGGCCATAGGGAGGGGTTGGCAGCCAGTGAGGGGGGATAGGGACAATGGGGATGGGGGTGATGGGGAATGTTGGGGATAGGGTCACATCAGGGATGGGTGAGGGGACTGAGGCAAAGGTGGGGGCACACAAGAAAGGGGAACATGGACGTCCCCAGCCATGGAACCCGAGGCATCTGTGGGGGCTCCCCATGCCCATCCCCGCACTCACTGTGCACAGTGATGTGGAGCCGGGTGCTGCTCTTCTGCATGGCCCCACCCTTGGAGTGCACTTGGCAGCTGTAATTCCCATAGTGGGAGACCCCCACGGTGGGAACCAGCAGCTGCAGGGACCCCTGCAGGCCCCCCACCACCTTCCCGTCCCTATAGAACACATGCAGGAGGGGGGCTTGGGGCCGCAGGGGGTTGGGGGCTCTGAGGCAGCTGAGAGTCAGGGGGGACCCCTCAGTGGGCTGGGAGGCCCCCCCCCAGCACTGGGACCATGAAGAGCTCAGGGAAGGAGAGGGGAGGTGAGGACTGTGACTCTGAGTCCATTGGGAAGTGGCTTTGGGGGTGTCAGAAGATTGAAGTTGCAGCCGTGGGGGTGCTCACCACGCACTGTCACTGTCACTGGTGCCGACTGTGCCCACGGTGACACTTTGGAGTCCACCCAGCCCCTGCAACTGTGGGGGCCACTGTGGTGCAGCTGCAGGGGGGACAGTGACAGCTCGGTCCCATTGAGGGACCTCCCCACTTCCTTGTCCCAATTGTAGAATTGCACTCCAGTGACCGGCATGTCCCGCCAGCGCCGGCAGCGCAGTGTCACTGTACACCCCTTCAGCAGCTCTCACGACGACACCTGCAGAACCAACTGGGCTGCCAGACACGGGGGTCCTGTCACATTGGGGGTCCCATTTTCATGGGGATCCCCCCATGGGATCACACTCAGAGCACCAGGGATGTCCAATTCCAACATGGGTTCCCCCACACTGGGATGATCTGGGATGCTCACCATGCACTGTCCCTGTCACCGGTGCGGACTCCTCCCACTCCAAATATCCCGCCTGGCTCTTGCAGTTTTATTGGCCACTGTGGTTCAGCTGCAGAGGGGAGAGGGACAGCTCAGTCCCATTGTGGAGCCCTTCCAGTTCCTTCCCCTCACGGTAGAAGGACACCGAAGTGACCGGGTTGTTCCATCGACCCCGGCAGCGCAGTGTCACCGTGTCCCCCTCCAGTAGTGCCTGTGCTGGCACCTGTAGCACCAGGCAGTCTGGGGGACAGAGAGGGCCTCTCAGACCTGATGGCACTGGGATCTCCCTATTGTGTCACAACCAGTGCATCAGGGGTTCCCAATTACCACATATTTTACCCAACTCTGGGATGGTCTGTGACGTCCCCAGAGCAGGGGACAGGCTCTGGTCACACAGGAGGTGACCCATGGAACAGAGCACACCCAGAGCCCTTGAGGTCTCTGTGGGTGCCAGGCTGGGGACACCCAAACCCCACACACCGTCTAAAAAGTTCACAGGTGGGCTGAGCCCAGTGCCGGGACTGTCACACCCGTAGGTGCCACTCTGGCTGACAGTGACGTGGTCCTGTCCCTGCTGCCCCCAACACCACCCATCCTTGTACCAGGTGATGACTTTGGCAGTCCCCAAGCCCTGGCAGGTCAGTGTCACCCGGTCCCATAGCACCGCCGGCCTCCAGAGGGGCTCCACCAGGAGCTGGGTGATCTGGGCACCTGTGGGTGACAGGACACAAGCCTGCCAAGCCCAATGTGGGGCTGGGGACAGCGGGGTCAGGCCATGGCATCCCCTGAGGACTCGCCAGCGAGGTTGAGGGTCTGGGCTGGAAGGGAGAAGGGACAAGGCTCAGTGGGGATGGCACCATGGGGACAGCATTTCTTGCGGGAAAGTGTGTGTGGGTGGTTCCCAAACAATTTTGAGTGGAGGGGGACATGCATGTGTCACAACAACCCGTGCCCCACATGGCTGTGGCACAGACATCTTGGGAACAGGGACACTGAGGCCACCCTGGGCTGAGGAAGAACATGGGGACACCGTGGACACCCTGGGCACAAGGACACCATGGACACAGCCCATGCTGGCCCAGGTCACCCCCACCAGCTCATGATTCCATCCCCATGATCCCATCCCCATGGACACATCCTCACTGTTCTTGTCTCCTTCTGTCCCTGCATCCCAGTTCCCTTGTCCCTATGCCCAGAGCTGCCTGAGCCCAAAGGTGCCAGTCCCCACATTCCTGTCCCCACATCCCCATCCCCAAATTCCTTCCTCCCTGTTCCTGTCCCCAAAGGCACCCTATATCCCTAGTTCCACCCAGGTCTGTGTGTAACATGGACTGGCACTGCTGGCTTTGGGGACTTCAAGGGACCCCATAGGCCCCCTGTTCCCCTCCCCTCCCTATACCTGGCGTGTCAGGCCCGTGCCCGCGGCACTCACCCCACAGGAGCAGCACCACCTTGCCGGCCATCCTGGTGTCCCCAGCCATGTGCACTGGCTGTCACTCGCTGCTGTGCCCACCGCTCCCCTGGCTGGCGGCTCTTTGGATGAAGGGGAAGGCAGAGAGGTCACATCTCAACCTTATGCATAGGTGGCCCTTGGTGGGGGCAGAGTGGGGACAGGCTGGGGACACGGCGGGGACAAGGCTGCATAGTCTGAGGACATTATGGGGGATGGTGTTGCCAGGAGTGGGGGGCTCAAGGGATATGGGGAACCAAGGATGGGTGTCCAGGAGAATAGGGCACCAGGGGAATTGGGTCTCCGTGCCTGGGTGGTTCCAGGGCTGGAGGTGGTGTGGAAACATGTTTCCCAGGGATTTGGGGTCATGGCATGTGGGTACCAGGGTTTGGGGTTCAGAGGGAAAAGGAGATCCTCAGGAACAGGGTTTCTGGGGGAAGAAGTAGCCCATGGGATGGCATGAAGGCAATGGGGGTGCTGGGCAAATGCACTCCTGGGATGGGGGTCTTCAGGGACAAGAGACCAAGGCAATGGGGGTCCCATGGTTGGGTTCTCAGGAGAATGGGGGTGCCAGGGATGGGCAATGGCTGGGTGGGCACAGGGGTCAAAGCTGCTTCCGGGATTGCCTCAGATTTTGGGGTGACTCAGAACCCAGCACATTCCCCACAGTGCTCGTGGCCAGGGGGGCAACCCAGGGTTGTCCTGGGAGGTTCTCAATCTCTGCCCCACACACTCCTGGGCTTTTTCCTGTCACTCCCATTTCCTGGCTCAGCGACCTCAGCAAACATGTGATGACCATTTGGCTGAGACAAAATTACACATCCATAGAATAAAGGCAAGAATCTTTTCCCACACCATTATTTTCCCAATACAAAATAAATCAAACTCACAAGGTATAAAATTAGCTGGTTTATAGAATACTTTGAATCATTGCTTTCCCAACAAGTCACTCACAATGAAAACACAAACAAATCACAAAGAAATGAGATTTTTTTTTCTCCCTGTAGGAGCCCCTTGCTGCATCCAACAGCAGCATTTGCTTGTGGATACCACAGAGTGCGTGGAATCTTCCTGAGTATCCAACAGCACCATGGGATTGTTCCCTGCCTGCTTGGCAGTAACCCAGCCCCTAAGGAAGCCTTTTGTTGAGCCATATTTAGGAATTATCCCAATTTATCTCATTCCCACCCTGAAACTTAAGTGACTTCCCATGGATTCAGCTCCCAAAAGGGGAGAAGCTCTGTCCATCCGTGGGACAGTGCACAGGAATCTGTGGAAATGCCCCTGTGTGTCTCAGGGTCTGATTCCCTGGTAAATCCACTCCAGCCTGCCCTGAATTCCCCTGCCTGGGCATTCCCTGCTCCTGCTGTGACATCCCTGTTCCCCAGCCCCTTGTGTGCAGCTCCTGCTCAATATTTCCACAATTCCCCTCTCTTCTGATGTGCATATCCAGAATGAAAACATTCTTTCGTGAAGGTCCCAAAGGGCTGCAGGTTTTGTTCAAGTAGGAGGGTCCAGGTCAGGTTGTTAAGCAGATTGTTGTTGTCTTTGCAGTAGCTCTGGGGCTCTCTCAGTCCCTTGCCGAGAGGGAAAAAATGATCAATTGCTGCATTTCTGGACTGGTTCCCACACAGCTGCCTTTGCATGGGGAGTTTCCAGTCAGCCCTGCTCTGAAAACCACCAAAGGCCCTCACAGAGCCACTGCTTGGGCTTCCTTTGTGATTTTGTGCTTCTTGCAGGGCTGAGCAAACCTCAGGCAGGCCTTTCCCCCCCCACAGAATTCTCACCTCTGCAGCAGCTCTAAAGCTGCCAGAATCAAAGCCAAGGGGGCAGGGGGGACCCTCAGGTGCTGGCTGCCACCTGGGGCTGGCCAGAGCAGGGCTGGGCAATGGCCATCCCTGTGCAGTGGGGCTGGGCCATCGCTGGGCCACAGCCTTGCATGGACAGGGGTCCCCAGGATGTGCCACCCCTGGGACAGGCACCCGGCAAGGAATGTGCAGGGACATTTCTGAAACTGCCACCCATGGGGACAGGACACCCCATGCCAGGATGTGTCACCCCCTGGACTGGTTTCCCCCAGGTCATCCCCACAACAGGGATCTCACAGGGCAGGATCCTCCTGGATGTGCCCTCCCAGGGCAGACACTGCCTCCCTTTGCCCTCTGACTCTCAGCACAAACAGCCTCTTCCTTTTTGTCCAGGAAAAAGAAAATGAAAGTGTTAAGGGGGCAGAGCCCAGCACCTCCAATCCCCACAGCCTCCCCACCCCTCCCTGCTCTCCTTACTCCCCATTATCCCCCTCCCCTGGCTGCCTCCAATGCGTTCCCTGCTCAGGTGATTCCTGGGATTGCTGAGCCAGGGACTGGGGTTGAGGGGACATGGCATAAAAATGAGGAAAATAAGGAAGAAAACAGAAATAAAGAAAGAAAAATTCAAGGGCAGGGGAGGGCACAGAAGCAGAGCTACCCAGGACCCCCATGTGATACCTGCACAGGAAACGAGCATGCCAAGGGGGCAGCACCTGGCCTCGGGTCACCCCAAAATCTGAGGCACCCAGGGAAGGAGCTGTGACCCCCATGCCCCCCCAGCCACTGCCCACCCTGACACCCCCATTCCTCTGGGACCCCAATCATGGAAATCTGATTTCCTTTTGTCCCTCCTTCCCTAAAACCCCTTCCCTGGACTGCAGTTCCTCACAATCTCCTACCCCAAAGAACCCCATCGTGGTAATTCCAGTCCCTGGGAGCCTCATTCCCTTGGGGACATTGATTCCACCAGGGTCCCCATTCTCACAGGGTTATCCTTTCCCCTGGCACCTCCATTCCTCGGTCCCCATCCCATGATCACAAATCCCTGGAGGCCACATTGTTCTGGCACCCTCATTCCCAAGTTTGAGTCCATCCATCCACTGGGAACCCCATTCCCATGGGACCCCATACCTGGGCACCCCATTCCTCTGGAGACCTATTTCTGGCTCCCTACACCACCTCAGGCTCCAAATTCTGGCCCCACCATGTCCCACCATCACCCCCATGTCCCACAAGGGCCCCACCCTGCCCCCATCCTGTCCCCAGCCTGCCCCCCCACCAAGGGCCACCTACATGTGGGTACGGACGTGACCTCGCTTCCTTCCCCTTCATCCAAAGAGCCACCAGCCAGGGGAGCGGTGGCCACAGCAGCGAGTGACAGCCAGTGCACATGGCTGGGGACACCGGGATGGCCGGGAAGGTGGCGCTGCTCCTGTGGGGTGAGTGCCCTGGACACAGCCCTGACACCCTGGGGATGGGCGCTGGTGAGGCAGAGACTGGTGGGGAGGGGGCATAGGGGGGCTGCAGGGTCCCCTGAGGTCCCAAAAGGCCACAGAGCCAGAGCATGAGGTGACCAAGGCTGTGGAGACAGGAGAGGGGGGACAATATTGGGGGGACAGGGATCTGGGGAACTATCATGGGGCTGGTGGTGGTGACCACTGCAACCACTGCTGAGTCTCCATTTCTGGGTGTCCAATGTGTCCCCATATCCTAACTGAGCAGGGGCTAGCCGGTGTGTCTCTGTCCCCAAGGGGTACTTGCCACACTATGACAGTTTATGGACAGCCCCCACACCCAGTCCCTCACTTCCAATGTCCCTGTGATGCCACCGTCACCCAGCCCTGTCCCTTCTCCCTTCCAGCCCAGACCCTCGGCCTCGCTGGTGAGTCATCGGGGGATGCCATGGCCCTTCCTGCTGTTCCCAGCCCCACACTGGCCCTGGCAGGCTGGTGTCCCCTGTCACCCACAGGTGCCCAGACCACCCAGCTCCTGGTGGAGCCCCCCTGGAGGCCGGCAGTGCTGTGGGACCGGGTGACACTGACCTGCCAGGGCTCGGGGACTGCCCAGGCCACCACCTGGTACAAGGACGGGCGACGCTGGGGGCAGCAGGGACCAGACCACTTCACTGTCACCGAGAGTGGCACCTACACGTGTGACAGAGCCGGCACTGGGCTCAGCTCCCCCATGACAGTCTCAAATGGTGAGAGGGGTTTGGTTGTCTCCAGCCTGGCACCTGCAGGGACCTCAAGGTCTCTGGGAGTGCTCTGCTCCATGGGTCACCTCCTGGTGTGACCAGAGCCCATCCCTTGTACACGGGGAGATCCCAGAGCATCTCAGAGTGGAGGGACCCCAGTTCTGGATTCAGGGAACCCTGCTGCACTGGATGTGTTCCAGTTCGAGGGTCCTTGAGAAAACTGAATGCCACAGGTGTCCTAAGACTCCCATGTTCCACAGCCCGACTGGTGCTGCAGGTGCCGGTGCAGGAGCTGCTGGAGGGGGACACGGTGAAACTGCGCTGCCGGCGCTGGGAGAATATGTTGGTCACTGGGGTGCGATTCTACCATGGGGACAAGGAGGTGGAGAGGGCCCTCAGTGGGACCGAGCTGTCCCTGTCCCCTCTGCAGCTGAACCACAGCGGCCGCTACAGCTGCAGGGGCCAGGTGGACTCCAAGGTGGCACCGTGGGCACACTCGGCTTCAGTGACAGTGACAGTGCATGGTGAGCACCCCACAGCCACCACCCTGACACCCTCACAGCCCCTCCCTAGGGACTCAGGCTCACAAATCTCCCTCCCCTCTCCTTCCCAGAGCTCTTCTCAGTGCCGGTGCTGGAGAGTCCCCCTTACCTTACTGTGGGATCCCCCCTCACTCTCAGCTGCCTCAGCACCCCCAGCCCCCTGCGGCCCAGAGCCCCCCTCCTGCACGTGTTCTACTGGGATGGGCAGGTGGTGGGGGGCCCGCAGGGGTCCCCGCAGCTGCTGGTGCCCGCCGTGGGTTTGTCGCACTCGGGGAATTACAGCTGCCAGGTGCAATCCAAGGGTGGGGCCGTGCGGAAGAGCAGCGCCCGGCTCCGCCTCATGGTGTGCAGTGAGTGTGGGGATGGGCACGGGGAGCCCCTACAGCCTGCTCAGGCACCCCTGCCCCATCTGGGGATCCGCATAACTACCCGGGTCCCCTAACCTTTTCTGGGTACCTCACCAGATCCCCTAGCTCTATGTGGCAACCCCCATCTTTCTGGTAATCTTTTTCCACATCCCCTCATTCCTGCTTGGATCACCCTCTGTGTCCCCCCATTCCTCACTGGGATCCCTTCATCTGTCCCTGATTCAACCTCAGCCCTCTCTGATCTCCCTCCATGGTCGTCAGGTCTCACCATTCCCTCCCTGGTTTTACATACTCTTCCTGGTGTCTCCCCATCTTCCTCTCCAGGTTACTCATCCTTGAGCCCTCCATCATTCCTTGGGGTCCTGTTCCAAGCCCCCCTCCTATCTCTGTGCCTCCTTTTCCTCACTGGGGTCCCACTTCCCCTCTCCCATCCCTCCCCACCACGGGTCTCTCACTGTTCCCTGAGGTCCCCCCATCCAAGGGGTCCCACCCTTGGGGGTGTCCCTGTCAGTGCAGCCCCCAGGGGACAGGTGGCATGCAGGGACTGACTGGTCCTGAGCTACGTGATGGCTGCGGGTCCCCTGTCCTTCTCCTGGCAGTGGGAGGGCTTGGGGGCACTGCTGGGAACTGGCCCTTGCCTGGAACTGTGCCATCCTGGGGACAATGACAGCGGCCAGTACCGGTGCCGGGTCAGCGACAGGGACAGCGTGGCCGAGAGTGACCCCCTGAATGTCACCATCCTGGGCAAGCAGGACCCTCGGACTGGGGGTGACCCCTCCTATGGCACCCCCATCCCACCTGCCAAGTGCCAGCCCTGTCTCTGTCCCCACAGTGCCCGTGGCCAATGCCACCATCACCCCTGGTGCCCTGTCACACCAGGTACATGCCGGTGACCCCATGACCCTGCGCTGCTCAGTGCAGATGGGCTCAGCCCCTGTCACCTTCACCTGGCTGCACAACGGACAGGAGGTGGCCCGGGGTCCCCTTCTGGAGCTTGGAGCTGTTGATGTGGGACATTCGGGAACCTACCAGTGCGTGGCCACCAACCAGCTGGGACAGGACGGGCACCGCGTGTTCCGGGCACTCAGCCCAGAGCTGGTCCTGGCTGTGACAGCGCGGGGACACAGGGACACAGGTGGGGTCACACTTGGTCACACGGGGGGTGCAGGACCCCTGGGCTTCTGGGTGACACCAATGTGTCCCTCTCTGTCCCCAGCAGTGGCTGTAGGGCTCAGTGGGTCCCTGCTGTTCCTGCTCCTGCTCCTGGCTGTCATCGGGGGCTGCTACCAGTGGCACTGCTGTGGTGGGTCACAATGCGGGGGGATGGGGTTCCCAGGGATTGGGGTGAAGACCCCCCAGCGTATGGGGGCCATAGAGTGTCACCAACAGCTCCTGACTTGGGAGAAACTGAGCCTGTAGAGACCTCAGCTTGGGGTCCTGGGTGATTTGGGGAGGTTGTGTGGGGTTGTGCAGGGAAGTTGGGGGTTCTGTCAGGGGTTTTGGGGGAGTTCTTGGGACTCTGAGGTCTCAGTGGTTTGAAAGGTTGGTTTAAGGTATTTTGGGACTTTCAAAGATGCTTGAGGGTCCCAGGGACAGTCAGGGGTCCCGATGGTGTTCAGAAGCCCTGAAAACCCCAGAGTCACCCCTCATGCTTTTCTTTTGCAGCCCTCAGGAAACAGCAAGAAAGGTGAGTGAAGGACTCCAGGTTTGAACCTCCATTTTACCCCCACAACAAAACCCTCCCATGCCCACAGACGCCCACTTATCCCTGCAGGCCTCCCCCAGAGCCCGCGGCCCCCCCAGAGGTGGGGGAGGTGCTGTACAGTGATGTCGTGAGCACCAAGAAGGCAGGTGGTGAGTACAGATGGGACACGGGGGACATCACCCATGGGTATCACCCACAATCCAGGTCCCACAACCGGCATCTCTCACAGGGGCCCCCCGCGCCACATCCCCCCAGGTGACCTATGCAGAGCTGCCAGGACCCCACAGGAGGCAGCAGGACACCAGTGACATCTGCGAGAACGTGCTGTGACACTGAGGGCACAGGGGGCACTGGGGTCCCTGTCCAAGGGCATCCCCAGCTCCCATGGGTGCCCATCATGCCCAGGGAGTGGCCATGAGTGGGGGCTCCCATGTGGGGCTGCCAGGCTCCCTGTTCAAGTGCTCCCAGTGCTCCCAGTACCCCCAGGGGCTCCTCATTTCCTCCTCTGCTACCAGGAGGCACAGGACCCTTGTCCCTTTTACTGGACCCAAATATCAGCTTTTTGATTAAACCAGAAGAAACGGTTTTTGTTTGTTTAGCTCTGCCCTGTTTGGCTCAGGAAGGAGGAGGGTCCCACCTGGTTGGTGAACCAATACTTCTCAGTTTTCAAGATTCAGAATTCAAAGGGTCACAAAAGGAACAATTTCCAGGGAAAGCACCCAACAAGGAACAAACCCCAGAGGTTGCCTCTGGCACGATTCCTCCACCAGGAGGAACCTGGCAGGTCCCAGAACTTCACTGCTCTGATGGCCAAAGTGGCATTTAGGAGCCTCTGGATTCTCTTGTGCCCTGTCCCAAACCCCTCCTCTGCTGTGTTTGCCCAACAATGATGTCAGAAAGGCCCTGTGGGGGTTCCAGAGCCTCCCCCTTTTCCAGGGCAGTCAGGATCAGGCCATGGCACAGGGTGGGGGGTCAGAGACAGGAAAAGTTTGATGTCTGGAGACATTTTGGAACACCTATGTCTGGCAGGGGTGGGCCAGACCTTGCTTTTGCTGAGACAGGGCCCCATCTGTCCATCAGCCTGTCATCCATGGCACACTGCAGACACTGTGACACTCTGCCAAAGCAAGCTTCTGAGTGGCCAGGAGACCACTGTGTCACCATGTGCCAGCTGGGGAGAGGGCGCTTGGTGGCCCAACTAGCTTAAAGGGCAGAGCATGAGGTTGCCTAGTTCCTGACCCTGTTGAGGTCTCTGTCCCATCCACACTGGAACCCAGGATTTGACCACTCGTTTAAATGAGAAATATTTGCCAAGGAACGTGGGAATCTTCCTGGAATGGAAAGAAGACCCATGCCTAAAACTTATATTAATTTCAAAAATGATGGGTCTTCCAGGCCAAAGTTGGAGAATGAATACCAGCTCTTTACTGGGAAATTTATAAACCTGAAGAGAACAAACAACACAAACCCAGAACTTTCCCTCCTGCTCAGCACTGTTGGTTTTTGTAGCAGTTATAACCGCAGCCAGCAGGGGGCGCAGCAGGGAGCACTCCCGGCCAGCAGGGGGCGCCCCGGTCCAGCTCCATCCCCTCAGGGGCCATGGCGGCCTCGGACGGGAGGGAGGAGGGGAAATCGCTCCTTTTGCAAACTCACGGGCACCAATTGGTCCCGGCACCACCACCGGCAGCGGGCAGAAGCCGCCAAGGCAGCAGGTTGGATCCCAGTGCCCACTGGCAGTGTAGCTGTGTCCCGGGGTCAGGCACGTGCCCTGCACAACACCCGCAACCACTGTCTATGATCCCGGAGGGAAGGAAGGCAGCGCCTGACATGTCTCAGGTCCACAACATCACTTCTGATTGCTTTACAGCCTTTCATTCCCTTTTCCTCCTTCAGCCTGGGCACAGCAGCTCTGGGAATGTTGAATTTCCCTGGGATGCTGAGGAAAGCTCGTGCTCGGTGCTGACTCTGCCAGGGCTCCTCAGGCGGCTGCAGAGTGCATTTGGATTTCCTGCTCCTCCTGGGCCCCTGCTGGTTCTGACACAGCCGCTGCAGGACAGGAAGAGGAGAGCAGAGGCACAGCCCTGAGGGCTCTGCAGCTGCAGCTGGAGCACAGAGATAGCCAGGGCTGGGAGCTGTGCCTTGAGAGGGCAAAATGGGGCTAAATTGGAGCTGTTTGGGCCAATGCCCCTGTTCTGCTCCAGACGCTGCAGACCCTTCAGGAGGTGTTGTAATTATTGTTGGGATTCCTGAAGGTCTGCTGTGTTTCTAAAGCATCCCAGTGCACAAACAGAGGGCTCCGCTGTGTCTCCCAGGGATTTTGGAATTCTGTGGCTGAGGCGGGAGCGGCTGGAGCAGGTGGCCCACAGGAGCAGCACCTGGCCATGCAGGTAGAGTAGGAGTTCCAGGAATTTCGCAGGGTGCTCAGGTGAGGCCCATGGGGGCTGGGCCATGGTGGGACACAACTTGCCATTCCTGCTCCCTCCAGATTTTGAGACAGAGCAGTGACACCCATAAGTCTCCGAAACCCCACAGGGTCTAGGCGCAGCCTCAAAGGAGTCCCAGCCCAGGCCTTGGGGATGATTTGGATACTCCCGGGCTCGTTCCTGACAAACGGCAGTGCTCCAGGAGCAATCAGCACATCCCGAAGGAGCAGCCTGGGGCTGCTGGAGCCCGAGTGCTGTAGGCAAGGATGGCGTGAGGGATCCGGGCCCCGCTCAGCGGGCGCTGCCCCAGGAATATCTCATCCAGCAGGAGCTCGGCAGCCTCTGCCGGTGTCGGCCCCGGGGCTGTCGGGGGGCGCGGCCGGAGGGGCCGGGGGGCAGCGGGTGGGAGGGGCTGGGATGGAGGGACCAGGACCCCACTGGGGAGCTCCAAGCGTGGAGGGAGGGAAACGGCGGAGGGGAGATCCCGGGACAGGGGGGAGCAGAGACCCTGCGGTGGGGTCTGTGGAAAGGAGGGACAGCAATGGTGGTCCTGGAGCACCAGGAAGGGGTCCAGCTGCCATCGTGCTGCGAGTGCCGGGACGGTCACAGGGTGTCTGAATCGACTGTGGCAGCGTGTCCAAAGCCACTGTCGCGATGTGTCGGGACTGAGCGTTGCCAGGGTAAGGCCCCCACAGCTCCGGGAAGTGGAGCGGTACCCTGGAAGGTGTGCAGCAGGGGTGGGGCAGAGCCCTGTCTATTCTCTGCGCCCTGTGCGGGTGAGGAGGGCAGGGATGGAGCAGCTTTGGGAACACCTGGAATCCAGACAGGGTCCCTTCCCACCACGGCCGCGGGTTAAAACCCCTGCTTGACATTTCCATCCTTTTCTCTCTTGTCTAAAGAATGAGCCAGAACCCAAAAATACTTTTTGGGATGTTCTAAAGGGCTGCAGGTTTGAGACAGGAAGGAGGAGGAGGGTCCTGGTCAGACTGTTGAGCAGATGGTTGTTGTCTTTGCAGGATTTTTGGGTCTCTTCCAGTCCCTTGCCTAGAAGGACAAAATGATCAATTGCTGCATTTCAGGACTGGTTCCCCCACAGCTGCCTTTGTAGGGGAGTTTCCAGTCAGTCCTGCTCTGAAAACCACCAAAGGCCGCCTCAGAGCCACTGCTTGGGCTCCCTTTGAGGTTTGTGCTTCTTGCAGGGCTGAGCAAACCACAGGCAGGCCTTTTTCCCCCACAGAATTCTCATCTTCGCCATATGTGAAAAACATGTTCTCTCTCCCGTGAAAATTTTTGAAGTTTAAAAAAGGACAATAGGAGGCAAGGACCATAGAACAAAGAGTAAAGGTTGTTATGGGCGGGTGCATTTTGGCACTCAGCCAAGAGCACACTGTTCTCTTCGGTGATACCTCTTAGATACCTTTTCCCTTACATCAGCCTGTTGCATATTCATCTACACTTTGTCATGGTTTTGGCCTGGCACAGAGCCAGTGCCCCCATGAGTATACCTTCTCCCTGGTGTCTGCTGTGAGAGTTGACCAGGAATAAGCAAAGCAGGCTCCAGCTTGAACATAAAGAAAACTTTATTACCTAAAGTACAAGAAAAGAAAAAAAAAAAAAAACAAAACTATAAGATAAAAAATTGAAAGCCTTACAAAAATCACTTTCCTCCTTCCCACCACCAAAATTTCCCAATCCGATACATTCCCCCAAATCACCAACTGCCCAGTCTGGCACCACCCTTTAGAATACTCAAACTTCAGTCCATGAAGAGGAGAGGAGTCTTTCTTGCACCATAGGCTTCCCCTGGAAACACGTTCAAACCTCGTGTGCTTCCATGTCACTCGGAACCCCCTGGAAAATCCTTTTGCCATTTGTGACATCTTCCTTCCATGCCCAGTGCTCTCACCACTGTGCATGGACCAGAGTCGCTTTTAGGGTTGTCTTTTAAGGATGCCTTGTCTCACTCCAAAAAGGCACAGTCTTTGCTTTGGGACATCTGTCCCCCCCATTTTTTTCCAACCACCTGGGGCCGAGGGGTACCCACAATGAACCCTCCTGGTTCTGAGGCACTGCCTCCCCCTAAGTGCAGTCTCTGTGTCACAGGAATATAACGAAGTCTATGGCTACACAAGAAAAGTCCAGCCAAAAGGCCACTCCAATCATCTCTCTCTCCACTCAGCCAGCCTTCTCCACGTCTTTTGGGCCAGGTCCTTGGTTATCTCATCTCTCATCTCTCTTCTTATCCAGCTCTGAGGAGGATCAGCATTTTTGCAAGGTCCCAGTCATGAAAGAAAGGGGTTAAAAATTCAGTCTCTGAATTTTTCCTGAGAGTTTCTCTTGGGACTTCGAGGCAAAGAGGTCGGATCTCCCTCCCCCGTCCAGCTGCTGCTGCTGGGCGGGGGAGGGGCAGCCATGTGATAGGCCTGGGGCTGGACAGAGATGGGGGGGGTGAGGAGGCCCTTGAGGATGGAAGGGTGGCGGAGCACCAAGAGACATCGGGCAGCCAGCCCCCCCCCACCAGGAGAGAGAGAGGGAGAGCCGGCGACGGAATGTGATAGCAGCCGGCCCAGGAGGAGAAGGGAGGAGTGTGGTGAGAAGGTGCCTGGCAGGGCAGTGTGGGAGTGCTGGAGCTCTCCAAGAGAATGAAATTTTTAACCCTTTCCTTACATGATTGAGACCTTGCAAAAATGCTGATCCTCCTGGAGCTAAATAAGAAGAGAGATAAGAGATGAGGTAACAAAGACTAGGCCCGAGTGAAGTGGAAAAGACTGGCTGAGTGTAGGGAGAGATGACGGAGTGGCCTTTTGGCTAGACTTTTCTTGTGTAGCCATAGACTGGACCATTCTTATTCCTTTGACACAGAGACTGCATTTAGAGGGAGGCAGTGCCTCAGAACCAGGAGGATTCAGTGTGGGTACCCCTCGGCCCCAGGGGGTGAAAAAAATTGGTGGGGACAGATGTCCCAAAAGAGAGACGGTGCCTTTTTTTGGAGTAAGACAAGGCATACTTAAAAGACAACCCTAAAAGCAGCTCTAGTCCATGCACAGGGGTGAGCGCACTGGGCATGGAAAGAAGATGTCACCATGGCAAAAGGACTTTCCAGGCGGTGCTGAGTGACATGGAAGCACATGAGGTTTCAGCGTGTTTACAGGAGAAGCCTATGGTGCAAGAAGGACTACTCTCCTCTTCATGAACTGAAGATGCCGTACTGGGAGTTAGTGATTTTGGAGAATGTATTGCATTAGGAAATTTGGTGGGGGGGGAGGAGGAAAGTGCTTTTGTAAGGTTTACATTTTTTTTTTCCGTTATAGTTTTTTTCCTCTTCTTTTATTGTAGTTTAGTTAATAAAGTTTTCTTTATTCAAAGCTGGAGCTTGCTTTGCTTATTCCTTGTCACATCTCACAGCGGACACCAGAGAGAAGGTATTCTGGTAAGAACACGAGCTTTGTGCCAAGCCTAAACCATGACATTTGGTGAGAGGGACAAAGTGATCAATTGCTGCATTTCCGGACTGGTTGCATGACAGAGGCCCTGCACGGGGCCTTTCCAGCCAGCCCCACTCTTAAAACCATCAAAGGCCCTCACAGAGCCGTTGCTTGGGCTCCCTTTGGGGTTTGTGCTTCTTGCAGGGCTGAACAAACCACAGGCAGGCCTTTTTCCCCCACAGAATTCTCACCTCTGCAGCAGCTCTAAAGCTGTCAGAATCAAAGCCAAGGGGGCAGGAGGGACCCTCTGGTCCTGGCTACTACCTGGGGCTGGCCAGAGCAGGGCTGGGCAATGGCCATCCCTGTGCAGTGGGGCTGGGCCATGGCTGGGCCCCACCCTTGGATGGCCACTGGCTTCAAGGAGCAGGAGTTTGGGAGCTCCTTCCTGCCCGGGGCTCCATTCTCCAGCTGCCCTTGCTGGCTCAGATCCTGCAGGGGACGAGCAAGAATGGGGAAGTCTGGAAACACCAGGAGCTGCCATCCCCCAGGACAGGAGCCCCTTGTCCAGCATGTGTCCCCCCTGGGACAGGATCCCCCCAGGACAGGAGCCCCCTGTATTTGCCCCCCCCCAGGGCAGAACCCTCCTCCCATGTGACACTCAGCACAAACGGCCTCTTCCTTTTGCTACAGGAGAGACAAAGTGAAAGTGTAGGCAGGGGGAAAGCTGACTCCTCCATCCCCCACAGCCTCCCCAGCCCTCCCTGCAGACCCCAGACCCCTGCTTCCCCCACCCTGGCTTCCCCCAAATCATTCCCTGCTCAGGAGCTCCCCAGGATCATCAAGGCATGAACTGGGAGGTCATGAAATTGAGGGATAAAAGGAAGGAAATGGAAATGAAGAATGGGAAATGCCCCTGGAGATTGTGCTGGCACAGACCCAGAGCACCTCTGAATCCCCTCTTGTTGCCCCCCCAAATCACGGGCAACCCAGCAGGCAGCTCTAGCCCCTGAGTCTTCCCAAAATCTGAGGCACCCAGGGAAGGAGCTGTGACCCACATGCACATCCTGTCACAGTCCATCCCTGGCAAACTCATTCCCCTGGGAAGCTGACCATGGGACCCCCATTCCTTCTCTCTCCCCTTCCCTGGGACCCCCATACTAGAGCTGTCATTGCCCAGGATCTCCATGGCCCAGGACCCCATTCCCAAGGAACCCTCTCCCATTTATTCCTTCCCCTGAAATCCCCCTTTCTACTGGGACCTTAATTCTCCCAGGTCCCCAGATTCCCCCTGCACCCCATCCCTGGCACAAAAATCCCCTGATGAAGGATTTATTACTAATAAATTTATTACAATTAAAATTTTTTCTATATACCCTTTTAAATTTTTAATCACTTTACCTTTCTCCTAGTCTCATTTCAAAACAAATAAGAAATAAATACTTTCTGATAAATGCACTAATAATTAACCAACACTAAACCCACAACATTAATTATTACATTAACTGAAATATCTCAAATTAGCAAACGAAAACCATGAAAACCAAATCCCTGAAGCCCATCTTCCCCTGGGACTCCCATCCCTGAGTCCCCCCAGCCCTGGGGACCCCCATTCCCATGGCACCCCAACCCCCGTGACTCCCCCTCCTCATGACCCCAATTCCCCATAGACCCATTTCCTGGACCCCCATTCCCCTGGACACCCATCCCTGGCTCCCCAAACCCCCTGAGCCCCCCTGCTCCTGGGAAGCCCATGTCCCACTGACCCAGAGACAGCCTTGTCCCCAGCATGTCCCCACCCTGCCCAGAGCCTGTCACCAGCTTATGGCCACCCTGCCCCCACTAGGTGCCACCTACACATGGGGACGAGATGTGACCTCGCTTCCTTCCCCTTCATCCGAAGAGCCGCCACCCAGGGGAGCGGTGGCCACAGCAGTGAGTGACAGCCAGTGCACATGGCTGGGGACACTGGGATGGCCGGGAAGGTGGCACTGCTCCTGTGGGGTGAGTGCCCTGGGCACAGGCCGCACTGATAGTACCCTGGGGATGGGCGCTGGTGAGGCAGAGAGTGGTGGGGAGGGGGCACAGGGGAGCTGCAGGGTTCCCTGAGGTTCCCAATGCCAGCAGAGCCAGAGCATGAAGTGACCGGGGTCATGGGGTGGCCGTGGGGACAGGAGAAGGTGAACAGGGCTGGAGGGATAGGAATGTGGGCAGAGGCATCCTGGGGCTAGGGCAGCTGTGGGGACAGGGACACAGGGATGCAGGGATGCAGGGACAGGGAGAAGAAGACAAGCACAATGTGCATGGGCCATGGAGACAGAGGCCATGGGGCTGGCGGGGGAGACATGTGCTAGCACAGTGTCTCCATCGGGACATCTGTGCCACACCAATTCTCTCAGGGGGACAGTTCAGGGGCAGCCCCTATGCCCATTCCACAGTGAGTGTGGCATAACTGTCCCCATGGTGCCACACTCACTGAGCCCTGTCCCTTCTCCCTTCCAGCCCAGACCCTTGGCCTCGCTGGTGAGTCCTCGGGGGATGCCATGGCCCAACCCCGCTGTCCCCAGCCCCACACTGGCCCTGGCAGACTGGTGACCTATGTCACCTGCAGGTGCCCAGACCACTCAGCTCCTGGTGGAGCCCCCCTGGAGGCCGGCGGTGCTGTGGGACCGGGTGACACTGACCTGCCAGTGCTCAGGGAACACTCGTGTCACCACCTGGTACAAGGACGGGCAGCGCTGGAGGCAGGAGAGACACACCCGCCTCACTGTCACTGAGAAAGGCAACTACATGTGTGAGAGACCCGGCACTGGGCTCAGCCATCCTGTGACAGTCTCAGATGGTGAGGGAAGTTTGGGTGTCCCTATCCTGGCACCAACATTGACCCCGGCGCTCTGGGTGGGCTCTGCTCCATGGGTGACACACCTCCTGTGTGACCAGAGCCTGTCCCCTACTCTGGGGGCATCCCAGAGCATCCCAGTGCTGGCAGACCCTTTTTGTGGATTTGGGGATCCCTGGTGTGCTGTGTGTGAGCCAATATGGGGGTTGCGATGGCATTGGGACCCGCCAGGTCCCCGCAGTGTTACAGGACCCCCGTGTCCCACAGCCCCATTGGTGCTGCAGGTGCCGGCACAGGCACTGCTGGAGGGGGACACGGTGACACTGCGCTGCCGGTGCTGGTGGGACAACCCGGTCAGCTCAGTGTCCTTCTACCACGAGGAGAAGAAACTTCAGGAGCTCCGCGATGGGACTGAGCTGTCCCTGTCCCCTCTGCAGCTGCAACACAGTGGCTGCTACAGCTGCAGGGACTGGGTGAAATCCACGGTATCACGAGGATGGGAGAAGTCAGAATCAGTGACAGTGACAGTGCATGGTGAGCATTCCACAACTGTCACTCCAACCCCCCCACAGCCCGTCCCTAGGTACTCGGGCTTGCAAATCTCCCTCCCCTCTCCTTTCCAGAGCTTTTTATGGCGCCGGTGCTGGAAGTTCACTCTGAGCCCACCAATGGTTCCCCCCTGACTCTCAGCTGCCTCAGCACCCCCAGCCCCCTGCGGCCCCGAGTCCCCCTCCTGCACCTGTTCTACCTGGACAGGCAAGTACTGGGGGACCACAGAGGTCCCCACAGCTGCTGGTGCCCGCTGTGGGGGTCTCCCACTCGGGGAATTACAGCTGCGAGGTGCGCTCCAAGGGGGGGACCGTGCGGAAGAGCAGCACCCGGCTCCGTGTCACGGTGCGCAGTGAGTGCGGGGATGGGCACGGGGAGCCCTCACTGCCTCCTCGGGTGCCCCGCCTGGGTACCTCCATTACTACCCCATTCCCCCCATCCCTCACTGCGTCCATTCACCCATCTCTGAGTCAACCCCACCCCTCTCTGCTGTTTCCCCGCAGTCCCCAAGTCCCACCATACCCTCTCTGGGTCTCCATACCCGCACTGGGGTCCTCCCATCTCCCGCTCCATGTGTCCCATCATTAAACCCCCCATCCTTCCTTTGGGTACCTATCCAAGCCCCTCCCCCCCCGCAGCTCTGCACCTCCTCTTGTCTCCCTCACCGGGATCTCCCTGCCCCTCCCTGACCTCCCCCCAAGTCCCTCAATGTCCCTGGTGTCACCCCCTCCCGCAGGGGTTCTGCCCTCGGGGGTGTCTCTGTCAGCACAGCCTTGTGCTGAGCTGCACGGTGGCCACAGGGACAGGTCACTTGTCCATTTCCTGGTACCCGGGAGGGCTCAGGGGCACCACTTGGCACGGGCCCCACCTGGAGCTGCACCACACTGGGGACAATGGCAGCGGCCACTGCCAGTGCGGGGACAGCATGGCTGAGAGTGTCCCCCTGAATGTCAGTGTCCTTTGTGAGCGGGACCCTCAGACTTGGGTGACCCCACCCATCGCACCCCCATCCACCTCACCAGGTGCCCTCAGCCCTGCCTGTGTCCCCACAGTGCCCGTGGCCAATGCCACCATCACCCTCAGTCCCCTGTCACACCTGGTGCGCTCAGGAGACAACGTGACCCTGCGCTGCTTGATGCAGGTGGGCTCAGCCCCTGTCACCTTCACCTGGCTGCACAATGGGCAGGCGGTGGCCCAGGGTCCCCTCCTGGAGCTCAGGGACATCGATGTGGGACATTCGGGCACCTACCAGTGCATGGCCACCAACCAGCTGGTGGGACATGATGGGCTCGGTGTGTTCTGGGCACTCAGCCCTGAGCTGGCCCTGGAGGTGACAACTGGCTCACCCTGGATCACAGGTGAGGTTAGAGGTGGGGTTACCAGGGAGTCCAGGACCCCTGGGGTGATGTGCGATCCTGATATGTCCCCCTCTGTTTCTTGCAGTGGCCGCAGGGGTCGGTTGGGCCCTTTTGTTCCTGCCCCTGCTCGTGAATGTCATTGTGGCCTGGCACCAGTGGCACTGTGTGGGTGGGTGACAATGGGGGGATAAAGGTTGTGGAGAGAGGTGGGAACGCGCCCAAGAAGGGGGGCCATAGGGCGGCACACAGAGCCCCTAAAGTGGGAGAGGCTGAGCCCACAATGACCATTGCTCAGAGCCCTGGGGAGCTGTTGGAGGGTCCTGCAGGGATGGTGGGGGTCCTATCAGGGGTCCCCCTTTCTGCCAGGCTCATGGTTCTGGGGGCTCAGGGTGTTGGTGCATGTGGGGTGGTTCAGGGATATTAGTGGGGGCATCAGGGATACTGGGGTGCCTGGGGAGAATTGTGTGTCTGGTGGTGGTTCAGCATTGCCAAGGGTGGATGGGGGCCCCTGGGTCTCCAAAGTCACCCCTCCAGTTTTCCTTTGCAGATGCCAGGAAGCACCAGCAAAGGTGAGTGCAGCCTCCAGCCATGATACGCCTTTTACCCAAACTCCCAGCACCTCCCATCCCCTTCCACACACCTCCTTATTCCCACAGGGCCCACCCAGACCCCCTGGCATGCACAGTGGAGGATCCTCAGGAGACGTACACGGAGCTGCAAAGGCAACTGTGGGAATGCAGTAACATCTATGACAATCTGCACCAAAAGTTGTGATGCTCTGGGAAGCGGGAGGCACTGGGTGACACTGGGGGTGCTCCCTCCATGGCTCCTGTGGTTGCCCATCCTTCCAAGGGAGGTGGTCATGGCCCAGGGGGAGGCTACACACAGGGAACCCTCTACTCCCCATTTCCTCTCCCAGTACCCCCAAGGGCTCCCACATCCCTTTGCTCGTACCTGCAGGGGCTCCCCAGCCCCATCCAAGTGCCCAAGTACCCTCAGGGACTGCCCCATTCTCTCCCCACAGTGCTTGCAGTACACCCAGGGCTTCCCCATTCCCCCTCCCACTACCCTTGTCCCATCCCGCTGTTAATGGGGAAGTCGGGGAGGATTCTTGCTGAAAGGTTTCTCGGGTGAAAATGAAGCACAAAAGTGGCAATATTATATCTGAGAACTGTTTATTGATAAAGGAGGGTAAGTGTTCTTACTGAATGTGGAGAGAAGGGAGTAGAAAGGGACAAGGATAGAGGGAGAAACAGAAGACAGAGACAGCGTTACCACAAGGAGCCCGGGTGCTCTGTGGGCATCAGCTCGGCAGATTGAGTGTGCGTGCTGCAAGCCAGGGTTAGCCCACATGGCTTTTGTGATTGTCTGGGCGTGATTTCCAAGGACGGCACCTGCGTGTCTCTGGCATGGGCGAGCGATGGCTGCAGGCTGGCTGCTGCGGGCTGGTGCTGCGGCACTGGTGGCTCTGGGCTGGCTGTCGCGGGCTGGGGCTGCGGTGGGCAGGTGCAGCAGGCTCGGTGCTGTGGGCAGCAGGGGAAACGCGGCAGAGGCAGCGGGTGGGTGCAGGCAGCATCCGCTCCATTGGGGAGCAATGAAGGAATGTCCTGGACGAGCAGGAATGAGCTGCCTCATGGAAGCAGCACAGGAAAGAATGGATAGAGGCAGGGGAGAAGGACCACCGGAGGAAAACGCAAGGGAGGGGATTGTCGATGATATTTTTACCGGATGTCCAGGAGGAATGATGCATCTGACCCCACCTTCTCAGAAGGCTTATTAAGTACTTTATTATACTATATTATTCTATATTATATAACATTACATCTAAACTGAATCTGCCAAGCACTCAACTGCACTCCACTGAACACAATCTCATGACTGTCTGTCGACAGTCCCCACACACACACACCTGGATTCAAATGGTCAGTGAATCAAAACACTCACACCAGAATCCAATCACAAATTCCCTTCAGGTAAACAATCTTCCACAATGCATTCCGCATGTGAACAGCACAGGAGCAGAAAATGAGATGAGAATTGTTTGGATCATTCTTTGCTTCTCTCACTGCTTCTCCCAGGTTCAGAGAATGTGAATCCCACAGGGGAGGAAGGCCAAACTGACCCTCTGTGCAAGCCCCTGATCCCTGCAAGAAACCCAAAGCAAAACATTCCTGTTGTGTCACAGTTTGCTGCTTTTATTTGCAAAGGCTCCTCCCACAGCCTGATTTCTGGGGCATTTTTTCATAGATATTTTTCCTCAGGCATCTGTCCCACCAGCCAGTGGGGGTCACTCACAGCCCGATCACTGCAGCTTTCTCTCCCCTGATTGTCTGTTGTGTGAAGCCTTGCCAGGGACAGGGTTCCTAGCACATGTACAATGACAGAGTCATTTTTCACCTCAGGTATAGCATATGTTGAGACATAAATCAAAATCAGATTTGATCCTCTTAACCCCAGTGTGCTTAGTGGCTCTGCAATCCCCATCCCAGTGCGCCACTAAGGTGGCTTACTGGTGCCCATCCCAGTTCCAAGGGGGCACAGGATCTGGTTCCCTGCTCCTGGCACAAAAATGCAGCTCTTTGGTTAAACTGGCAGAAATGGAGTTTCTTTGTTCAGCTCTGTCAAGGAAGCTGAACAAGGTGGGAACCTCCCTTGGAATGGAAAATACAATCCCCTTCTCTCTGAACTATTAACACTTTGAAATTACAGGGCTTTTAGGTAAAGATGTGGGAACAGGAATAACAGTTCTTTACTGGCATATATTCACAGAAACAAGTTAATGGAAGTTGACTTTTACTGGATATTATATGAATTGATATTACATTATTGATTATACTGTTGAATAAATATTGCGATGTTGTTCAGATAGTGAAAAGTATTGTGGAGTGGCTGATGTTGTTGTGATGGCCATCCAAGGGTGGGGCCCAGCCATGGCCCAGCCCCACTGCACAGGGATGGCCATTGCCCAGCCCTGCTCTGGCCAGACCCAGGTGGCAGCCAGGGCTCGAAGGTCCCCCCTGCCCCCTTGGATTTGATTCTGGCAGCTTTAGAGCTGCAGCAGAGGTGAGAATTCTGTGGGGGCAGAAAAGGCCTGCCTGTGTTTTGCTCAGCTCTGCAAGAAGCACACAACCCAAAAGGAGCTCAAGCAGTGGCTCTGTGAGGGCCTTTGATGGTTTTCAGAGCAGGGCTGGCTGGAAATCCTGCCCTCCAGGGGAGGCTGTGGGAGATCCCATCTAGAAATGCAGCAATTGATCATTTGTTCATCTTGGTAAGAGAGTGAGAGACCTCCAGCACTACTGCAAGTCCCACAACAATCTGCTCCACAAGCTCACCTGGACCCTCCTTCTTGAACAAAACCTGCAGCCTTCTGGAACCTCATGGAAACAATGTTTGGGCTCAGGCTGTGGCCATCAAAAAAGAGGGAAATGTTTGGAAATGTCGCACAGGGGCTATTGCCCTGGCTGTGGCAGAGCTCTGGGGAGTGACCTTGTGTGGATTCCAGGTGTCCCCAAAGATGCTCCTTCCCTGCCCGCCTCGCCTAACTGAAAGCCTGAGGGTTTGCAGGAATTGTTGTGTAAAGCCACCAGAGGGGCTGTTGTGGACCCAAGACCTGCCTGGGGTCAGGTGCTGCCTTCCTTCCATTCAGGATCATGGATAGCAGTCACAGGTGTTGCGCAGGGCATGTGCCTGACCCCGGGACACTGCTACGCTGCCAGTGGGCACTGGGATCCAACTTGCTGCCTTGGCAGCTTCTGTCCACTGCTGGTGGTGGTGCCGGGAGCGATTGGTGCCCGTGAGATTGCAAAAGGAGCGATTTCCCCTCCTCCCTCCCGTCCGAGGCCGCCATGGTCCCTGAGGGGGTGGAGCTGGACCGGGGCGCCCCCTGCTGGTTGGGAGTGCTCCCTGCAGCGCCCCCTGCTGGCCGCGGTTATAACTGCCACAAAAAGAAACAGTGCTGAGCGGGAGGGAAAGTTCTGGGTTTGTGTTGTTTGTTCTGTCGTGGTTTATAAACTTCCCAGAAAACAGCTGTTATTCCTTTTCCTACACTTTTGCCTGATATCCCCAAAATCTTGGAAATTAAAAAGGAGGTTTAGAGATGGGTCTTCTTATTCCAGGAAGGTTCCTACTTTCCTTGGTAGATATTTCTCATTTAAATGAGTTGCCAGCTGCTGGGTTCCAGTATGGATGGGACAGACACCCGAAGAGGAGACTCGGTCAGGCACTTGCCCACCTCATGCTCTGCCTTTTAAGCCAGCTGGGACACCAAGGGCCCTCTTCCCAGGCGGCACTTCTGGTCACCCGGCCACTCAGGAGCTGGCTTTGGCAGAGCGTCACACTGTCCCCAGTGTGCCACAGCTGACAGACTGATGGACAAATGGAGCCCTGTCTCACCAAAAGCAAGGCCTGACTCATCCCTGCCACACATAGCTGTTCAAAAATGCCTCCAGACATGAAATTTTTCCTGTGTCTGGCACCCCACCCTGTGCCATGGCCTGATCCTGGGTGTCCTGGAAAACGGGGAGGCTCTGGAACCCCCACAGGGACTTTGTGTTATCCTGATGTGGGGAACATGGAAGAGAATATGTTTGGGACAGGGGAGAAGAAAATCTAGAGCCTCTTGAAGCCCGATTTGGCCATCAGAGCAAGGAAGGTCCAGAGCCCTTCCAGGTTCATCTGGTGGAGGAAACATGCTGGGGGAAATGTCTGGGATTTGTTCCTTATTGGTGACTTTCCCTGGAAATCGTTCTTTGTGTGGACTTGGACTCTGAGCCTTGTTTCTGTTGCTGTTGGTCTTATTCTCTCTGGTTGCTGTTTCAGGAAACTGTACTTCTCTCAGCCCTTTGGGACCTTTGTGCCGCCATGCGGAAGGAGAGGTGCAGTTTTTAGTTGCAGCACACACAAGTGTGAGTGCCCATGGGTGGGGACCTCCAGTGCCCCCCAGTTCCCCCCAGTGTCACAGCACATTCCCGTAGATGTCACCGGGTTCCAGTGGTCACCCCTGGGGTCTCCGCGGCTCCGCGTAGGTCACCTGGGCATCCTGGAGGGTGGTGGCACGGGGGGACGCTGCGAGAGACACGGGCTGTGGGATCTGGGTGGGGTGACACTCATGGGTGAGGTGTCCCTCTGCGTGTCTCCCCCGTGTACTCACCCCCTGCCCTCTTGGGGACCACGACGTGGGTGTACAGCACCTCCCCCTCCTCTGGGGGGATCCGGGGATCCAGAGGGGCCCTGAGGGAATAAAGGGGATGTGAGGGAGGGGAATGGAAGGTCTTCGGGGTCAGGGTAAAATGAGAGAGTGTGGTTAGAGCCCCCCACTCACCGTTCCTGCTGCTTCCTGGCAGCTGCAGAGGAAAGAGGGGCGGGGTGACTGTGAGGTCCCAGAGGCCTGACCCCGCTCAGGATGTCTGAACTCCTATGGGACCCTCAATTCCCCTCAGGACCCCCAAACATCCCTGAAACCCTCCAGAATTCAGGAACATCCCCAGTGCCCTCGACCAACTCAGCCTTAAGAACCCAAAGCCTGGCAGGGACAGAGACATTGTGATACACCTGGGGCTCCTTAAAGATCTCCCAACATCTCTGCAGGACCCTCCAGTGTCTTCCCAAACCATTCAGGACCCCCAGACATGGTCACAATTCTGGGGCTGGGGGTGCTGCCCTATCGCTTCTCAACTCTGGGAGCCTCTACAGCTCCCTGGGATCCGCGTCCCCCCATTGTCACCAACCCACACGGTGCCACCGGTGCCAGGTCACAATGACACCCACAAGCCGGAGCAGGATGAAAAGGACCTCACCGACCCCTGTGGCCATTGCAAGAAACAGAGGGGGACACATCAGGATCACCCATTAGCCCAGGAGACCGGCACTCCCTGGTGATCCCCTGTGACCCCACATGTGACCCAGGGTGAGCCAGGTGTCACCTCCAGGGCCAGCTCAGGGCTGAGTGCCCGGAACACGCGGTGCCCGTCCTGTCCCAGCTGGTTGGTGGCCATGCACTGGTAGGTGCCCGAATGTCCAACATCGATGTCCCCGAGCTCCAGGAGGGGACCCTGGGTCACCTCCTGCCCGTTGTGCAGCCAGGTGAAGGTGACAGGGGCTGAGCCCATCTGCACCGAGCAGCGCAGGGTCACGTTGTCACCTGCACACACCTGGTGTTACAGGGGACCGGGAGTGATGGTGGCATTGGCCATGGGCACTGTGGGACAGAGTGGCACCTGGTGAGGTGAGAAGGGGGTGCCGTGGGTAGGGTCACCCCCAACCCGAGGGTCCCTCTCACTCAGGACGGTGACATTCAGGGGGTCACTCTCGGCCACGCTGTCCCCGTTGCCAACTCAGCACCAGTACTGGCTGCTGTCATTGTCCCCAACATGTCCCAGCTCCAGGTGGGGGCCGGTGGCCAGAAGTGCCCCTGAGCTCTCCCAGTGCCAGGAGAAGGACAGGAGGCCTATCCTCATGGCCACCTCTCAGGTCAGCACCAGGCTGTCTCCCAGTGTCACCTGTCTCCCGGGGAACTGCGCTGACAGGGACACCCCCAAGAGTGGGACACTTGTGGATGGACACAGAAGGGATTGGGGGACCCAGGAAGGATGGGAGACAGAGAAGGGAATGGAAGGGATTGGAGGGAAGCAGAGAGGATCCCAGTGAGCAGAAGGGGACCCTGGGAGTCATGTTGGGACCTAGGGACAATGGTGAGACCGCATGGGAAGGTGCAGAAACCAAGGGATGGGGAACCACAAGAGAGACTGAGGAGTCTCAGGGAATGATTTGGGGTTTATAGATAGGCTGGAGGACCCATGGAAGGAAGGGAGAGCTGAGGGTGGAGCAGAGACCTTGGGAAGGGTGGGGAATCAAGGGAGGGATGGGAAGGACAAAGAGAGGGATGAGGGATCAGGAGGGGGAACCGGGCAGTCACGGGGGAAACCAAGAGGGACTTGGGAAATTTTGGGTGACTCAGGGAGGAGAAAAGGGAGGGATGAAGGATTCAGGCAGTGATAGGAAATCCTTGGAGGATGTTTGGCTTCCCTGTCCCCATCGTTGCACTCACTGTGTACTGTCACTGTAACCCTCTTTGACACACTCCACTTTGACACCACTTTGCTCACCCGGCCCTCACAGTGCTAGTTGCTGCTGTGGTGCAGCTGCAGAGGGGACAGGGACAGCTCGGTGCCATCACGGAGCCCCTGCAGTTTCTTCCCCTCAGGGTAAAATGACACCGAGATGACCGTGTTGTTCCGCCAGCTCCGGCAGCGCAGTGTCACCGTGTCCCCCTCCAGCAGCATCTCTGCTGGCACCTGCAGCACCAGCCCGTCTAGGGGACAGCGGGGTCCTGTCATACCTGATGGCACTGGGTTGCCCCCATAGGGTGCACCAGGAGTCCCCAGTTCCAACAAAGTGCTCCCCCACAGTGGGATGTTCTGGGATGTCCCCAGAGCAGAGGACAGGCTCTGGCCACACAGGAGGAGACCCATGGAACGGAGCCCACCCAGAGCCCTCGGGGTCCCTGCAGGTGCCAGCTAGGGACACCTGAAGCCCCCTCACCATCCAAGACTCTCACAGCAGGCCTACGCCCGGTGCCGGGTCTGTCACAGGTGTAGGTGCCACTCTTTGTGACAGTGAGGCGGTCAGGTCCCTGCTGCCTCAGCGCCGTCCATCCTTATACCAGGTGGTGGCACTGGCGGTCTCTGAGCCCTGGTAGGTCAGTGTCACCCGGTCCCACCACAGAGCCGGCCTGCAGGAGCTGGGTGGTCTGGGCACCTGCGGGTGACAGGGGACACCAGGATGCCAGGGCCAGTGTGGGGCTGGGCACAGCAGGGTGGGGCCATGGCATCCCCCGAGGACTCACCAGCAAGGCCGAGGGTCTGGGCTGGAAGAGAGAAGGGACAGGGCTCAGTGGGAGTGGAACTGCAGGGAGAAGAGCAGAGGGGCAAGGGGTGTGAGGGCTCTCCTCAAACTGTCCCTCTGGGGACAGCAGTTCTTGTGGGAAAGTGTGTCTGGGTGGTCCCCAAAAGATTTGGAGAGGCAGGGGGATATGTCTATGTCACAGCCACCCGTGCATCACATCCCTGTGGCAGAGACACCTTGGGACCATGGACACTGAGGCCACCCTGGGCTGAGGCAGAACATGGGGACACTATGGACACCCTGGTCATGAGGACACCATGGACACAGCCCATGCTGGCCCAGGTCACCCCCACCAGCTCATGATCCCATCCCCATGATCCCATCCCCATGGCCACATCCTCACTGTTCTTGTCCCCTTCTGTCTGTGAATCCCAGTTCCGTTGTCCCTATGCCCAGAGCTCCCTGAGCCAAAGGTGCCAGTCCCGACATTCCTGTCCCCACATTCCCATCCCCAAATTCCTGCCCCCTCTTCCTGTCCCCAAAGCCACCCTACATACCCAGTCCCACCAAGGTCCACTGTGAGTAACATGGACTGGCACTGCTGGCATTGGGAACCTCAGGGGACGCCACAGGCCCCCTGTGCCCCCTCCCCTCCCCATCCCCAGGGTGTCAGGCCTGTGCCTGGGGCACTCACCCTACAGGAGCAGCGCCACCTTCCCGGCCATCCTGGTGTCCCCAGCCATGTGCACTGGCTGTCACTCGCTGCTGTGGCCACCGCTCCCCTGGCTGGCGGCTCTTCGGATGAAGGGGAAGGAAGCGAGGTCACATGTTGTCCATATGTGGGGATGGCCCTTGGTGGGGGCAGGGTGGGCACAAGCTGGGCACAGGCTGGGGACAACGCTGCATAGTCTGGGGATGTGGTGGGGGATGTTGTTGCCAGGAGTGGGGGTTTCAGGGGATGTGCGGAACCAAGGATGGGTGTCCAGGAGAATGGGGGTCCAGGGGAATTGGGGTCTCCATGCCTGGGGACATTCAGGGATGGGGGTGCTGTGGGAACATAGTCCCCAGAGATTTGGGGTCATGGCATGTACGTGTCAGGGTTGGGGTGCAGGGGGAAAAAGGGGACCCTCGGGAATAGGGGTTCTGCAAGAAGAAGCAGCCCATGGGATGGGATCAAGGCAATGCCAGTTATGGGATGGGGGTACCCAGGGAGGAGAGAAACCAGGGTAATGGGGTCCCATGGTTGAATTCCCAGGGGAATGGGGGTTTCAGGGCTGGGAAGTGGCTGGGTGGACACAGGAGTCACAGCTCCTGCCCTGGGTGCCTCAGATTTTGGGGTGACCCAAAGCCTAGCAAAGCCAACCTGGGGTGCTCCTTTCCTGTGCAGCCATCACATGGGGGGGGCCTGGATAGCTCTGCCTCTGTGCCCTCCCCCGCCCTTGAATTTTTCCTCTCTTTATTTCTCTTATTTCCTTATTTTCCTCACTTTTGTGGCAGGGGCCCTCATACCCAGTTCCTGGCTCAGCAATCCCAGGGAGCACCTGAGCAGGGAGTGGGTTGGGGGGAGATAGCGGAGGGGAAAAATTGGGTTTAGGGCGTGCCAGGAAGGGTGGGGAGGCTGTGAGTGATGGAGGTGTTGGGCTGTGCACTCTCAACAGTTTCACTTTCTTTTCCTTGGAAAAGAGGGAAGCGGCCTATTGTGCTGAGAGTCAGATGGGAAAGGGAGGGGGTTCTGTCCTGGTGGGGCACATCCAGGAGGGTCTTGTCCTAGAAGGATCCTGTCCCAGGGGGTGACACATCCTGGCATGGGAGTCCTGTCCCAGGTGGTGGCAGTCCCAGAAATGTTCCTGAACATTCCTGGTCGGGTGCCTGTCCCAGGGGTGGCACATCCTGGGGACCCCTGTCAATGCAAGGCTGGGGCCCAGCCATGGCCCAGCCCCACTGCACAGGGATGGCCATTGCCCAGCCCTGCTCTGCCCAGCCCCAGGTGGCAGCCAGCACCTCAGGGTCCTCCCTGCCCCCTTGGCTTTGATTCTGGCAGCTTTAGAGCTGCTGCAGAGGTGAGAATTCTGTGGGTGGAAAAAGGCCTGCCTGTGGTTTGCTCAGCCCTGCAAAAAGCACAAACCCCAAAGGGCGCTCAAGCAGTGGCTCTGTGAGGCCCTTTGATGGTTTTCAGAGCAGGGATGGCCGGAACCCACCCCTGAAGCTATGAGGGAACCAGCCTGGAAATGCAGCTATTGATCATTTTGTCCCTGTCCCCAAGGGACTGAGAGAGCCCAACAGCTACTGCAAATCCCACAGCAATCTGCTCAACAGCCGGACCTGGACCCTCCTCCTCCTACCTGCCTTGCCATGGATGGACAGTGGCCGCATGCCCCGCACCCACCACAGCCGCTCTCTCACTGCCCTCCACACCTGGATGGGGAGAGAAAATTGAGCAAAGGGTTCCTGGGTTGAGACAATGACCAGGAGAGATCACTCATCAAATCCTGTCACGGGTAAAACTGCCTATGATTTAGAGATATGAATTGAATTTATTGCTGACAAAATCAGAGCAGGAGAAGGATAAGTCAAATAAACCCTTCAATACTCCTTCCCCCTCTTAAGAATAACTATGTAGTCATTGGCTTTCTCTATTTTATTGTTTTTTTGTCAAAATATTTTGATACAATACAGTTTGTAATCACTTTTTAACTGCTTTTGATACACCACAATTTGTCAGCCCTTTTACCCTAATCCCTGTGTCGAACATATATTTTAGTGTGATAAATAATATAGTTTAGGCTCTCACAAAAGATCAAGATAGAGACAATGTGCTGTGTGTTACATTAACTGTTGCATAAGTAGTTAATGCCTTTATTTGTGTGACTAAGTGACAATGATAAGAATAACTCAGATAATTTTGTGAAATAGCTAATGTTGATTTAATGTACTGGTGAGGTATCTCATCTGTGTGAGAAGAACACATTGAAAAGTAGCAGGTAAATAAACATCAAAAGAAAGAATGCAAAGAGGAATTTACCACTGACTCTTCTGTTATCAAGAACTGTCAAACCACAGAACAGGGGGGCCTTGTGAGGACATAAAATATGTAAATTTAATCTGCACTATGGCATGTACTTTATGAAAATGAATCAAGGGTCAAACCAAGCAAAAGGATTTCTGGAACATGTGAACTGAAAAGAATGTTTGAATATGTATAACCCTCCTGAGTATGCATTTCACCAATACAATGGAAAGGTATGTAGGAAGAATTGTTGTAGTTAACAGTGTGCCTCTGACAGTTGCCAAGCACTCAGCAGGCTGTTTACTGTCCCTTTTATCCCTTATTAAAGATTTACAAATTTGAAAGAGTGAGCCTTGTTTCTCACACAGTTGACCAAAAAATTGAATTTTTGGTACAATAAGAGGGAAAAACGTTCTGTGCTCCTCCAGCACTGGGAGGGGGAATGAGGAGCCCCGTGGGGTGTTGTGAAGGGGAATAAGAGACCCCTGAGGGGAATCGATGACCCCAGTGCCCCCCAGTGCCCCCTGTGTCACAGCACATCATCGTAGTCACAGGGGTCCCGCTGTCCCTCCTGGGGTCCCGACCGCTCCATGTTTTTCACTTGAGGATCCCGATGTGGGGCAGGGCTGGGGGACACCCATGGGGACCCTGAGAGTGACACCATCGGTGCAGACCTGGGTGGGGGTGACACTCGTGGGTGACATGTCCCTGTCCCCCCCCTACTCACCTTCTGCCCACTCGGTTCACAGCCCCCTCCTCTGGGGGAGTGGTCTAAGGGGGATGGGGAGTGGGAAAGGGGGAGTCCCAGCCCAAGCGCCCCACTCACCTGTCCTGGAGCTTCCTGGTGGCTGCAAGGGAAAGGGGAAGATGTGACCAGGGGGAGCCCAGGATCCCTAAACCTTCCTGGGACCTCAGCAGCTTCAACCACCCACGGGGCCCTCAAATCCCCACTGCAGCCCCAATTCCCAATGGACCCCTGATTCCCCCTGAACACTCTGATCACCTCTGAATCTCGCAGAACTTCAGCATCACTGCAGTTCCCCCTGTCCCCCAAGGGAGCCTGTTGTCTTTGCGGTAGTTCTTGGGCTCTCTCAATCCCTTGTGCAAAGGGACAAAAAGATCAATTGCTGCATTTCCAGACTGGTTTCCCCACAGCTGCCCCTGCCGGGGGGTTTCCAGCCAGCCCTGCTCTGAAAACCATCAAAGGCCCTCACAGAGACACTGCTTGGGCTCCATTTGGGGTTTGTGCTTCTTGCAGAGCTGAGCAAACCACAGGGAGGCTTTTTTCCCCCACAGAATTCTCACCTCTGCAGCAGCTCTAAAGCTGCCAGAATCAAAGCCAAGGGGGCAGGGAGGACCCTCAGGTGCTGGCTGCCACCTGGGGCTGGCCAGAGCAGGGCTGGGCAATGGCCATCCCTGTGCAGTGGGGCTGGGCCATGGCTGGGCCCCAGCCTTGCACTGACAGGGGTCCCCAGGATGTGCCACCCCTGGGACAGGCACCTAGCCAGGAATGTGCAGGGACATTTCTGGGACTGCCACACCTGGGACAGGACACCCCCCATGCCAGGATGTGTCACCCCCTGGGACGGGATCCTCCCAGGACCCAACCCCAGATGTGCCCCCCAGGAGAGAACCACCCCCGTTTTCCCATCTGACTCTCAGCACAAACAGCCTCTTCCTTCTTGTCCAGGACAAAGAAAGTGAAAGTGTTAAGAGAGCACAGCCCTACTTCTTCATCCCCCACAGTCTCCCCACCCTTTCCTGCACCCACCATTCCCCATTTTCCCCCTCCCCTGGGTCCCCCCAACCCCTTCCCTGCTCAGATGCACTCCAGGATTGCTGAGCTAGGAACTGGGGGTGAGGTAATATGGCAAAAAGTAAGGAAAATAAGGAAAAAAGAGAAATAAAGAGAGGAAAATGTCAAGGGCAGGGGAGGACACAGAGGCAAAGATACTCAGGATCCCCATGCAATGCCTGGCCAGGAAATGAGCACCCCGAAAGTGATTTTTTGGCATCCCATGTCACCCCAAAATCTGAGGCACTCAGGGAAGGAGCTGTGACCCCTCTGTCCCCTCAGCCACTGCCCATCCCTGACACCCCCATTACCCTGGGAACTTAAACCTTGGGACCCCATTTCCTTCCGTCCCACCTTCCCTGAGACCCCCATCCCTGGACTGCAATTCCCCAGGATCTCCAACCCCAAGGAACACCTTCCCAGTAATTCCAGACCATGGGACACCCCTTCCCTTGGGGGCCTTCATTCACCCAGGGCCCCCAATCTCACAGGGACCCCTTTTTCCCCGGCACCTCCATGCCATGGCCCCTATCTCATGATTACAAATCCCAGGAGGCCACGTTGTTTTTGGACCCTCAGCCCCAAGTCTGAGTCCACCGAAACCCTGGTACCCCCATTTCCCTGGGACCACAAATACCTGGGCATCCCATTCCCCTGAACACCCATCCCTGTCTCCCTGCATGGCCTCAGACACCAAATTCTGGCAACACAATGTCCCCACCATGTCCCACCATCCCCCCATGTCCCACAAGTTCCCCACCCTGCCCCCATCCTGTCCCCACCCTGCCCCCACCAAGGGCCACTTACACGTGGGGACAGATGTGACCTCGCTTCCTTCCCCTTCATCCGAAGAGTCGCCAGCCAGGGGAGCGGTGGCCACAGCAGCGAGTGACAGACAGTGCACATGGCTGGGGACACCAGGATGGCCGGGAAGGTGGCGCTGCTCCTGTGGGGTGAGTGCTCCAGGCACGGGCTCAGAGATGAGGAGGGGAGGGGTCACAGGGGGGCTGCAGAGTCCCCTGAGGTCTCCAATGCCAGCAGAGCCAGAGCAGGGCATGGAGCCCAGTGTGACCAGAATTGTGGGGTGGCTTTAGGGACAGAAACGGGAACTCGTGATGGAGACAGGAACAGGGACATAGAGATGTTGGGGCAAGGATGTGGCAGAAGAGCCTTGGGGCTTGGGTAGCTGTAGGTACAGGGACAAGGGAACAGGGATGCAGGGACAGGGACAAGGGCCACGTAGCATGGAGATGGGCCGGGATGACAGATGCCATTGGAATGGGATCATGGGTCCAGGGCCATGGGGTTGTGGCCATGGGGACAGGTACTGTAGAGCTGTGGAGGGGGCCAGTGCAAACAATAGGATGTCCACAGTGTCCCCATGAACCTCAACCAGCCCTGTCCCTTCTCCCTTCCAGCTCAGACCCTCGGCCTCACTGGTGAGTCCTTGGGGGATGCCATGGCCCCACCCCACTCTCCCCAGTCCCACTCTGACCCTGACAGGCTCGTGTCCCCTGTCACCCGCAGGTGCCCAGACCACCCAGCTCCTGGTGGAGCCCCCCTGGAGGCCGGCGGTGCTGTGGGACCAGGTGACACTGACCTGCCAGGGCTTGGCGACTGCCAGTGCCACCATCTGGTACAAGGATGGGCAGCATTGGGGGCAGGAGGGAAGCAACAACTTCACTGTCACTGAGAGTGGAACCTACATGTGTGAAAGACCCGGCACTGGGTTCAGCTGCCCCCTGAACGTCTCAGACGGTGAGGGCGGTTTGTCTCCTCAGCCTTGAACGCACAAGAACCCCGATGACTCTGGTGGGCTCCACTCCATGGGTCACCCTCTGGTGTGATCAGAGCCCATGTCCTACACACAGGGACATACCAGAGTATCCCAGTGCTGTGGGACCCTTGTGTTGAAATTGGGAAAACCTGGTGTGCTGGCTGTGACCCAGTATGGGGGTCCCAGTGACATCAGCACCCTCTAGACCCCTGTGATGTGACGGCACCCTCTGTCCCACAGACCAGGTGGTGCTGCAGGTGCCAGCGCGGGCACTGCTGGAGGGGGAAACGCTGACACTGCGCTGCCAGTACAGGCAGGAGAAGTCAGTTGATTCGGTGTTCTTCTACCGTGAGGAGACAGAACTGGGGGGCCTCTACAATGGGACCGAGCTGTCCCTGTCCCCTCTGCAGCTGAACCACAGAGGCCGCTACCGCTGCAAGGCCTGGGTATCACAGGGATGGGAGGAGTCAGCGCTGGTGACAGTGACAGTGCATGGTGAGCACCTCACATCTGCTAACACGACAGCCCCACAGCCCCTCACCAGGGACTCGGGGTCACCATTCCCACAGTCCCCCATCTCCTCCCCTGAGCTTGTCTGGATACCAGTGCTGGAGGGTCCCCCCAAGCCCAGCCTGGGGTCCCCTGTGACTCTCCGCTGCCTCAGCACCCCCAGACCCTGCAGCCCCAAGCCCCGCTCCTGCACGTGTTCTACCCGGACGGGCAGGTGGTGAGAGGCCTGCAGGGGTCCCCGCAGCTGCTGGTGCCCACCGTGGGGGTCTCCCACTCAGGGAATTACAGCTGCCAGGTGTGCTCTGAGGGGATGGGCATGCGGAAGAGCAGCGCTCGGCTCCACATCACGGTGCGCAGTGAGTGTGGGGATGGGCACAGGGAGTCCCCACATCCTCCTCGGGTCTCCTGCCTGGGTACCTCCATGTCCCCAAGACACCTTTCTTGTGTCCCTCCGCCTCTGCCCTGTGTCCCCTCATCCCTGCGTGGTGTGACCCCATCCTCAACATCCCCCATCACACCCACCCCCTTGTCCCTACCCCCCCACACCAGCTGCCAGCCACTCCCTGTGGCCTCAGCCCTGTCTCTGTCCCTGCAGTGCCCGTGACCAATGCCACCATCACCCTTGGTACCCTGTCACACCAGGTGCATGAAGGTGACAACGTGACCCTGCGCTGCTTGGTGCAGGTTGGCTCAGTCCCTGTCACCTTCACCTGGCTGCACAATGGGCAGGAGGTGGCCCAGGGTGCTCTCCTGGAAATTAGGGCCGTCAGGGTTGAACATTCGGGCACCTACCAGTGCATGGCCACCAACCAGCTGGGAGAGGATGGACACCGTGTGTTCCAGGCACTCAGCCCCGAGCTGTCCCTGTTGGTGACACCATGGGGACACGGGGACACAGGTGAGGTCACACAGGGTCATTCAGGATTGCAGGATCTCTGGGGTGATGGATGATCCTGATGTGTCCCCCACTGTTTTTTGCAGTGGCCGCAGGTGTTGGTTGGGCCCTTTTCTTCCTGCTGCTGCTCGTGGGTGTCATTGTGGCCTGGCACCGGTGGCACCGTGTGGGTGGGTGACAATGGGGGGACTGGGGGCCCCAGGGAGCTGTAGAGGCCCCCAGAGTGTGGGCCCGATAGGGCAGCACCCATAGCCCCAGAACTGTCACCTTGCCTAGGGGTCCTGAAGGATTTGGGGAGGTGCTGGAGGGTCCTGCAGGGATTTTGGGGGTCTTTCAGGGGCCTTGGGAGTGTTTGGTGCGTCTCTGTCCCTGCTGGGCTTTGAGTTCCTGAGGCTGAGTTGGCCCAGTGCGCTGGGGAGGCTCATGAATTCTGAGGCCCTTCAGGGATGCTTGGGGGTCCTGAGAGGAATTGAGGGTCCCATAGGGGTTCTGGAATCCTGAGAGGGGGCAGGGCCCTGGGACCCCACAGTCACCCCTTCCGTCTTTCCTTTGCAGCTGCCAGGAAGCAGCAGGAAAGGTGAGTGGGGTCTTAAACCATGAGTCCCCTTTTCCCTGCATGTCACAAGTCTCCATTGCCTCCCACACATTTTCTTTATCCCCACAGGCCTCCCCCGGATCCCCTGCCCCCCCCCAGAGGAGGGGGAGGTTCTGTACACCCATGTTGTGAGCACCCAGCAGGCGCAGCGTGAGTTCCGTGGATTGGGGTGACAGTGACACATCACCCACTGGTGTCACTTCCCCCGCCTTGGTCCCTCCAACCATTGTGTCCTGCAGGGCCCCCAGGCGTCACCAAGCACCAGTAACCCTTGGTGGCCTATGTAGAGCTGCGGGGAGCACACAGGCGACCAAGAAATCCCAGTGACATCAATGAGGTTGTGCAGTGACACTGGCAACAACTGGGGTGCACTGGGTGTCCCCACCCATGGGCACCCACTTGTGTATGTGCTGCCACTAAAAACTGCCCCTTCCTGTGGAGGCACAAAGATCCCAAAGGGCTGAGAGAAGAACAATTTCCTGAAACAGCAATCAGAGATAATAAAACCAAAAGCAACAGCAAAAAGGTTCAGAATTCAAATTTTCACAAAAAGATCAATTTCCTGGGAAAGCCCCCAAAAGGAACAAACCCTGGACATTATCCTTTGCTCAATGCCTCCACCAGAGGAACCTGTCAAAGTCTTGGAACTTCCTTGATCTGATGGCCAAAGCTGCCTTCAGGAGGCTCTGGGTTCTCTTGAGCCATATCCCAAATTATTCCTCTGCCCTGTTGCCCCCACGAGGATGTCACAAAGCCCTGTGGGTGCTCCAGAGCCTCCCCATTCTTCAGAGCAGGACAGGATCCTGCCATGGCACAGGGTGGGATGTCAAAAACAAGAGAAGTTTGATGTCTGGAGACATTTTGGAACAGCTGTGTGTGGCAGGGATGGGTCGGGCTTTGCTTCTGGTGAGATAGGGGCCCATCTATGCATCAGTCTGTCAGCTGTGGCACACTGGGGACAGTGTGATGCTTTACCAAAGCCAGAGACTGAGCAGCCGGGTGACCAGAAGTGCCACCTGGGAAGAGGGCCCTTGGTGTCCCAGCTGGCTTAAAAGGCAGAGCATGAGGTGGTCAAGTCCCTGACCCTTTCTTTCTTGGTATGTCGATCTCATCCATGCTGGAATGCGGGAGCTGGCAACTCATTTAAATGAGAAATATCTCCCAAGGAAAGTGGGAATATTCCTAGAATGGAAAGAAGACGCATGCCTAAAACTTTTATTAATTTTGAAAATGATGGGGCTTCCAGGCCAAAGTGTAGAAAAAGGAATAAAAGCTCTTTTCTTGGAAATTTATAAACCAAAACAGAACAAACAACACAAACCCAGAACTTTTGCTCCCGTTCAGCACTGTTAGTTTTTGTGGCAGTTCTAACCGCGGCCAGCAGGGGGCGCTGCAGGGAGCACTCCCGGCCAGCAGGGGGCGCTGCAGGGAGCACTCCCGGCCAGCAGGGGGCGCCCCGGTCCAGCTCCATCCTCTCAGGGGCCATGGCGGCCTTGGACGGGAGGGAGGAGGGGAAATCGCTCCTTTTGCAAACTCACGGGCACCAATCAGTCACGGCACCACCCCTGGCAGAAGGCAGAAGCTGCCAAGGCAACAGGTTGGATCCCAGTGTCCCAGGGCCAGGCACAAACCCTGTGCAACACCTGCGACTGCTCTCCATGATCCCAAATAAGAGGAAGGAAGGCAGCGCCTGACCCCAGGCAGGTCTCGGGTCCACAACAGCTCCTGTGGTGGCTTTATACTACAATTCCTGCAAACCCTCAGCCTTTCAGTCAGGTGAGGAGGGCAGGAATGGAGCAAATTTGGGGAAACCTGGAATCCATACAGGGTCACTCCCCACAGCCCCACCATTGCTGTGGGTGAGCCCGTGTTCGATATTTCTACACTGTTCCCTCATGTCTAGCAGCCATGATCAGAACCCAAAGATTCTTCTCAGGCTGTTACAAAGGGCTGCAGGTTTGAGACAGGAAGGACGACGGACCTGAGCAGGTTTTTGAACAGATTGTTGTCTTTGAAGGATATTTGGGTCTCTCTCAGAACATTGGGCAAAGGGAGAAAATGATCAATTGCTGCATTTCTGGACTGGTTCACCCGCAGCTGCCCCTGCAGGGGTCTTTCCAGCCAGCCCTGCTCTGAAAACCATCAGAGGCCCTCGCAGAGCTGCTGCTTGGGCTCCCTTTGGATTTTGTGTTTCTTGCAGGGTTGAGCAAACCACAGACAGGCCTTTTTCCCCCACAGAATTCTCACCTCTGCAGCAGCTCCACAGATTCAGAGCCCCTTGGAATCTGTCTGGGGTGACGCCCTGACTGCCGGCACCTTGTAGACGCTGTGCTGGGCCACGAATCTCCCAAAAATCTGAGGCACCCAGGGAAGGAGCTGAGACTCATGGCTCCACCCAGCTACTGCCCATTCCTGGGACTTCCATTCCCTTGGAAATCACATCATGGGAGTGCCATTTCTATATGTTTCACATTGTAGGGGACCCATATCCCAATATTTACATTCCCCAGGATCTCCATGGCCCAGTATCCCATTCCCAAAGAACCCTCTGCTATTCATTTCATCCCCTGAAATCCTCCTTTCCCCAGGACCTTGATTCTCCAATGACCCCAATTCCTATGGGACCCCTCATTCCCCCAGCATCCCCATCCCATGACCCCAAATCCCTGGAGCCCACATTCCCCTGGGACTCCCATCTCTGAGTCCTCCCATCCCTGGGGACCCCTATTCCCATGGCACCCCCTGTCCCTGGTGATTCCCCCTCTTCAGGATCCCCATTTCCATGGCCCCCATCCCTGAGACCCCCCATTCCCCTGGACACCCAGCCCTGGCTCCCAAAACTCTCTGAGCCCCCACTCCTGGGAACCCCATGTCCCACTGTGTTCCATCCAATCTTGTCCCCGCTCTGTACCCAAGCTGCCCACAGCCTGGGCCCAGCTTGTGGCCACCCTGCCCCCACCAGGTGCCACCTACGCATGAGGGTAAGATCTGACCTCGCTTCTTTCCCCTTTGGACAAAGAGCCACCAGCCAGGGGACAGCCATCCCCAGCATCAAGGGACAGCCAGTGCACATGGCTGGGGACACCGGGATGGCCGGGAAGGTGGCACTGCTCCTCTGGGGTGAGTGCCCCATGCATGGGCCTGACACTCCGGGGATGGGGAGGGGAGGGGGCACAGAGGGGCTGTGGGGTCCCCTGAGGTCACCAATGGCAGCAGAGCCAGTCCATGTTACCCACAGCAGACCTTGATGGGACTGGGGATGTATGGTGGCTTTCAGGACAAGAACAGGGGGGCAGGAATTTGGGGATGAAGGTGGGGAAAGGAATGTGGGGACTGGCACCTTTGGGCTCAGGGAGCTCTGGGAGTAGGGACAAGGGAACTGGGATGCGGGGACAGAAGGGGACAAGAACAGTTGAGGATGTGGCCATGGGGATGTGATCATGGGGATGGGATCATGAGCTGGTGGGGATGACCTGGGCCAGTATGGGCTGTGTCTGTGGTGTCCTCATGCCTGGAGTGTCCACAGTGTCCCCATGTTCTGATTCAGCCCAGGGTGGCTTCAGTGTACATGGTTCCAAGGTGCCTGTGCCACATGGACGCGGTGCTTGGGTGACACAGACATGTCTCCCTGCTTCGCAAAATATCTTTTGCGGACCACCATCACACACTTTCTACAGTAGCTGCTGTCCCCATGGGGACCGTTTGGGGAATCCATCATGCCCTGTGCCCCAGTTGGCTCTGTCCCCACAGTGCCACCCCCACTGAGCCCTGTCCCTTCTCCCTTCCAGCCCAGACCCTTGGCCTCGCTGGTGAGTCCTCGGGGGATGCCATGGCCCCACCTCGCTCTCCCCAGCCCCACGCTGGCCCTGGCAGGCTGGTGTCCCCTGTCACCTGCAGGTGCCCAGACCACCCAGTTCCTCATGGAGTCCCCCTGGAGGCCGGCGGTGCTGTGGGACCGGGTGATACTGAACTGCCAGGGCTCAAGGACAACTGGTGATGCTACCTTGTACAAAGACAAGCAATGCCTCTGGCAGGAGGAATGTGACCACTTCACTGTCAACGTGGAAGGCACCCACATATGTGACAGACCTGGCACTGGGCGCAGCCCCCCCATTACAGGCTCAGACAGTGAGGGGTTTTGGGTGTCCCCAACCTGGCACTCACAGGAACCCCAAGGGCTCTGGGTGGTCTCCATTCCATAGGTAATCTCCTGTGTGACCAAAGCCCATCCCCTGCTCTGTGGACATCCCAAGAGCATCCCAGTGTGGAGAACCCCATGTTGTAATTGGGTACCCCCGGTGCCCTGGGGTGACCCAATGGGGGAACCCTTAGGAAAACGGGACCCCCGGTGTGACAAGACCCCTGTGTCCCGCAGCCCAGTTGGTTCTGCAGGTGTTTGCACGGGCACTGCTGCAGGGAGACACGGTGACACTGCGCTGCTGGCGCTGGCGGGACGTGCCACTCACAGAGGTGCGATTCTACCATGGGGACAAGGAGGTGGGGAGGTCCCGCTATGGGGCCGAGCTGTCCCTGTCCCCTCTGCAGCTGCTCCAACGTGGCCACTACACGTGCAGGGGCTGGGTGGACACCGAAATGTCAATGTGGGCACAGTCGGTGACAGTGAGAGTGACAGTGCACAGTGAGCACCCCCACGGCTGGAACTCCAATCTCCTGACAACCACAAAAGCCACTTCCCAGCAGACTTAAAGTCACAGTCCTCACCTCCCCTCTCCTTCCCAGAGCTCTTCTCGTTTCAGATGCTGGAGGGTCCCCACGAGCCCACCGTGGGGTCCCCCCTGACTCTCAGCTGCCTCAGCACCCCCAGACTCCTGCGGCCCAGAGCCTTCCTCCTGCATGTGTTCTGCCAGGACGGGCAGGTGGTGGGGGGTCTGCAGGGGTCCCCACAGCTGCTGGTGCCCACCGTGGGGGTCTCCCACTCGGGGTAGTACAGCTGCCAGGTGCACTCCGAGAGGGGGCCATGCAGAAGAGCAGCACCCAGCTCCGTGTCACGGTGCACAGTGAGTGTGGGGATGAGCACACGGAGCCCCCATAGCCTCCTGGGGCCCCAGCGCTGCATGGGGACTCCCAGCGCTCCCTGACACCTGCCCTGTGGCCCTAACCTTTCCAAGATCTTTCCCTGGCTCCCCTCCCCCTTTCTTGTGTCTTTCTCCTGATCCCCCAGCCCTACATGGATACCCCCATCCTTCCTTGACACCTTTTCCATGTCCTGCCCTCCCAGCCCCAGGTCCCTCACCAGGTGCCCCATTCCTCACCCATGTCTCCCTATCCCTCACTGGGTCCCTTCAATCCTTCTTGCTCCCCGCCACCCCTCTCTGAGGTCCCTGTTCGTTCCCAGGTCCCACCATCCTCTCCCTGGGTCCCTATACCCTCCCTGGTGTTGCCCCACTTCCTCTCCAGGTGTCTCCCCTCCTGAACCCCCCATTCCCCTGTTTCCAAGACTCGCCATATCTGCGCCCTCTCTCCCACACTGGGGTCCTGCTGCATCTCTCAAAGTGCCCCGGGTCGCTCACTGTCCTCTGCTGTCCCCCTCATCCCAGAGGCGTCCTGCCCTCGGGGGTGTCACTGTGGGCACAAACTCCCAGGGGACAGGTGACACTCGGGGACAGCCTGGTGCTGAGCTGCACGGTGGCCACAGGGACAGGTCCCCTGTCCTTCTCCTGGCACCAGGAGGGCTCAGGGGCACAGCTGGGCACTGGCCCCCGCCTGGAGCTGTGCCACAATGGGGACAATGACAGCGGCCAGTACTGGTGCTGTGTCAGCGATGTGGACAGCATGGTGGAGAGCGACCCCCTGAATGTCACCGTCCTGGGTGAGCGGGACCCTTGGGCTGGGGGTGACCCTACCCACGGCTCCCCCCATACCACCTCGCCAGGTGCCAGCCCTGTCTGTGTCCCCACAGTGCCCGTGGCCAATGCCACCATCACTCCCAGCCCCCTAGCACACCAGGTGCGTGTTGGTGACAACGTGACCCTGCGCTGCTCAGTGCAGGTGGGCTCAGCCCCTGTCACCTTCACCTGGCTGCACAACAGGCAGGAGGTGGCCCAGGGTCCCCTCCTGGAGCTCAGGGACATCGATGTGGGACATTTGGGCACCTACCAGTGTGTGGCCACCAACCAGCTGGGACAGGTCGGGCACCGCGTGTTCCGGGCACTCAGCCCTGAGCTGGCCCTGGAGGTGACACTTGGCTCATCCTGGGTCACCGGTGAGGTCACACAGGGTCACCGGGGTGTTACTGACACCCATGGTTCAGGGTCACCTCAGTGTGTCCCACTCTATTCCCAGCAGTGGCTGTGAATGTCGGCAGGACCCTCCTGTTCCTGCTCCTGCTCTTGGCTGTCATTGGGGGCTGTCACTGGTGGCACCATGGGGTGAGTGACAATGGGGGAATTGGGGTCCTGGAGTGAGGGGAAGCCCCCAGAGTGGAGTCAGAGATCAGCAGCACCAGGGCCCCTGAGCTGGTGGACACTGAGCCTGCAGTGACCTCGACTGGAGGTCTTGGGCATGTGGGGGGAATTTGGAGGGTCTTGGTTGTGCTCCAGGGTCATCGCTGGGTGGGCTTTGAGGAACATTGGGTTGGCACTGGGAGCTCCTGGAGAGTTTGGGGAGCTCCTGGAGGGCTGTGCAGGGATGTTGGAGGACCTTTTTGTGTCCTGGGGGAGTTTGGGGGCCCCCTCCCTGCCAGGCTTGAGGTTCCGGGGACAAAGAGGGTTTGGGGCACCAGGGGATTAGGGTCCTGCGGTGGTGCAGAATTTCTGGGGGCCTCAGGGGTGTTTAGAGTGTCCAGGAAGAATCAGGGGTTCATTGGGAATTGGGGTTGAAATGGCAATTGGGGTCCTGTGGGTGATTGGAGCTGCTGAGATCCCAGGAAGGTTCAGGGGTCCCAGTGTCCCCTCGGTCACCCCCTCCCCTTTTTCTTTTTGCCACCAAGAAGCTTCAGGAGAGGTGACTGGGGGGCTCGGGCTGGGACTCCCCTTTCCCCCTCCCCAGACACCACCAGCACCCCCCTTATCCCCACAGGACCCCCCAGGAGGAGGGGGCTGTGCTCAATAACCACATCGTGGGCACCGAGTGGGCAAGGAATGAGTATGAGCAGGCAGGGACACATTTGTTTTGAGGAGAAAAGAAGAAGTACCCCACAACTTTTTCAAAGTGTTAAAGCTGGTATGTTTCTTACAGCGCTGGACGCATGCAGAGATTGCTCTCCTCAAAAAAGGCATGTGGACCTCTGAGAACTTCAGGTCTCTTTTTATCTCTCTCTCAAATACATATGCATACAGTTTCACAAGAGGTTCATACATATTCATTTTTTGGGGTTTTGCATGACATTTGCCGCTAGTCCCTTTTAATCAGAAAGAATTCCGAGGTCAGGCTGACTTGCCCTTACAGCAGTCCCTGTCTCTCTCTGTCATGTTCTGTCTTCCCCCCTTTATCTCTGTCCTTCACTGAAGTAACTTCACTGAGCTTAGGTCTTGCAGTCTGGTTAAATAACTACGGTTTCTAAACGCAGACTTTACTCAAAAATGTACATTTCACCTAAATTAAAATGGATTTCTATCCTGGAAAATTTTCATTTTGCCTCATTCTCCCCTTTCCTAAAAGAAGGAAGTAAATTCTTTTACTTTGTACAAATTCTTATGACAACAAGTGTACTTCAGTGCTTTACCATGTACGTTTCATAATGGATTATCTTAAACTTATTCTAACTAATAGTAACAAAACTACCGTAGGATGAAACAACTTATTAAAGATTCTATTTGCAGTTGGTGACTACTTAAAGACCACATCTCACCAGTGATGATATGCATTTTGTTTGATTCTTTGCAGAATTCTAGCTATTTCTTTTTGTATCACATTGGACAGTTCTCTGCTTCTTTGAGTTTTTCTTTAGGATCTTTAGTAGGTCTTGGTGCTTAATTAATTGTTTTACTAATCTAAGGTCCATTCTAATAGGAGTAGGTGATAGTCTGTGATTCATTGTGTAATTGCTTTCAATCAGCCGGTGGGATATCACTCGGTCTAAGTACGAAAAACTACACTTGATAATCTTAACAAATTACAAATACAGAAATTAGAATGATTTCTACTAGACAAAATAACATCATTGCTATCAATTTTTACAGCAGCAGAAGCAGTTCTCAGGCACACACACTCTTTTCTAGCATATACGAGCACAGTTTTTGGTCGGTGACTGGATGAACTTCGAAGTGACAAATACTCTGTTCACTGTCTAAACACATATCTTGGGCATTAATAGTATTGCTTTCACAAATGAATCTCATCTGTTCTCTAGTAATGCAGGATTCTAAGTTTACTGTCTGCACTTTTCATACATCTTTTGTGCCCACACTCTATGTTCTGAAGCGTAGAGTATTGTTTTTTCATGGTTTAATCTTAGTGCAATGATGGGATGGATAACATAAACAGTGGCATTACATATAGTAAGCACAAAGGCAGTGGCCACATTAGAAGCAGGATCATAGGTGAAATTCACCATAGTCTACCAGGATTGAAACTTCCTTTCAAAATCAATCGCATTATCTCAAACAAGTTTCTAAATTTCTGCAGGAAAATTACTTTCACCCCTTTCCCGTATGATCAGAGCTGCTGTTGTTGGCATCTATAACTGTGCTTGTATACAACTGAAAGCTAAAGACACATTATAATGAACTGTACTAAGTGCTTTTAGTTATGAACAAAAATTTGGTTAATATTTTTTTGTTTTAAAAAGTTACCACTACTGCTGGGCTGCGGCCTTTGTTATTGTAATCACGGGTCGTTGTCGTTAATGGTTGTTTTTGTATTAGTAAAAGCCCTGGCTGGGGCGAGGTAATGGCCCTTCTCCTGGGCGGGGACCTTGCCCGAAGCTAAGTTTTACCTTTCTCAGAATAGGGAAGACACCTGAGAAGGTGGGGGGGGGTTATGCAAAGTGACTCGCAAGACCAGAATGCTTTGTGGGACCCCCATCTCCAAACTCATGGAGAAACCCCAAAAACAACGAGCCACCTAAGAGTTGAGAGACTGGAGTGATGTCTGGACGTGAGGAGCCGAGTGCTGAGCCTGCAGAGATGCGGGAAACCTTCATCGTTCCTCACCCTGTCCTCGAGATCCCCCGGGTCAGGACTGGGAGAGGAGCGAGACCCAGACCGAGGCACCATCTTATGGGATCAGGAGACCCTGAAGGCTCCCAAGAAGATCTGATCCCCAGCTCTGCCCCTGGTGGACAGAGCTGTGCATATCCTCCTCCTCTGAGTCGCCCTGGGAGAGACGACGGACGCTGCAGACCCGTCGAGCCGCCCAATCCTGAGCTGATCACTTTTAATAAAGGCATTAAAAAGGAGAAGAAGTCTCCTTGGCCCTGTTTATTTCACTTTTGCTATTAACTTGTGGTCTTGGTCCCTGGCTTTTTCCTACTTTCTTACTTTGGCAGTACTTTTGAAATCTGCCACTGGCTAGTTCTTAATGCCAATAGAGATGACTGTAAAGGCTGCTTCAATTTTGTTAGGCTACCTGCTGCAGTGGTCAGTTTATTCATCAGTATTTTTGAATTAATTCCATTTAAAACTGTTAATCTTGTCCTTAATATCTCAGTTAGATCTTTTCTTATTCTGCTCTGGAGATATAGTTGTCTTTGTAACTTCATTGTCTAGCCTTCAAAGGATGTTTTTAGGAAGGAAGAGCAGGCTGGTTGGATTTTTGAGATGTTAATTTGCATTAGCAACTCAACACTTTTGAGAGACCATTCTGGATTGAATAATAGTTGTTGTTCTCTTACATTCTTTACTACGTAGGGGCCTATTTCATACACTTTAGGTTCAAGTTTGGGTAGAGTCTGAACTATTTGAGTCCTAGTATGGATTGTATAACACCCTGCTGTTGTAAAAAGTGCAGTGTCTACTTTGAATTTAAATGAAAGTCTGATAGCAACTCGAACTCCAAGGCAGGTCACTTCTACAGGCTGTATTAAGGTGAAATTACACCAACAGTCTGATTGACTTAGGCTATCACAAACTTCCTGGTGTTCATATATACCAGGAGAGGTTGAGTCACTAATTGCATCTGGTCTCTCATAAGCCCCTCCACCCCCCACCTGCCCATCCCAGTAGAACACGTGCAGGAGGGGCGCTCGGAGTCGCAGGGGGCTGGGAGGGCTGAGGCAGCTGAGAGTCAGGGGGGACCACTCGGTAGGCAGGGGGGACCCTCCAGAATCAGTGCCATGAAGAGCTCTGGGAAGGAGAGGGGAGGTGAGGACTGTGACTCTGAGTACGCTGGGTAGGGGCTTTGGAGGTGTCAGGAGATTGGAGTTCCAGCCTTGGGGGTGCTCACTGTGCACTGTCACTGCTGCTGACCGTGACATAACAAACCTCATCAAGCCCATGCAGCTGTAGTGACCGCTGTGGTGCAGCTGCACAGGGGACAGCAAAAGCTCGGTTCCCCTGAGGGAACCCCTCAGATCCTTCTCCACATGGTAAAATCGCACCCTGGTGACTGTGTTGTCCTGCCGGTCCCAGCAGCGCAGTGTCACCATGTCCCCTTCCAGCAGTGCCCATGCTGACACCTGCAGCACCAGCTCATCTGTGGGACAGGAGGGTCTCATCTCACTGAGGGGCTTGAGACAGGTCCAAGGAGGGTGCCCATGGAACTGGGAACATGTGGGTGCACTGGGATGAACTGGGATGTTACTGTGTGCCGTGCACCACACAAGGGGTGTGAGGCCGCCCATGGAGTGGAGCCCATCCCGATCTATCAGCGGGCACCCAGATGATTTAAGATCCCCACTCACCATATAAGACTCTAATGGGGGGCCTACGCCCACTGCTGGTCTGTAATATGTGTAGATGCCATGCTTAGTGACAGTCAGGTGGTTGTGTCCCTGCTGCCCCCAGCGCTGCCCATCCTTATACCAAGTTGCGGCACCGGCAGTCCCCGAGCCCTGGCAGGTCAGTGTCACCCGGTCCCACAGCACCACTGGCCTCCAGGGGGGCTCCACAAGGAGTTGGGTGGTCTGGGCACCTGTGGGTGACAGGGGACACCAGCCTGCCAGGGCCACCATGGGGCTGGCGACAGCAGGGTGGGGCCATGACATCCCCTGAACACTGACTAGCGAGGCCGAGGGTCTGGGCTGGAAGGGGGAGGGGAAAGGGCTGGGTGGGGGTGGCACAATGGGGACAGAGGCACACCGGGTTTCAGAGTGTGGGGGCTGTCCCAAAACTGTCCTTGTGTGACATGGACACCTTGGGGTCAGGAAAATCTCAACCACCCCTTTTTCAGGCACGACACAGGGACACTGTGGACACCCCTGAACTGGGGACGCTACGGCCACCCCGTGCTGGCACAGGTCACCCCCACCAGCCCCATGATGCCACGCCAAATCTCGGTCCTCCTATTATTGTCCCCACATTCCTCTCTCCTGTCTCCTGTCCCCACAGCCATGCCATGGCTCTGGTCACCTCATTCTCTGCACTGCTGGCATTGGGGAACTCAGGGGACCCCGCAGTCCCCCTGTTCCCCCTCCCCATCCCCCGGGTGTCAGGTCTGTGCCCGGGCCAATCACCCCACAGGAGCAACGCCACCTTCCCAGCCATCCCGGTGTCCCCAGCCATGTGCACTGGCTGTCACTCGCTGCTGTGGCCTCCCCTGGCTGGTGGCTCTTTGGATGAAGGGGAAGGAAGCGACGTCACGTCAGTCCCCATGTGTAGGTGGCCCTTGGTGGGCGCAGGGGGGCGACAAGCTGGGGACAGGCTGGGGACAAGGGTGGGTGGGACAAGGTGGGACATGGGGTTCCCATGAGTGGGAGACTCTGTGGGTTTGGGGAGCCTGGGATGGGTGTCCAGGGGAATGGGGGGTCCCAGCGATGGGGTCCCTGAGCAATGGGGGTCCTGAAGAGAGGGAGTCACCTAGGATGGGGTGTGGGGGGAGCATGGGAATGGGGATCCCCAGAGCTGGGGAGACTCAGGGATGGGAATCCCAGGGGAACGTGGGCCCCAGGGATTTGGGGTCATGTGGTGGGGGTTGTCCGGATGTGGCAGGTTGGGGAATGGGGGTCCTGAGAGAATGAAGGTCCTGGGGGAAGGGAGATTTCAGGGGTTGGAATGAACAGGAGAGGGTTCCTTGGGAATGGGGTCATGGGCCATGGAGATCCTGGGGAATGTCAGTACAGGGATGGGGCACTCAGGCAAGGTGGGACATACAGCATGGGGGTCGCATGGTTGGGTTCCCAGGGGAACGGAGGTTCCAGGAATGGGCAGTTGCTCGATGGACACAGGGATCTCAGCTCCTTCCCTGGGTGTCTCAGATTTTGGGGTGACTAAAGGCCAAACACTGTCCCCCTGGGGTGCTCATTTCCTTGGTGGGCATCACATGGGGGTCCTGGATAGATCTACCTCTGTGCCCTCCCCTGCCCTTGAAATTTTCCACTCTTTATTTCTTTTTTTTCCTTATTTTTCTCACTTTGAGCCAGTTCCCCTCACTCCTGGTTCCTGGATAAGCAGTCCTGGAGAGCACCTGAGCAGGGAATGGATTGGGGGGAGCCAGGGCAGGGGGAAAATGGGGAGCAGGATGGGAAGGGTGGGGAGACTGTGGGGGAAGGAGGTGTTGGGCTGTGCCCCCTCAACCCTTTCACTTTTCTTTTCCTGAACAGGAAGGAAGAGGCTGTTTGTGCTGACAGTCAGATGGGAAAGGGAGGGGGTTCTGTCCTGGGGAGGCACATCCAGGGGGGTCCTGTCCTGGGAGGATCCTGTCCCCAGGGGGTGACACATCCTGGCATGGGGGGTCCTATCCCAGAGGGGAACGGTTCCAGAAATGTCCCTGCACATTCCTGGCCGGTGCCTGTCCCAGGGGTGGCACATCCTGGGGACCCCTGTCAATGCAAGGCTGGGGCCCAGCCATGGCCCAGCCCCACTGCACAGGGATGGCCATTGCCCAGCCCTGCTCTGGCCAGCCCCAGGTGGCAGCCAGCACCTGAGGGTCCCCTCTGCCCCCTTGGCTTTGATTCTGGCAGCTTTAGAGCTGCTGCAGAGGTGAGAATTCTGTGGGGGAAAAAGTCCTGCCTGTGGTTTGCTCAGCCCTGCAAGAAGCACAAAGCCCAAAGGGAGCCCAAGCAGTGGCTCTGTGAGGGCCTTTGATGGTTTTCAGAGCAGGGCTGGCTGGAAATCCCCTCTGCAAGGGCAGCTGTGAGGGAACCAGTCTAGAAATGCAGCAATTGATCATTTTGTGCCTTTACCAAAAGGACTGAGAAAACCATAAAACTACTACAAATTCAACAACAATCTGCTCAACAACCTGACCTGGACCCTCTTTCTTGAGGGAAACTCCCAGAGAGAATGTTTGCATTCTGGATGTGCACACCAGAAGAGAGGGAAAAGTGTGGAAATATTGAGCAGGGGCTGCTCATGAGTGGCTGGGGAACAGGGGTGTCACAGCAGGAGCAGGGAGTGCCCAGGCAGGGGAATTCAGGGCAGGCTGGAGTGGATTTACCAGGGAATCAGACCCTGAGGCACACACGGGCATTTCCACAGATTCCTGTGCGCTGTCCAAGGATGGACAGTGCCTCCCTTTCTCCCTTCCTCCATGGGAATTCAGTCAAGTTTCAGTGTGGGAATGAGAAAAATGGGAAGAGTTCCTAAATGTGGCCCCAAGAAAAAGCTTCCTTCAAGGCTGGGTTACTGCCAAGCAGGCAGGGAACAATTCCATGGGGCTGTTGGACACTCAGGGAGATTCCACACTCTGTGTTATCCACAAGCAAATACTGCTGTGGGATGTACCAATGGGCTCCTAAAGGGAACAAGAAAGTCTCATTTTTTTGGGATTTATTTTTGTGTATATTGTGCTAGATTGGTCGGGAAAGTAATGGATTCTCTAAACCAGAGCGTTTTATACCTTGTCAGTTTTATTTTTGCTGAGTTTGTTCTTTATTGGGAAAATAATGGTGAGGGAAACATTTTTGCTTTTATTCTATGGATGTGTAATTTTGTGTCAAGCAATTGGGCATCCAATGTTTCATGGGATGGCTGACTCAGGAAATGGGGGGACCTTACCCAGGGGTGTGTGGGGCAGGGACACAGAGGCTCCCAGGGCAGCCCTGGGGTGCCCTAGTCTGGGGACTGTGCTGGGCTCTGGGTCATCCCAAAATCTGAGGCATCCCATGAAGGAGCTGTGACCCCTGTGTCCACCCAGCCGCTGCCCATCCCTGGCACCCCATTCTCCTGGGAACTCAACTTGGGACCCCCATTGCCTTGGTCTCTCCTCCCTGGGCACACCTATCCCAGGACTGCCATTGCCCAGCACAACCATTGCCTTGATCCCATCCCATGGGCTGCTTCTTGCCCCAGAACCCCTATTCCCGAAGGTCCTCTTTTTCCCCCTGCACTCCCAACCCTGGCACCCACATGCCATGACCCCAAATCCCTGGGAACCATGTTCCCACAGCACCCCCATCCCTGAATGTCCCGAGGCATGGAGAACACAATTCCCCTGGACCCCCATTCGCCTGGACACCCATCCTTGGTTCCCCTCATTCTTGAGACCCCTACTCCTGGCAGCACCATCCCCACCATGTCCCCCGACTATCCCATCATGTCCCCAGCCTGTACCCAGCTTGTGGCCACCCTGCCCCCACCAAGGGCCACCTACACGTGAGGACAGACGTGACCTCGCTTCCTTCCCCTTCATCCGAAGAGCCGCCAGCCAGGGGAGCGGTGGCCACAGCAGCGAGTGACAGCCAGTGCACATGGCTGGGGACACCGGGATGGCTGGGAAGGTGGCGCTGCTCCTGTGGGGTGAGTGCCCCCGGGCACAGACCTGACACCCTGGGATGGGGAGGGGAGGGGGCACAGGGGGGCTGTGGGGTCCCCTGAGGTCCCCAATGCCAGCAGAGCATGGAGACCAATATGACCAGAGTTGTGGGGTGGCCGAACAGCAACAGGAAGAGTGGAACCGAGATGTGAGGACAGGGAGAGGAGGATGGAGTTGTGAGGACAAGGATGTGGCAGAAGGACCCTTGGGGCTGGGGCAGCTGCGGGGACAGTGACAGGGACACCGCCATGCAGGGGCAGGGACAAGGGGACAAATACCATGTGTTTTTACCATGGGACAGGTGCCAATGGAATTGGACCATGGGCACAAGGCCATGGGTGTGTGGCTGTGGCACTGGTGGGGATAACGTTTGTGAGCATGGGGAACCCATGCCTTAGTATGGGTTGACTGCTGTGTCCCTGTCCTTGAGACATCTGTGCCACACCAGTGCCCCCACTGAGACCTTTCAGGGGCAGCCCCCATGGCCAGGTTCCCCATGCTGCTGTCTCTGCAGTGCCACCCCCACTGAGCCTTGTCCCTTCTCCCTTCCAGCCCAGACCCTTGGCCTTGCTGGTGAGTCCTCGAGGGATGCCATGGTCCCATCCCACTGTCCTGAACCCTGCACTGGCCCTGGCAGGCTGGTGTCCCCTGTCACCCACAGGCACTCAGAACACCAAGATCCTCGTGGAGCCCCCCTGGACACCACCTGTGCTGTGGGACCAGGTGACACTGACCTGTCATGGCTCAGGGACTGCCAGTGCCACCACCTGGTACAAGAAGGGGAAGCGCTGGTGGGAACCAGGACTCGACCGTTTCACTGTCACCCTGAGTGGCACCTACACTTGTGACAGACCCGGCAGTGCACTCAGCCCCCCTGTGAACATCTCAGATGGTGAGGGTGTTTGGGTGTCCCCAGCCCAGCAGCCACGGGGACCCCGAGGGCCCTGGATGGGCACCACTCCATGGGTCACCTCCTGGAGTTACCAGAGCCCGTCCCCTGCCCTGAGGACATCGCAGAGCTTCCCAGTGTGGGGAAAACCATGTGGGACCTGGAGTCCCCTGTGTGACCTAATGGGGGCGTCCCAGTGCCAAGAAGTGTGACAGGACCCCTCTGTCCCCCAGACTGGCTGGTGCTGCAGGTGCCAGCACGGACACTGCTGGAGGGGGACATGGTGACACTGCGCTGCCGGGGCTGGCGAAACAACCCAATCACCTCAATGTCCTTCTATCATGAGGAGAAGGAACTGCGGGTGGTCTCCAATGGGACTGAACTGTCCCTGTCCCCTCCGCAGCTGAAGCACAGCGGCCACTACCACTGCAAGGGCTGGGTGAATCCCTGGGGGTGGCAGGAGTCAGCACCAGTGACAGTGACAGTTCAGGGTGAGCACCCCACACCCCCCACCCCGACAACCCCAGAGATCCTCCCAGGCACTCAGGATCATCAATCCCCCTCCCCTCTCCTGCCCTGAGCTCTTCCTGGTGCTGGAGGGTCCTCCCAACCCCTCTCAGTGGTCCCCCTCTGACTCTCAGCTGCCTCAGCACCCCCAGTCCCCTGCGGCCCCAAGCCCCCCTCCTGCACGTGTTCTATCAGGACGGGCAGGTGGTGAGAGGCCTGCGGGGGTCCCCGCAGCTGCTGGTGCCCACCGTGTGGGTCTCCCCCTCAGGGAATTACAGCTGCCAGGTGCGCTCCGAGGGTGGGGCTGTGTGGAAGAACATCACCCGGCTCCACGTTGTGGTGCGCTGAGAGTGCAGGACTGGACACAGGGAGCCCCCATAGCCTCCTTGAGTGCCCTGCCTGGGCACCTCCATGTCCCCCAGACACCTTTACCAGGTCCTGCCATCACTCCTTGTGTCCCCTTGCTCCTCCATGGTGTGACACCATCCCTGACATCCCCCACCACACCCATCCCCCTTTCCCTATTATCCCATTCCTGGCTGCCAGCCCCTCCTTGTGGCATCAGCCCTCTCTGTGTCCCTGCAGTGCCTGTGGACAATGCCACCATCACACCTGGTGTCCTGGAGGTGACACCGCCGGAGACTGCGACATACAGGGACACAGGTGGGGTCACACAGGGTCACCAGGGTGTGCAGGACCCCTGAGGTGATGGGTGACCCTGATGTGTCCACCTCTGTTCTTGCAGTGGCTGCCGGGGCCGGAGGGGCCCTTTTGTTTCTGCTCCTGCTCATGGGGGTCATTGTGACCTGGCACCGGTGGCACCGCGTGGGTGGGTGACACAGGGGGAATGGTGGTGCCAGGGAATTGTAAAGGTCCCCAGAATTGGTCAATGATACGGTGGCATCCACAATCCCAGAGTTGTGATGTGTGCTGGGGATGCTGCAGAGCTTGGGAGATTCTGGAGGGTCCTGAAGGGATGTTGGGGGTTTTTTCAGGGGCCCTGGGGAGTGTTTGTGGGGAGGGTCTCTGTCCCTGATGGGCTTTGGATTTTTGAGTTTGAATTGATTCGGGGAACTGAGGATGTTCATGAATTCTGGGGTGCTCTAGGGATTCTTGGAGGACCTGTGGAAGACTGAGGGTCCCATGGGAGTTCAGAAATCCTGAGATGGGTCAGGGCCCTGGGGACCCCACAGTCACCCCTCTCCTCTTTCCTCTGCAGCTGCCAGGAAGAAACAGGAAAGGTGAGTGGGGGACTCAAACCACACTCTCCCATTTCACCCCAATACTCAAGACCTCCCATTCCCTCCCCTATATCCTTTTTATTCCCTCAGGGCCCACCCAGATCCACCAGCCCCTCCAGAGGAGGGGGAGGTGCTGTACACACACGTCGTGGTCACCAAGAGGGCAGGGGGTGAGTACGGGGGGGACACGAGCAGAGGCACACGTCACACACGAGTGTCACCCCACCCAGATGCCAAAGCTTGTGTCTCTTGCAGTGTCCCCGCATGCCATCACCCTCCAGGATCCGCAGGTGACCTACACGGAGCTGCGGGGACCCCAGGGGCGACCGCGGGAACCTGGTGACATCTACAGGAATGTGCTGTGACACTGGGGGGAACTGGGGGGCACTGGGGTTCCCCACCCATGGGCACCCACTCGTGTGTGTGCTGCCACTAAAAACTGCCCGACTCCCTCCCCATGAAGGCACAAAGATTCCAAAGGGCTGAGAGAAGAACAATTTCCTGAAACAGCAATGAGAGAGAATAAAACCAACAGAAATAGTAACGAGGTTCAGAGTTCAAATTGTCACACAAGGAACAATTTCCAGGGAAAGCTCCCAATAAGGAACAAATCCCTGACATTTCCCCCTGCACGTTTCCTCCACCAGATGAACCTGGCAGGGCTCTGGACCTTCCTCACTCTGATGGCCAAAGTGGCCTTCAGGAGGCTCTGGATTCTCTTGTCCCCTGTCCCAAACCCCTCCTCAGCTGTGTTCCCAAATCAGGATGTCACAAAGGGCCTGTGGGGGTTCCAGAGCTTCCCCTTTCCCAGGGCAGTCGGAATCAGGCCATGGCACAGGGCAGGGTGTCAGAGACAGGAAAAATTTGAAGTCTGAAGACATTTTGGAACACCTGTGTGTGGCAGGAGTGGGTCAGGCTTTGCTTTTGGTGAGACAGGGCCCTCAGGTTCTGTCCATCATCTGTCAGCCATGGCACACTGGGGACAGTGTGACACTCTGACAAAGCCAGCTCTTGAGTGGCCGCGGGACCAGAAGTGCCACTTGGGGAGAGGGCTCTTAGTGACCCATCTGGCTTAGAAGACAAAGCATCAGGCGGCCAAGTCCTTGACCATAACTTCTCTTAGAGTGTCTATCACATGCACACTGGAACCTGGGAGTTGGCAACTCATTTAAATGAGAACTATCATCCAAGGAAAGTGGGAACATTCCTGGAATGGAAAAAAGACCCATGTCAAAATTGTTTTGTAATTTCAAAAACTATGAGGCTCCTAGGCCAAAGTGTAGGAAAAAGAATAACAGCTCTTTACTAGGAAATTTATAAACCAGAAACGAACAAACAACACAAACCCACAACTTTCCCTCCCCCTCAGCGCTGTTAGTTTTTGTGGCAGTTTTAACCGCATCCAGCAGGGGGCGCTGCAGGGAGCACTCCCGGCCAGCAGGGGGCGCCCCGGTCCAGCTCCATCCCCTCAGGGGCCATGGGGGCCTCGGACGGGAGGCAGGAGGGGAAATCGCTCCTTTTGCAAACTCATGGGCACCAATCAGTCCCGGCACCACCACTGGCAGCGGGCAGAAGCCGCCAAGGCAGCAGGTTGGATCCCAGTGCCCACTGGCAGTGTAACAGTGTCCCGGGGCCAGGCACACGCCCTGCGCAACACCCACAACAGTTCTCCATGATCCCAAATGCAAGGAAGGCAGCACCTGACCCTAGGTAGTTCTCGGGTCCACAGCAGCACCTCTGGTGGCTTTGTGCCACAATTCCTGCAAACCCTGAGCCTTTCACTCCTTTTTCCTTTTTCAGCCCTGGTAGAGCATCTCTGGGATTGTTGAATTGCCCTGGGACATCGAGAAAGGCTGGTGCTCGGTGCTGGCTCTGCCAGAGCTCATTTGGACTTCCTGCTCTTCCTTGGCCACTGCTGATCCCCACACAGTAGCCCCAGCTGAAGGAGGAGAAGGAGTGCAGATCCACAGCCCCGAGGGCTCTGCAGCTGCAGCTGGAGCACAGGGAAAGCCCAGAATGGGACCATTGCCTTGGGACAACAAAATGGGGCAAAATTGGATCTGTTTCGGTCAATACCCCTGTTATGCTCTGGGAGCTGCAGACACTTAGAGAGTTGTTGTAATTAGGGACGGGATTCCTATAGTTTAGCCATTCTCCTGAAACATCCCTGTGCACAAACACACAGCCCTGCTGCCTCTCCTTGGGATTTTGGGATCCCATGGCTGAGGCAGGAGCGGCTGGAGCAGGTGGCCCACGGGAACAGCACCTGGCCATGCAGCTGGAGCAGAAGCACTGGGAATTCTGCAGGGCACTCAGGAGAGGCCAGGCCGGGCCATGGTGGGGCATCACTTGCCATTCCTGCTCTCCCCAGATTTTGGGACAGAGCAGTGACACCCATCGGGCTCCCAAACCCCTCAGGGCTCAGGCGCAGCCTCACAGGAGGTCCTGGCCCAGGCCTTGGGGATGATTCAGGTGCTCCTGGGCTCATTCCTGACAAAGGGCAGCGCTCCAGGAGTGGTCAGCACATCCCGAGGGAGCAACCCAGGGCTGCTGGAGCCCGGGGGCTGTAGGCAAGGATGGTGTGAGGGGGCCGGGCCCCGCTCAGCCGGCACTGCCCCAGAAACGTCTCATCCTGCAGGAGCTCGGCAGCCTCTGCCGGTGCCGGCCCCGGGGCTGTCGAGGGGCGCGGCCGGAGGGTCCGGGGGCAGCGGGTGGGAGGGGCTGGGATGGAGGGACCGGGACCCCACTGGGGAGCCCCGAGCATGAAGGGAGCAAAACGGTGGAGGGGAGGCCCTGGAACAGGGGGGAGCAGAGACCCTGCGGTAGGGTCGGTGGAAAGGAGGGACCGCAATGGTGGTCCTGGAGCACCGGGAAGGGCCCAGCTGCCATCGCGCTGCGAGTGCCGGGACGGTCACAGGGTGTCCGAACTGACTGTGGCAGCATCCAAAGCCACTGTCGCGATGTGTCGGGACCGAGCGTTGCCAGGGTAAGGCCCCCACAGCTCCGGGAAGTGGAGGGGTACCCTGAAAGGGGTGCAGCTGGTATGAGGCAGAGCCCTGTCTATTCCCTGTGCCCTGTGCAGGTGAGGCGGGCAGGGATGGAGCAGCTTTGGGAACACCTGGAATCCAGACAGGGTCACTCCCCACAGCCCCTTCACAGCCATAGGGCAGAGCCACTGCTCAATATTTTCTACATTTCCCACTTATCTGGCAGCCGAGCCAGAACCCAAACTTTCTTTCCAAGACATTCCAAAGGGCTGCAGGTTTTGTTCAAGAAGGAGGACCAAGTCAGGTTTTTGAGCAGATTGTTGTGGCATTTGCAGTAGTTATCGGGCTCTCTTAGTCCCTTGGAGACAGGGATTAAATGATCAATTGCTGCATTTCCAGACTGGTTCCTCCACAGCTGCCCCTGCAGGGGGGGTTTCCAGCCAGCCCTGCTCTGAAAATCATCAAATGCCCTTGCAGAGCCACTGCTTGGGCTCCCTTTGGGTTTTGTGCTTCTTGCAGAGCTGAGCAAACCACAGGCAGGCCTTTTTCCCCCCACAGAATTCTCACCTCTGCAGCAGCTCTAAAGCTGCCAGAATCAAAGCCAAGGGGACAGGGGGGACCCTCAGTTGCTGGCTGCCACCTGGGGCTGGCCAGAGCAGGGCTGGGCAATGGCCATCCCTGTGCAGTGGGGCTGGGCCATTGTTATAGGTAAAAGTTAAGTTAAAATAGGATATAGTTCAATTATATTGTATTAATTATATTATTTGTATTATGTCAAAGGGGGGAGGGCTTATTAGAATGTGCTAGAAGGGTCCAGGGTATGGTGAAACAAGGGTCTGATGGGGCAAGGCAAGGTCGAAGAGAGATTGGATGAAACATCTGACCAATCATTCGAAGTCCTGCAGAAATGATTGGTCCAGAATGAACGGCGGTAAAGACCGATGAGAAGCCTGGAAATGGACCAATCATCATGAGGATCCAAAATGCACCAATCCTGGACTCGAAGGGGAGTATAAATGTGGGGAGTTCATTTGGGTTGGGGCTTTTCTTCTTTTGGGATATCTGTTGTTTGGGAGAACCTGGTGCATGTGGGGTGAGGGCGCTGTTTTAGTTTTTAGCTTGCTGTGTGGGTGCCTGGGCTTATCTTGGGCACTCCGTTCCTTGTAGGTATTTTAATAAACGAGAACCTCTTTCTCTGGATAAAGTTTGGCCTTGTTCCTATCCATAACACCATGGCTGGGCCCCACCCTTGGATGGCCACTGGCTTCAAGGATCCGGAGTTTGAGAGATCCTTCCTGCCCCGGGTCTCCATTCCCCAGCTGCTCTTGCAGGCTCACATCCTGCAGGGGACGAGCAAGAATGGAGAAATCTGGACCACCCCTCCGGAGCTGCCATCCCCCAGGAATGGACCCCCTTGTCCATCATGTGTCCCCCCCTGGGATAGGATCCCCACATGACAGAACATCCTCCCCCCCCCCTCCCCCCCGCCGTGTGACACTCAGTACAAATGGCCTCTTCCTTCTTTGGCAGGACAGAAAAATGAAAGTGTTGGGGGGCACAGCCAGACACCCCCATCCCCCACAGCCTCCCCAGCCCTCTCTGTAGACCCTTCACTGTTACTTGCCCCACTGTGGGGTTCCCCCAACCCATTCCCTACTCAATTGTTTCCCCGAATAATCAAGGAACAAACTGGGGTGTTGTGAAATTGAGGAATCAAAGGGAGGAAATGGAAATGAAGAGTGGAAAAAGCCCCTGGGAGCTGGGGGCACACTGACTGAGAGCCCCTCGGAATCTCCCTGGGGTGACCCCCAGGACATCAGAACACTTTGGGGGCTGTCCTGAGCTGTGGGTCACCCCAAAATTTGAGGCACTCAGGGAAGGGGCTCCAAATCACAGACCCACTGAGCCACTGCCCATCCCTGGCACCCCCATTCCCCTGGGAACCCAACCATGGGACCCCCATTCCTTCAGTCCCCATGTCCCAGGGACCCCATGCCAGTACTCACATTCCCCAGGATCTCCATGGCCCAGGACCTCATTCCCAAGGAACCCTCTCCCATTCATTCCATCCCCAGAAATCCCTCTTACCCCAGAACCTTGATTCTCCCAGGAACCCCCATGCCCACTGGATCCCTCATTCCCCCTGGTACTCTCATCCCTAGGTCAACTATCCCTTGACCCCAAATCCCTGGAGCCCTCATTGTTCTGGGACTCCCATCCCTTAGTTCCCCCAGCCCTGGGCACCCCCATTCCCATGGCACCTCCATCCCTGGTGACACCCTCTTCTCAGAAACCCTATACCCAGGGACCCAATCCCTTGGGCTCCCCATTCCCCTAGAACCCATCCCCGGCTCACCAAACACTCTGTGCCCCTCATTCCTGCTAAGCCCATGTCCCACCTTCTGGCACTCTGTCTTGTCCCCATCCTGTCCCCACCCTGCCCACAGCCTGTCCCCAGCTTGTTGTCACCCTGCCCCCACCATGTGCCACCTACACATGAGGATGAGACCTGACCTCTCTTCCTTCCCCTTTTGCCAAAGAGCCACCACCCAGGGGACAGCCACCCTGGCAGCGAGTGACAGCAAGTCCAGATGTCTGGGGACACCGGGATGGCCGGGAAGGTGGCGCTGCTCCTGGGGGGTGAGTGCCCTGGGCATGGACCTGACACCATGGGGATTGACCCCAGTGAGGCAGAGACCACTGGGGAGGGGGCACAGGGAGAGGGAGAACATGTCAGTCACTGAGGTACGATTCTGCTATGAGGACAGAGAGGTGTAGGGGTCCCTCAATGGGACTGTGCTGTCCCTTTCCCCTCTGCAGCTGAATCACACTGGCCACTACTGCTGTGGGGGCAGGGTGAGCTCCAACGTGTCCTCATGGGCACTCTCAGTGCCAGTGACAGTGACAGTGCACAGTGAGCACCCCACAACTGGAGCTCCAATCTCCGGACCCCACCACCACCTCCCAGCAGACTCACAGTCACAGTCCTTAGCACCCCTCTCCTTCCCAGAGCTCATCTCAGTGCCAGTGCTGGAGGATCCCCCAAGCTCACTGTGGGGTCCCTCCTGAATCTCAGCTGCCTCAGCACCGCCAGCCCCCTGCGGCCCTGAGCCCCTCTCCTGCACGTGTTCTACTGGGACGGGCAGGTGGTGGGGGGCCTGCAGGGGTCCCCGCAGCTGCTGGTGCCCGCTGTGAGGGTCTCCCACTCGGGGAATTACAGCTGCCAGGTGCGCTCCGAGGGGGGGCTGTGCAGAAGAGCAGCGCCCGGCTCCACATCACGGTGCACAGTGAGTGCGGGGATGGGCACGGGGAGTCCTCAGAGACCCCCCGGGTCCCCGTCCTGGGTACCTCCATGTCCCCCTGACGCCTTTATTGTGTCCCTTCACATCTGCCCTCAGTCCCTTCACTCCTCTGTGGTGTGACCCAATACCCAAAGTCCCCCATCACACCAATCCCCCCGTCCCTATCCCCCCACCGCAGCTGCCAGCCCCTCCCTGTGCCTCAGCCTTGTCTTTGTCCCCACAGTGCCCGTGGCCAATGCCACCATCACCCTAAGTCCCCTGTCACATCAAGTGCACGCAGGTGACAACATGACCCTTCTCGGTGCAGGTGGGCTCAGCCCCTGTCACCTTCACCTGGCTGCACAATGGGCAGGAGGTGGCCCAAGGTCCCCTCCTGGAGCTCAGGGCTGTTGATGTGGGACATTCGGGCACCTACCAGTGCATGGCCACCAACCAGCTGGGACAGGATGGACACCAGGCTCTCAGCCCTGAGCTGACCCTGGAGGTGACACGTGGGTCACCCTGGGTCACAGGTGGGGGTCACACAGGGTTACTGGGGTGTTCAGGACCCCCAGGGTTCAGGGTGACCCTGGTGTGTCCCCTCTATCCCCAGCAGTGGCTGTGAATGTTGGCAGGACCCTCCTGTTCCTGCTCCTGCTCCTGGCTGTCATCGGGGGCTGTCACTGGTGGCACCACAGGGGTGGGTGACAATGGGGGGGGGGGATTGGGGTCCTGGAGTGAGGAGGAGCCCCCAGAGTGGACGCAGAGATCAGCAGCACCAAGGGCCCCTGAGCTGGGGAACACTGAGCCTGCAGTGACCTTGGCTGGGGGTCCTGGGGGATATGGGGGGAATTTGGAGAGTCTTGGTTGGGCTCCAGGGCCATCCCGGATGGGCTTTGAGGAACATTGCAGTGGCATTGGGAGTTCCTGGAGGGTTTGGAGAGCTCCTAGAGGGCTGTGCAGGGATGTTGGAGGATCTTTTTGGGTCCTGTGGGAGTTTGGGGATCCCCCTCTCTGCCATGCTTGGGGTTCTGGGGGCTCAGAGGGTTGGGGGCACCAGGGGGACTGGGGGCACTGCGGTCATACAGAAGTTCCGGGAAGTTCAGGGGTCATCAGAGTGTCCTGGGGGAATCAGGGGTCCATTGGGAATCAGGGCTGCGGTGGGGATTTGGGGGTCCCGTGGGTGGTTGGAGCTGCCGAGGTCCCAGGAAGAATCAGGGGTCCCGGTGTCCCCACGGTCACCCCCTCCCCTTTCCCTTGCAGCCGCCAGGAAGCTCCAGGACAAGTGAGTGGGGGGCTCGGGGTAGGACTCCCCGTTCCCCCTCCTCAAACACCATGCAGACCCCCCCATCCCCACAGGATCCCCCTGGAGCAGGGGGCTGTGCTCAGCACCCACATCATGGGCACTGAGTGGGCAGTGGGAGAATTCCAGGGTGGTACAGGGACACATCACCAACATGTGTCACCCCCCCTACCAGGTCCCCACAACCAGTGTCACTCTCAGGGCCCCCACAGGTGTCCCCCAGCCCTGCCCCACCTCGGGATCCACAAGTGACTAACATAGAGCTGTCGGGACCCCAGGAGGGACAGCGGGACCCCTGTGACTACGAGAGCGTGCTGTGACACTGGGGGCACTGGGGGCCATTGGGGGCATCGATTCCCCTCAGGGGTCTCTTCTTCCTTTTCACTGCACCCCATGGGGCTCCTCATTCCCTCTACCAGTTTTGGAGGAGCACACAACGTTTTTCCGTCTTATTGTACTCAAAATTCAGTTTTTTGGTCAAACTGTGTGAGAAACAAGGCTCACTCTGTACATTTCTTAAATGGTTAATGAGGGATAAAAGGGTCAGTAAACAGCGTGCTGGGTGCTTGGCAACTGCCAGAGGCACATGGATAACTACTGCAATTCTTCTTACATACCTTTTCATTGTATTGGTGAAATACATACTCAGGAGTGTTATACATATTCAAACATTCTTTTCAGTTCACATGTTCCAGGAATCCTTATGCTTGGTTTGAGCCTTGATTCATTTTCAAAAAGTACATGCCAAACTGCAGATTAAATTTATATATTTCATGTCCTCACAAGACCCCCCTGTTCTGCGGTTTGACAGTTCTTGATAGCCCAAGAGTCAGTGGTAAGTTCCTCTTTGCATTCTCTTTTTTGATGTTTATTTATTTGATACTTTTCAATGTGTTCTTCTCATACAGATGAGATACTCCACCAGTACATTAAATCAACATTAGCTATTTCACAAAATTATTTTACTTATTCTCACCATTGTCACTTAGTTACACAAATAAAGGCATTAGCTACTTATGCAACAGTTAATGTTTCAAGGCACATTGTCTCTATCTTGATATTTTGGGAGAGCCTAAACTATAATGTGTTTATCACACTAAAATATATGTTCTCCACAGGGATTAGGGTAAACAGGCTGACAAATTGTCAAATCAAAAGCAGTGAAAAACTGATTACAATCTGTATTATATCAAAATAATTTGGAAAAACCAATAGAATCGGGAAAGCCAATGACTACATTGTTATTCACAACAGGCAGAAGGTGTATTGAAGGGTTTATCTGACTTATCCCGCTCTGATATTGTCAGCAATAAATTCAATTCATATCTCTAATTCCGAGGCAGTTTTACCCGTGACAGGATTTGATGAGTGATCTCTCCTGGTCCTTGTCTCAACCCAGGAACCCTTTGCTCAATTTTCTCTCCCCATCCAGGTGTGGAGGGCAGTGAGAGAGCGGCTGTGGGGGGTGTGGGGCATGCGGCCTCTGTCCATCCATGGCAAGGCAGGGAGGAGGAGGAGGGTCCAGGTCAAGATGTTGAGCAGATTGGTGTGGGATTTGCAGTAGTTTTGTGGTACACTTAGTCCTCTACCAAGAGGAGCAAATGATCAATTGCTGCATTTCCAGACTGGTTCCCTCACAGCTGCACCTGCAGGGGAGGTTTCCATCCATCCTTGCTCTGAAAACCATCAAAGGCCCTGGCAGAGCCACTGCTTGGGCTCCCTTTGGGGTTTGTGCTTCTTGCAGGGCTGAGCAAACCACAGGCAGGCCTTTTTCCACCCACAGAATTCTCACCTCTGCAGCAGCTCCACACACCCAGACCCCCTCAGAATATGTCTGGGGTGACCCCCAGGCCACCAGCACCTGGTGGAGGCTGTGCTCAGCCCTGGGTCACCCCAAAATCTGAGGCACTCAGGGAAGGAGCTGGGACCTATGGGTCCACCCAGCCACTGCTCATCCCTGGCACCACCATTCTCCTTGAAATCAAATCATGAGTACTCCATTTCTTATGTCCCCACCCTCTCTGAAACCCATATCCCAGTAGAGATATTCCCCAGGAACTCCATGGCCCAGGAGCCCTCATTCCCAAGGAACCCTCTCCTACTCATTCCATCCCCTGAAATCCTCCTTTACCCAGGACCTTGATTCTCTCCGGAACCTCCCATTCCCATGGGAACTCCCATTCCCCCAGCATCCCCCTCCCATGACCCCAAATCCCTGGAGCCCACGTCCCCCTGGGACTCCCATCCCTGAGTCCCCTCAGCCATGGCAACCCCATCCCCAGTGACTCCTCCTCCTCAGCTCCCCCATTTCCAAGGACCACAATTCCTTAGGGACCCCCCATTCCCCTGGACACCCATTCCTGGGACCCCAAACCCCCTGAGCCCCACACTCCTGGGAACCCCATGTCCCACTGTGTCACCTCCAGCTTTGTCCCCATCCTCTCCCCTCCCTGCCCACAGCCTGTGCCCAGCTTGTGGCCACCCTGCCCCCACCAAGGGCCACCTATGCATGACGTGACCTCACTTCCTTCCTCTTTGGCCAAAGAGCCACCACCCAGGGCAGAGTCACCCCTGGCAGTGTGTGACAGCCAGTCCACATGGCTGGGGACTGCCGGATGGCCGGAAAGGTGGCACTGCTCCTGTGAGGTGAGTGCCCCGGACACGGGCCTGACACTCCAGGAATGGGCAGGGAAGCGGGCACAGGGGGGCTGTGGGATCCCCTGAGGTCCCCAATGCCAGCAGTGCCAGTCCATGTTACCCACAGTGGACCAGAGTGGGAACAGGGATGTAGGGTGGCTTTGGACACAGGAACAGGGAGGCAGGAATTTGGGGATGGGGATGTGAGGACAGGAATGTGGGGACTGGCATCTTTTGGCTGAGGTATCTCTGTGCATAGTGAGAAGTAAATGGGAATACAGGGACTGGAGGGGACAAGAACAGTGAGGATGTAGCCATGGGGATGGGATTATGAGCTGGTGGGGGTTACCTGGGCCACCATGTGCTGTGTCTGTGGTGTCCTCAGGCCCAGGGTGTCCACAGTGACCCCATGTTCTGCCTCAGCCCAGAGTGGCCTCAGTGTCCCTGCTCCCAAAGTGTCTGTGCCTCATGCATGTGGTGCACGGGTGGCTGTGACACAGACATGTACCCCTGCCTCTCAAAATCTTTTGGGGAGCACTTCCATGCACTTTCTCAAAAGAACTGCTGTCCCCATGGGGACTGTCCTCACACCCTGTACCCCTGTGCTGCTGTCTCCCTGTTCCACCCTCACCCAGCCCTGTCCCTTCTCCCTTCCAGCCCAGACCCTCGGCCTTGCTGGTGAGTCCTTGGGGGATGCCATGGCCCTACCATGCTGTCCCCAGCCCCACGCTGGTCCTGGCAGGCTGGTGTCCCCTTTCGCTCACAGGTGCCCAGACCACCCAGATCCTGGTGGAGCCTCCTGGAGGCTGGCGGCGCTGTGGGACTGGGTGACACTGACCTGCCAGGGCTCGGTGGTCGCCGGTGCCACCACCTGGCACAAGGACAGGCAGCACTGGTGGCAGGGACAGAACACCGCCAGTGTCACCGAGACTAGCCACTACATTTGTGACAGACCCGGCAGTGGGCTCAGCCTCCCTGCAAGAGTCTTAAACGGTGAGGGGATGTTTGGGTGTCCCCAGGCTAGCACACGCAGGGACCCCGATGACTCTGCGTGGGCTTCGCTCCATGGGTCACCTCCTGTGTTACCAGATCCTGTCCCCTGCTGAGGGGACATCCCAGAGCATCCAAGTGTGGGTGGAAATTGTTTTGGAATCGGGGAGCCCTGTGAACAGGGTGTGATCCAATGGGGGTGTCCCAGTGCTCTCCCCCAGACTGGCTGGTGCTGCAGGTAATGGCACAGGCACTACTGGAGGGGGACACGGTGACACTGCTCTGCCAGGTCTGGCAGGACAGCACGTTTACCTCGACGTCCTTCACCGAGAGGAGATGGAACTGGAGGGTGCTCCGTGGTGGGACCGAGCTGTCCGTGTCCCCTCTGCAGCTGCACCACAGTGGCCACTAAATGTGCAGGGGCTGGGTGGGATCCTGGGGGTGAAAGGAGTCAGCGCCAGTGCCAGTGACAGTGCAGAGTGAGCACCCTACAGCCACCACCCTGACACCCCCACTGCCCTTCCCCAGAGACTCGGGTTCTCAAATTTCCCTCTCCTCCCCTTCCCAGAGCTCTTCTCGGTGCCGGTGCTGGAGGGTCTCCCTGATCCCACCGTCGGGTCCCCTCTGACTCTCAGCTGCCTCAGCAGCCCCGGCCCCCTGCAGCCCTGAGGCCCCCTCCTGCACGTGTTCTACTGGGACAGGCAGGTGGTTGTGGGCCATCAGGGGTCCCTGCCGCTGCTGGTGCCCACTATGGGGGGCTTCTCCTCGAAGAATTCCATCTCCGAGGGCGGGGCCATGCCGAACAGCAGCACTCGACTCTGCATCACGGTGCCCAGTGAGTGCGGAGATGGGCACGGGGAGCACCCAGAGAGCCCCCAGGTCCTCTGGTTGGGCACCTCCGTGTCACCCTGAAATATTTCTTTTGTCCCCCCACCTCTGCCCTGGGTCCCCTCACTCCTCCGCGATGTGACCCCATCTCCAACATCCCCCACCACACCCATCCTCCTGTCCCTATCCCCCCACATCAGCTTCCAGCCCCTCCCTGTGCTCTCAGCCCTGTCTGTGTCCCCGCAGTGCCCGTGGAAAATGCCACCATCACCCCCAGTGTCCTGGAGGTGACACCGTTGGACACAGGGACACACAGGGACACAGGTGGGGTCACTTAGGTACACCAGGGAGTGCAGAACCCTTGGGGTGATGGGTGATCCTGATATGTCCCCCTTTGTTTCTTACAGTGGCCGCAGGGGCCAGTGGGGCCCTTTTGTTCCTGCTCCTGCTCGTGGGTGTCATTGTGGCCTGGCACCGGTGGCACCGTGTGGGTGGGTGACAATGAGGGATGGGGGTCATGGAGAGGGGTGTGAAGGGCCCCAGAGAAGGGGGGCCCATAGGGTGGCACCCACAGCCCCTGGCTTGGGAGGGGCTGAGCCCTCAGTGGCCATGGTTCAGAGCTGTTGGAGGGTCCTGCAGGGAGGTTGGGGGTTCTGTCAGGGGTCCCCCTCTCTGCCAGGCTCAGGGTTCTCGGGGCTCAGGGTGTTGGTGGAAGTGTGGTGGTTCAGGGATAGTGGGAGGGTATCAGGGATACTGGGGTGCCTGGGGAGAATTATGTGTCTGGTGATGGTTCAGCATTCCCAAGGTTGGATGGGGGCCCCTGGGTCTCCAAAGTCACACCTCCAGTTTTCCTTTGCAGATGCCAGGAAGCACCAGCAAAGGTGAGTGCAGCCTCCAGCCATGATTCACCTTTTACCCAAACTCCCAGCACCTTCCATCCCCTTTCCCACACCCCCTTATTCCCACAGGGCCCCCCAAGACCCACTGGCACTCCAAGTGGAGGATCCTCAGGCATTGTATGTGGAGCTGCAAAGACAACCGTGGGAACCCAGTGACATCTATGACAATCTACACCAAATGTTGTGATGCTCTGGGAAGCGGGAGGCACTGGGTGACACTGGGAGTGCTTCCTCCATTGCTCCCGTGATCGCCCATCCTTCCAAGGGAGGTAGTCATGGGTCAGGGGAAGGCTACACCGGGCACCCTGTGCTCCCCATTTCCTCTCCCAGTACCCCCCAGTACTCCCCCATTCTTTGCCGGTACCTGCAGGAGCTCCCCAGCCCCATCCAAGTGCCCAAGTACCCTCAGGGACTGCCCCATTCTCTCCCCACTACTGTGCTTGCAGTACACCCAGGGCTTCCCCATTCCCCCTCCCACTACCCCTGTCCCATGCCACTGGAAAAGGGGGAGTCGGGGAAGATTCTTGCTGAAAGGTTACTAAGGTGAAAATGAAGCACAAAGATGGCAATATGATATCAGAGAACTGTTTATTGATAAAGGAGGGTAAGTGTTCTTCCGAAGGGGGAGAGAAGGGAGTAGAAAGGGAAAAGGATAGAGAGAGAAACAGAAGACAGGGACAGCGTTACCGCAAGAAGCTCAGGCGCTCTGTGGGCATCAGCTGGGCAGATGGAGTGTGTGTGCTGCAAGCCAGGGCGAGCCCACATGGCTTTTGTGAGTGGCTGGGCGTGATTTCCAAGGACGGCACCTGCGTGTCTCTGGCATGGGCGAGTGATGGCTGCAGGCTGGCTGCTGCGGGCTGGCTGCGGGCTGGTGCTGCGGCACTGGTGGCTCTGGGCTGGCTGCCGCGGGCTGGGGCTGCGGTGGGCAGGTGCAGCAGGCTCGGTGCTGTGGGCAGCATAGGAAACGTGGCAGAGGCAGCGGGTGGGTGCAGGCAGCATCTGCTCCATTGGGGAAAGCAATGAAGGAACGTCCAGGACAAGCAGGAATGAGCTGCCTCGGGGAAGCAGCAAAGCAGGGAAGAACAGATGCGGACAGAGAAGAAGGACTACCGTGAGGAAAAGGCGGTGTGGGGGCAGTATCAGTGGTATTTTTGCCCAACGACCAACAGGAAGTATGCATCTGACTCCATCTTTTCAGAAGGCTAAAGTGTATTATATTACATTACATCTAAACCAAATCTGCCAAGCACTCATCTGCACTCCACTGCACACAATCTCATGACTGTCAGCCAACAGTTCCCCACACACACACACATCTGGATTCAACCGGTCAGTGAATCAAAACACTTACACCAGAATCCAATCACCAATTCCCTTCAGGTAAACAATCTTCCACAATTCATTCCACGTGTGAACAACACAGGAGCAGAAAATGAGATAAGAATTGTTTAGATCATTCTTTGATTCTCTCACTGCTTCTCCCAGGTTATGAGAATGTGAATCCCACAGGGGAGGAGGGCCAAACTGACCCTCTGTGCAAGCCCCTGATCCCTGCAAGAAACCCGAAGCAAAACACTCCTGTTGTGTCAGAGTTAGCTGCTTTTATTTGCAAAGGCTCCTCCCACTGCCTGATTTCCTGGGTATTTTTTCATAGATATTTTTCCTCGGGCATCTGTCCCACCAGCCAGTGGGGGTCACTCATAGCCTGATCAGCTTTCTCTCCGCTGATTCTCTGTTGTGTGAAGCCTTGCCAGGGACAGGGTTCCCAGCACATGTAAAACCCACAGAGTCATTTTTCACCTCATGTGCAGCATATGTTGGGACATAAATCAAAATCAGATTTGTTTCTCTTAAGCCCAGTGTGCTTAGTGGCTCTGCAGTCCCCATCCCAGTGCTCCCACTAAGGTGGCTTACTGGTGCCCATCCCAGTTCCAAGGAGGCACAGGACCTGGTTCCTGCTCCTGGGACAAAAATGCAGCTTTTTGGTTAAACTGGCAGAAATGGTGTTTCTTTGTTCAGCTGTGTCAAGGAAGCTGAACAAGGGGGGAACCTCCTATGGAATGGAAAATACGACCCCCTTCTCTCTGAACTATTGTAATTTTGAAATTACAGGGCTTTTAGGTAAAGATGTGGGAACAGCAATAACAGTTATTTACGGGTATATATTGACAGAAACAAGTTAATGGAAGTTGACTTTTACTGGATATTATATGAATAGATATTACATTATTGATTATACTGTTGATTAAATACTGCGATGTTGTTCAGATAGTGAAAAGTATTATGGAGTGGCTGATGTTGTTGTTGTGGCCATCCAAGGGTGGGGCCCAGCCATGGCCCAGCCCCACTGCACAGGGATGGCCATTGCCCAGCCCTGCTCTGGCCAGCCCCAGATGGCAGCCAGGACTCGAAGGTCCCCCCTGTCCCCTTGGCTTTGATTCTGGCAGCTTTAGATCTGCTGCAAAGATGAGAATTCTTTGGGTGGAAAAAGGCCTGCCTGTGGTTTGCCCAGCCCTGCAAGAAGCACAAAACCCAAAGGGAACCCAAGCAGTTGTTCTGTGAGGGCCTTTGATGGTTTTCAGAGCAGGGCTAGCTGGAAATTCCCCCCTGCAGGGGCAGCTGTGCAAGAAACCAGTCCAGAAATGCAGCAATTGATAATTTTGTCCCTTGCAGCAAGGGTCTGAGATAGCCCCAAAAGCCTTGCATATCCCGCAACAATCTGCTCAACAACCTGATCAGGTCCCTCCTCCTTCCTGCCTCAAACCTGCAGCCCTTTAGAATGTCCTGGGAAGAGTGTTTGGCTTCTGGCCATGGCTGCCAGAAAAGAGGGAAAAGTGTGGAAATATTGAGCTGTGGCTCTGGCTGCAGCTGTGGTGGGGCTGCGGGGAGGGATGCTGTGTGGATTCCAGGTGTCCCCAAAGCTGCTCCATCCCTGCCCTCCTCACCTGATCGAGAGGCTGAGGGTTTGCAGGAATTGTGGTGTAAAGCCACCAGAGGTGCTGCTGTGGACCCGAGATGAGCCTGAGACCAGGCGCTGCCTTCCTTCCATTCAGGATCATGGAGAGCAGCCACGGGTGTTGCGCAGGGCGTGTGCCTGCCCCCGGGACACTGCTACGCTGCCAGTGGGCACTGGGATCCAACCTGCTGCCCTGGCGGCTCCTGCCCGCTGCTGGTGGTGGTGCCGAGACCGATTGGTGCCCGTGAGTTTGCAAAAGGAGCGATTTCCCCTCCTGCCTCCCGTCCGAGGCTGCCATGGCCCCTGAGGGGATGGAGCGTGGCCGGGGCGCCCCCTGGTGGCCGGGAGTGCTCCCTGCTGCGCCCCCTGCTGGCCGCAATTATAACTGCCACAGAAACCAACAGCGCTGAGGGGGAGGGAAAGTTCTGGGTTTGTGTGGTTGGTTCTGTTCTGGTTTATAAATTTCCCCGTGAAGAGCTGTTATTCCTTTTCCTACAGTTCTGCCTAGAAAACCCATCATCTTTGAAATTATAAAGAGTTTGTGATATGGGTCTTCTTTCCTTTCCAGGAATGTTCCCACTTTCCTGGGCACACAATTTTCATTTAAAGGAGTTGCCAACTCATGCATTTCAGTGTGGATGGGACAGACACCCCAAGAGAAGAAACAGTCAGGGACTTGGCCACCTCATGCTTTGTCCTTTAAGCCAGTTGGACCACCCAGGGCCCTCTCCCCAGGTGGCACTTAAGGTCACCAGGCCACTCCAGAGCTGGCTTTGTCAAGCGTCACACTGTCCCCAATGTGCCATGGCTGACAGACTGATGGACAGATGGGGCCCTGTCTCACCAAAAGCAAGGTCTGGCCCAGCCCTGCCACACATAGCTTTTCCAAAATGTCTCCAGAAATCAAATTTTTTCTGGTCTCTGAGACAGCACCCTGTGCCATGGCCTGAACCCAACTGTCCTGGAAAAGGGGGAGGCTCAGGGACCCCCTCAGGGCATTTGTGAGATCCTGGTGTGGGGAACATGGCACAGGAGGGGTTTGTGACAGGGGACAAGAGAATCCAGAGCCACCTGAAGGCCACTTTGACCATCAGAGCAAGGAAGGTCCAGGGCTCTGCCAGGTTTCTCTGGTGGAGAAAACGTCATGGGGGAGGGGGTGGGGGGAGGGTTTGGGGATTGTTCTTTGTTGGTGGCTTTTCCTGGAAACTATTCCTTGTGTGACCATTTGGACTCTGAACCTTGTTGCTGTTGCTGTTGGTTTTATTTGCTCTCATTGCTGTTTCAGGAAATTGTTCTTCTCTCAGCTCTTTGGGATCTTCGTGCCTCCATGGGAGCAGCAGGGAAATGGGCAGCAGCCCGTGTTTTTTTGTGGCAGTGCAGAACTGGGGAATCCCATTCCTAAAGCCCCACAAAGCTGAACAAAAACCATCTCTGCCAATTTAACCAAAGAGCTACATTTTGGAATAAATAAGAAGGAAATGGGTCAGGTGCTCCCTGGAACTGGGAGGAGCCTGGGAAGCCATGGGTATACTGGGAGCACTGGGAGGGGGAAAAGGGGAGGACTAGGGGCCCTGTGCAGCCCCCCTGACACGTGATCATCACCACAGGCAGGATGGGCCACCATGGGAGCCATGGGATGGGGACTCCCATTGTACCCCATTGTCACAGCGCATTCTCATGGATGTCACTGGTGTCCTGCAGTCACCCATGTGGTCCTGGCAGCTCTGTGTGGGTCACCTGGGGGTCCTTGGGGGGGACAGTAAGAGACACCTGGCTTGGTGTGACACCCATGGGTGACATGGTCGTGTCCCCACCCATCCCCCATACTCACCCCCTGCCCCCTCATGTCCAGCCTGTCCCCCCCCCTCCAGGGGATAAGGGGGTTCTGGGGGCCCCTGGGGGGATAAGGGGGGTTCTGAGGGGCATCTGGGGAAGGGGTCAGGGAAGAGCCATGGCTGGAACACCCCACTCACCTGTCCTGGGATTTCCTGAGAGCTGCAAGAAAAAGAGGATGGGCTGATCATGGGGTCCCCTGGGCCTCAACCCCACCTGGGACATTTAAATGCCCACTGGAGCCCTGAGCCCCCACCAGACACTGATTTCTACTGGACTCCCAGGCCCCTGCACCCAAAAGCACCCCTGAGCAGCCCCAGAACACCTGAGGCACCCAGGTACTCCAACCCCCTCCCCAGGAACCCTGAACCACTGAGCACACTCAAGCCTCAAGGAACCCCAAAAATGGAATTCAGGGAAGACCCCAAACTGCTCCAGGATCCCTGAAGAGCTCTCCACATCCCTGCACAACTCTCCAATACCACCCTAAAAGCCCCCAGGAGATCCCAATGTCACGCCAATACTCCTCAAGGCCCTTCCTGGGACAGCCCAGGACCCTCTGAAAGGCCCCCAAAGACAAGGTCACTGGGGGCTCAGCTTCCTCCAGCTCAGGGGCTTTGGGTGATGCCCCAACTACCCCCCCAGTGTATGGGGCTTTCCCCCGATTCTTGTAGGACCTTGTGCCACACCTATTGTCACTCACCCCAGTGGTACCACCAGTGACAGCCCTCGATGACGGCCAGGAGCAGGAGCAGGAACAGGAGGGTCCTCCCAACATTCACACCCACTGCTGGGGACAGAGAGGACACATTGGGGTCATCGTGAACTGCAGGAGTCCTGACCACCCTGGTGACCCCATGTGACCCCACCTGTGACCCAGGGTGACCCACGTGTCACCTCCAGGGCCAGCTCAGGGCTGAGTGCCCAGAACACGCAGTGCCCGTCCTGTCCCAGCTGGTTGGTGGCCACGCACTGGTAGGTGCCCGAATGTCCCACATTGATGTCCCTGAGCTCCAGGAGGGGACCCTGGGCCCCCTTCACCTCCTGCCCATTGTGCAGCCAGGTGAAGGTGACAGGGGCTGAGCCCACCTGCACTGAGCAGCGCAGGGTCACGTTGTCACCTGCATGCACCTGGTGTGCCAGGGGGCCGGGGGTGATGGTGGCATTGGCCACGGGCACTGTGGGGACAGAGACAGCGCTGGCACCGGGCCAGGTGGGATGGGGGTGCTGTGAGTGGGGTCACCCCCAGCCTGAGGGTCCCGCTTTCCCAGGATAGTGACATTCAGGGGGTCACTCTCGGCCCCTGTTACTGATTACTGACTGTTAACACTGTCCCCGTTACTGATCCGGCACCAGTACTGGCCGCTGTCATTGTCCCCAATGTGGCGCACCTCCAGGTGGGGCCCGTTCCTGGCAGTGCCCCTGAGCCCTCCCGGTGCCAGGAGAAGGACAGAGGACCTGTCCTCGTGGCCACCGTGCAGCTCACCACCAGGCTGTCCTCGAGTGCCACCTGTCCTCCGGGGGGCTGTGCTGACAGGGATACCCCCAAGGGCGGGACACCTGCAGGAGCGGGGGGACAGCTGTGGACAGTGAGGGACCTGGGTGGTCGGGGAGGGGCAGGAGGATACCAGTTAGGGAGAGGGGGGACAGAGATGGGGGGGGGGATTTTAAAAAGGGGGATGGGGGGTTCTGGGAAGGGAATCCTGAAGAGGGATGGGGGTGACACCAGGGAGGGTTTGGGGACACGGGGAGACCATGGTCGGACCTGGGGAATGTGTGGGGACTTCAGAGGGGGGTGGAGGGATGCAGGGAGGGGTCAGGGGATCCAGTGAGGGATGAGAGGACACAAGCCAAGAATGGAGGGACCTGAGGAGGGACCCAGGTCAGCAATGGCAGGACAAGGAAAAGGTGCCAGGGAAGGATGGGGGTACCCATGTGGGGTCCGGGGAGGGACCAGAGAAAGGAACAGGGAAGCCAGGGAGGGATACGGGAAACTTAGGTGCCACAGGTCAGATGTCAGGAAGGACTGGGAGTCCCCAGGCAGGGCTGGGGGAGCCGTGGAGGCTGTGGGGGGCCCCCGTGCCCATCCCCGCACTCACTCTGCGCAGTGATATAGAGCCGGGCGCTGCTCCTCCGCATGGCCCCACCCTCGGATTGCACCTCACAGCTGTAATTGCCCGAGTGGGAGACCCCCACGGCGGGCACCAGCAGCTGTGGGGACCCCTGTGTGTCCCCACCACCTGCTCATTCTGGTAGAACACGTGCAGGAAGGGGGCTCAGGGCCGCAGGGGGCTGGGGGTGCTGAGGCAGCTGAGGGTCAGGGGGGACCCCTCGGTGAGCTTGGGGGGACCCTCCAGCACTGGGACCGAGAAGAGCTCTGGGAAGGAGAGGGGAGGGGGATTTTTGAGCCTGAATCCCTGGGGAGGGACTGTGGGGGTGTCAGGGTGGGGGCTGTGGAGTGCTCACCATGCTCTGTCACTGTCACCGGCACTGACTGCCATGACTTCTCTGATGTCCCGAATTTCACCCGGCCCTTGCAGCTGTTGCTGCCACTGTGGTTCAGGTGCAGAGGGGGCAGGGACAGCTCGGTGCCATCAAGGAGCCTCCCCAGTTCCTTTCCCTCTAGGTAGAAGGACGCTGAGGTGACCGTTCTGTTCCACGAGATCCGGCAGCGCAGTGTCACCGTGTCCCCCTCCAGCAGCGCCTGCCCCGCACCTGCAGCACCAGCCAGGCTGGGGGACAGAGGGGACCTGTCACACCTGATGGCACCAGGACCCCTGCATTGTGTCACACCCAGCACACCAGGGGTCTGCAGTTACCTCACGGTTTCCCCCACTGTGGGATTCTCTGGGATGTCCCCAGAGCAGGGACAGGCTCTGGTCACACAGGAGGTTCTCCATGGAGCGGAGCCCACCCAGAGCCATTGGAGTCCCCGTGGGTGCCAGGCTGGGGACACCCAAACCCCCCTTACGTTGTAAGACTATCACGAGGGGGCTGCGTCCAGTGCCGGGTCTGTCACACCAGTAGGTGCCACTCTCGGTGACAGTGACGCGCTCCTGTCTCTCCTGCCACAAGCGCTGCCCGTCCTTGTACCAGGTTGTGGCACCGGTGGTCCCCAAGCCCTGGCAGGTCAGTGTCACCCGGTCCCACAGCACCGGTGGTGTCCAGGGGGCCTCTACCAGGAGCTGGGTGGTCTGAGCACCTGTGGGTGACAGGGGACACCAGACTGCCAGGGCCACCAGGGAGCTGGAACATCAGGGTTGGGCCATGGCATCCCCCGAGAACTCACCAGTGAGGCCGAGGGTCTGGGCTGGAAGGGAGAAGGGACAGGGTTGGGTGAGGGTGACACTCCCGGGACAGCAGCACGGGGGCATGGAGTGTGGGGCGGTTCCTGAAATGTCTCAGTGGGGGTAGAGGAGTGGCACAGATGTCTTGAGGACAGAGACACAGCAGCCCGCCCTTGCTCAGGCATAGAGACACTGTGCTGGCACAGGTCATCCCTGACAGCCTCAGAGCCACATCCCCATGGCCCTGTGCCCATGGTCCATTTCCGATGGCACCTGTCCCCATGGCCCATCAACATGGTGTTTGTCCCCTTGTCCCTGTCCCTGCATTCCTGTGTTCCTGTCCTGGTCCCCACAGCTGCCCCAGCCCCAAGGTTCCTTCTGCCACATCCTTGTCCCCACATCTTCATCTCCCTGTCCCCACATTCCTGTCTCCTGTTTCTGTCCCCAGAGCTAACCCACAACTCTGGTCACACTGGGCTCCATGCCCTGCTGGCATTTTGGGACCTAAGGGGACCCTGCAGCCCCCCTGTGCCCCTCTCCCCTCCCCATCCTCGGGATGTCAGGCCCGTGCCCGAGGCACTCACCCCACAGGAGCAGCGCCACCTTCCCGGCCATCCCGGTGTCCCCAGCCATGTGCACTGGCGGTCACTCATTGCCAGGGGTGGCTCTCCCCTGGGTGATGACTCTTTGGCCAAAGGAGAGGGAAGGGAGGTCAGGTGTCACCCTCATGCGTAGGTGGCACCTGGTGAGATCAGGGATGCCACAAGCTGGGGACAGCCTGTGGGCAGGGTGGGGATAGGATGGGGACAAGGCTGGGTGGGACACAGTGGGACATGGGGTCTCCAGGAGTGGGGTCTCAGGGGGTTTGTGGATGTGAGGATGGGTGTCCAGGGGAATGGGGGGTCCCAGGGATGGGGTCCCTGGGAATGAGGGTGCTGAGGAGGGGGAGTCACTGGGAATGGGGCTCCCCACAGCTGAGGGGTCTCAGGGATGGGAGTGCCAGATGAACATGATTTCCAGGGATTTGGGGTCATAGGATGGGGATGCTGGGGGAATGGGGGATCCTGTGGGAATGGAGGTCCTGTGAAAATCAAGGTCCTGTGGGAAGGGAATTTTAGGGATGGAATGAACAGCAGAGGGTTCCTTGAGAATGAGGGATCCTGGGGAATGTGAGTACTGGGATACGGGTTCCAGAGAGGGGGAGACATAAGAAATGGGGTACCCATGATTTGATTTCCAGGGGAATGGAGGTGCCAGGGATGGGCAGTGGCTGGGTGGGCCTATGGGTCTCAGCTCTTTCCCTGGGAGCCTCAGATTTTTGGTGACCCAGGGCCCAGCACAGCCCCACAAGGCGCCAGCAGCCTGTGGGTCACCCAAAACAGATTCTGAGGGGTTCTGGGTCTGTGAAGCTCCTGGAGCAGTGGTGAGAATTCTGTGGGGGAAAAAGGCCTGCCTGTGGTTTGCCTAGCCCTGCAAGAAGCACAGACTCCAAAGGGAGGCCAAGCAGTGGCTCTGCAAAGACATTTGATGGTTTTCAGAGCAGGGCTGGCTGGAAACCTCTCGCTGGGAAGGGCAGCTATGAGGGAACCAGCCCGGAAATGTGGCAATTGATCATTTGTTCCTCTTTGTAAGGGACAGAGAGAACCACAAAACTACGGCACAATCCACAACATTCTGCTCAACATCCTGACCTGGATCCTCCTTCTTGAACAAAACCTGCAGCCTTCTGGAACCCCATGGAAAAAATGTTTGGGTTTGGGATGTGCCCGCCCGATAAAAGGGAAAAATGCAGAAATACTGGCAGGGGCTCTGCCCCATGGCCGTGGTGGGGCAGTGCGGAGGGATTCTGTCTGGATTCCTGGTGGCCCCAAAGGTGCTCCTTCGCTGCCCTTTTCGCCTGAGTGAAAGGCTGAGGATTTGCAGGAATTGTGGTATAAAGCCACCAGAGGTGCTGCTGTGGACCTGAGACCTGCCTGGGGTCAGGTGCTGCCTTCCTTCCATTCGGGATCATGGAGAGAGTTTGTGCGTGTTGCGCAGGGTGTGTGTCTGGCCCCGGGACACTGATACGCTGCCAGTGGGCACTGGGATCCAACCTGCTGCCCTGGCAGCTTCTGGCCATTGCCGGTGGTGGTGCCGGGACCAATTGGTGCCCGTGAGTTTGCAAAAGGAGTGATTTCCCCTCCTCCCTCCCGTCCGAGGCTGCCATGGCCCCTGAGGGGATGGAGCTGGACCGGGGCGCCCCCTGCTGGCCGGGAGTGCTCCCTGCAGCGCCCCTGCTGGACGCGGTTTTAACTGCTACAAAAACCAACAGCGCTGAGTGGGAGGGAAAGTTCTGGGTTTGTGTTCTGTTCTGGTCTATAAATTTTCCAGAAAAGAGCTTTTATTCCTTTTCCTGTACTTTTTCCTGGAAGCAACACCATATTTGAAATTACGAAAAGTTTTAGACACGGGTCTCCTTTCCATTCCAGGCACGTTCCCACTTTCCTTGGCAGATAATTCTCATTTAAACCAAGACACCAACTCCTGGGTTCCAATGTGGATGGGACAGACACCCCAAGAGAAGAGAGGTTCAGGGACTTGGCCACCTCATGTTCTTTCTTTAAAGCCAATTGGGCCACCCAGGGCCGTCTCCCCTGGTGGCACTTCTGGTCACCTGGTCACTCAGGACCTGACTTTGACAGAGCATCACACTGTCCCCACTGTGCCATGGCTGACAGACTGGTGGACGTTTGGGGCCCTGTCTCAGCAAAAGCAAGGCCTCACCTACCCTTGCAACACAGCTGTTCCAAAATATTTCCAGACATAAAACTTTTCCTGTCTCTGACAGCTGGTCCTGTGCCCTGGCATGATTGTGACTGCCCTGGGAAAGGAAGAGGCTCTGGAACCCCCACAGGTCCTTTGTGAGATCCTTGTGTGGGGAAAAGGGCAGAGGAGGGGTTTGGGACAGCAGACAAGAGAATCCAGAGCCTCCTGAAGGCCACTTTTGCCATCAGATCAAGGAAGTTACAGGGCCTTGCCAAGTTCTACTGGTGGAGGAAACGTGCTTAGGGGAAATATCTGGGGTTTGTTCCTTATTGGTGGCTTTCCCTGGAAATTTGTGTGACAATTTTGACTCTGAATCTTGTTGTTGTCGCTGTTAGTTTTATTCTCTCTAGCTGCTGTTTAAGGAAATTGTTCTTCTCTCAGCCCTTTTGGATTTTTGTGTCTCCATGGGGAGGGAGAGGCACATTTTTTAGTGGCAGCACACACATGAGTGGGTGACCATGGGTGGGGACCTCCAGTGCCCCCTAGTTCCACCCAGTGTCACAGCACATTCCTATAGATTTCACCGGGTTCCCGCGGTCGCCCCTGGGGTCCCCGCAGCTGCACTTAGGTCACCTGGGGATCCTGGAGGGTGGTGGCACAAGGGGACACGGCGAGAGACAGAGGCTGTGGGATCTGGGTGGGGTGACACTCGTGGGTGACGTGTCCCTCTGTGTGTGTCCCCCCCGTACTCAACTCCTGCCCTCTTGGTGACCACGACGTGTGTGTACAGCACCTGCCCCTCCTCTGGGGAGGCCGGGGGATCCGGGGGGGTCCTGAAGGAATAAAGGGGATGTGGGGGAGGGAATGGGAGGGCTTGGAGGTTTGGGTAAAATGGGAGAGTGTGGTTTGAGCCCCCCAGTCACCTTTCTTGCTGCTTCCTGGCAGCTGCAGAGGAAAGAGGGAAGGGGTGACTGTGGGGTCCCCAGGGCCCTAAGCCCTCTCAGTATTCCTGAACACCCACTGTACCCTCAATTCCCCTCAGGACCTCCAAGCATCTCTGAAGCCCTCCACAATTCATGAACATCCACAGTGCCCTCGACCAACTCAGCCTCAAGAACCCAAAGCCCAGCAGGGGCAGAGACTCCCAGATACCCCCAGGGCTCCTGAAAGAACCCTCAATATTCCTGCAGGACCCTCCAGTGTCACTCCAAACCCTTCAGGACCCCCAGACATGGTCACAGTTCTGGGGATGTGGGTGCTGCCCTATCGCTCCCCAACTCTGGGGGCCTCTACATCTCCCTGGGACACCTGTCCCCCCATTGTCACCAACCCACACGGTGCCACCGGTGCCAGGTCACAATGACACCCACAAGCAGGAGCAGGAACAAAAGTGCCCCACCGACCCTTGTGGCCACTGCAAGAAACAGAGGGGGACGCATCAGGATCACCCATTAGCCCAGGAGACCAGCACTCCCTGGTGACCCCTTGTGACCCCACCTGTGACCCAGGGTGAGCCAGGTGTCACCTCCAGGGCCAGCTCAGGGCTGAGTGCCTGGAACACGCGGTGCCCGTCTGGTCCTAACTGGTTGGTGGCCACGCACTGGTCGGTTCCTGAATGTCCCACATCGATGTCCCTGAGCTCCAGGAGGGGACCCTGGACCACCTCCTGCCCATTGTGCAGCCAGGTGAAGCTGACAGGGGCTGAACCCACCTGCACTGAGCAGCGCAGGGTCATGTTGTCACCTGCATGCACCTGGTGTGAGAGGGGACCATGGCTGATGGTGGCATTGGCCACAGGCACTGTGGGGACAGAGACAGGGCTGGCACTGGGCGAGGTGGGATGGGGGTGCCGTGGGTGGGGTCAACCCCCAGCCTGAGGGTCCCCCACTCACCCAGGAGTGTCACCCAGGTGACATTCAGGGGGTCGCTCTCAGCCATGCTCTCCCCGTCGCTGACCCTGCACCAGTACTGGCCGCTGTCATTGTCCCCAACGTGGTGCACCTCCAGGTGGGGGCTGATGCCCACCAGTGCCCCTGAACCCTCCCGGTGCCAGGAGAAGGACAGAGGACCTGTCCTCACAGCCACCTCACAGCTCAGCATCAGGCTGTCTCCCAGTGTCACCTGTCTCCCGGGGGGCTGCACTGACAGGGACACCCCCAAGAGTGGGACCCCTGTGGATGGACACAGAAGGGATTGGGGACCCAGGAAGGGTGAGAGACACGGGAGGGAAAGGAAGGGATTGGAGGGAAGCAGAGAGGATCCCAGTGAGCAGAAGGGGACCCTGGGAGGCATGTTGGGACGTAAGGACTTTGGTGAGACCCCATGGAAAGGTGCAGAGACCCAGGCAGAGATGGGGAACCACAAGAGAGACTGAGGAGTCTCAGGGAATGATTTGGGGTTTATAGATAGGCTGGAGGACCCATGGAAGGAAGGGAGAGCAGAGGGTGGAGCAGGGACCTTGGAAAGGGTGGGGAATCCGGGGAGGGCTGGGGAGGACAAAGAGAGGGATGAAGGATCAGGAGGGGGAACTGGACAGTCATGGGGGAAACCAAGAGGGACTTGGGAATTTTTGTATGATCCAGGGAGGAGTAAAGGGAGGGATGAAGGATTCAGGCAGTGATAGGAAATCCTTGGAGGATGTTGGGCTTCCCTGTGCCCATCGTTGCACTCACTGTGTACTGTCACTGTCATCGTCTTCGACATGCTCCACTTTGACACCACTTTGCTCACTCGGCCCTCACATTGGTAGTTGCTGCTGTGGTGCTGCTGCAGAGGGGACAGGGACAGCTCGGTGCCATTGTGGAGCCCCTCTAGATTCTTCCCCTCATGGGAACTGAGTCCCCTCAAGGGACTGAGAGAGCCCCAGAACTACTGCAAATCCCACAACAATCTGCCCAACAATCTGACCTGGACCCTCCTCCTCCTCCCTGCCTTGCCGTGGATGGACCGTGGCCGCATGCCCCGCACCCACCACAGCTGCTCTCTCACTGCCCTCCAAAGTTCGATGGGGAGAGAAAATTGAGCAAAGGGTTCCTGGGTTGAGACAAGGACCAGGAGAGATCTCTCATCAAATCCTGTCATGGTAAAATGACACCGAGGTGACCGTGTTGTTCCGCCAGCTCCGGCAGCGCAGTGTCACCGTGTCCAACTCCAGCAGCGTCTGTGCTGGCACCTGCAGCACCAGCCCGTCTAGGGGACAGAGGGGTCCTGTCGTACCTGATGGCACTGAGACCCTCTAATAGGGTGCACCAGGGGTCCCCAATTCCAACAGGGTTCCCCCACAGTGGGATGTTCTGGGATGTCCCCAGGGCAGGGGACAGGCTCTGGAAACACAGGAGGTGACCCATGGAGCGGAACCAACCCAGAGCCCTTGGGGTCCCTGCAGGTGCCAGTCTGGGGACACCTGAAGCCCCCTCACCATCTGAGACTCTCACAGCAGGGCTACGCCTGGTGCTGGGTCTGTCAAAGGTGTAGTTGCCTCTCTCGGTGACAGTGAGGTGGTCCTGTCCCTGCTGCCCCCAGTGCTGCCCGTCCTTGTACCAGGTGGTGGGCCCTGGCAGGTCAGTGTCACCCTGTCCCACAGCACTGCCGGCCTCCAGGGGGGCTCCACCAGGAGCTGGGTGGTATGGGCACCTGTGGATGACAGGGGACACCAACCTGCCAGGGCCAGTGTATGGCTGGGGACAGCACGGTGGGGCCATGGCATCCCCTGAGGACTCTCCAGTGAGGGACCTGAGGAGGTTTGAGGAGGGACAGGGAGACCCCATTGAATTAGAAGGAGTGCAGAAATTGGGGGGAGCTTGGAAAGGAAGCCCACAGGGGATGGGGAGTTCAGGGAGGAGACACCTGGAGAGGGAGGAGCTGACAAAAGAAAGGGGACCCAGGGAACCACGGAGGAAATGGTGGGATCTGGGGAACTTGCAGGGATCTCAGAGAGGGGTGGGGGGACCCAGGGAGGGGTGAGAGGACCCAGTGAGGGATGGGGGGACACAAGCCAGCAATGGGGGACCTAGGAACATACCTGGGGCAGGTATTGCAGGACACAGAAAAGATGTCTGGGCTGGAAGGGAGAAGGGACAGGGCTGGGTGGGGGTGGCTTTGCAGGGAAAACAGCACAGGGGAAAGGGGTGTGTGGGATGTCCCAAAATTGTCCCTCTGGGGACAGCAGTTCTTGTGGGAAAGTGTGTCTGGGTGGTCCCCAAAAGATTTGGAGAGGCAGGGGGACATGCATGTGTCACAGCCACCCGTGCACCACATCCCTGTGGCACAGACACCTTGGGACCATGGACACTGAGGCCACCCTGGGCTGAGGAAGAACATGGGGACACTGTGGACACCATGGGCATGAGGACACCATGGACACAGCCCATGCTGGCCCAGGTCAACCCCACCAGCTCATGATCCCATCCCTATGATCCCATCCCCATGGCCACATCCTCACATTCTTGTCCCCTTCTATCCCTGAATCCCAGTTCCCTTGTCCCTAAGCGCTGAGCTCCCTGAGCCCAAAGGTGCCAGTCCCCACATTCCTGTCCCGCCATCCCCAAATTACTTCCTCCCTCTGTCTGTCCCCAAAGCCACCCTACATCCCCAGTCCCACCAAGGTCCACTGGGGTTTACATGTACTGGCAATGCTGGCATTGGGGACCTCAGGGGACCCTGCAGCCCCCCTGTGCCTCCTCCCCTCCCTATCCCAGGGTGTCAGGCCCATGCCTGGGGCACTCACCCCACAGGAGCAGCGCCACCTTGGCAGCCATCCTGGTGTGCCCAGCCATGTGCACTGGCTGTCACTCGCTGCTGTGGCCACCGCTCCCCTGGCTGGCGGCTCTTCGGATGAAGGGGAAGGAAGCGAGGTCATGTCCGTCCCTACGTATAGGTGGCCCTTGGTGGGGGCAGGGTGCCAACGAGCTGGGGACAGGCTGGGGACAAGGCTGCATAATCTGGCGACATAGTGGGGGATGGTGTATCCAGGAGTGGGGGGCTCAGGGGATGTGGGGAACCAAGGATGGGGTTCCAGGAGAATGGGGGTCCAGGGGAATTGGGGTCTCCATGCCTGGGTGGATTCACAGATAGGGGTGCTGTGGGAACATGGTCCCCATGTATTTGGGGGCATGGCATGTGGGTGCCAGGGTTGGGGGTGCAGGGGGAAAAAGGGGACCCTCGGGAATAGCGGTTCTGAGGGAAGAAGCAGCCCATGGGATGGGATCAAGGCAATGGTGGTGCTGGGCAATGGCAGTCCTGGCATGGGGGTCCCCAGGGAGGAGAGACGAAGGCAATGTGGGTCCCATGGTTGGGGTTGCCAGGGGAATGGGGGTTTCAGGGATGGGCAGTGGCTGGGTGGGCACAGGGGTCACAACTTCTTCATAGGTTGCCTCAGATTTTGGGGTGACCCACAGCCTAGCAAAGCCAACCTGGAGTGCTTGTTTCCTGTGCAGCCATCACATGGGGGGTCCTGGATAGCTCTGCCTCTGTGCCCTCCCCCGCCCTTGAATCTTTCCTCTCTTTATTTCTCTTATTTCCTTATATTCCTCACTTTTGAGACAGGGGCCCTCACCCTCAGTTCCTGGCTCAGCAATCCCGGGGAGCACCTGAGCAGGGAGTGGGTTGGGGGGAGATAGGGGATGGGAAAATTTGGGTTTAGGGCGTGCCGGGAAGAGTAGGGAGGCTGTGGGTGATGGAGGTGTTGGGCTGTGCCCTCTCAACAGTTTCACTTTCTTTTCCTTGGAAAAGAGGGAAGCGGCCGTTTGTACTGAGAGTCAGAGGGCAAAGGGAGGGGGTTCTGTCCTGGGGGGGCACATCCAGGAGGGTCTTGTCCTAGAAGGATCCTGTCTGAGGGAGTGACACATCCTGGCATGGGGGGTGTCCTGACCCAGGGGTGGCAGTTCCAGAAATGTCCCTGCACATTCCTGGCTGGGTGGCGTTCCCAGGGGTGGCACATCCTGGGGACCCCTGTCAATGCAAGGCTGGGGCCCAGCCATGGCCCAGCCCCACTGCACAGGGATGGCCATTGCCCAGCCCTGCTCTGGCCAGACCCAGGTGGCAGCCAGGACTTCATGGTCCCCCTGCCCCCTTGGCTTTGATTCTGGCAGCTTTAGAGCTGCTGCAGAGGTGAGAATTCTGTGGGGGAAAAGGCCTGCCTGTGGTTTTCTCAGCCCTGCAAAAAGCACAAACCACAAAGGGAGCCCAAGCAGTGGCTCTGCGAGGGCCTTTGATGGTTTTCAGAGCAGGGATGGCTGGAAACCCCCCCCTGCAGGGGCAGCTGTGGGAGAACCAGTCTGGAAATGCAGCAATTGATCATTTTGTGCCTGTGCCCAAGGGACTGTGAGAGCCCCAGAACTACTGCAAATCCCACAACAATCTGCCCAACAATCTGACCTGGACCCTCCTCTTCTCTGCCTTGCCTTGGATGGACAGTGGCCACATGCCCCGCACCCACCACAGCCGCTCTCTCACTGCCCTCCCCACCAGGATGGGGAGAGAAAATTGAGCAAAGGGTTCCTGGGTTGAGACAAGGACCAGGAGAGATCACTCATCAAATCCTGTCACGGGTAAAACTGCTTATAATTTAGAGATATGAATTGAATTTATTGCTGACAAAATCAGAGCAAGATAAGGATAAGTCAAATAAACCCTTCCATACCCCTTCCCCCTGTTATGAATAATTTTGTAGTCATTGGCTTTCACTAATATATATTTTTTTCAAAATATTTGATACAATACAGTTTGTAATCACTTTTTAACTGCTTTTGATGCACCACAATTTTTCAGCCCTTTTACCCTAATCCCTGTGTAGAACATATATTTTAGTGTGATAAATAATATAGTTTAGGCTCACACAAAAGATCAAGATAGAGACAATGTGCTGTGTAATATAACATTAACTTTTGCAGAAGTAGCTAATGCCTTTATTTGTGTAACTAAGTGACAATGGTGAGAATAAGTAAAATAATTTTGTGAAATAGCTAATGTTGATTTAATGTACTGGTGGAGTATCTCATCTGTATGAGAAGAACACACTGAACAGTAGCAAGTGAAAAAACATCAAAAGAGAGAGTGCAAAAAGGAATTTACCCCTGACTCTTCCATTATCAAGAACAGTCAAACCACAGAACAGGGGAACCTTGTGAGGACATAAAATATGTAAATTTAATCTGCACTATGGCATGTACTTTATGAAAATGAATCAAGGGTCAAATCAAGGGTCAAACCAAGCAAAAGGATACCTGGAACATGTGAACTGGAAGGAATGTTTGAATATGTATAATCCTCCTGAGTATGTATTTCACCAATACAATGAAAATGCATGTAAGGAGAATTGTTGTAGTTAACAGTGTGCCTCTGGCAGTTGCCAAGCACCCAGCAGGCTGGTTACTGTCCATTTTATCCCTTAATAAACATTTACAAATTTGAAAGAGTGAGCCTTGTTTCTCACATAGTTTTACCAAAAAATTGAATTTGGGTACAATGGGAGGGAAAAACGTTGTGTGCTCCCTCAGCACTGGAAGGGTAAATGAGGAGCCCTGTGGGGTGCTGTGAAGAGGAAGAAGAGACCCCTGAGGGGAATCGATGCCCCCAGTGCCCCCCAGTGCCCCCCGTATCACAGCACGTCATCGTAGTCCCGGGGGTCCGTTGCCCCACGTAGGGTCCCAACAGCTCTGCATTGGTCACTTATGGATCCCGAGGTGGGGTAGGACTGTGGGACACCCGTGGGGACCCTGAGAGTGACACCAGTGCAGAGCTGGGTGGGGGTGTCAGCTGTAGGTGACATGTCCCTGTCCCCCCCTGTACTCACCTTCTGCCCACTCGATTCACAGCCCCTTACTCTGGGGGAGTGGTCTAAGGGGGATGGGGAGGGGGAAAGGGGGAGTCCCAGCCTGAGCCCCCCACTCACCTCTCCTGGAGCTTCCTGGTGGCTGCAAGGGAAAGGGGAGGAGGTGACCAGGGGGAGCCCAGGATCCCTGAACCTTCCTGGGACCTCAGTAGCTCCAACCACCCACGGGACCCCCAAATCCCCACTGCAGCCCCAATTCCCAATGGACTCCTGATTCCCCATGAACACTCTCATCACCTCTGAATCTCCCAGAACTTCTGCATCACTGCAGTTTCCCCAGTCCCCCTGTTGCCCACAACCCTCTGTGTCCTGAGAACCCCAAGCCTGGCAGGGAGAGGGACCCCCAAAACACGACCAGGACCCAAAAAGATCCTCCAACATCCCTGCACAGCCCTACAGGACCTCCCCAAACACTGCAGGATCTCCCAATGCACCACAATCTTTCTATGTTCCTCAAAGTCGATCTGGGGATGGCCCTGGAGCCCAACAAAGACCCTCCAAGTTCCCCCCAAATCCCCCAGGACCCCCAGCCAAGGTCACTGCAGGCTCAGTGTCCCCCAGCTCAGAGGCCCTGAGTGCTGCTAATCTCTGTCCCCTATCTGGGGGCTTCCCCTCACTCCAGGACCCCCGTCCCCTATTGTCACCCACTCCGGCAGTGCAACCAGTAACAGCCCCCGATGACAGCCAGGAGGGGGAGCAGGAACAGGAGGGTCCTGCCGACATTCACAGCCACTGCTGGGGACAGAGGGGGACACACTGAAGTGACCCTGAACCAGGGGGTCCTGAACACCCTGGTGACCCTGTGTGACCCCATCTGTGACCCAGGGTGAGCCAGGTGTCACCTCCAGGGCCGGCTCAGGGCTGAGTGCCCAGAACACATGGTGCCTGTCCTGTCCCAGCTGGTTGCTGGCCACGCACAGGTAGGTGCCTGAATGTCCCACATCAATGTCCCTGAGCTCCAGGAGGGGACCCCAGACCACCTCCTGCCCGTTGTGCAGCCAGGTGAAGTTGACAGGGACTGACCCCATCTGCTCTGAGCAGCACAGGGTCACGTTGTCACCTGCATGCACCTGGTTTGCCAGGGGACCGGTGGTGATGGTGACATTGGCCACGGGCACTGTGGGGACACAGACAGGGCTGGCACTGGGAGAGGTAGGATGGAGATGGGGGTGCTGTGGGAGTGGTCATCCTCAGCCCAATGGTCCTGGTCTCCCAGGACGGTGACATTCAGGGGGTCACTCTCGGCCACACTGTCCCCGTCGCTGTACCCACACTGGTACTGGCCGCTGTCATTGTCCCAAGCGTGGCCCTGCTCCAGGTGAGGGTGGTGCCCAGTGGTGCCCTCGAGCCCTCCCAGTGCCAGGAGAAGGACAGGGGACCTGTCCCCATGGCCACCGCGCAGCTCAGCATGAGGTTGTGCCCCAGTGCCACCTGTCTCCTGGAGGACTGCACCCACAGTGAGAGCAGGACCCCTGCCAGAGTGGGGTGACCGCAGGGGACAATGGCGGCCTGTGGGGGGCAGGTGGGAGAGGGGAAGGGGGACCCCAGTGAGGGAGGGGCGGCGCAGAGATAGAAGGGCGCTTGGAAACACACCCGGAAGGAAGGATGGAGGGTTCAGGGATCTGTCATCTGGAGAGGAAGATGGGGAGACCCCAGGAAGGGTATGTAAAGACAGGGAGGGAATAGTGAGACCTGAGGACCATGGGGGGAGATCAGAGAGGGCTGTGGTTAAACCAGGGAGAGATGAAGGGATCCCAATGAGGAATGGGGGGACACAGAGGGTGATCCCAGCAGTAATGAGAGGATGTGGAAAAAGATTACAAGGGAATAGGGGGTACCCACATAGATGTTAAGGTATCCGGTGAGATACCCAGGAAAGGATGGGGGACCCTGGCATTTACGGGGGAACCCAGGCAGTGTGGGGGACCCAGGGAGGCTGTGGGGGATCCCCGTGCCCATTCCCGCACTCAGAGCACACCGTGATGCGGAGCTAGGAACTATTCTTCTGCACGACCCCACCCTCGGATTGCACCTGGCAGCTGTAATTCCCTGAGTGGTAGACCCCCACAGCGGGCACCAGCAGCTGCGGGGACCCCTGTGGGCCCCCCACAACCTGCCCATCCCGATAGAACACGTGCAGGAGGGGGGCTCGGGGCCACAGGGGGCTGGGGGTGCTGAGGCAGCTGAGAGACGGGGGGATCCCACGGTGAGCTTGGAAGGACCCTCCAGCACCGGCACCAAGAAGAGTTCTGGTAAGGAGAGGGGAGGGAGATTTGTGAGCCTGAGTCCCTGGGGAGGGGCTGTGGGGATGTCAAGGTGGCATCTGTGGGGTGCTCAGCGTGCCCTGTCTCTGTCACTGGATCCAAGAGTGCCCATGGTGCCACCTCAGAGTCCACTCAGCCCCTGCAGCTGTAGCGGCCATCGTGGTTCAGCTGCAGGGGGGACAGGGACAGCTCGGTCCCACTGAGGGACCTCTCGACCTCCTTGTCCCCATGGTAGAATTGCACCCCAGTGACCGACATGTTCTCCCAGCGCCAGCAGCGCAGTGTCACCGTGTCCCCCTCCAGCAGCTCCTGTGCCAGCACCTGCAGCACCAACCGAGCTGCGGGACACGGGAGTCTTAGGATACCTGGGGCATTCCATTTTCTCAAAGAACCCATGAACTGGAACATATCCATTGCACCAGGGGTCCCTGAATCCAGAACTGGGGTCCGTCTGCTCTGAGATGCTCTGGGATGTCCCCGTGTGCCGGGGACAGGCTCTGGTCATACCAGGAGGTGACCCATGGAGCAGAGCCCACCCAGAGCCCTCGGGGTCCCCGCAGGTGCCAGGCTGGAGACACCCAAATCCCCCTCAACATCTGAGACTGTCACTGGGGGGCTGAGCCCGGTGCAGGGTCTGTCACATGTGTAGGTGCCACTCTCAGTGACAGTGAACCGATCACGTCTCTCCTGCCTCCAGCGTCACCCGTCCTTGTACCAGATGGTGGCTGTCCCAATGCCCTAGCAGGTCAGTGTCACCCGGTCCCACAGCACCGCCGGCCTCCAGAGGGGCTCCACCAGGAGCTGGGTGGTCTGGGCACCTGTGGGTGACAGGGGACACCAGCCTGCCAGGGCCAGTGTGGGGCTGAGAACAGCAGGAAGGGCCATGGCATCCCCCGAGGACTCACCAGCAAGGCCAAGGGTCTGGGCTGGAAGGCAGAAGGGACAGGGCTGGGTGAGGGTGGCATCACAGGGACATTGGCAGGGAGGGACTGGGTGTGGGAGCTGTCCATAAACTGTCATAATGTGGCAAGGACCCCTTGGGGACAGACACACACCGGCTAGCCCTTGCTCAGTTAGGACATTGGACACCCGGAAATGGAAACTCAGTAGTGGTTGCAGTGGTCACCCCCACCAGCCCCATGATAGTTCCCCAAATCCATGTCCCCCCATTATTGTTCCCCCTCGCCTGTCCCCACAGCCCTGGTCACCTCATGCTCTGCCTCTGCGGCCTTTCAGGACCTCAGGGGACCCTGCAGCTCCCCTGTGTCCCCTCCCCACCAGTCTCTGCCTCACCAGGGGCCATCCCCAGCGTGTCAGGCGCATGCCCGGGGCACTCACCCCACAGGAGCAGCGCCACCTTCCCGGCCATCCCAGTGTCCCCAGCCATGTGCACTGGCTGTCACTCGCTGCTGTGGCCACCGCTCCCCTGGCTGGCGGCTCTTCGGATGAAGGGGAAGGAAGCGAGGTCATATCTTGTCCCCATATGTAGGTGGCCCTTGCAGTGGGCAGGGTGGGGACAGGATGGGGCAGGGTAGGGACCTTGTGGGACATGGAGGGGCCAGAATTTGGAGTCTGAGGTGGTGTAGGGTGCCAGGGATGGGTGTCCAGAGGAATGGGGTGTCCAGGGATTGGGTCCCATGGGAATGGGGGTCCCAGTGGATGGATGGACTCAGACTTGGGGATGAAGGTGCCAGAACAATATAGCCTCCTGGGATTTGTGATCATGGGATGGGGGCCAAGATATGGGTGTGGCAGGGGAAAGGGGAACCCTGTGGAATGGGGGGTCCTGGGGGAATCAATGTCCCCAGGGAATGGGGCTCCCAGGGACTGGAATTACCAGGATGGGGTTCTTCGGGGTCAGAGATTGCGAGGGACTGCAGTCCAGGGAAGGGGTCTTAGGGAAGGAGGGACAAAAGGAAATGGGATTCCCATGCTTAGGGTCCCAGAGGAATGGGGGTGTCAGGGATGGGCAGTGGCTGGGGGAGAATGGGGGTCACAGCTCCTTCTCTGGGTGTCTCAGATTTTGGGGTGACCCGTGGCCAACTGCCGCCCCCTTGGGATGCTCGTTTCCTGTGCAGGTATCACATGGGGGTCTTGGGTAGCTCTGCTCCTGTGCCATCCCCTGCCCTTGATCTTTTCTTTCTTTATTTCTGGTTTCTTCCTTATTTTCCTCACTTTTATGCCATATCTCTTTAACCCCAGTCCCTGGCTCAGCAATCCCAGGAATCACCTGAGCAGGGAACGCATTGGAGGCAGCCAGGGGAGAGGGATAATGGGGAGCAATGAGTGCAGGGAAGGGTGGGGAGGCTGTGGGGGATGGAGGTGTTGGGCTGCGCCCCCTCAACACTTTCACTTTCTTTTTCCTGGACAAAAAGGAAGAGGCTGTTTTTGCTGAGAGTCAGAGGGCAAAGGGAAGCAGTGTCTGTCCTGGGAGGGCACATCCGGAAGGGTCCTGCTCTGTGAGGTCCCTGTTCTGGGGGTGATCTAGGGGGACCAGTCCAGGAAGTGACACATCCTGGCATGGGGTGTCCTGGGGGTGGCAGCCCCAGAAATGTCCCTGCACATTCCTGGCCGGGTGACTGTCCCAGGGGTGGCACATCCCGGGGACCCCTGTCAATGCAAGGCTGGGGCCCAGCCATGGCCCAGCCCCACTGCACAGGGATGGCCATTGCCCAGCCCTGCTCTGGCCAGCTCCAGGGGGCAGCCAGCACCTGAGGGTCCCCCCTGCCCCTTGGCTTTGATTCTGGCAGCCTTAGAGCTGATACAGGGGTGAGAATTCTGTGGGTGGGAAAGGCCTTGCTGTGGTTTGCTCAGCCCTGCAAGAAGCACAAACCCCAAAGGCAGCCCAAGTAGTGGCTGTGTGAGGGCCTTTGATGGTTTTCTTAGCAGGGCTGGGTGGAAATTCCCCTCTGCAGGTGCAGCTGTGCAGGAACCAGTCCGGAAATGCAGTAATTGATCATTTTGTGTCTTTGCCCAAAAGACTGAGAGAGCCCCAGAACTACTGGAAATCCCACAACAATCTGCTTAAAAGTCTGACCTGGACCCTCCTTCTTGAACAAAACCTGCAGCCCTCTGGAACCTCAGAGAGAGAATGTTTGTTATCTGCATGTGCACAGCACAAGAGAGGGGAAAATGTGGAAATACTGAGCAGAGGCTGTACACAAGGGGCTGGGGAACAGTTGTGTCACAACAGGAGCAGGGAGTGCCCAGGCAGGGGTATTCATGGCAGGATGGAGTGGATTTACCAGGGAATCAGACCCTGAGGCACACATGGGCATTTCCACAGATTCTTGTGCACTGTTCCAAGGATGGACAGAACTTCTCCCCTTCCTCCATGGGAAGTCAATCAAGTTTCAGAGTGGGAATGGGGAGCAAAATGGGGAGAGTTCCTAAAGATGGCCCAAGAAAAGGCTTCCTGAAGGGCTGGGTTGCTACCCAGCAGGGAGGGAACAATCCCATGGAGCTGTTGGACACTCAGGGAGATTCCACACTCTCTGCTATCCACAAGCAAATGCTGCTGTGTGATGCACCAAGGGGCTGATAAAGGGAAGCAAAAAGTCTCCTTTCATTGGGATTTGTTTGTGTTTTTATTGTGAGGGACTTGTTGGGAAAGCAATGGATTCTACAAACCAGAGCATTTTGTACCTTGCCAGGTTGTATTTTACTGGGAAAATAAGTGGTGTGGGAAAGAGTTTTGCTTTTATTTTATGGATGTGTAATTTTGACTGAACCATTTGGGCATCAAGTTTTGCCTGGGATGGCTGAGCCAGGAAACTGGGAGAGCTGACCCAGGGGTGTGTAGGGCAGGGGCACAGAGACTCCCAGGACAGCCCTGGGGTGCCCCAGGGTGGGGGCTTTTCTAGGCTCTGGGTAATCCCAAAATCTGAGGCACCCCATGAAAGAGTTGCGACCCCTGTGCTCACCCAGACACTGTCCATCCCTGAAACGCCCATTCCCCTGGGACCCCCATTGCCTTGGTCTCTCATTCATGGGGACCCCCACCCCAGCAGGGCCATTGCCCAGCACCACCATTCCCTTGCTCCCATCCCATGGGCTGCTTCTACCCCCAGAACTCCTATTCCCAAGGGTCCCCTTTTTCCTCCTGCACTCCCAACCCTGCAACGCACATGCCATTACCTCAAATCCTTGGGGACCCTGTTCCTACAGCACCACCATCCCTGAATGTCCCCAGGCATGGAGACCTCAAAACCCCTGGACCCCCATTCTCCTGGACAGCCATCCTTGGTTCCCCACATCCCCTGGGCCCCCCCCCCCCCCGTCCTGGGAACAGCATCCCTCTCCATGTCCCCAGACTATGCAGCCTTGTCCTCAGCCTGTGCCCAGCTTGTGGCCACCCTGCCCCCACCAAGGGCCACCTACACGTGGGGACGGATGTGACCTCGCTTCCTTCCCCTTCATCCGAAGAGCCGCCAGCCAGGGGAGCGGTGGCCACAGCAGCGAGTGACAGCCAGTGCACATGGCTGGGGACACCGGGATGGCCGGGAAGGTGGTGCTGCTCCTTTGGGGTGAGTGCCCCGGGCACAGGCATGATACCCCTGGGATAGGGAGGGGAGGGGGCACAGGGGGACTGTGGGGTCCCCTGAGGTCCCCAATGCCAGCAGTGCCAGTCCATGTTACCCACAGTGGATCTTGGTGGGACTGGGGATGTAGGGTGTCTTTGGGGACAAGAAGAGGGGGTGGGAATATGGGGATGGGGATGTGAGGACAGGAATGTGGGGACTGGCACCTTTGGGCTCAGGGAGCTCTGCGAATTGGGGAAGGGAACTGGGATGCTGGGACAGAAGGGGACAAGAACAGTGAGGATGTGGCCAGGGGGATGGGATCATGGGAATGGGATCGTAAGCTGGTGTGGGTTACCTGGGCAAGCATGGGCTGTGTCTGTGGTGTCCTCGTGCCCGGAGTGTCCACAGTGTCCCCATGTTCTGCCTCAGCCCAGGGTGGCCTCAGTGTCTCTGTTCCCAAGGCATCTGTGCAACAGGGATGTGATGCATGGGTGTCTGTGGCACAGACATGTCCCCCTGCCTCTCCAAATCTTTTGGGGACCACCCATACACACTTTCTGACAAGAACTGCTGTCTCCATGGGGACCACAGTTTGGGGAGAGCCCCCACACCTCATGCCCCCATGCTGCTGTCTCTGCAGTGCCAGCCCCATCAAGCCCTGTCCCTTCTCCCTTTCAGCCCAGACCCTCGGCCTCGCTGGTGAGTCTTCAGGGGATGCCATGGCCCCCCTCTGCTGTCCCCAGCCTCACATTGGCCCTGGCAGGCTGGTGTCCCCTGTCACCCACAGGTGCCCAGACCACCCAGCTCCTGGTGGAGCCCCCCTGGAGGCCGGCAGTGCTGTGGGACCGGGTGACACTGACTTGCCAGGGCTCAGGGACTGCCGGTGCCACCATCTGGTACAAGGATGGGCAACGCTTATGGCGACAAGGAAGTGATCACTTCAAGCCCAAGACGAAAGGCACCTACCAGTGTTGCAGACCCAGAACCGGGCACAGCCTGCCTGTCAGCGTCTCTGAGGGTGAGGAGGATTTGAGTGTCCCCAGCCTGGCACCCACCTTTTAGGGTTCTGAGTGGGCTCTATTCCATGGGTCACCCCCTGCTCTGGGGACATGCCAGAAAATATCAGTCTGGGGGTAACTGTGTTGAAATCAGGGACCCCAGTGCACTTGATGTGAACCTGTGTGGGGATCCTGGTGCCATCGGGTGTGACAGGAGCCTTCTGTCCCCCAGACTGGTTGGTGCTACAGGTGCCGGTGAAGGCGCTGGTGGAGGGGGACACAGTGAAACTGCGCTGCCGGGGCTGGCGGAACAACACGGTCACCTCAGTGTCCTTCTACCACGAGGAGAAGAAACTGCAGGAGCTCCGCGATGGGACTGAGCTGTCCCTGTCCCCTCTGCAGCTGCATCACAGTGGCCGCTACAGCTGCAAAGGCTGGGTGAACTACTGGGGGTGGAAGGAGTCAGCTCCGGTGCCAGTGACCGTGACAGTGCATGGTGAGCCACCCACAGCTGCCACCCTGACACCTCCACAGCCCCTCCCCAGAGACTCGGGGTCACAAGTCTCCCTCACCTCTCCTTCCCTGAGCTCTCCTTGGTGCCGGTGCTGGAGGGTCCCCCTGAGCCCACCCTGCTGTCCCCCCTGACTCTCAGCTGCCTCAGCACCCCCAGCCCCCTGCGGCCCTGAGCCCCCCTCCTGCACATGTTCTACCAGGATGGGCAGGTGGTGGGGGGCCCGCAGGGGTCCCGCAACTGCTGGTGCCTGCCGTGGGAGTCTCCCAGTTGGGGAATTACAGCTGCCAGGTGCGCTCCTACAGGGGGGCGTGCGGAAGAGCAGTGCCTGGCTCCGTGTTACGGTGCTCAGTGAGTGCTGGGATGGGCACGGGGAGCCTCTCGGAGTCCCCTGCCTGGGTACCTCCATGTTCCCCAGACACATTTCTTGATTCCTTCCATCACTCTCCATGTCCCCTCACCCCTCCGTGGCGTGACACCATCCCCAACATCCCCAACCACACCTATCCCTGCCCATCCCCATGCCCCCACTTCGGCTGCCAGCCCCTCCCTGTGGCCTCAGCCCCATCTCTGTTCCCGCAGTGCCTGTGGACAATTTCACCATCAGCCCTGGTGTCCTGGAGGTGACACCACAGCATAAACAGACACACAGGGAAACAGGTGGGGTCCCTCAAGTTCGCAAGTGAGTGCAGGACGCCTGGGGTTGTTGGGCGACCCTGATGTGTCCCCCTCTGTTTCTTGCAGTGGCCGCAGGGGTCTGTGGGGCCCTTTTGTTCCTGCTCCTGCTCGTGGGTGTCATTGTGGCCTGGCACCAGTGGCACTGTTTGGGTGGGTGACAATGGGAGTACAGGGGTCCCAGGGAGCTGTAGAGGTTCCTAGAGTTGGGGAGCAATAGGACAGCAGCCACAGCCCCAGAATTGTGACCTTGTCTGGGAGTCCTGTTGGGTTTGGGGAGGTACTGGAGAGTCCTGCAGGGATGTTGGGGGTTCTTTCAGGGGCCATGGGGATGTTTGGGAAGGGTTTCTGTCCTGCTGGGCTTTGAGTTCTTGAGGCTGAGTTGGTAAGGGGCACTGGTGAGGTTCATGGATTTTGGGGTGCTTCTGGGATACTTAGGGCATCCTGAGGGGAATTGAGGGTCCCGTGGGTGTTCAGGAATTCTGAGACGGTTAAGGGCCATGGGACCCCGCAGTCACCCCTTCCCTCTTTCCCTTGCAGTTCCCAGAAAGCAGCAGGAAAGGTGAGTGGGGGGCTCAAACCACACCCTCTCACTTTACCCCAACCTCCAAGCCCTCCCATTCCGTCCCCCACATCCCCTTTATTCCCTCAGGGCCACCCCGGATCCCCCAGCCCCCCCAGAGGAGGGGGAGGTCCTGTACACCCACGTCGTGGTCACCAAGAGGGCAAGGGGTGAGTACAGGGGGGACACACGCAGAGGGACACGTCACCCACAAGTGTCACCCCACCCAGATCCCACAGCCCGTGTCTCTTGCAGGGTCCCCCTGTGCCACCACCCTCCAGGATCCCCAGGTGACCTACGCGGAGCTACAGGGCCCCCAGGGACGACCACGGGAACCCGGTGACATCTACGGGAATGTGCTGTGACACTGGGGGGACTGGGGGGCACTGAGAATCCTGACCCATGGTCACCCACTCGTGTCTGTGCTGCCACTAAAAACTGCCCCTCGCCCTTTTGTGGAGGCAAAAAGATCCCAAAGGGCTGAGAGAAGAACAATTTACTGAAATAGCAGCTAGAGAGAATAAAACCAACAGCAATAGCAACAAGGTTTTGAGTCCAAATGGTCACAGAAAGAACGATTTCCAGGCAAAGCCACCCAAAAAGGAACAAACCCTGAACACTTCCTTAAGCATGTTTCCTCCACCAGAGGAACCTTGAAGGGCCCTGGACTCTCTTTGCTCTGATGGCAAAAGCTGCCATCACGAGGCTCTTGATTCTCTTTTCCCCTGTCCCAAAACCGTCCTCTGACATGTTCCCCACACAATGCTCTCACAAAGGCCCTTTGGGGGTTCCAGACCCTCCCATTTTCCAGGGCAGTAGGGATCAGGCCATGGCGCAGGGCTGGATGTCAGAGACAGGAAAAGTTTGATGTCTGGAGACATTTTGAAACAGCTGTGTGTGGCAGGGGTGCATCAGGCCTTGCTTCTGCTTAGAAGGTCCCATCTGTCCATCTGTCTTTCAGCCATGGCACATTGGGGACAGTGAGAGGCTCTGCCAATGCCAGCTCCTGAGTTTCCAGGTGACCAGAAGTGCCAGCTGGAAAGAGGGCTCTTGGTGGCCCAACTGGCCTAAAAGCCAGAGTATGAGGCAGCCAAGTCCCTGACCATGTCTGCTCTTGGGGTGTCTGTCCCATCCACTCTGGAACCCAGGAGTTGGCAACTCATTTAAATGAGAAATATCTGGCAAGGAAATTGGGAGCCTTCCTGGAATAGAAAGGAGACCCATGTCTAAAATTATTTAAATTTGAAAAAGAATTTGGCTTTCAGGCAAAAGTGCAGGAAAAGGAATACCAGCTCTTTACTGGGAAATTTGTAAACCAGAACAGAACAAACAACACAAACCCAGAACTTTCCCTCCTGCTCAGCACTGTTGGTTTTTGTGGCAGTTATAGCCGCGGCCAGAAGGGGGCGCTGCAGAGAGCACTCCCGGCCAGCGGGGGGGGTGCAGGGAGCACTCCTGGCCAGCAGGGGGCGCTGCAGGGAGCATTCCCGGCCAGCAGGGGGCGCCCCGGTCCAGCTCCATCCCCTCAGGGACCATGGCGGCCTCGGGCAGGCGGGAGGAGGGAAAATCGCTCCTTGTGCAAACTCACAGGCACCAATCGGTGCTGGCACCACCACCGGTAGCGGGCAGAAGCCACCAAGGCAGCAGGTTGGATCCCAGTGCCCACTGGCAGCGTAGCCATGTCCTGGGGCCTGGCACACGCCCTGCGCAATACCTGTGACTGCTGTCCATGAATCCAAATGGAAGGAAGGCAGCACCTGACACCAGGAAGTTCTCGAGTCTACAGTAGCAGCTCTGGTGGCTTTGTGCCACAATTCCTGCAAACCCTCAGCCTTTCACTCCTTTTTCCTTTTCCAGCCCTGGTACAGCAGCTCTGGGAATGTTGAATTGCCTTGGGATTGTCATCACTGACCGCCTGAGGAAACATGGTTCTCAGTGCTGACTCTGCCAGAGCTTGTCCGGGGCCACCAGAGGAGTTTGGAGTTCCTGCTCTTCCTTGGCCACTGCTGATCCCCACACAGTAGCCCCAGGGGAAGGAGGAGGAGAAGTTGAGCAGAGCCACAGCCCCAAGGGCTCTGCAGCTGCAGCTAGAGCACAGGGACAGCCCAGGCTGGGAGTAGTGCCTTGGGACGACAAAATGGGGCAAACTTGGATCTGTGTTTGTCAATGCCCCTGTTCTGCTCTGGGAGCTGCAGACCCTTACGGAGTAGTGGAAATTAGGGACAGGATGCCTGTAGTTTATCCATGCTCCTAAAGCATCCCTGTGCACAAACAGAGGGCTCCGCTGCCTCTCCCAGGGATTTTGGGATTCTGTGGCTGAGGCGGGAGCAGCTGGAGAAGGTGGCCCACGGGAGCAGCACCTGGCCATGCAGGCGGAGCAGGAGCGCCGGGAATTCCACAGGGTGCTCGGGTGAGGCCCACGGGGCAGGGACATGTTTGGGCACCACTTGCCATTCTTGCTCCCCCCAGATTTTGAGACAGAGCAGTGACACCCATCTGGCTGCCTAACCCCTCAGGGCTCAGGCACAGAATCACAGGAGGTCCCAGTCCAGGCCTTGGGGATGATTTGGATACTTCTGGGCTCGTTCCCAACAAAGGGCAGCACTCCAGGAGCGATCGGCACATCCCGAAGGAGCAACCCAGGGCTGCTGGAGTCTGAGTGCTGTGGGCAAGGACGGCGTGAGGGAGCCAGGCCCCGCTCAGCTGGCGCTGCCCCAGGAACGTCTCATCCTGCGGGGGCTCGGCAGCCTCTGCCGGTGCCGACCCCGGGGCTGTCGGGGGGCACGGCCGGAGGAGTCGGGGGACAGCGGGTGGGAGGGGCCGGGATGGAGGGACCGGGACCCCACTGGGGAGCCCTGAGCATGGAGGGAGCGAAACGGTGGAGGGGAGACCCCGGGGCAGGGGAGAGCAGAGACCCTGCGGTGGAGTCTGCGGAAAGGAGGGACCGTACTGATGGTCCCGGAGCACCGGGAAGGGGCCCAGGTGCCATCGTGCTGTGAGTGCCGGGACGGTCACGGGGTGTCCGAATCAACTGTGGCAGCGTGTCCAAAGCCACTGTCGTGATGTGTCGGGACTGAGCGTTGCCAGGGTAAGGCCCCCACACCTCCGGGAAGTAGAGGGGTGTCATGGACATTTTTTCATAAAAATCCTCTCTTTGGGATTTTTCCTCTTCTGAGGAAAAATCTGTGACCTCAGAAAGAGAATGTAAACAATAATAATCTGCTGATGTGAAATGCAATAGGTGCACCTGTGATTGGCTCATGTTCCATGTTTACAATTAAGGGCCAATCACAGGACCACGCTCCTGAACCGATTCACAGAGAGCTCTCTCGTGTTTAGATTCTTATTCTATTCTTAGCTTAGCAGCTTCTGAACTTTTCTCTCTATTCCTTTTAGTATAGTCTTAAGGTATTATATATAATAAATTAATAAATCAAGCCTTCTGATCATGAAGCAAGATTCTCGTCTATCTCTCTCAACCTGAGGAACACTTGCAAAGCCCTGTTGTGGAAGGGGCTAGCAGCGGGCCTGTTAGCTAAAAGAGTGAGAAGTAAGAAGAAGAAGAAGCTGATAAGGAGCTTTCTCCAAGGCTGTAACCAAGGAGATTGAGAGAAGGAAGATAAGAGCATTCTGCAGCTGGATGAAGCATTTTTAGAAAGTTAGGTGGAATCAGAGTAACTTTTCACCAATGGCATGGTATTGAATAATTGTGGCCAATAGCTAAGGTAGAGGAAGGGTAAACAACTGGAAAGTGTATAAAAGAACAGCCATTTTCATTAATAAACTGTTGCCAAGTGTTACCAACTGAGACTGCTTGTGGTCTCTGCTTTATGTCGTGACCGCCTCGACTGCGACATTTTGGAGACGCCGACGTGATAAGAACATAGTCGGTGGGGGCCCATACGGGGTCCTAGCAATTGTCAACCGCGACCCACTGGGACGTAGTGGGGGAGGCGGCGTTGGTGCAGCTGAGAGTGGCAGGTGGAAGCCACAGGGAGGTCCGGACCTGATTCTCTTCAATCAAGACACCTGGAAGTAGGTGAGCCACCAACTAGTAATCATGGGACAAAATTTATCTAAAGAGGAAGAAAGTGTTCTGTCTACATGGAAAGTTTTGTTAAGAAATAAGGGAATTAATACGTCAGACTATGAGCTTCGAAATATATTGCTGTGGGCTAAATCACAGAATTTTGGCACTGATCCCAACACAGCATTTAGTGTTAAGGCATGGAAGAAAGTCGGGGACAGACTTTCGCAAGTTATTCGAGCGGGAGATAAAACAGCTGTTGATTTAGCAGTAACCTGGAACTCGCTCTTTGAGGCTTTAAAGGAATGGAGAATAGAGAGAGAAACGGAGCAAGATGCGGACGAAGAGTCAGGGCTGATACCTGACGGGGGGGCTGAGGTAGAAGGGGGCTCTGATGGGAAACTTGGTGAAGAAAGTTCGGATGCCATGGGAGTTACCTGGCATGCTGCCAGAGCTTCTGGGAAAGCTGCCAAAGCTTCCGGGAAGGCTGCCAGAGCTTCTGGGCTGGGTGCCAAGGCTTCTGGGAAAGCTGCCAAAGCTTCTGGGAAAGCTGCCAAGGCTTCTGGGAAAGCTGCCAAAACTTCTGGGCAACCTGCCCTAGCCTCTTCTTATCAGACTCCTAAGCCTTCTTATCTCACACCTGCGCAGCAGCTCGAGATGGTGCCTGTATATACTACACCGCTACGCCAGTTAGCTGAAATGTCTTTAGCAGAGAGAAAGGTCCAGCCATCTGCCCCCCCCACTTCCCTCCTCTCTGGTCCAGCCGTCTGCCCCCCCGCTCCCCTCTGAGATGCTTGAACAACCTGCAAGGCCATATCCTCCTTTACCTGACAGTGACAACAACAGTGAGTCAAGTGATGAGTCGCCCGCAGTAACACCTGAGTTGGGGCAGGGAGCTCTGGTCTCTTCATCTCCTAAGAGCTCTAGTCTTACTGCCCCATGGACTTTGCCTCCATGCCAAGTCACTGTGCTTCCTCGACACCCTCAGGAGTTTTGGGAATTTGTTAGGAGGAAAGCAGTTGAAGAAAAGAACTGGGACATCATAGAAAGGTTAGGTGCTCCAAGAGTACCTCAGGAGCACAGTGCCATTGCAAATGTTGCTTGTGATAACCCTATGGCTTTTCCAGTTTTCAAAGCAGCTCCTGGAGCAGGACAGAACGACAGTCATCATGTCTTCGCCTGGAGGGTTGTGCAAGACCTTCAATCAAAAGTAGCTCAAAATGGTATTAATTCCTCAGAGGTAATGCAATTAATACGTGTGATTAATGCAGATTTACTTGCACCTTATGACATCACTCATCTTGCTACAATTCTATTCCAGCCAGTACAATATGGTGTATTTCAAGAAACTTGGAGGCGAGTGGCTGAGCGCACTGCTTTAACAAATATGCAGTTGCCTCAACACAACCCTCGTCATGCTGTGGGTGTTGATGCCCTAATGGGCTCTGGGCCTTTTGCTAATCCAGATTTACAGGCAAGGTGGGATCCTTTGATTTTGGCACAAGCTCAGCAAATTGGCATGAGTGCCTTAACTAAAACAATGGAAATGGCAGCTCCAAAACAGAAATATGTTACTATACAACAAGGAACAAGAGAACCATTTTTGCAGTTTGCAGAAAAACTTGCTGCCGCTATTGAGAAACAAGTAGATGATGAAACTTTGCGAGACAAATTGTGTGTACAATTGGCTAAAGAAAATGCAAACCCAGATTGCAGAAAGATTATTGATACTTTGCCTGGGGAACCCATCTTGTCTGAAATGGTTACCGCTTGCTCGAAAGTTGGTTCAGTCGAGCATAAAATGGCAGCTCTTGCTGCAGTGTTAAGACCTTCAGCGAAGTGTTATAATTGTGGACAACAAGGGCACGTAAAGTCACAGTGTACTGTCCAGAAAACAACATTTAGGCCAAGTGCAAGTAGCGATGTTGTATGCAACCGTTGTGCTAAATCTGGGCACTATGCTAAGCAATGCAGAAGTAGATATCATGCAAATGGTCAGCTATTGCCGGGAAACCCAAAGAGGAGCGCGAAGGGGCGCGTGGGGAAACAAATACCCCAACAACCACAACAGCAAATGCTGGCCTTCCCAGCCCTGCAAAGCTACCCATTTGCGAACAATTCTCAGGGGCAACAAGCGGGTCCGCAGGGATTGATATACCCACTGCTGACACAGTAACCATTTTAACAAAAGAAATATGTAAAGTGCCTCTTGATGCCTATGGTCCGATAGGACGGGGATTGAATGTGTTTTTGACAGGGAGATCAAGTACTACACTTAGAGGTATTCATGTGCATCTAGGGCTTATTGATGCTGATTATTTAGGGCAGATTCATGCTATGGTATCCATTGATGACCCTCCTGTCACTATTCAGAAAGGAACTTGCATTGCTCAGCTTGTACCTTTTGTGAGTTCTGTTCCAAATGCAGTGGACCGAAGTCACGGCACAGGAAGCTTTGGATCGACAGGAGTACCTCAAGTGTTTTGGACTGAGAAAGTAACAGAGAGCTGTCCAGAAAAGACATGCACTCTCACCGCCAGTGGATGTCATCCAGGAACTATATCAGTAACAGGTTTGATTGACACTGGAGCAGATGTCACAATACTCTCACGACTTTGCTGGCCTCAATCGTGGCCTCTCACTCATGCAAGTTTTGGACTCCTCGGGTTGGGTGGTGCTACAACAGGTGGCCTGTCAGCCATTGTAATTAATGTGAAACATCCTGATGGCCAACAAGCTAACATCAGACCCTATGTTGCCGATACTCCTCAAAGTTTGTGGGGACGAGATTGTTTATCTCAATGGGGTGTCAAAATTACTACAGATTTTTAATGGGGGCCACTGTGTTGCAGGGCAATGAACGTCCAGTTGTACCCCTGACAGATAAGGTTGACAGATAAGCCTGTCCGGGTTCGCCAGTGGCCCCTGACTACTGAAAAGCTTACTGCCCTGCAAGAATTAGTTACAGAACAATTACAAGCAGGACACATTGAGGAATCTTTCAGTCCCTGGAACACCCCCGTTTTTGTAATAAAAAAGAAAATGGGAAAATGGAGACTTTTACATGATTTACGGCAGATAAATGCTGTAATGGCAACAATGGGAGCTTTGCAACCAGGCCTTCCTACACCCACGATGATTCCACAAGAATGGCAAATAGTTGTCATTGATCTAAAAGATCGTTTCTTCACTATTCCATTGGCTGAGCAGGACAAAGAAAAATTCGCATTTACGGTGCCTTCTATAAATCATGCTGAACGTGATAAAAGATATCAATGGAAGTTACTCCCACAAGGCATGAAAAATTTGCCAACTACTTGTCAATGGTTTGTGGCACAGGCCTTGTCAAAAGTCCGGGAGCAATTTAAAAACTGCTGCTGCTATCATTACATGGATGATATCTTGTTGGCATCGGACAACAAACAACAGTTGTCAGCTCTTAAACAATGTGCTGTGACAAATTTGAAAGACTTTGGCTTGATTATTGCTCCAGAGAAAGTGCAGGAACACATGCCTTGGAAATACCTAGGTATGTTGGTGACCAACACTCAAGTTATGCCTCAACCTGTAAAGTTAGACATTGATGTTAAAACTGCTACTGATGTACAGAAATTGGTTGGTTTAATAGGTTGGATTCGATCATATTTAGGCATAACTAATCATCAGATGCAACCATTGTTTGAACTGCTGTCAGGCATCACTTTCTCCACTGATGAGAGGCAATTGACCTCAGCGGCAAAAAAGACCCTAGAAGAAGTTGAATTAGCCCTAGCACACAAATTTGTTAACAGGATAGATCCCTCTGTTGGTGTTCAATTTTTTATTTTGAAAGACCATGAAATACCATGTGGAATACTGTGTCAATGGAATGATAATTGGGAAGATCAGTTGCATATTCTGGAATGGATATTTTTATCTTTCAGATCTTGGAAAACAGCTCCAGGACTTTATGAGCTCTTTGCAGATATTATCATCAAGGGTCGCAGGCGTTGTCATGAGATTTTGGGACAGAACCTGTGACCATTGTGATACCTGTGCAACAGTGGTATTTTGAATGGTGCTTTCAAAATAATAATGAATTGCAATCTGCCTTATCTTGTTTTACAGGCCAAATCTCGTATCACTTGCCTTCTCATCCTGTTCTAACACTGACTAAAGAGATTCCTTTTGAAGGCAAGCAAATTTGTTCCAGTGGAAGGTATAACGGTTTTTACAGATGGGTCCGGGAAAACCGGAAAAGCAGCTGTGGCTTGGAGAAAGGATGATCACTGGGAATATCAGACAGTAATTCAGCAGGGATCTCCTTAACTGGTTGAACTTTCTGCTGTTCTTTTGGCTTTTACTTTGTTTCCTGGTTCTGTAAACATAGTTACTGATTCAGTTTATGTTGCAAATTTGGTTAAGCATTTAGATCAAGCAGTGTTGTATAATATTCAAGAGAAACCATTGTTTACTATATTAGTGAAGTTGTGGACAGTTATTGGTGCTCGAAAACATTCTTACTTTATCATGCACATTCGCAGCCATACATCATTACTGGGATTTTTTGCTGAAGGCAATGCCTATGTAGACTCTTTAGTAGCTGCTGCTCCAATCAAAACTGTACCCAATGTGTTGCAGCAGGCAATTTTATCCCATCAATTTTTTCATCAGAGTGCTCAAGCTTTACAGCAGCAATTCAAATTGTCTACTGCCGAAGCAAAATCTATTCTTTCCTCTTGTCCCGACTGTCATATGACTCATGTCACTCAGTATTATGGTACCAACCCTAGAGGTCTTTCTGCGTTAGAAGAATGGCAAACTGATGTTACAAAAATGCCAGAATTTGGTCGCTTTAAGTATGTTCATGTTACAGTTGATACTTTTTCTCACGCAATGGTTGCTTCAGCATTCACAGGAGAGAAAACTCGAGATGCTATTCGCCATTTTTATCATGCCTTTTCTGTTCTAGGTGTTCCATGTCATGTAAAAACAGATAACGGCCCAGCATATGCTTCACGGAAAATGCAAGCATTCTTTCGTGCTTGGGGCATTGAGCATTCAACAGGTATTCCACATGTCCCCACGGGCCAAGCAATTATTGAAAGAGCTCACGGACTTCTTAAATGTCAGGTTCAAAAACAAAAAGGGGGAATGCAACAGGAGTCTCCTCAAGTGAGATTAGATAAAGCTATTTATGTGTTAAACTTCTTGCATCCCCTGACTCACAGTTATCTCCAATCTTTTGCCATTTTTCTTCTTTGAATTCTAAGCAACCAAATTTCCATAGAAATGTCAAGGTATGGGTCAAGGATTTGATTACTGGTATATGGTCTGGTCCAGTGGAACTGGTAACCTGGGGAAGGGGTTATGCTTGTGTTTTGACAGATAATGGTCCTCGATGGGTTCCTGCTCGCTGTGTTAAACCTTACCTAGAGCGTGCGGGAAAGGACAGGATCGATGGCTCCGCAGCTGAAGCAGAACGTGCGGATGACACTGGCTAAGACCATACATCAGTACTTGAAGATGGATGAAGGAAGAATGGGAATTTTGTTGATGGTTGTGATTGTGATTTTGTGTGTCCCCTCTCTGCTTGGGTTTTTGCAAAGGGCCCTGCAAAAATCCATAGCAGCTGTATTTACAGGTCAAAAGCAAAAAAGGGGGAATTGTGGAAGGGGCTAGCAGCCGGCCTGTTAGCTAAAGGAGCGAGAAGTAAGAAGAAGAAAAAGCTGATAAGGAGCTTTCTCCAAGGCCATAACCAAGAAGATCGAGAGAAGGAAGATAAGAGCATTCTGCAGCTGGATGAAGCATTTTTAGAAAGTTAGGTGGAATCAGAGTAACTTTTCACCAATGGCATGGTATTGAATAATTGTGGCAAATAGCTAAGGTAGAGGAAGGGTAAACAACTGGAAAGTGTATAAAAGATCAGCCATTTTCATTAATAAACTGTTGCCAAGTGTTACAAACTGAGACTGCTTGTGGTCTCTGCTTTATGTCGTGACCGCCTCGACTGCGACACCATGTAACAGAGGGGTACCCTGGAAAGGGCGGGGCAGGAGCAGGGCAGAGCCCTGTCTATTCCCTGTGCCCTGTGCAGGTGAGGAGGGCAGCAATGGAGAAGCTTTGGGGCCACCTGGGATCCAGACAGGGTTCCTGCCCACAGCCCCACCACGGCTGCGGGATAAACCCCCTGCTCAACATTTCCATCCTTTTCTCTCTTGTCGCACAACTGAGCCAGAACCCAAAAATACTTTCTGGGATGTTCTAAAGGGCTGCAGGTTTGAGACAGGAAGGAGGAGGAGGGTCCTGGTCAGATTGTTGAACAGATGGTTGTTGTCTTTGCAGGATTTTCGGGTCTCTCCCAGTCCCTTGCCTAGAAGGATTAAGTGATCAATTACTGCATTTCTGGACTGGTTCCCCCACAGCTGCCTTTGTAGGGGGAGTTTCCAGCCAGCCCTGCTCTGGAAACCATCAAAGGCCCTCTCAGTGGCACTGCTTGGGCTCCCTTTTAGTTTTGTGCTTCTTGCAGGGCTGAGCAAACCACAGGCAGGCCTTTTTCCCCCACAGAATTCTCACCTTTGCAGCATGTGAGAACCACGTTCTCTCTTCTGTCAAAATTTTAAAAGTTTAATAAAGGACAATAGGAGACAAGGGCCATAGAGCAAAGGTTGTTATGGGTGGGTGCATCTTGGCACTCAGCCAAGAGCACACTCTTCTTTTCGGGGATACATCTTAGATACCTTTTCCCTTACATCAGCCTCTTGCATATTCATAGACACTTATGCATAGAAAACTTTTCCCCCAAACTAATTTACATTCCAAGAATTGTTTAGCTGGGCTCCTACTTGGATCTGCCTTTTTAGAGCATTATTCCTCGGTTGTGCTTTTAGCCGTTTTTTATCATCATCTTCATTTCTGGGCCTGGGTCCACACTGTCTTCAGGCAGTGAGTGCTGATAGTTGGCATATCTGTAGCAGGTGTCCTCATCCTGTCTTCATCAGATGTTATCCCATCCAAGCAGGCATTTTAACACAAGCATCCTTATATCAGCTATTTCACAAAACTTAATTAACAACAGACATAAAAACTATATCTTTGTAACAAAGTTACATTAACATTACATATATAAATTCCATTTTAACATTTGTAAAATTCCAGTTATGTAATATGTATTTACAATACTTGGTGAGAGGGACAAAGCGATCAATTGCTGCATTTCTGGACTGGCTCCCCCTCAATGCCTCTGCAGGGGGGTTTCCAGGCAGCCCTGCTCTGAAAACCATCATAGGCCCTCGCAGAGCCACTGCTTGAGCTCTCTTTGGGTTTTGTGCTTTTTACAAGACTGAGAAAACCACAGGCAGGCCTTTTTCCACCCACAGAATTCTCACCTCTGCAGCAGCTCTAATGCTGCCAGAACCAAAGCCAAGGGGGCAGGGGGACCATCAGGTGCTGGCTGCCACCTGGGGCTGGGCAGAGCAGGGCTGGGCAATGGCCATCCCTGTGCAGTGGGGCTGAGCCATGGCTGGGCCCCCACCCTTGGATGGCCACTGGCTTCAAGGAGCAGGAGTTTGGGAGCTCCTTCCTGGCTGGGGCTCCATTCCCCAGCTGCTCTTGCTGGCTCAGATCCTGCAGGGGATGAGCAAGAATGGAGAAGTCTGGAAACACCAGGAGCTGCCATCCCCCAGGACAGGAGTCTCTTGTCCAGCATGTGTCCCCCCTGGGACAGGATCCCCCCAGGGCACAAGACCCCCACCTCCCGCTCATGCGACACTTAGCACAAATGGCCTCTTCCTTCTACTGCAGGAGAGAGAAAGTGAAATTGTTGGGGGGGCACAGCTGGACAACCCCACCCCCACAGCCTCCCCAGCCCTCCCTGCAGACCCCTCACCCCTGCTTCCCCCACCCTGAGCTTCCCCCAGCACGTTCCCTGCCCAGGAGCTCCTCAGGATCATCAAGGCATGAACTGGGAGGTTGTGAAATTGAGGGATAAAAGGAAGGAAATGGAAATGAAGAACAGAAAATGCCCCTGGGAGTTGGGGGGGACACAGACTGAGAGCAGCTCTGAATCCCCTCTTGTTGCACCCCCAAATCATGGGCAACCCAGCAGGCAGCTCTAGCCGCTGGGTCACCCAAAATCTCTAGGCAGACAGGGAAGGAGCTGTGACCCACATGCACATCCTGTCACTGTCCATCCCTGGCAAACTCATTCCCCATGGAAGCTGATCATGGGACCCTCATTCCTTCTGTCTCCCCTTCCCTGGGACCCCCATACTGGGGCCTCCATTTCCCAGGAACTCCATGGCCCAGGACTCCATTCCCAAGGAACCGTCTCCCATTCATTCCATGCCCTGAAATCCCCATTCCCTCCAGACCTTAATTCTCCCAGGTCCCCCCATTTCCCCTGCACCCCATCCCTGGCACAAAAATCCCCTGATGAGGGATTTATTACCATTACAATTTATTACAATGAAAAAATTTTCTTATATACCCTTTTAAAGTTTTAAATGTACTTTACCTTTCTCCTAGTCTCATCTCAAAACAAAAAAGAAATAAATACATTCTGATAAATGCACTAATAATTAACCAACACTAAACTCACCACAATAATTATTACATTAACCAAAATATCTCAAATTAGCAAACCAAAACCATGACACCAAATCCCTGGAGCTCACCCTCCCCTGGGACTCCCATCCCTGAGTCCCCCCAGCCCTGGGGACCCCCATTCCCACGGCACCCCCATCCCCTGTGACTCCCCCTCCTCATGACACCAATTTCCCACGGACCCATTCCCTCGACCCTGACTCCCTGGACTCCCATTCCCATGGACACCCATCCCTGGCTCCCCAAATCCCCTGAGCCCCCCTGCTCCTGGGAAGTCCATGGCCCACCTATCCAGAGACAGCCTTGTCTCCAGCATGTCCCGACCCTGCCCACAGCCTGTCCCCAGCTTGTGGCCACCCTGCCCCCACTAGGTGCCACCTACACATGGGGACGAGATGTGACCTCGCTTCCTTCCCCTTAATCCGAAGAGCCGCCAGCCAGGGGAGCGGTGGCCACAGCAGTGAGTGACAGCCAGTGCACATGGCTGGGGACACCGGGATGGCCGGGAAGGTGGCGCTGCTCCTGTGGGGAGAGTGCCCTGGCCATGGGCCGCACTGGTAGTACCCCGGGGATGGGCTGTGGTGAGGCAGAGAGTGGTGGGGAGGGGACACAGGGGAGCTGCAGGGTTCCCTGAGGTTCCCAATATCAGAAGAGCCAGAGCATGAAGTGACTGGGGTCATGGGGTTGCCGTGGGGATAGGAGAGGGTGAACAGGGCTGGAGGGATAGGAATGTGGGGAGAGGCATCCTGGGGCTGGAGCAGCTGTGGGGACAGGGACACAGGGATGCAGGGATGAAGGGACAGGGAGAAGAAGACAAGCACAATGCGGATGGGCCATGGAGACAGAGGCAATGGGGCTGGTGGGGGAGACCTGTGCTAGCACAGTGTCCCCAATGAGACATTTGTTCCACACCAATTTCCCCAGGGGGATATTACAGCGTCCTGAGTGGGTCGCTGAGGGTGAGAGATGGACGAGAATCTTGTTTCTTGATCAGAAGGCTGGATTTATTGATGTATGATATATAATATATTATGACTATACTAAATAGAATAAAGAGAGAAAATTGCAGAGCTGCTAGATAAGCTAAGAATAGAAAGAAAGAATCTATAACAAACTTGTGTCCAGGGACTCTGTCCCTAGCTTGTTCCTGTGATTGGCCCTTAATTATAAATATGGGAACATGAACAAATCACAGGTCTAAATAAGTGCATCCTATTGCATTTCACAGCAGCTGATAACAATTGTTTACATTCTCTTTCTGAGGCCCTTGCTTCCCAGAATATGCAGAAATCTGAAAGAAAGGATTTCTGTGAAAAAATGTCTGCGACAGGGGGACAGTTCAGGGGCAGCCACTACGACCCATTCCCCCGTGCTCCACTGTCCCCATGGTGCCACAATCACTGAGCCCTGTCCTTTCTCCCTTCCAGCCCAGACCCTTGGCCTTGCTGGTGAGTCCTCGGGGTTTGCCATGGCCCCATCCTGCTGTGCCCAGCCCCACACTGGCCCTGGCAGACTGGTGTCCCCTGTCACCCGCAGGTGCCCAGACCACCCAGCTCCTGGTGGAGCCCCCCTGGAGGCCGGCGGTGCTGTGGGACCGGGTGACACTGACCTGCCAGGGCTCAGGGACCACTGGTGTCACCACCTGGTACAAGGACGGGCGGCGCTGGAGGCAGGAGGCACACAACTTCCTCACTGTCCCTGAGAGAGGCAACTACACGTGTGAGAGACCTGGCACTGGGCTCAGTCCTCCTGCGAGAGTCATGGATGGTGAGGGAGGTTTGTGTGTCCCCATCTTGGCATCAGCAGTGACCCCAGGGTTCTGGGTAGGCTCCACTCCATTGGTGAACTCCTTTGTGACCAGAGCCTGTCCCGTGCTCTGGGGACCCATGAGGTGTAACAGGACCCCCGTGTCCCACAGCCCCATTGGTGCTGCAGGTGCTGACGCGGGCGCTGCTGGATGGGGACACGGTGACACTGCGCTGCCGGCTCTGGCGGGACAACCCAGTCAACTCAGTGTCCTTCTACCATGAGGAGAAGAAACTTCAGGAGCTCCACGATGGGACCGAGCAGTCCCTGTACCCTCTGTAGCTGCAACACAGCGGCCGCTACAGCTGTGGGAGCATGATGAAATCCAGGGTATCATGGGGATGGGAGAAGTCGGAATCAGTGACAGTGACAGTGCACGGTGAGCACCCCACAGCTGCCACTCCAACCCCCCCACAGCTGCCACTCCAACCTCCCAACAGCCCCTCCCTATTTACTCAGGCTCACAAATCTCCCTCCCCTCTCCTTTCCAGAGCTTTTCACGGTGCTGGAGCTGGAAGTTCACCCAGAGCCCGCCAATGGGGCCCCCCTGACTCTCAGCTGCCTCAGCTCCCCCAGCCCCCTGCAGCCCCGAGCCCCCCTCCTGCACGTGTTCTACCAGGACGGGCAGGTGGTGGGGGGCCGGCAGGGGTCCCCGCAGCTGCTGGTGCCTGCTGTGGGGGTCTCCTACTCGGAGAATTACAGCTGCCAGGTGCACTCCGAGGGGGGGACTGTCCAGAAGAGCAGCGCCTGGCTCAGTGTCACGGTGCGCAGTGAGTGCGGGGATGGGCACGGGGAGCCTCACTGCCTCCTCGGGTGCCCCGCCTGGGTACCTCCATTACTGCCCCATTCCCCCCATCCCTCACTGCGTCCATTCACCCATCTCTGAGTCAACCCCACCCCTCTCTGCTGTTTCCCCGCAGTCTCCAAGTTCCACCATACCCTCTCTGGGTCTCCATACCAGCACTGGGGTCCTCCCATCTTCCGCTCCACGTGTCCCGTCTTTAAACCCCCCATCCTTCCTTGGGATACCTATCCAACACCCCCCCGCCCCAGCTCTGCACCTCCTCTCGTCTCCCTCACTGGGCTCTCCCTGCCCCTCCCTGACCTCCCCCCAAGTCCCTCAATGTCCCCTGGTGTCACCCCCTCCCGCAGGGGTTCTGCCCTCGGGGGTGTCTCTGTCAGTGCAGCCTTGTGCTGAGCTGCACGGTGGCCACAGGGACAGGTCACCTGTCCATTTCCTGGTACCCGGGAGGGCTTGGGGGCACCGCTTGGCACTGGCTCTGCCTGGAGCTGTACCACACTGGAGACTAGGACAGTGGCCACTACCAGTGCGGGGACAGCATGGCTGAGAGTGTCCCCCTGAATGTCAGTGTCCTTTGTGAGCGGGACCCTCAGACTTGGGTGACCCCACCCGTCGCACCCCCATCCATCTCACCAGGTGCCCTCAGCCCTGTCTGTGTCCCCACAGTGCCCGTGGCCAATGCCACCATCACCCTCAGTCCCCTGTCACACCTGGTGCGCTCAGGAGACAACGTGACCCTGCGCTGCTTGATGCCGGTGGGCTCAGCCCCTGTCACCTTCACCTGGCTGCACAATGGGCAGGCGGTGGCCCAGGGTCCCCTCCTGGAGCTCAGGGACATCGATGTGGGACATTCGGGCACCTACCAGTGCCTGGCCACCAACCAGCTGGTGGGACATGATGGGCTCCGTGTGTTCCGGGCACTCAGCCCTGAGCTGGCCCTGGAGGTGACAACTGGCTCACCCTGGATCACAGGTGAGGTTAGAGGTGGGGTTACCAGGGAGTCCAGGACCCCTGGGGTGATGGGCGATCCTGATATGTCCCCCTCTGTTTCTTGCAGTGGCCGCAGGGGTCGGTTGGGCCCTTTTGTTCCTGCTCCTGCTCGTGAATGTCATTGTGGCCTGGCACCAGTGGCACTGTGTGGGTGGGTGACAATGGGGGGATAAAGGTTGTGTAGAGAGTTGGGAACGCGCCCAAGAAGGGGGGCCATAGGGCGGCACACAGAGCCTGTAAACTGGGAGAGGCTGAGCCCAAAATGACCATTGCTCAGAGCCCTGGGGAGCTGTTGGAGGGTCCTGCAGGGATGGTGGGGGTCCTATCAGGAGTCCCCCTTTCTACCAGGCTCATGGTTCTCGGGGCTCAGGGTGTTGGTGCATGTGGGGTGGTTCAGGGATATTAGTGGGGGCATCAGAGATACTGGGGTGCCTGGGGAGAATTGTGTGTCTGGTGGTGGTTCAGCATTCCCAAGGGTGGATGGGGGCCCCTGGGTCTCCAAAGTCACCCCTCCAGTTTTCCTTTGCAGATGCCAGGAAGCACCAGCAAAGGTGAGTGCAGCCTCCAGCCATGATACACCTTTTACCCAAACTCCCAGCACCTCCCATCCCCTTCCACACACCTCCTTATTCCCACAGGGCACCCCCAGACCCCCTGGCATGCACAGTGGAGGATCCTCAGGCGACGTACATGGAGCTGCAAAGGCAACTGTGGGAATGCAGTAACATCTATGACAATCTGCACCAAAAGTTGTGATGCTCTGGGAAGCGGGAGGCACTGGGTGACACTGGGGGTGCTCTGTGGTTGCTCACATGGCTCCTGTGGTTGCCCATCCTTCCAAGGGAGATGGTCATGGCCCAGGGGGAGGCTACAGACAGGGAACCCTCTACTCCCCATTTCCTCTCCCAGTACCCCCAAGGGCTCCCCCATCCCTTTTCTCGTACCTGCAGGGGCTCCCCAGCCCCATCCAAGTGCCCAAGTACCCTCAGGGACTGCCCCATTCTCTCCCCACTACTGTGCTTGCAGTACACCCAGGGCTTCCCTATTCCCCCTCCCACTACCCCTGTCCCATCCCGCTGTTAATGGGGAAGTCGGGGAGGATTCTTGCTGAAAGGTTTCTAAGGTGAAAATGAAGCACAAACATGGCAATATTATATCAGAGAACTGTTTATTGATAAAGGAGGGTAAGTGTTCTTACTGAATGTGGAGAGAAGAGAGTAGAAAGGGAAAAGGATAGAGAGAGAAACAGAAGACAGGGACAGCGTTACCACAAGGAGCCCGGGTGCTCTGTGGGCATCAGCTCGGCAGATTGAGTGTGTGTGCTGCAAGCCAGGGTGAGCCCACATGGCTTTTGTGAGTGGTTGGGCGTGATTTCCAAGGATGGCACCTGCGTGTCTCTGGCATGGGCGAGTGATGGCTGCAGGCTGGCTGCTGCGGGCTGGCTGCGGGCTGGTGCTGCGGCACTGGTGGCTCTGGGCTGGCTGCCGTGGGCTGGGGCTGCGGTGGGCAGGTGCAGCAGGCTCAGTGCTGTGGGCAGCACGGGAAACGCGGCAGAGGCGGTGGGTGGGTGCAGGCAGCATCTGCTCCATCGGGGAAGAAATGAGGGAACGTCCAGGACGAGTAGGAATGAGCTGCCTCATGGAAGCAGCACTACAGGAAAGAATGGATAGAGGCAGGGGAGAAGGACCACCGAAAGAAAAGGCAAGGGAGGGGATTGTCGATGATATTTTTACCGGATGTCCAGGAGGAATGATGCATCTGACCCCACCTTCTCAGAAGGCTTATTAAGTACTTTAGTATACTATATTATTCTATATTATATAACATTACATCTAAACTAAATCTGCCAAGCACTCAGCTGCACTCCACTGAACACAATCTCATGACTGTCAGCCCACAGTCCCCACACACACACACCTGGATTCAATTGGTCAGTGAATCAAAACACTCACACCAGAATCCAATCACAAATTCCCTTCAGGTAAACAATCTTCCACAATGCATTCCACTTGTCAACAACACAGGGGCAGTAAATGAGATAAGAATTGTTTGGATCATTCTTTGCCTCTCCCAGTGCTTCTCCCCGGTTCAGAGAATGTCAGTCCCACAGGGGAGGAGGGCGAAACTGGCCCTCCGAGCAAGCCCCTGATCCCTCCAAGAAACCCAAAGCAAAATGCTCCTGTTGTGTGACAGTTAGCTGCTTTTACTTGCAAAGGCTCCTCTCACAGCCTGATTTTCCTGGCACTTTTCCCCAGACATTTTTCCCAGGCATCTGTCCCACCAGCCAGTGGGGGTCACTCACATCCCGATCACTGATGCTTTCTACCCCTGATTCTCTGTTGTGTGAAGCCTCGCCTAGGACATGGTTCCCAGCACATGGACAGCCCACAGAGTCATTTTTCACCTCATGTGTAACATATGTTGAGACATAAATCAAAATCAGATTTGGTCCTCTTTACCCCGATGTGCTTAGTAGCTCTGCAATCCCCCTTCCAGTGCTCCCAATGAGGTGGCTTACTGGTGCCCGTTCCAGTTGCAAGGGGGCACACGACCTGGTTCCCTGCTCCTGGGACAAAAATGCAGCTCTTTGGTTAAACTGGCAGAAATGGTATTTCTTTGTTCAGCTGTGTCAAGGAAGCTGAACAAGGTGGGAACCTCGCTTGGAAAGGAAAACACGACCCCCTTCTCTCTGAACTATTATAACTTTGGAAATTACAAGGCTTTTAGGTAAATATGTGGGAACGGGAATAACAGTTCTTTACTGGTAGATATTGACAGAAACAAGTTAATGGAAGCTGACTTTTACTGGATATTATATGAATTGATATTATATTATTGATTATACTGTTGAATAAATATTGTGATGTTGTTCAGATAGTGAAAAGCATTGTGGAGTGGCTGATGTTGTTGTGGTGGCCGGGAGTGCTCCCTGCAGCGCCCTCCGCTGGCCGCGGTATAACTGCCACAAAAACCAACAGCGCTGAGCGGGAGGGAAAGTTCTGGATTTGTGTTGTTGGTTCTGTTCAGGTTTATCAATTTCCCAGGAAAGAGCTGTGATTCCTTTTCCTACACTTTGGCCTGGAAGTCAGATCATCATTGAAATTAAAAAAAAAATCTGAGATGGCTTTTCCATTCCAGGAATTTTCCCCAGTTTCCTTGGCAGATATTTCTCATATAAATGAGTTGCCAACTTCTGGGTTCCTGCCTGGATGGGACAGGCAGCCCATGAGCAGATAGGGTCAGGGACTTGGCTAGCTCATGCTCTGCCTTTTAAGCCAGTTGGGTCACCAAGGGCCTTCTCCCCAGGTGGCACTTCTGGTCATCCAGCCACTCAGGAGTTGGCTTTGTCAAAGCGTCACACTTTCCCCAGTGTGCCACGGCTGACAGATGATGGACAGACTGTTGTGGTGTGCTGTAATGTCCCATTTTAGACGTCCAGGTCACTTCCCCAGGTGTGCCTGTACCTCTCTCCCTTCCCCCTTGCCCCCATGCTGAGTGAGTCCTGTCAATCAGGCTCAACATTCCAGCAAGGCGTCGTGTGATTGGTCAAGTTCAAAGGATGCCCCTCAGGCCCAGGCGTCATTGGCCTGACTGGGTGTCATCTTCCCCTGAGACCCTGCCCCTCTCACCGGGTTGGTGGCTCACCTGTACCTCCCCTCCCCCTGTCCCTGAGCTTAAAAAGGTCATCAGACCATGCAGCAAAGATTTCTGTTGGAGCAGTTGCTCACGTTCAAACCTCTGTAACCATGGAATAAACCTCTGGACATTAAACCCTCCAGCAGAATACTCTCCCTTTTCTCTTCACCATCACCTGAAGCCATTTCTCCTGAGGTAAACGAGGTTCCTAACAAGCCTGGACTTGTTCAGTGCCCAGCTGCAATCTCCAGCAAGCCAAGGTGTCTCTGGGGTGATACACCGCAGTTGCTGCCTTTGGCCCAGCAGCGAGGGTCAGACTGGCCCAGGCACAATCTAACTGGTAATATTGGGAGCCATATTCTAATATTTGTCGTCCCTGAGGCGAGCTAAGTGACTCTGCAGCCTGAGACGGACTCGCAGCTCCTCGGAGAAGCTTCTGGCAGCCGTGCGTCCAGCTGAAAAGGGCTTTGGTTGCATCGCCCTCAGCTAGAGACTTTGGGAATATTCCCAGAAGAAGTTTCGTGGACTGTTCGGCACCTCTGGAAAGCCCAGCTCTTTCTGGTGAGCAGATTTTCCAGAGGGAGGACAGGGTAGTCTTTCTTGCCCATAGAGAGGTACTGTTCCGGTGTGGAGACCTGCCTTAGACCCCAGCCAGCTACAGCTTCCATTTTGAGTGAGTATCTCTGCTCTCGGTAGAGCAGAAGCTCATAAACAGACTCTGCCGTGAGTTCTGTTCCTTTTTTTTGCCTTTGAATCTTTGGCTGCGCAGCCCCACAGACGGGAATTCATTGCGTTCTAGCTTTTAGCTTTCTGCTGCGTGTGTTACTCTCTTTTGGAATTCGCCCCGGAGTGGGAGTGCTCTCTGCCCTTCCCCCCGGATCTGCAGCGCAGCGTGCTCGGCTCTCACCACGTGGTCGGGGGATCCCTCTCTCTCTCTCTCTCTCTCTCTCTCTGTGGGGGAGGGGGGTCTCTCGGCTCTCCTGCCGCGGGGGATCCCTCTCTCTCTCTCTCTGTGGGGGAAGGGGGGGTTCTCTGCACATGCAGCGCGGGGGGCTCTGGTTTCGGCTTGCCACGTGGCGTGGCTGCTCTCTCTGTTCCGCGGGGGGGCTGCATTCCACGGCGGGGGAGGCTTTGTTTCCACATCGGCTCGGCAGGGCGTGCCCTGCTGCTGCTGCCCGGGAATTTTAAAAGCAGTATATACAGCTGCATTGTGAAGCTTTTGTTGGCTCGTTATCGCTTTCCTATCTGTGTTTTTTTTTTTTTAGAAATCGGTAGCTGATTTTAGCTTTGTTTTTGGTCAGGCGGGATTTAGTACTTTGCTTTTTTACATCTAACATGGGTTCAAAACTCAGCATTGTACAAAAAGGGATGTATTATAATATTATTAGCATTTTAGACAGTGGTAATGTTAAATTCTCAAAGGGAAAATTGAAACAGTTTATAAGATGGCTTTTCCTCCACTTCCCACAAATCTCCCCTGAAGAAATTCACAATATTCAATTCTGGGATAAAGTTGGGAATGAATTGATAACCTTAGGACAATCTGGCAATGCACCCTCAGCTAAATTTGTGTTTTGGTGTTTACAAATTCAAACAGCATTGCTCAAACAAAAGGAAATGGAGAAAAAGCCAAATGTAAAGCCATGTACCTCTGCTCTCCCTGTTTCTCCCTCTCCTAGCTCTAAAACCCCTAAACCTCTTTCCCCAAAACTTGGTATTTTAAAGAGAGCACACTCATTGGGAAGTCGACTCCCAGAGTCTGTTGAAATGCCTGAGTTGCCCTGTCCACAAGGCCCTGGCCAGGCTGCGTGGAACCTTCCCCAATCCATTGTGTCCCATCCTCTGAAACCCAGAGCACGTGTCAGCTTTCCAGAGAGCAGTGATGCCCAAAATGGCCCCCAGTCCCTAGGGGGTCCACAAGATGGTGGATGCCACGTGGCATCTTCCCAAACCTGGTCTTCTTCTTCCCAAAATCCTCTTAAGCATCCCGAAACTCCAGCCCCATCCCCCTCTCCTCCTGTTCCTCGTGATACCTTTCCCCCTCCCCCTCCCTTTCCTGCAATACCCTCAGCTCCACCCCTCTACTCCTCCCAGGGGGCATCTGCTGACATGATGTCACCAGGTGTCCCCGCCCCCTTCCTGCCCCTTGACCTCACCCCTTGTTCCCACGGTGTCCCTGCCCCCTGCTTGCCCCCTGACCCCGCCCCCTGTTCCCCCGGTTTCCCCGCCCCTTGCTGGCCCCCTGTCCCCGCCCCCTCCCTGGGTTCCCACGGTGGGGACACACCCACTGCCATTCCCCAAACCTGTAGCTGTGATCCCAGTGCTTCCAATTCAAGGGATACAGAGCAGGGAACGGCAGACCTAATGCATAGTCCCATGTTGTCACTGGCTCCTGTTACCTTTCAGCCTGCTGCTCAGGGGGGAGCAGCTCCAACTGCTAATTGCAGTTCTTTTGGACGACAATTGATTAAAGAGATCTGTAAGTCTCATAAAGAATATGGTCCACACAGTCCATATTTCCGTGGCCTTTTAAATTCTGAACTGAGTAGGACTGTGGTGATTCCACGTGGTTTAAAACAGCTTTTTTCCTGTCTCATGACCTCCACGGAATTCAAATTATGGGAAATAGCATGGAAACAAATGCTGAATGATGCTCTCCCAGGCTTGCATGCTGATCCAAACACAGCCAAAGACAACAGTGGTAACCCTATCACCATTGAGCACCTCTGTGGTGAGGGCCAATGGTCTTCTCCCTCGATCCAAGCTACTGCAATTCCTGCAGAAACACTTGAGAAAGTAAAAGAAGCAGCTGAAAAAGCATTCTTTTCCCTACAACCTGAGGGGCCTTTTGAGCCCTATAGTAAAATTAAACAGCTATCATCAGAGCCTTTTTTGAAATTTGTAGAAAGGTTAACTAGAGCTATTGAAATACAAGTTAAAAAAGAGAATGCTAGGGAAGCAATTTTAGAGGAAATGGCATTTACAAATGCAAATAAACAGTGTCAAGCGGCAATCCTGAGCCTTCCTATAGAATCTCACCCCACACTAAAAGATATGCTTCTAGTCTGTAACAGGAAAGAGCCTCTGATGAGTGTGGCTGAAGCTACGGAACCAAGGCTGCTGCCAAGACCACCTCAGCGCGTCGCCGTTGCCAGCCCTGCGCCTTTTCCCTCAGCACAGCAGTACCCTGGGCAGCAGCGGAGACCAGCAATGGCTGAGCCCACAAAACCATGCCTGCTTTGTAACAACCTAGGGCACTGGAGTAACCGGTGCCCCCTGAAAAGGGAATTTGATGAATTTAGAAATGGCAGGGGAGGAGAACTACAAGCCCTGCCTGGGGGTCAACAACAACAAAAAAACTGAAAAGGGAGCGCCCGCCTGCCAGGCGTGCAGACACAAAAAGAGCAGGCCAAGGGAATAAGGGTAGCAAAACAAATCAAGCGCGCGATAATATTAATGTTTGTGTAAGTGAAGCAGGTGCTTCAAAGACTGTGTATGATTTAGATGATCCTGTGTTAACCACGTCTTCTGTCAATGAGCCTTACAGGTTGCAGCTGACAGAGTCACTCCACCTGGAGGACACTGACTGGCATTTTGTCTCTGTTAATCCTGAACAGAAAGGTACTTGGAACCGAATTCATTGTAAGTACATCGTCATTGGGGACACCAAACACACACCACAAGAGATCAGAATTGCTCCGGGAATGACAACATCAGATCCTGAGCAATTCGTTCTCGGCCTGCATTGTTTCCACCCACCCCTGTTTCTTCCCAAGGGACAAATTGTTGCACAAGCTATCCCTGTGCCATCTTTACCTGAAAATATCGAAAAACAAGGGCCCACAGTCGCCCAGGTCCCACTTATTGGGAAAAACAAACCCAAATTATGGTGTAATGTCAGTGGGGGTGGGGAGTCTAAACGCATTGAGATGCTTGTAGACACAGGTGCAGACTGCACGGTGATGCCAGTACAAGACTGGCCAGCACGTTGGCCTTTGCAAAATGTTGCAGGTCATCTTCGAGGTGTAGGAGGTCTGCAATTGGCAAGACAATCCAAAAGCATTATTCAATTTGAGGGACCAAGCGGACAATTGGCAAATATCCGTCCATTTGTGTTAGATTTTTCGGAACCTTTGTTAGGGAGAGATTTAATGGCTCAGTGGGGTGTCACAATTGATATTCCAGACTCTCCACAGCATATTTGTACAGCAGTCATTGAACAACAGCGCTCCACCCAAAAACTGAAGTGGAAAACAGACAAACCAGTTGATATAAAACAGTGGCCGCTCAGTAAACAAAAAATAAAGGTGCTGGAAGAACTAGTGGAAGAGCAACTAAAAAAGGGCCACATTGTGGAGACCATGTCCCCATGGAACTCTCCAGTGTTTGTCATCCAAAAAGCTGACCAAAAGAGATGGCGACTCCTCTGCGACCTCCGACAAATTAATAATGTAATTGAAGATATGGGTTCTCCCCAACCTGGTATGCCATCCCCAACAATGCTTCCCCAAGATTGGAAACTGGCTGTTATTGATATTAAGGATTGTTTTTTCCAAATCCCCTTGCACCCTGACGATGCACCGCGTTTTGCATTCTCCGTCCCTTCCATTAATATGGAATCACCTATGAAAAGGTACCATTGGACCGTTCTTCCTCAGGGATTAAAGGTATCTCCAGCTATCTGCCAGTGGTATGTCTCTTCCCTGCTTTCCCCAGTACATGCAGCTGCAGAGAAGGCCATCATCTATCATTACATGGATGATATCCTTGTGTGTGCCCCCAATGATGATTTACTCACGCATGCGCTTGACCTAACGATCGATGCATTGATTGTTGCAGGGTTCGAGCTCCAGGAAAAGAAAATTCAAAAGATGCCACCTTGGGAGTATTTGGGCTTAGAAATTGGAAATAGGACCATTGTTCCTCAAAAACTAGAAATCAATCCAAGGATCAAGACCCTTGCGGATGTCCACAAGTTGTGTGGGTCTTTGAATTGGGTAAGACCATGGCTCGGTCTGACTAACGAAGACCTTGCCCCTCTTTTCAATTTATTGAAAGGGGGAGAGGACCCAGGTGCTCCTAGGTCTATTACCCCAGAGGCACGGAAAGCTCTAGAAAAGGTTCAGATTGCAATGTCCACAAGACAGGCCAACTGATGCCGGCCTGACCTGCCATTCAAATTTATCATTCTAGGTAAGTTGCCACACCTCCATGGAATTATTTTCCAGTGGGAGGAAAAACAAACACCTAAGGCAAAGGACACACCAAAAAAGGACCGGGACCAGAGGGACCCTCTCTTGATCATAGAATGGGTTTTCTTCAGTCACAAAAGGTCCAAGAGACTGACAAAGCCTCAGGAGCTGGTAGCAGAACTGATCCGGAAAGCAAGGACCCGGATCAGGGAGTTAGCAGGATGTGATTTTAAGTGCATTCACATTCCAGTTGAGTTAAAATCAGGTCAAAATACTATGAAAATACTGGAACAATTGTTTCAAGAAAATGAAGTGTTGCAGTTTGCTCTGGATTCCTACTCAGGACAAATTTCAGTAGTGTGGCCCGCTCACAAATTGTTCGAACAAGATGTTCAATTTACCTTAAAATTGAGAAGTGCTCTAAGTAGGAGACTTTTAAAAAGGGCTCTAACTGTCTTCACAGATGCATCCGGGAGGTCCCACAAGTCTGTTATGACTTGGAAGGATCCTCAAACCCAGCAGTGGGAGACAGACATTGCTGAGGTGGAAGGTTCACCTCAGGTTGCTGAATTGGCTGCGGTTGTTAGGACCTTTGAAAGGTTCTCAGAACCATTTAATCTGATTACAGACTCTGCATACGTGGCAGGAGTAGTATCCAGGGCAGATCAAGCAATACTGCAAGATGTGTCTAACATCACACTTTTCTAATTGCTCTCAAAACTGGTAAAGTTAGTCACTCACCGAGAGCAACCTTTTTATGTGATGCATGTCAGGTCACACGCTGACTTGCCAGGGTTTGTCGCTGAAGGCAACAGAAGGGCAGATGCTCTTGCTGCACCTGCAGTGATGGCCACTCTCCCAAATGTTTTTGAACAGGAAAAAATCAGCCACCAGCTTTTCCACCAAAATGCACCTGGCCTGGTTTGTCAGTTTAACATCACTCGAGAACAGGCCAAAGCGATTGTGGCCCCATGCCCAAATTGCCAACAACATGCACTCGCTACAGTGAGTACGGGAGCAAACCCAAGGGGACTGAACAGTTGTGAACTGTGGCAAACAGACGTAACACACATACAGTCTTTTGGACGGCAGAAATATGTTCATGTTAGTGTAAATACCTTTTCTGGAGCGGTCTATGCTTCTGCCCACACAGGAGAATCATCTATCGATGCTATTAAGCACCTTTTACAGGCTTTTTCTTTCATGGGCATCCCCAAGGAGCTGAAAACTGATAATGGGCCTGCTTACAAATCCAAGGAATTCGGGAGCTTCCTGCAGCAATGGGGAGTAGAGCACAAAACTGGCATCCTCTACTCCCCTACAGGTCAAGCCATTGTAGAAAGAACTCACTGTGATATTAAAAGGGTCCTGGACCAGCAACAACAGTTCTGAAGGTGGAACCTCCCCACATCCGGTTATCCAGGGTGCTATTCACAATCAATTTTCTGAATTGTTCTTTTGACAGCCTGAACCCACCCATCCTACGCCACTTTGGGAGGAGCAATCATAGGTTAATGAAAGAAAAACCTCCAGTTTTAGTAAAGGACCCTGAGACTTGGAAAATGGTGGGACCTTACAAACTGGTTACTTGGGGACGTGGATACGCCTGTGTGTCCACCCCCTCTGGTTTAAGGTGGGTTCCTTCCAAATGGGTAAAGCCCTATGTTGCCAAGGTCTCAGAGAAATCCACAGAAGCACCCCAGGTTGCTCATGCTGCCTGGAGAAGAAAACGCCGCACGTGTTCTCTGGAGGAAATTCCATTTAAGCCTCCTATCTGGAATAGTTTGTAATATATGTTTGTTTCAAGTTTTTGTACCAGTTTAGATCCCACTGTTCATGTGTAGCCTCGAGACGCCATGAGACCGAGCCTGCTTCTCGTCCTACTCGTGATCATCCCACCTGTCACCTCCTGCATAGTGCCGCAGCCCAAACCACATATGGACTACCTTGACAGAGGCTCCCGGACATCAACAGAGAAACTGACAACGGGCTGAATGGACTGTTCAAAGGCTGGGGACTCTCGGGCTGGTTGGGATCTATTCTGAAAACTGTTTTTAGTGCTGTTTATTTTCGTTATTGTAGTTGTTAGCATTGTTTTTGGACTAATCAAACGCATGGTCCTCAAGTTAATTTCAAGCTCATCTCCCCCTCCTGAGGTCTACCATTTGGAAGCCCTCAGTGCTCCAATAGATGACCTGGAAGCTTCAGTGGAAAACACTCACCCTCCTGTAGAGGAAGAACTGGTTTGCCAACCATGGTTTAGCAATCATTCTGCACCACAAACACAGTCCTCTTCTTTTTAAACAAAACTAGGGGGAGATGTTGTGGCGTGCTGTAATGTCCCATTTTAGACTTCCATGTAACTTCCCCAGGTGTGCCAATACCTCTCTCCCTTACCCCTTGCCCCCATGCTGAGTGAGTCCTGTCAATCAGGCTTAGCATTCCAGCAAGGCATCATGTGATTGGTCAAGTTCAAAGGATGCCCCTATGTCCAGCGGTCATTGGCCTGACTGGGTGTCATCTTCCCCTGAGACCCTGCCTCTCTCACCTGGTTGGTGGCTCACCTGTACCTCCCCTCCCCCTGTCCCTGAGCTTAAAAGGTGAATCAGATCATGCGGCAAAGATTCTGTTGGAGCAGTTGCTTGAGTTCAGACCTCTGTAACCATGGAATAAACCTCTGGACATTAAACCCTCCAGCAGAATCCTCTCCTTTTTCTCTTCACCATTGCCTGAATCCATTTCTCCTGAGGTAAACGGGGTTCCTAACAAGCCTGGACTCGTTCAGTGCCCAGCTGCAACCACCAGCAAGCCAAGGTATCTCTGGGGTGATACACCGCATTTGCTGCCTTTGGCCCAGCAGCGAGGGTCAGACTGGCCCAGGCACAATCTAACTGGTAATATTGGGATTTATATTCCAATAACAGATGGTGCCCTGTCTCACCAAAAGCAAGGCCTGACCGACCCCTGCCACACACAGCTGTTCGAAAATGTCTCCAACTTCAAATTTTTCCTGTCTCTGTCACCCTGCCCTGTGCCGTGGCCTGGTTTTGACTGCCCTGGGAAAGTGGGAGGCTCAGGAACCTCCTCAGTGCCTTTTTGAGGTCCTCGTGTGGGGAACATGGCAGAGGAGGGGTGTTGGGACAGGGGACAAGAGAATCCAGAGCCTCCTGAGGGCCACTTTGGCCATCAGAGCAAGGAAGGTCCTGGGCTCTGCCAGATTCCTCTGGTGGAGGAAACGTGATGGATGGGAAGTGTTCGGGGATTGTTCTTTGTTGGTGGTTTTGCCTGGAAATCGTTTCTTGTGTGACAATTTGGACTCTGAACCTTGTTGCTGTTGCTGTTGGTTTTGTTCTTTAATTGCTCATTCAGGAAATTTTTCTTCTCTCAGACTTTAGGGATCTTTGTGCCTCCATGGGGAGCGGTAGGGAAAGGGGCAGCAGCCCCTGGGTTTTAGTGGCAACACAGAACTGGAGAATCCCATTCCTAAAGCTCAACAAAGCTGAATAAACACCATCTCTGCCAATTTATCCAAAAAGCTGCATTTTGGACTAAATAAGAAGGAAATGGGTCCTGTGTCCCCTAGCACTAGGACGAGGCTGGCAAGCCATGGGTGTACTGGGAGCACTGGGAGGGGGAAAGGGGAGCACTGGGTGCCCTGTGCAGACCCCCTGACTTGTGGCCATCACCCCAGGCCGGATGGGCCACCATGGGAGCCATGGGATGGGGACTCCCAGTGTCCCCCATTGTCACAGCACGTTCCTATGCATGTCACCAGTGTCCTGCAGTCACCCATGTGGTCCTGGCAGCTCTGCATGGGTCACCTGGGGGTCCTTGGGGGGGGACAGGAAGAGACACCTGGCTTAGGGTGACATCCATAGGTGACATGTCCATGTCCCCACCCATCCCCCATAGTCACCCCCTGCCCCCTCATGTCCAGCCCCTCCCCCACCTCCAGGGGATAAGGGGGTTCTAGGGGCTCCTGTGGGGATAAGGGGGGGTCTGAGGGGTGTCTGGGGAGGGAGTCAGGCAGAGTCATGGCTGGAACTCCCCACTCACCTGTCCTGGGATTTCCTGAGAGCTGCAAGAAGAAGAGGATGGGGTGATCATGGGGTCCCCTGGGCCCCAACTCCACCTGGGACCTTTAAATATCCACTGGAGCCCTGAGCCCCCACCAGACACTGATTTCTACTGGACTGCCAGGCCCCTGCACCCCAAAGCACCCCTGAGGAGCCCCAGAACACCTGAGGCACCCATGTACTCCAGCCCCCTTCCCAGGAACCCTGAACCCCTGAGTACCCCTCAAGCCTCCAGGAACCCCAAGAATGGAATGCAGAGAAGCTTCCAAACTGCTCCAGGATCCCTGAGGATCTCTTAACATCCCTGCACAACTCTCCAACACCTCCCTAAAAGCCCCCAGGAGATCCCAGTGTCACCCCAATATTCCTCAAGGCCCTTCATGGGACAGCCCAGGACCCTCCAAAAGACCCCCAAGCAAAGGTCACTGGGGGCTCAGCTTCCTCCAGCTCAGGGGCTTTGGGTGATGCCCCAACAGACCCCCAGTGTGTAGGGCTTCCACCCAGTTCCTGTAGGACCTTGTACCCCCCGCATTGTCACCCACCCCGGTGGTGCCACCAGTGACAGCCCCCGATGACAGCCAGGAGCAAGAGCAGGAACAGGAGGGTCCTGCCGACATTCACAGCCAGTGCTGGGGACAGAGGGGACACATTGGGGTCACTCTGAACTGCAGGAGTCCTGAACACCCTGGTGACCCCCTGAGACCCCACCTGTGACCCAGGGTGAGCCAGGTGTCACCTCCAGGGCCAGTTCAATGCTGAGTGCCCGGAACACGCGGTGCCCGTCCTGTCCCAGCTGGTTGGTGGCCACGCACTGGTAGGTGCCTGAATGTCCCACATCGATGTCCCTGTGCTCCAGAAGGGGACCCCGGGCCACCTCCTGCCCGTTGTGCAGCCAGGTGAAGGTGACAGGGGCTGAGCCCACCTGCACTGAGCAGTGCAGGGTCACGTTGTCACCTGCACTCACCTGGTGTGACAGGGGACTGAGGGTGATGGTGGAATTGGTCACGGGCACTGCGGGGACAGAGGCGGTGCTTGTACCTGGTAGGTTGGAATGGGGTGCGGTGGGTGGGGTCATCCCCAGCCCGAGCGTCTTGCTCACCCAGGATGGTGACATTCAGGGGGTCACTCTCAGACAGGCTGTTCCCGTCACTGACACGGCACCGGTACTGGCCGCTGTCATTGTCCCCAACGTGGTGCAGCTCCAGGTGGGGGCTGGTGCCCACCAGTGTTCCCGAGCCCTCCCGGTATCAGGAGAAGGACAGGGGACCTGTCCATATGGCCACTGCACAGCTCAGCACCAGGCTGTCCCCGAGTGCCACCTGTCCCCCAGGGGGCTGTGCTGACAGGGACACCCCCGAGGGCGGGACCCCTGCGGGAGAGTGGGACACCAGGGTACAGTGAGGGACCCGGGGGGGTGTCAAGGAGGGGCAGGGGAATTCCAGTGAGGGAGAGGGGGTACAGAGATTGGGGGAGGGAGGCTTAGAAAGGAACCCCGAGGGATGATAAGGGGGTCAGGGAGGGAACACCTGGAGAGGGAGGTGGGCAACACCAGGAAGGGTACGGGGACCATGGGGGGGGATGGTGAGACTTGGGCAATGTGCAGAGACCTCAGAGAGGGGTGGAGGGACCCAAGGATGGGGGAGGGGACCCAATGAAGGATGGAGGGAAACACAAGCCAGGAATGGGGGGAGCTTAGGAGCAACCCGGGGCAGCGATGGCAGGACACATAAGATGCACCAGGGAAGGATGAGGGTACCCATGTACAGGCTAGGGGTCCTGAGGAGAGACCCGAGAAAGGACGGGGGGGGCAGGGAGGGATCTGGAAAAGGTTGGGTGCCCCAGAGCAGGCGTCAGGGAGGGCTGGGAGATGCCAGGCAGTGTGGCGGTCCCGATGCATCTGTGAGGGCTCCTCGTGCCCATCCCCACACTCACTGCACACCGTGACGCGGAGCCGGTTGCTGCTCTTCTGTACGGACCCCCCCCTGGGAGCGCACCTCACAGCCATAATTCCCTGAGTGGGAGACCCCCACAGCGGGCACCAGCATCTGCGGGGACCCCTGTGGGCCCCCCACCACCTGCCCATCCTGATAGAACACGTGCAGGAGGGGGGCTCGGGGCCGCAGGGGGCTGGGGGTGCTGAGGCAGCTGAGAGTCGGGGGGGAACCCACGGTGAGCTTTGGGGGACCCTCCAGCACTGGGACCGAGAAGAGCTCTGGGAAGGAGAGAAGAGGGGAGGACTGTGACTCTGAGAGCACTGGGAAGTGGCTTTGGGAGTGTCAAAATATTAAAGTTCCAGCCATGGGTGTGCTCACCATGCACTGTCACTGTCACTGGTGCTGAACGTGACTGCCAGAACCCCACCAAGCCCTCACATCGGTAGCGGCCGCTGTGGTGCAGCTGCAGAGGTGAAAGGGACAGCTTGTTCCCACTGAGGGACCCCCTGATTTCCTTCTCCTCCCGGTAAAATCGCACCCTGATGAGATGGTTTTCCTGCCGGCACCGGCAGCGCAGTGTCAAGGTGTCACCCTCCAGCAGTGCCCGCGCTGGCACCTGCAGCACCAGCTGGTCTGTGGGACAGGAAGGTCACATCTCACTGATGAGACTGGTCTGAGGTGGGTGCCCATAGCACCGGGGACATGCGGGTGCACTGGGGTGCTCTGGGGTGCACCGGGATGTCCCTGTGTGCAGGGCACAGGCTCTTGCCACGCAAGTGGTGTGAGGCCATCCACGGAATGGAGCCCACCCTTACCGCTCTGGGGCCCCCATGATCATTAAAGGTTTCCCCTCACCATCTAAGACTGTCAAGGGGAGGCTGCGCCCAGTGCCGGGACTGTCACATGTGTAGGTGCCACTCTCGGTGACAGTGAGGCGGTCCTGTCCCTTCTGCCACCAACGCTGCCGGTCCTTGTACCAGGTGGTGGCACCGGCAGTCCCCGAGCCCTGGCAGGTCAGTGTCACCCGGTCCCAAAGCACCGCTGGCCTCCAGGGAGGCTCCACAAGGACCTGGGTGGTCTGGGCACCTGTGGGTGACAGGGGACACCAGCCTGCCAGGGCCAGTGTGGGGCTGGGCACAGCGGATTGGGGCCATGGCATCCCCTGAGGACTCACCAGTGACGCCGAGGGTCTGGGCTGGAAGGGAGAAGGGACAGGGCTCAGTGGGAGTGTCACCATGGGGACAGAGGCACATGGGGTACAGGGTGTGGTGGCTGTCCCCAAAGTGTCCCCGTGGGGACAGATGCTCTTGTGGGAAAGTGTGTGGGTGGTCCCCAAAAGTCTGGACAGGCAGGGGGACATGTCTGTGTCACAGCCACCCGTGTACCACATCCCTGTGGCACAGACACTTTGGGAAGAGGGACGTCGAGGCCACCCCGGGCTGAGGCAGAACATGGGGACACTGAGAACACCCCGGGCATGAGGACACCACGGACACAGCCCATGCTGTCCCATGTCACCCCCACCAGCTCATGATCCCATCCCCATGATCCCATCCCCATGGCCACATCCTCATGGTTCTTGTCCCTGCATCCCAGTTTGCTTGTCTCTATCTCCGGAGCTACCTGAGCCCAAAGGTGCCAGTCCCCACATTCCTGTCCCCACATCCCCATCCCCAAATTCCTGCCCCCTCTTCCTGTACCCAAAGCCACTCTACATCCCCAGTCTTACCAAGGTCCACTGTGGGTATCATGGACTGGCTCTGCTGGCATTGGGGAACTCAGGGGACCCCACAGCCCCCCTGTGCCCCCTTCCCTCCCCATCCCCAGGGTGTCAGGCCCGTGCCCCGGGGCACTCACCCCACAGGAGCAGCGCCACCTTCCCAGCCATCCCGTTGTCCCCAGCCATGTGCACTGGCTGTCACTCGCTGCTGTGGCCACCACTCCCCTGGCTGGCGGCACTTTGGATGAAGGGGAAGGAAGCGAGGTCACGTCTGTCCCCACGTGTAGGTGGCCCTTGGTGGGGGCAGGGTGGCCACAAGCTGGGCACAGGCTGGGGACAAGGCTGCATAGTCTGGGGACATGGTGGGGGATGGTGTTGCCAGGAGTGGGGGGCTCAGGGGATGTGGAGAACCAAGATCGGTGTCCAGGAGAATGGTGGTCCAGGGGAATTGGGGTCTCCATGCCTGGGGGGATTCAGGGATGGGGTGCTGTAAGAACATGGTCCCCAAGGATTTGGGGTCATGGCATGTGGGTGCCAGGGTTGGGGGTGCTGGGGGAAAATGGGGACCCTCGGGAATAAGGGTTGTGGGGGAAGAAGCAGTCCATGGGATGGGATCAAGGCAATGGTGGTGCTGGGCAATGGCAGTCCTGGGATGGGTGTCCCCAGGGAGGAGAGACCAAGGCCATGGGGGTCCCATGGTTAGGTTGCCAGGTGAATGGGGGTTTCAGGGATGGGCAGTGGCGCAATGGACACAGGGATCTCAGCTCCTTCCCTGGGTACTTCAGATTTTGGTTGTTTAACAGCCTAACAAAGCCAACCTGGGGTGCTCATTCCCTGGGCAGAAACACATGGGGGTCCTGGATAGCTCTACCTCTGTGCCCTCCACCACCCTTGAATTTTTCCTCTCTTTATTTCTCTTTGTTGCTTATTTTCCTCATTTTTGTACCATGTCCCCTCACCCCCATTCCTGACTCAGCAATCTCAGGGAGCACCTGAGCAGGGAAGGCGTTGGAGGGACCAGGGGAGTCATAAAATGGGGTGTGGGGGATGCAGGGATGGCGGGGGGAGGCTCTGGGTGATAGAGGCGTTGGGCTGTGCCTCCTCAACACTTTCACTTTCCTTTTCCTTGCCAAGAAACAAGAGGCTATTGGTGCTCAATTTCAGATGTGAAAGTGGGGGGTTCTGTCCTAGGGTAGCACATCCAGGGGCTCCTGTCCTGAGGGGATCCTGTCCCAGGGGTGGCACATCCTGGGGACCCCTGTCAATGCAAGGATGGGGCCCAGCCATGGCCCAGCCCCACTGCACAGGGATGGCCATTGCCCAGCCCTGCTCTGGCCAGCCCCAGGTGGCAGCCAGCACCTGAGGGTCCCTCCTGCCCCTTTGGCTTTGATTCTGGCAGCTTTAGAGCTGCTGCAGAGGTGAGAATTCTGTGGGTAGAAACAGGCCTGCCTGTGGTTTGCTCAGCCCTGCAAGAAGAATAAAACCCAAAGGGAGCCCAAGCAGTGGCTCTGTGAGGGCCTTTGATGGTTTTCAGAGCAGGGCTGGCTGGAAACACCCCCTGCTGGGGCAGCTGTGGGAGAACCAGTCTGGAAATGTAGCAATTGATCATTTTGTCCCTGTCCCCAAGGGACTGAGAGAGTCCCAAACTGGTGTGCAAATCCCACAACAATCTTCTGAACAACCTGACCTGGACCCTCCTCCTCCTCCCTGCCTTGCCGTGCATGGACAGTGGCCGCATGCCCCGCACCCACCACAGCCGCTCTCTCACTGCCCTCCACACCTGGATGGGGAGAGAAAATTGAGCAAAGGGTTCCTGGGTTGAGACAAGGACCAAGAGAGATCACTCATCAAATCCTGTCACGGGTAAAACTGCTTATGATTTAGAGATATGAATTGAATTTATTGCTGATAAAATCAGAGCAGGATAAGGATAAGTCAAATAAACCCTTCCATACACCTTCCCACTTTTATGAATGACTATGTAGTCATTGGTTTTCACTATTGTATTGGGTTTTTGCAAATTATTTTGATACAATACAGTTTGTAATCAGTTCTTAACTGCTTTTGGTACACTACAGTTTGTCAGACTTTTTACTCTAAACTCTGTGTACAATATATATTTCATTGTGAAAAAAATATTATAGTTTAGGCCCTCCCAAAATATCAAAATAGAGACAATGTGCCGGGTATTACAACATTACCTGTTGCAGTAGTAGCTAAAGCCTTTTTTTATGTAACTAAGTGACAATGGTGAGAATAACTCAGATAACTTTGTGAAATAGCTAATGTTGATTTAATGTACTGGTGGAGTTTCTCATCTGTACGATAGGAACACATTGAAAAGTAGCAAGTGAAAAAACATCAAAAGATAGAATGCAAAGAGGAATTTGCCACTGACCGTTCAGTTATCAAGAACTGTCAAACCACAGAACAGGGGGGCCTTGTGAGGACATAAAATATATAAATTTAATCTGCAGTATGGCACGTACTTTATGAAAATGAATCAAGGGTCAAACCATGTAAAAGGATTCCTGTAACACATAAACTGGAAAGAATGTTTGAATATGTATAACTCTTCCAATTAAATATTTAACAATATATACAGTGAAAAGGTATGGAAGAGGAATTGTTGTAGATAACAATGTGCCTCTGGCAGTTGCCAGGCACCCAGCATGCTGTTTAATGTCCCTTTTATTTGTTATTAAACATCAAAAATTTTAAAGAGTGAGCCTTGTTTCTCACAGTTTAATCAAAAGCATCATTTTGGGTACAGTAAGAGGGAAAAACGTTGTGTGCTCCACCAACACTGGGAGAGGGAAGGAGGAGTCTAAGGGGTCCTCTGAAGGGGAATAAGAGACCCCTGAGGGGAATCCATGTACCCAGTGCCCCCCTGTGCCCCCAGTGTCACAGCACGTCATTGTAGTCATGGGGGTCCTGCTGTCCTGGGGGTCCCGACAGCTCCGCGTTGATCACTTCTGGATCCTGAGGTGGGGCAGGGCTGGGGGACACCTGTGGGGGCCCAGAGAGTGACAGCAGTTGTGGGCATCTGGGTGGGGGTGACACCCGTGTGTGACGTGTCCCTGTCCCCCCCTGTACTCACCCTCTGCCCACTCAGGGCCCATGATGTGGGTGTTGAGCACAGCCCCCTCCTCTGGGGGGATCTGAGGAGGATGGGGAGGGCTCGGGGTGGTATCTGGGGAGGGGGAAAGGGGAGTCCCAGCCCGAGTCCCCCACTCACCTGTCCTGGAGCTTCCTGGCAGCTGCAAGGGAAAGGGAAGGGGGTGACCGAGGGGACCCCAGGACCCCTGAACCTTCCCGGGACCTCGGCAGATCCAACGACCCACGGGACACCCAAATCACCACAGTAGCCCTGGTTCCCACCAGATTCCTGATCTCTGCCCCCACTCTGGGGGCTCCCCCTCACTCCAGGACCCCCTCCCCCATTGTCACCCACCCCGGTGGTGCCACCAGTGACAGCCCCCGATGACAGCCAGGAGCAGGAGCAGGAACAGGAGGGTCCTGCCGACATTCACAGCCACTGCTGGGGATAGAGGGACACATTGGGGTCACTCTGAACTGCAGGCGTCCTGAACACCCTGATGACCCTGTGTGAACCCACCTGTGAGGCAGGGTGAGCCAGGTGTCACCTCCAGGGCCAGCTCTGGGCTGAGTGCCTGGAACACGCGGTGCCCGTCCTGTCCCAGCTGGTTTGTGGCCATGCACTGGTAGGTGCCCGAACGTCCCACATCAATGTCCCTGAGCTCCAGGAGGGGACCCCGGGCCACCTCCTGCCCGTTGTGCAGCCAGGTGAAGGTGACAGGGGCTGAGCCCACCTGCACTGAGCAGCGCAGGGTCACGTTGTGACCTGCGTGCACCTGATCTGACAGGGGGCCAGGGGTGATGGTGGCATTGGCCACGGGCACTGTGGGGACACAGACAGGGCTGAGGCCACAGGTAGGGGCTGGCAGCCAGTGTGGGGGGATAGGGACAGGGGGATGGGTGTGGTGGGGGATGTCGGGGATGGGGTCACACCACAGAGGGGTGAGGGGACACAGGGCAGGGGTGGAGGGACCAAAGAAAGGTTTCAGGGGGATGTGGAGGTCCCCAGGCAGGGCATCCGAGGAGGCTGTGGGGGCTCCCTGTGCCTATCCCCACACTCACTGCGCACCGTGACGTGGAGCTGGGTGCCTCTCGTCCACAAAACCCCCCCTCGGAGCGCACCTGGCAGCTGTAATTCCCCGAGTGGGAGACCCGCATGTTGAGCACCAGCAGCTACAGGGACCCCTGCAGGCCCCCCACCACCTGCCCATCCCGGTAGAACATGTGCAGGAGGGGGGCTCAGGGCCTCAGGGGGCTGGGGGTGCTGAGGCAGCTGAGAGTCAGGGGGGACCCCTCGGTGGGCTTGGGGGGACCCTCCAGCACTGGCACTGAGAAAAGCTCAGGGAAGGAGAGGGGAGGTGAGGACTGTGAGTCTGAGTGCACTGGGAAGGGGCCTTGGGATGTGAGGAGATTGGAGTTCCAGCCATGTGGGTGCTCACCATGCACTGTCACTGTCACTGCTGCTGACCAAGACATAAAGGACCTCACCAAGGCCCTGCAGCTGTAGCTGCCGCTGTGGTTCAGCTGCAGACGGGACAGGGACAACTCGGTCCTATCGATGGGCACCATCAGATCCTTCTCATCCTGGTAAAATTGCACCTCAGTGACCGTGTTGTTCAACCAGCTCCGGCAGCGCAGTGTCACCGTGTCCCCCTCCAGCAGTGCCTGTGCTGACACCTGCAGCACCAGATCATCTGTGGGACAGGAGGGTCCCATCTCACTGAGAGGCTCAAGAAAGCTCTGAGGTGAGTGCCCCTGGCACCAGGGACATCTGGGTACACTGGGATGAGATGGGATGCACTGGGATGTCAAGGTGTCCTGGGGACAGGCTCTTGTCCTCAGAGCCATGGGGTGTGAGGCCACCCACCAACTGGAGCCGACCCAGACTTGTCAGGGACTCGAATTATTAAAGAACCCCCCTCACCATTTGAGACTGTCAAGGGGGGGCTGCGGCCAGTGCCAGGTCTGTCACATGTGTAGGTGCCACTCTCAGTGACAGTAAAACACTCATGTCCCTCCTGCCACCAACGCTGCCCATCCTTGTACCAGGTGGTGGCACTGGTGGTCCCCAAGCTCTGGCAGGTCAATGTCACCCGGTCCCACAGCACTGCTGGCCTCCAGGGGGGCTCCACCAGGAGCTGGGTGGTCTGGGCACCTGCGGGTGACAGGGGACACCAGCCTGCCAGGGCCACTGTGGGGCTGAGGACAGCGAGGTGGGGCCATGGCATCCCCTGAGGACTCACCAGCAAAGATGAAGGTCTGGGCTGGAAGGGAGAAGGGACAGGGCTGGTTGGGGGTGGCACTGCAGGGATAGCAGCGCTGGAGCATGGGGTGTGGGGGCTGTCCCCAAACTGTCTCCATAGGGACTGCAGTTCTTTTGAGAAAGTGTGTCTGGGTGGTCTCGAAAAGATTTGGAGAGGCAGAGACACATCTGTGTCACAGCCACCTGTGCACCACATCCCTGTGGCAGAGACACTTTGGGAACAGGGATACCAAGGCCACCCTCGGCTGAGGCAGAACATGGGGACACTGTGGACACCCTGGGCATGAGGACACCTTGGACACATCCCATGCTGTCCCATGTCACCCCCACCAGCTCATGATCCCATCCCCATGATCCCATCCCCATGGCCACATCCTCACTGTTCTTGTCCCCTTCTGTCCCTGCATCCCAATTCCCTTGTCCCTATCCCTGGAGCTGCCTGAGCCCAAAGGTGCCAGTCCCCACATTCCTGTCCCCACATCCTCATCACCAAATTCCTGCCCCGTCTTCCTGTCCCCAAAGCCACCCTACATCCCCAGTCACACCCAGTTCCACTGTGGGTAACATGGACTGGCACTGCTGGCACTGGGGACCTCAGGGGACCCCACAGCCTGCCTGTAATCCCTTCCCTCCCCATCCCTGGGGTGTCAGTCCCGTGCCCGGGGCACTCACCCCACAGGAGCAGCGCCACCTTCCCCGCCATCCCGGTGTCCCCAGCCATGTGCACTGGCTGTCACTCGCTGCTGTGGCCACCGCTCCCCTGGCTGGCGGCTCTTCGGATGAAGGGGAAGGAAGCGAGGTCACATCTCGACCTCATGCGTAGGTGGCTCTTGCTAGGGACAGGCTGGGGACAGGCTGGGGACATGGGTGGGTGCGACAAAATGGGTCATGGGGTTCCCAGGAGTTGGCAATTTGGTGGTTTTTGGGAGACAGGAATGGGGTCACTGGTAAATGGGGTCCTGAGTAGGGGGAATATCCGGCAATGGGGGTGCCACTGGAATGAGCATCTCCATACCTGGGGGGACTCAGGGATGGGAGTCCTGGGGGTATGTGGGCTCCAAGGATTTGAGTTCATGGGATGGGAGAATGATGGGTCCTAGGAAGATTTCAGGGGATGGAATGAATGGGAAGGTGTTCCTTGGGAATGGGGTGCTGGGCCATGGAGATCCTAGGGAATGTCAGTGTTGGGATGGGGGCTGCAGAGAGAGTGGGACATAAGGAATGGAGGTCCCATGTTTCCGTTCCCGGGGGAATGGGGGTGCCAGGGATGGGCAGTGGCTGGGTGAGCCCATGGGTTGCAGCTCCTTGCCTGGGTGCTTCAGATTTTGGGGTGACCCAGAGCCAGCACCAGCCCCACATGGTGCCGGTGTCCAGGGTGTCACCCCAGAAAGATTCTGAGCTGCTCTGGGTCTGTGTTCCCCATCCTCCAGTGATTTTTCCCTCTCTTTATTCCATTTCCATCATTTTATCCCTCAATTTCACAACTCCCCCGTTTGTGCCTTGGTGGTCCTTGGGGGCACCTGGAGCAGGGAACAGGCTGGGGGAAGCCCAGGGTGGGGGAAGCCCAGGGTGGGGGAAGCAGGGGTGAGGGGTGCAGGGAGGGCTGGAGATGCTGTGGGGGGTGGGGGAGTGCAGCTTTTACCCCCCAACACTTCCAGTTTCTGTCTCCTGCTGAAGAAGGAAAAGGCCATTTGACACCTATCTCACATGGGGGGGAAGGGTTCTGTCCTTAGGGGGCACATCCAGGGGGCTCCTGTCCTGGGGGGATCCTGTCCCAGGGGGGACACATGCTGGGGAAGAGGGTCCTGTCCTGGAGCTTGGCAGCTTCAGAGGGGTCCAGACTTCTCCATTTTTGCCCGTCCCCTGCAGGATCTGAGCCCGCAAGAGCAGCTGGGGAATGGAACCCTGAGCAGGAAGGAGGCCCCAAACTCCTGCTCCTTGAAGCCAGTGGCCATCCAAGGGTGGGGCCCAGCCATGGCCCAGCCCCACTGCACAGGGATGGCCATTGCCCAGCCCTGCTCTAGCCAGCCCCAGGTGGCAGCCAGCACCTGAGGGTCCCTCCTGCCCCCTTGGCTTTGATTCTGGCAGCTTTAGAGCTGCAGCAGATGTGAGAATTCTGTGGGGGCAGAAAAGGCCTGCCTGTGGTTTGGTCAGCTCTGCAAGAAGCACACAAGCCAAAGAGAGCTCAAGCAGTGTATCTGTGAGGGCCTTTGATGGTTTTCAGAGCAGGGCTTGCTGGAAACCCCTCCTGCAGGGGCAGCTGTGGGGGGAACCAGCCTGGAAATGCAGCAATTGATCCTTTGTTCCTCTTTGTAAGGGACAGAGAGAACCACAAATCTAGTGCAAATTGCACAACAATATGCCAACAGCCTTCCTGGGATCCTCCTTCTTGAACAATATCTGGAGCCTTGAGGAACCTCATGGAAAGAATGCTTGGATTCCGACTTTGTCCACAAATATAGAGAGAAAAGTGTGGATGTATCGGTCAGTGGCTCTACCCATGGCCATGGTGGGGCTTGGTGGAGTGACCCTGTGTGGATTCCAGGTGGCCCCAAAGCTGCTCCATCCCTGCCCTCCTCACCTGAGTGAAAGGCTGAGGGTTTGCAGGAATTGTGGTATAAAGCCACCAGAGGTGCTGCTGTGCACTCAAAACCTGCCTGGGGTCAGGTGCTGCCTTCCTTCCATTGGGGATCATGGAGAGCGGTCGCGGGTGTTGTGAAGGGCATGGGTCTGGCCCCGGGACTCTGCCAGTGGGCACTGGGATCCAACCTGCTGCCTTAGTGGCTTCTGCCCGCTGCCGGTGGTCGTGCTGGGACCGATTGGTGCCCATGAGTTTGCAAAAGGAGCGATTTCCCCTCCTGCCTCCCGTCCGAGGCCGCCATGGCCCCTAGGGGATGGAGCTGGACCGGGGCTCCCCCTGCTGGCCGGGAGTGCTCCCTTCCGCGCCCCCCGCTGGCCACGGTTTTAACTGCCACAAAAGCCAACAGCGCTAAGTGGGAGGGAAAGTTCTGGGTTTGTGTTGTTCATTATGTTGTTCATTCTGTTCTATTCTGCTTTATAAATTTCAGAGTAAGGAGCTGTTATTCCTTTCCTTGCACTATTGCCTTGAAGCCCCATGATTTTTGAAATTTAAAAAATTTTAGAGATAGGTTTTCTTTCTATTCCAGGAATGCTTCCAATTTCCTTTGCAGCTATTTTTCATTTAAATTAGTTGTCAAATCCTTTCTTCCAGACTGGATGGGACAGACACCTTAAGAGCAGGCATGGTCATGGACTTGGCCACCTTTTAAGCCAGCTGGGCCACCAAGGGCCCTTTAACCAAATGGCACTTCTGGTCATGTGATTGCTCAGGAGATGGCTTTGTCAGAGGGCGCACTGGCCCCAGTGTGCCATGGCTGACAGACTGGTGGACAGACAGGGCCCTCTCTCACCAAAAGCAGGGCCTGACCCACCCCTGCCACACACAGGTGTTGCAAAATATCTCCAGATATTAAACTTTTCCTGTCTCTGACAACCCAACCTGTGCCATGGCCTGATCCCAACTGCCCTGTGAAAGGCAGAGGCTCAGCAACACCAACAGTGCCTTTGTGCCATCATCTTGTGGGAAACAGGGCAGAGGAGGTATTTGGGACAGGGGACAAGAGAATCCAGAGCCCCCTGAAGGCCACTTTGGCAATCAGAGCAAGGAAGGTCCTGGGCCTTGCCAGGTTCCTCTTGTGGAGGAAGCATGCTGGGGACAGTGTCTGGGATTTGTTCCTTTTTAGTGGCTTTCCCTGAAAATCGTTCCTTGTGCGACAATTTATACTCTCAACAATGTAGCTGTTGCTGTTGGTTTTATTCTCTCTCATTGCTGTTGGGATCTTTGTGCCTCCACGGGGAGTGGGAGGGGCAGTTTTTTCTGACAGCTCACACATGAGTGTGTGCCCATGGGTGGGGGCCCCCAGTGCCCCCCAGATTCCCCCAGTGTCACAGCACATTCCCATAGATGTCACCAGGTTCCTGCAGTCGCCCCTGGGGTCCCCGCAGCTCCGCGTAGGTCACCTGGGGATCCTGGAAGGTGGTGGCACGGGGGGACGCTGCGAGAGACACGGGCTGTGGGATCTGGGTGGGGTGACACTCGTGGGTGACGTGTCCCTCTGCTTGTATCCCCCCTGTACTCAACCCCTGCCCTCTTGGTGACAATGACGTGGGTGTACAGCACCTCCCCCTCCTCTGGGGGGGCCAGGGGATCCAGGGGGGGCCTGAGGGAATAAATGGAATGTGGGGGAGGGAATGAGAGTTTTGGGGATTGGGGTAAAATGGAAGACTGTGGTTTGAGCTCCCCACTCACCTTTCTTGGTTCTTCCTGGCAGCTTCAAAGGAAGGAGTGGACAGGTGACTGTGGGGTCCCAGGACCCTGAACCCTCTCAGGATTCCTGAACTCCCATGGGACCCGTAATCATCCCCAAAGCCCCCCAGAAACGTTGTCCTGGGAGGTTCTCGATCTCTGCCTCGCACACTCCTGGGCTTTTTCCTGTCACTCCCATTTCCTGGCTCAGCGACCTCAGCAAACATGGGACCCGTAATCATCCCCAAAGCCCCCCAGAAAGGTTGTCCTGGGAGGTTCTCGATCTCTGCCTCGCACACTCCTGGGCTTTTTCCTGTCACTCCCATTTCCTGGCTCAGCGACCTCAGCAAACATGTGATGACCATTTGGCTGAGACAAAATTACACATCCATAGAATAAAGGCAAGAATCTTTTCCCATACCATTATTTTCCCAATACAAAATAAATCAAACTCACAAGGTAAAAAATTAGCTGGTTTATAGAATACTTTGAGTCATTGCTTTCCCAACAAGTCACTCACAATGAAAACACAAACAAATCACAAAGAAATGAGATTTTTTTTTTCTCCCTGTAGGAGCCCCTTGCTGCATCCAACAGCAGCATTTGCTTGTGGATACCACAGAGTGCGTGGAATCTCCCTGAGTATCCAACAGCACCACGGGATTGTTCCCTGCCTGCTTGGCAGTAACCCAGCCCTTAAGGAAGCCTTTTGTTGAGCTGTATTTAGGAATTATCCCAGTTTATCTCATTCCCACCCTGAAACTTGAATGACTTCCCATGGATTCAGCTGACAAAAGGGGAGAAGCTCTGCCCATACTTGGGACAGTGCACAGGAATCTGTGCAAATGCCTGTGTGTGCCTCAGGGTCAGATTCCCTGGTAAATCCACTCCAGCCTGCCCTGAATTCCCCTGCCTGGACACTGCCTGCTCCTGCTGTGACACGACTGTTCCCCAGCTCCTCATGTGCAGCCCCTGCTCAATATTTCCACACTTTCTCCTCTCTGCTGGTGTGCACATCCAGAATGCAAACATTCTTTCTTGGAGGTCCCAAAGGGCTGCAGGTTTTCTTCAAGAAGGAGGGTCCAGGTCAGGTTGTTGAGCAGATTGTTGTTGTCTTTGCAGTAGCTCTGGGGCTCTCTCAGTCCCTTGCTGAGAGGGAAAAAATGATCAATTGCCACGTTTCTGGACTGGTTGCCACACAGCTGCCCTTGCATGAGTGTTTCCAGCCAGTCCTGCTCTGACAACCATCAAAGGCCCTCACAGATCTTGCTTGATCTCTATTTGGGTTTTGCGCTTCTTGCAGGGCTGAGCAAACCACAGGCAGGCCTTTGTCTACCACAGAATTCTCACCTCTGCAGGAGCTCTAAAGCTGCCAGAATCAAAGTCAAGGGGCCAGGGGGGACCCTCAGGTGCTGGCTGCCACCTGGGGCTGGGCAGAGCAGAGCTGGGCAATGGCCATCCCTGTGCAGTGGGGCTGGGCCATGGCTGGGCCCCACCTTTGCATTGACAAGGGTCCCCAGGATGTGCCACCCCTGGGACAGGCACCCAGCCAGGAATGTGCAGGGACATTTCTGGAACTGCCACACCAGGAACAGGACACCCCATGCCAGGTTGTGTCACTCCCTGGACTGGTTTCCCCCAGGTCATCCCTACAACAGGGATCTCACAGACCAGGGCCCTCCCGGATGTGCCCTCCCAGGACAGACACTGCCTCCCTTTGCCCTCTGACTCTCAGCACAAATGGCCTCTTCCTTTTTGTCTAGGAAAAAGAAAGTGAAAGTGTTGAGGGGGCGCAGCCCAACACCTCCATCCCCCACAGCCTCCCCATCCTTCACTGCACTCCTTGCTCCCAATTATCCCCCTCCCCTGGCTCCCTCCAATGCGTTCCCGGCTCAGGTGCTTCCTGGGATTGCTGAGCCAGGAACTGGGGTTCAGGGGACATGGCATAAAAGTGAGGAAAATAAGGAAGAAAATAGAAATAAAGAAAGAAAAATTCAAGGGCAGGGTAGGGCACAGAAGCAGAGCTACCCAGGACCCCCATGTGCTACCTGCACTAGGAATGAGCATCCCAAGGGGGCAGCACTTGGCCACGGGTCACCCCAAAATCTGAGGCATCCAGGGAAGGAGCTGTGACCCCCATGCCCCCCCAGCCACTTCCCATTCCTGGCACCCCTATTCAGTTGGGAACCCAGTCATGGGAATCTGATTTCCTTTTGTCCCTCCTTCCCTAAAACCCCTTCCCTGGACTGCAGTTCCTCACAATCTCCTACCCCAAAGAACCCCATCCTGGTAATTCCAGTCCCTGGGAGCCCCATTCCCTTGGGGACATTGATTCCCCCAGGACCCCCCATTCTCAAAGGGTTCCCCTTTCTCCTGGCACCTCCATCCCTTGGCCCCCATCCCATGATCACAAATCCCTGGAGGCCACATTGTTCTGGCACCCTCATTCCCAAGTCTGAGTCCATCCATCCACTGGGACCCCCATTCCCATGGGACCCCATCCCTGGGCACGCCATTCCTCTGGACACCTATTTCTGGCTCCCTACACCACCTCAGGCTCCAAATTCTGGCCCCACCATGTCCCACCATCACCCCCATGTCCCACAAGGGCCCCACCCTGCCCCCATCCTGTCCTCAGCCTACCCCCCCAACAAGGGCCACCTACACCTGGGGACGGATGTGACCTCGCTTCCTTCCCCTTCATCCGAAGAGCCGCCAGCCAGGGGAGCGGTGGCCACAGCAGTGAGTGACAGCCAGTGCACATGGCTGGGGACACCGGGATGGCCCGGAAGATGGCACTGCTCCTGTGGGGTGAGTGCCCTGGGCACGGGCCTGACACCCTGGGGATGGGCCCTGGTGAGGCAGAGACTGGTGGGGAGGGGGCATAAGGGGGCTGCAGGGTCCCCTGAGGTCCCAAAAGGCCGCAGAGCCAGAGCATGAGGTGACCAGGGCTGTGGAGACAGGAGAGGGGGGACAATATTGGGGGGACAGGGATTTGGGGAACTATCATGGGGCTGGTGGGGGTGATCACTGCAACCACTGCTGAGTCTCCATTTCTGGGTGTCCAGTGTGTCCCCATATCCTAACTGCGCAAGGGCTAGCCGGTGTGTCTCTGTCCCCAAGGGGTACTTGCCACACTATGACAGTTTATGGACAGCCCCCACACCCAGTCACTCACTTCCAATGTCCCTGTGATGCCACCCTCACCCAGCCCTGTCCCTTCTCCCTTCCAGCCCAGACCCTCGGCCTCGCTGGTGAGTCCTCGGGGGATGCCATGGCCCCACCCCGCTGTCCCCAGCCCCACATTGGCCCTGGCAGGCTGGTGTCCCCTGTCACACACAGGTGCCCAGACCACCCAGCTCCTGGTGGAGCCCCCCTGGATGCCAGCGGTGCTGTGGGACCGGGTGACATTGACCTGCCAGGGCTTGGGGACTGCCCGTGCCACCATCTGGTACAAGGATGGTCAGCGCTGGGGGCAGCAGGGACCAGACCACTTCACTGTCACCGAGAGTGGCACCTACACGTGTGACAGACCTGGCACCGGGCTCAGCCCCCCCGTCACAGTCTCAAATGGTGAGAGGGGTTTGGTTGTCTCCAGCCTCGCACCTGCAGGGACCTCAAGGTCTCTGGGTGTGCTCTGCTCCATGGGTCCCCTCCTGGTGTGACCAGAGCTCATCCCCTGTACACGGGGATATCCCAGACCATCTCAGAGTGGAGGGATCCCAGTTCTGGATTCAGGGAACCCTGCTGCACTGGATGTGTTTCAGTTCGAGGGTCCTTGAGAAAATTGAATGCCACAGGTGTCCTAAGACTCCCATGTTCCACAGCCCGACTGGTGCTGCAGGTGCCGTTGCAGGAGCTGCTGGAGGGGGACACGGTGACACTGCGCTGCCGGCGCTGGGAGAACATGTCGGTCACTGTGGTGCGATTCTACCATGGGGACAAGGAGGTGGAGAGGTCCCTCAGTGGGACCGAGCTGTCCCTGTCCCCTCTGCAGCTGAACCACAGCGGCCGCTACAGCTGCAGGGGCCGGGTGGACTCCAAGGTGGCACTGTGGGCGCACTCGGCTTCAGTGACAGTGACAGTGCACGGTGAGCATCCCACAGCCACCACCCTGACACCCTCACAGTCCCTCCCCAGTGATTCAGGCTCACAAATCTCCCTCCCCTCTCCTTCCCAGAGCTCTTCTCAGTGCCGGTGCTGGAGGGTCCCCCTTATCTTATTGTGGGATCCCCCCTGACTCTCAGCTGCCTCAGCACCCCCAGCCCCCTGCGGCCCCGAGCCCCCCTCCTGCACGTGTTCTACCGGGACAGGCAGGTGGTGGGGGGCCCGCAGGGGTCCCCGCAGCTGCTGGTGCCCGCTGTGGGTGTGTGTCACTCGGGGAATTACAGCTGCCAGGTGCAATCCGAGGGGGGGGCCGTGCGGAAGAGCAGCACCTGGCTCCGCGTCACGGTGTGCAGTGAGTGTGGGGATGGGCACGGGGAGCCCCTACAGCTTGCTCAGGCACCCCTGCCCCGTCTGGGGATCCCCATAACTACCCGGGTCCCCTATCCTTTCCTGGGTACCTCACCAGATCCGCCAGCCCTATGTGGGTACCCCCATCTTTCTGCTAATCTTTTTCCACATCCCCTCATTCCTGCTTGGGTCACCCTCTGTGTCCCCCCATTCCTCACTGGGATCCCTTCATCTCTCCCTGATTCAACCTCAGCCCTCTCTGGTCTCCCTCCAGGGTCCTCAAGTCTCACCATTCCCTCCCTGGTTTTACATACTCTTCCTGGTGTCTCCCCATCTTCCTCTCCAGGCCTCCATCATTCCTTGGGGTCTCGTTCCAAGCCCCCCTCCTATCTTTGTGCCTCCTTTTCCTCACTGGGGTCTCACTTCCCCTCTCCCATCCCTCCCCACCACGGGTCTCTCACTGTTCCCTGAGGTCCCCCCATCCAAGGGGTCCCACCCTTGGGGGTGTCCCTGTCAGTGCAGCCCCCAGGGGACAGGTGGCATGCAGGGACTGACTGGTCCTGAGCTACGTGGTGACTGTGGGTCCCCTGTCCTTCTCCTGGCACCGGGAGGGCTTGGGGGCACTCCTGGGAACCGGCCTGGAGCTGTGCCATCCTGGGGACAATGACAGCGGCCAGTACCGGTGCCGGGTCAGCGACAGGGACAGCGTGGCTGAGAGTGACCCCCTGAATGTCACCATCCTGGGCAAGCAGGACCCTCGGACTGGAGGTGACCCCTCCCATGGCACCCCCATCCCACCTGCCCAGTGCCAGCCCTGTCTCTGTCCCCACAGTGCCCGTGGCCAATGCCACCATCACCCCTGGTGCCCTGTCACACCAGGTACATGCCGGTGACCCCATGACCCTGCGCTGCTCAGTGCAGGTGGGCTCAGCCCCTGTCACCTTCATCTGGCTGCACAACGGGCAGGAGGTGGCCCAGGGTCCCCTTCTGGTGCTTGGAGCTGTTGATGTGGGACATTCGGGCACCTACCAGTGTGTGGCCACCAACCAGCTGGGACAGGACGGGCACCGCGTGTTCCGGGCACTCAGCCCTGAGCTGGCCCTGGCTGTGACATCGCGTAGACACAGGGACACAGGTGGGGTCACACTGGGTCACACGGGGGGTGCAGGACCCCTGGGCTTCTGGGTGACACCAATGTGTCCCTCTCTGTCCCCAGCAGTGGCTGTAGGGCTCAGTGGGTCCCTGCTGTTCCTGCTCCTGCTCCTGGCTGTCATCGGGGGCTGCTACCAGTGGCACTGCTGTGGTGGGTCACAATATGGGGCGATGGGGTTCCCAGGGATTGGGGTGAAGACCCCCCAGGGTATGGGGGCCGTAGAGTGTCACCAACAGCTCCTGACTTGGGAGAAACTGAGCCTGTAGAGACCTCAGCTTGGGGTCCTGGGTGATTTGGGGAGGTTGTGTGGGGTTGTGTAGGGAAGTTGGGGGTTCTGTCAGGGGTTTTGAGGGAGTTCTTGGGACTCTGAGGTCTCAGTGGTTTGAAAGGTTGGTTTAAGGTATTTTGGGACTTTCAAAGATGCTTGAGGGTCCCAGGGACAGTCAGGGGTCCCGATGGTGTTCAGAAGCCCTGAGAACCCCAGAGTCACCCCTCATGCTTTTCTTTTGCAGCCCTCAGGAAACAGCAAGAAAGGTGAGTGAAGGACTCCAGGTTTGAACCTCCATTTTACCCCCACAACAAAACCCTCCCATGCCCACAGACTCCCACTTATCCCTGCAGGCTTCCCCCAGAGCCCGCGGCCCCCCCAGAGGTGGGGGAGGTGCTGTACAGTGATGTCGTGAGCACCAAGAAGGCAGGTGGTGAGTACAGATGGGACACGGGGGACATCACCCATGGGTGTCACCCACAATCCAGGTCCCACAACCGGCATCTCTCACAGGGGCCCCCCGCGCCACATCCCCCCAGGTGACCTATGCAGAGCTGCCAGGACCCCACAGGAGGCAGCAGGACACCAGTGACATCTGCGAGAACGTGCTGTGACACTGAGGGCACAGGGGGCACTGGGGTCCCTGTCCAAGGGCATCCCCAGCTCCCATGGGTGCCCATCGTGCCCAGGGAGTGGCCATGAGTGGGGGCTCCCATGTGGGGCTGCCAGGCTCCCTGTTCAAGTGCTCCCAGTACCCCCAGGGGCTCCTCATTTCCTCCTCTGCTACCAGGAGGCACAGGACCCTTGTCCCTTTTACTGGACTCAAATATCAGCTTTTTGATTAAACCAGAAGAAACGGTTTTTGTTTGTTTAGCTCTGCCCTGTTTGGCTCAGGAAGGAGGAGGGTCCCGCCTGGTTGGTGAACCAATACTTCTCAGTTTTCAAGATTCAGAATTCAAAGGGTCACAAAAGGAACAATTTCCAGGGAAAGCACCCAACAAGGAACAAACCCCAGAGGTTGCCTCTGGCACGATTCCTCCACCAGGAGGAACCTGGCAGGTCCCAGTACTTCACTGCTCTGATGGCCAAAGTGGCATTTAGGAGCCTCTGGATTCTCTTGTGCCCTGTCCCAAACCCCTCCTCTGCTGTGTTTGCCCAACAATGATGTCAGAAAGGCCCTGTGGGGGTTCCAGAGCCTCCCCCTTTTCCAGGGCAGTCAGGATCAGGCCATGGCACAGGGTGGGGTGTCAGAGACAGGAAAAGTTTGATGTCTGGAGACATTTTGGAACACCTATGTCTGGCAGGGGTGGGCCAGACCTTGCTTTTGCTGAGACAGGGCCCCATCTGTCCATCAGCCTGTCAGCCATGGCACACTGCGGACATTGTGACACTCTGCCAAAGCAAGCTTCTGAGTTGCCAGGAGACCACTGTGTCACCAAGTGCCAGCTGGGGAGAGGGCGCTTGGTGGCCCAACTAGCTTAAAGGGCAGAGCATGAGGTTGCCTAGTTCCTGACCCTGTCTTCAGTTGAGGTCTCTGTCCCATCCACACTGGAACCCAGGATTTGACCACTCGTTTAAATGAGAAATATTTGCCAAGGAACGTGGGAATCTTCCTGGAATGGAAAGAAGACCCATGCCTAAAACTTATATTAATTTCAAAAATGATGGGTCTTCCAGGCCAAAGTGTTGGAGAATGAATAACAGCTCTTTACTGGGAAATTTATAAACCAGAACAGAACAAACAACACAAACCCAGAACTTTCCCTCCTGCTCAGCACTGTTGGTTTTTGTGGCAGTTATATCTGCAGCCAGCAGGGGGCGCTGCAGGGAGCACTCCCGGCCCAGCAGGGGGCGCCCCGGTGCAGCTCCATCCCCTCAGTGGCCATGGCAGCCTCGGACAGGAGGGAGGAGGGGAAATCGCTCCTTTTGCAAACTCACGGGCACCAATCGGTCCCGGCACCACCACCATCAGCGGGCAGAAGCTGCCAAGGCAGCAGGTTGGATCCCAGTACCCACTGGCAGCGTAGCAGTGTCCCAGGGTCAGGCACATGCCCTGCGCAACACCCGCAAACACTGTCTATGATCCCGGAGGGAAGGAAGGCAGCGCCTGACATGTCTCAGGTCCACAACATCACTTCTGATCGCTTTATAGCCTTTCATTCCCTTTTCCTCCTTCAGCCTGGGCACAGCAGCTCTGGGAATGTTGAAATTCCCTGGGATGCTGAGGAAAGCTCGTGCTCGGTGCTGACTCTGCCAGGGCTCCTCAGGCGGCTGCAGAGTGCATTTGGATTTCCTGCTCCTCCTGGGCCACTGCTGGTTCTGACACAGCCGCTGCAGGACAGGAAGAGGAGAGCCTGAGGGCTCTGCAGCTGCAGCTGGAGCACAGAGATAGCCAGGGCTGGGAGCTGTGCCTTGAGAGGGCAAAATGGGGCTAAATTGGAGCTGTTTGGGCCAATGCCCCTGTTCTGCTCCAGACGCTGCAGACCCTTCAGGAGGTGTTGTAATTATTGTTGGGATTCCTGAAGGTCTGCTGTGTTTCTAAAGCATCCCAGTGCACAGAGGGTTCCGCTGTGTCTCCCAGGGATTTTGGAATTCTGTGGCTGAGGCGGGAGCGGCTGGAGCAGGTGGCCCACAGGAGCAGCACCTGGCCATGCAGGTAGAGCAGGAGTTCCAGGAATTTCGCAGGGTGCTCAGGTGAGGCCCATGGGGGCCGGGCCATGGTGGGACACAACTTGCCATTCCTGCTCTCTCCAGATTTTGAGACAGAGCAGTGACACCCATAAGTCTCCGAAACCCCACAGGGTCTAGGCGCAGCCTCAAAGGAGTCCCAGCCCAGGCCTTGGGGATGATTTGGATACTCCCGGGCTCGTTCCTGACAAACGGCAGTGCTCCAGGAGCAATCGGCACATCCCGAAGGAGCAGCCCGGGGCTGCTGGAGCCCGAGTGCTGTAGGCAAGGACGGCTTGAGGGATCCGGGCCCCGCTCAGCTGGCGCTGCCCCAGGAATATCTCATCCAGCAGGAGCTCGGCAGCCTCTGCCGGTGTCGGCCCCGGGGCTGTCGGGGGGTGCGGCCGGAGGGGCCGGGGGGCAGTGGGTGGGAGGGGCTGGGATGGAGGGACCGGGACCCCACTGGGGAGCCCCGAGCATGGAGAGCGGGAAACGGCGGAGGGGAGATCCCGGGACAGGGGGGAGCAGAGACCCTGCAGTGGGGTATGTGGAAAGGGGGGACAGCAATGGTGGTCCTGGAGCACCAGGAAGGGATCCAGCTGCCATCGTTCTGTGAGTGCCGGGACGGTCACAGGGTGTCTGAATCGACTGTGGCAGCGTGTCCAAAGCCACTGTCGCGATGTGTTGGGACTGAGCGTTGCCAGGGTAAGGCCCCCACAGCTCCGGGAAGTGGAGGGGTACCCTGGAAGGTGTGCAGCAGGGGTGGAGCAGAGCCCTGTCTATTCTTTATGCCCTGTGCAGGTGAGGAGAGCAGGGATGGAGCAGCTTTGGGAACACCTGGAATCCGGACACGGTCCCTTCCCACCACGGCCGCGGGTTAAAACCCCTGCTCGACATTTCCATCCTTTTCTCTCTTGTCTGACGACTGAGCCAGAACCCAAAAATACTTTTTGGGATGTTCTAAAGGGCTGCAGGTTTGAGACAGGAAGGAGGAGGAGGGTCCTGGTCAGATTGTTGAGCAGATGGTTGTTGTCTTTGCAGGATTTTTGGGTCTCTTCCAGTCCCTTGCCTAGAAGGACAAAGTGATCAATTGCTGCATTTCAGGACTGGTTCCCCCACAGCTGCCTTTGTAGGGGAGTTTCCAGTCAGTCCTGCTCGGAAAACCACCAAAGGCCGCCTCAGAGCCACTGCTTGGGCTCCCTTTGAGGTTTGTGCTTCTTGCAGGGCTGAGCAAACCACAGGCAGGCCTTTTTCCCCCACAGAATTCTCATCTTTGCCATATGTGAAAAACATGTTCTCTCTCCTGTGAAAATTTTGGAAGTTTAAAAAAGGACAATAGGAGGCAAGGACCATAGAACAAAGAGTAAAGGTTGTTATGGGCGGGTGCATTTTGGCACTCAGCCAAGAGCACACTGCTCTCTTCGGTGATACCTCTTAGATACCTTTTCCCTTACATCAGCCTGTTGCATATTCATCTACACTTTGTCATGGTTTTGGCCTGGCACAGAGCCAGTGCCCCCATGAGTATACCTTCTCCCTGGTATCTGCTGTGAGAGTTGACCAGGAATAAGCAAAGCAGGCTCCAGCTTAAACATAAAGAAAACTTTATTACCTAAAGTACAAGTAAAGAAAAAAAAAAACAAAAACTATAAGATAAAAAATTGAAAACCTTACAGAAATCACTTTCCTCCTTCCCACCACCAAAATTTCCCAATCCGATACATTCCCCCAAATCACCAACTGCCCAGTCTGGCACCACCCTTTAGAATACTCAAACTTCAGTCCATGAAGAGGAGAGGATTCTTTCTTGCACCATAGGCTTCCCCTGGAAACACGTTCAAACCTCGTGTGCTTCCATGTCACTCGGAACCCCCTGGAAAAAGTCTTTTTGCTGCTTGTGACATCTTCCTTCCATGCCCAGTGCTCTCACCACAGTGCATGGACCAGAGTCACTTTTAGGGTTGTCTTTTAAGGATGCCTTGTCTCACTCCAAAAAGGCACAGTCTTTGCTTTGGGACATCTGTCCCCCCCATTTTTTTCCAACCACCTGGGGCCGAGGGGTACCCACAATGAACCCTCCTGGTTCTGAGGCACTGCCTCCCCCTAAGTGCAGTCTCTGTGTCACAGGAATAAAACTGAGTCTATGGCTACACAAGAAAAGTCCAGCCAAAAGGCCACTCCAATCATCTCTCTCTCCAATCAGCCAGCCTTCTCCACGTCCTTTGGGCCAGGTCCTTGGTTATCTCATCTCTCATCTCTCTTCTTATCCAGCTCTGAGAAGGATCAGCATTTTTGCGAGGTCCCAGTCATGAAAGAAAGGGGTTAAAAATTCAGTCTCTGCCTGTCCCAGAGCTCCGGCACTCCCACACTTGCTGCTGCTCCGGCCGGGCACCTCCTCCCTTGCTGCATTTCCCCCCTTTCTCCTCCTGGGCTGGCTGCTATCACATTCGTCGTCAGCGGCTCTCCCTCTCTCTCTCCTGGGGGGGGGTACTGCCCGATGTCTCCTGAGGCTCCTCCACCCTTCCATCCTCAAGGGCCTCCTCAACCCCATCTCTGTCCAGGCCCAGGCCTACCACATGGCTGCCCCTCCCCCGCCCAGCAGCAGTGGCTGGACGGGGGAGGGCGATCCGTCCTCTTTGCCTCGAAGTCCCAAGAGAGCCTCCCAGGGCCGAAGCTCTGGTTTTAACCCCTGTGTGTTCTCGGAGGTGTGTCCAAACCCAACTGGCCACACCAGGTGCCAATATCAAAATCCGTGCACCCATTGGTTTGACCACAGCATCCCAGAATTCCCACTTCTTCCTGGTCAAACCACCACACACTTATGCATAGAAAACTTTTTCCCCAAACTAATTTACATTCCAAGAATTGTTTAGCATGGCTCATCCTTGGATCCGCCTTTTTAGAGCATTATTCCTTGGTTGTGCTTTTAGCCGTTTCTTATCATCATCTTCATTTGTGGGCCTGGGTCCACACTGTCTTCGGGCGGTGAGTGCTGATGGTTGGCATATCTGTAGCAGGTGTCCTCATCCTGTGCTCATCAGATGTTATCCCATCCAAGCAGGCATTTTAACACAAGCATCCTTATATCAGCTATTTCACAAAGCTTAATTAACAACAGAAATAAATACTATATCTTTGTAACAAAGTTACTTTAACATTACAGATATAAATTCCATTTTAACATTTGTGAAAATCCAGTAATATATCTATGTATTTACAATACTTGGTGTGCTGGTTTGACCAGGAAGAAGTGGGAATTCTGGGATGCTGTGGTCAAACCAATGGGTGCTCAGATTTTGATATTAGCACCTGATGTGGCCAGTGGGGTTTGGACACACCTCCGAGAACACACAGGGGTTAAAACCAGAGCTTCGTTCCTGAGAGTTTCTCTTGGGACTTCGAGGCAAAGAGGTCGGATCTCCCTCCCCCGTCCAGCTGCTGCTGCTGGGCGGGGGAGGGGGAGCCATGTGATAGGCCTGGGGCTGGACAGAAATGGGGGGGGTGAGGAGGCCCTTGAGGATGGAAGGGTGGAGGAGCACCAAGAGACATCAGGCAGCCAGCCCCCCCCACCAGGAGAGAGAGAGGGAGAGCCGGCGACGGAATGTGACAGCAGCCGGCCCAGGAGGAGAAGGGGGGAGTGCGGTGAGAAGGTGCCCGGCAGGGCAGTGTGGGAGTGCCGGAGCTCTCCGAGAGAATGAAATTTTTAACCCTTTCCTTACATGATTGAGACCTTGCAAAAATGCTGATCCTCCTGGAACTAAATAAGAAGAGAGATAAGAGATGAGGAAACAAAGACTAGGCCCGAGGGAAGTGGAAAAGACTGGCTGAGTGTATGGAGAGATGACGGAGTGGCCTTTTGGCTAGACTTTTCTTGTGTAGCCATAGACTGAACCATTCTTATTCCTTTGACACAGAGACTGCATTTAGAGGGAGGCAGTGCCTCAGAACCAGGAGGATTCAGTGTGGGTACCCCTCGGCCCCAGGGGGTGAAAAAAATTGGTGGGGACAGATGTCCCAAAAGAGGGACTGTGCCTTTTTTTGGAGTAAGACAAGGCATCCTTAAAAGACAACCCTAAAAGCAGCTCTAGTCCATGCACAGGGGTGAGAGCACTGGGCATGGAAAGAAGATGTCACCATGGCAAAAGGACTTTCCAGGTGGTGCTGAGTGACATGGAAGCACATGAGGTTTCAGCGTGTTTCCAGGGGAAGCCTATGGTGCAAGAAGGACTACTCTCCTCTTCATGAACTGAAGATTGAATGTTCCAAAGGGTGGTGCCGTACTGGGAGTTAGTGATTTGGGAGAATGTATTGCATTAGGAAATTTGGTGGGGGGAGAGGAGGAAAGTGCTTTTGTAAGGTTTACATTTTTTTTTTCCATTATAGTTTTTCCCTCTTCTTTTCTTGTAGTTTAGTTAATAAAGTTTTCTTTATTAAAAGCTGGAGCTTGCTTTGCTTATTCCTAGTCACATCTCACAGCAGACACCAGAGAGAAGGTATTCTGGTAAGAACACTGGCTTTGTGCCAAGCCTAAACCATGACATTTGGTGAGAGGGACAAAGTGATCAGTTGCTGCATTTCCGGACTGGTTGCATGACAGAGGCCCTGCACGGGGCCTTTCCAGCCAGCCCTGCTCTGAAAACCATCAAAGGCACTCACAGAGCCGTTGCTTGGGCTCCCTTTGGGGTTTGTGCTTCTTGCAGGGCTGAGCAAACCACAGGCAGGCCTTTTTCCCCCACAGAATTCTCACCTCTGAAGTAGCTCTAAAGCTGCCAGAATCAAAGCCAAGGGGACAGGAGGGACCCTCTGGTCCTGGCTACTACCTGGGGCTGGCCAGAGCAGGGCTGGGAAATGGCCATCCCTGTGCAGTGGGGCTGGGCCATGGCTGGGCCCCACCCTTGGATGGCCACTGGCTTCAAGGAGCAGGAGTTTGGGAGCTCCTTCGTGCCCGGGGCTCCATTTCCCAGCTGCCCTTGCTGGCTCAGATCCTGCAGGGGACGAGCAAGAATGGAGAAGTCTGGAAACACCAGGAGCTGCCATCCCCCAATACAGGAGCCCCTTGTCCAGCATGTGTCCCCCCTGGGACAGGATCCCCCCAGGACAGAAGCCTCCTGTATTTGCCCCCCACCAGGGTAGAACCCTCCTCCCATGTGACACTCAGCACAAACGGCCTCTTCCTTCTGCTACAGGAGAGAGAAAGTGAAAGTGTAGGCAGGGGGAAAGCTGACTCCTCCATCCCCCACAGACTCCCCAGCCCTCCCTGCAGACACCTCACCCCTGCTTCCCCCACCCTGGGCTTCCCCCAACACATTCCCTGCTCAGGAGCTCCCCAGGATCACCAAGGCATGAACTGGGAGGTTGTGAAATTGAGGGATAAAAGGAAGGAAATGGAAATGAAGAACGGGAAATGCCCATGGAGATTGTGCTGGCACAGACCCAGAGCACCTCTGAATCACCTCTTGTTGCCCCCCCAAATCACGGGCAACCCAGCAGGCAGCTCTAGCCCCTGAGTCTTCCCAAAATCTGAGGCACCCAGGGAAGGAGCTGTGACCCACATGCACATCCTGTCACAGTCCATCCCTGGAAAACTCATTCCCCTGGGAAGCTGACCATGGGACCCCCATTCCTTCTCTCTCCCCTTCCCTGGGACCCCCATACTAGAGCTGTCATTGCCCAGGATCTCCATGTTCCAAGACCCCATTCCCAAGGAACCCTCTCCCATTTATTCCTTCCCCTGAAACCCCCTTTCTACTGGGACCTTAATTCTCCCAGGTCCCCCGATTCCCCTGCACCCCATCCCTGGAACAAAAATCCCCTGATGAAGGATTTATTACTAATAAATTTATTACAATTAAAATTTTTTCTATATACCCTTTTAAACTTTTTAATCACTTTACCTTTCTCCTAGTCTCATTTCAAAACAAATAAGAAATAAATACTTTCTGATAAATGCACTAATAATTAACCAACACTAAACCCACAACATTAATTATTACATTAACTGAAATATCTCAAATTAGCAAACGAAAACCATGAAAACCAAATCCCTGAAGCCCATCTTCCCCTGGGACTCCCATCCCTGAGTCCCCCCAGCCCTGGGGACCCCCATTCCCATGGCACCCCAACCCCCGTGACTCCCCCTCCTCATGACCCCAATTCCCCATGGACCCATTCCCTGGACTCCCCATTCCCCTGGACACCCATCCCTGGCTCCCCAAACCCCCTGAGACCCCCTGCTCCGGGGAAGCCCATGTCCCACCGACCCAGAGACAGCCTTGTCCCCAGCATGTCCCCAACCTGCCCAGAGCCTGTCACCAGCTTATGGCCACCCTGCTCCCACTAGGTGCCACCTACACGTGGGGACGAGATGTGACCTCGCTTCCTTCCCCTTCATCCGAAGAGCCACCAGCCAGGGGAGCGGTGGCCACAGCAGTGAGTGACAGCCAGTGCACATGGCTGGGGACACCGGGATGGTCGGGAAGGTGGCGCTGCTCCTGTGGGGTGAGTGCCCTGGGCACAGGCCGCACTGGTAGTACCCCGGGGATGGGCGCTGGTGAGGCAGAGAGTGGTGGGGAGGGGGCACAGGGGAGCTGCAGGGTTCCCTGAGGTTCCCAATGCCAGAAGAGCCAGAGCATGAAGTGACCGGGGTCATGGGGTGGCCGTGGGGACAGGAGAGGGTGACCAGGGCTGGAGGGACAGGAATGTGGGCAGAGGCATCCTGGGGCTAGGGCAGCTGTGGGGACAGGGACACAGGGATGCAGGGATGCAGGGACAGGGAGAAGAAGACAAGCACAATGTGGATGGGCCATGGAGACAGAGGCCATGGGGCTGGCAGGGGAGACCTGTGCTAGCACAGTGTCTCCATAGCCCCTATGCCCATTCCACAGTGAGTGTGGCATAACTGTCCCCATGGTGCCACACTCACTGAGCCCTGTCCCTTCTCCCTTCCAGCCCAGACCCTCGGCCTCGCTGATGAGTCCTCGGGGGATGCCATGGCCCAACCCCGCTGTCCCCAGCCCCACATTGGCCCTGGCAGACTGGTGACCTCTGTCACCTGCAGGTGCCCAGACCACCCAGCTCGTGGTGGAGCCCCCCTGGAGGCCGGCGGTGCTGTGGGACCGGGTGACACTGACATGCCAGGGCTCGGGGAACACTGGTGTCACCACCTGGTACAAGGACGGGCAGCGCTGGAGGCAGGAGAGACACAACCGCCTCACTGTCACTGAGAAAGGCAACTACATGTGTGAGAGACCTGGCACTGGGCTCAGCCCTCCTGTGACAGTCTCAGATGGTGAGGGGGATTTGGATGTCCCTCTCCTGGCACCAACATTGACCCCGGGGCTCTGGGTGGGCTCTGCTCCATGGGTCACCTCCTGTGTGACCAGAGCCTGTCCCCTACTCTGGGGGCATCCCAGAGATCCCAATGCTGGCAGACCCTGTTTGTGGATTTGGGGACACCTGGTGTGCTGTGTGTGAGCCAATATGGGGGTTGCGATGGCATTGGGTCCCTCCAGGTCCCCGCAGTGTTTACAGGACCCCTGTGTCCCGCAGCCCAATTGGTGCTGCAGGTGCCGGTACAGGCACTGCTGGAGGGGGACACGGTGACACTGCGCTGCCGGCGATGGTGGGACAACCCGGTCAGCTCAGTGTCCTTCTACCATGAGGAGAGGAAACTGCAGGAGCTCTGTGATGTGACTGAGTTTTCCCTGTCCCCTCTGCAGCTGCAACACAGCGGCCGCTACAGCTGCAGGGGCTGGCTGAAATCCACAGTATCACGAGGATGGGAGAAGTTGGAATCAGTGACAGTGACAGTGCATGGTGAGCATTCCACAACTGTCACAATAACCCCCCCACAGCCCGTCCCTAGTGACTCGGGCTCACAAATCTCCCTCCCCTCTCCTTTCCAGATCTTTTTACGGCGCCAGTGCTGGAAGTTCACTCTGAGCCCACCAATGGTTCCCCCCTGACTCTCAGCTGCCTCAGCACCCCCAGCCCCCTGCGGCCCCGAGCCCCCCTCCTGCACGTGTTCTACCGGGACGGGCAGGTTCTGAGGGGCCCACAGGGATCCCCACAGCTGCTGGTGCCCGCTGTGGGGGTCTCCCACTCGGGGAATTACAGCTGCGAGGTGCGCTCCGAGGGAGGGACCGTGCGGAAGAGCAGTGCCTGGCTCCGTGTCACTGTGCGCAGTGAGTGCGGGGATGGGCACGGCGAGCCCTCACTGCCTCCTCGGGTGCCCTGCCTGGGTACCTCCATTACTACCCCATTCCCCCCATCCCTCACTGTGTCCATTCACCCATCTCTGAGTCAACCCCACCCCTCTCTGCTGTTTCCCCGCAGTCCCCAAGTCCCACCATACCCTCTCCATACCCGCACTGGGGTCCTCCCATCTTCCGCTCCACATGTCCCGTCATTAAACACCCCATCCTTCCTTGGGTACCTATCCAACACCCCTCCGCCAAGGCTCTGCACCGCCTCTCCTCTCCCTCACTGGGATCTCCCTGCTCCTCCCTGACCTCCATCCAAGTCCCTCAATATCCCGTGGTGTCACCCCCTCCAGCAGGGGTTCCACCCTCGGGGGTGTCGCTGTCAGCACAGCCTTGTGCTGAGCTGCACGGTGGCAACAGGGACAGGTCACCTGTCCATTTCCTGGTACCCGGGAGGGCTCGGGGGCAACGCTTGGCACTGGCCCTGCCTGGAGCTGTACCACACTGGGGACTAGGACAGTGGCCACTACCAGTGCGGGGACAGCATGGCTGAGAGTGTCCCCCTGAATATCAGTGTCCTTTGTGAGTGGGGCCCTCAGACTGGGACCCCAACCACAGCACTCCCATCCCACCTTGCCAAGGTGCCAGCCCAGTCTGTGTCCCCACAGTGCCCGTGGCCAATGTCACCATCACCCTCAGTCCCCTGTCACATCAAGTGCATGCAGGTGACCTCATGACCCTGCGCTGCTCGGTGCAGGTGGGCTCAGCCCCTGTAACCTTCACCTGGCTGCACAATGGGCAGGAGGTGGCCCAGGGTCCCCTCCTGGAGCTTGGAGCTGTTGATGTGGGACATTCGGGCACCTACCAGTGCACGGCCACCAACCAGCTGGACGGGCACCAGGCACACAGCCCAGAGCTGGCCCTGCAGGTGACAGAACACACACCCTGTGTCACAGGTGAGATAACACGTGCTCACCAGGGAGTGCAGGAACCCTAGGGTGATGGGTGGTCCTGATGTGTCCCCCTCTGTTTCTTGCAGTGGCTGCAGGGTTTGGTGGGGACCTTTTGTTCCTGCTCCTGCTCGTAGGTTTCATTGTGGCCTGGCACCGGTGGCACCATGTGGGTGGGTGACAATGGGGGGACAGGGTTCATGTAGAGAGGTGGGAAGGATGCCAGGGAAGTGGGGCCATAGGGCAGCATGAAAAGCCCCTGACCTGGGAGAGGCTGAGCCCCCAATGACCATGGCTCAGAGACCTGGGGAGCTGTTGGAGGGTCCTGCAGGGATGTTGGGGATTCTATCAGAGGTCCCCCTCCGTGCCAGGCTCGGGGTTCTGGAGGTTAAGGGTGTTGGTGCAAGTGGGGTGGGTCAGGGATACTGGAGCGTCCTGGGGAGAATTGTGTGTCTGGTGGTGGTTCAGCATTGCCAAGGGTAAATGGGGGCCCCTAAGTCTCCAAAGTCACCCCTCCAGTTTTCCTTTGCAGATGCCAGGAATTACCAGGAAAGGTGAGTGCAGGCTCCAGCCATGATACACCTTTTATCACATTCCCTTCCCATTCCCTTCCCCACACCCACTTATTCCTGCAGGGCCCCCCAAGACCCCCTGGCACCCCAAGTGGAGGATCCTCAGGCGACGTACATGGAGCTGCAAAGGCAACCGTGGGAACCCAGTGACATCTATGACAATCTACACCAAAAGTTGTGATGCTTGGGAAGTGGGAGGTACTGGTTGACACTGGGGGTGCTCCCTCCATGCCTCCTGTGGTAGCCCATCCTTCCAAGGGAGGTGCTCATGGGTTGGGGGAGGCTACACAGGGCACCCTCTGCTTCCGATTTCCTCTCCCAGTACCCCCAAGGCCTCCCCCATCCCTTTGCCGGTACCTGAAGGGGCTCCCCAGCCCCATCCAAGTGCCCAAGTACACTCAGGGACTGCCCCATTCTCTCCCCACAGTGCTTGCAGTACACCCAGGGCTTCCACATTCCCCCTCCTACTACTCCTATCCCATCCCGCTGTAAAAGGGGGAGTTGGGGAGGATTCTTGCTGAAAGGTTTCTCAAATGAAAATGAAGCACAAACATGGCAATATTATATCTGAGAACTGTTTATTGATAAAGGAGGGTAAGGGTTATTATCGAAGGGGGAGAGAAGAGAGTAGAAAGGGAAAAGGATAGAGAGAGGAACAAAAGACAGGACAGTGTTACTGCAAGAAGCCCGGGCGCTCTGTGGGCATCATCTGGGCAGATGGAGTGTGTGTGCTGCAAGCCAGGGCGAGCCCACATGGCTTTTGTCAGTGGCTGGGCGTGATTTCCAAGGACGGCACCTGCGTGTCTCTGGCATGGGCGAGCGATGGCTGCGGGCTGGCTGCTGCGGGCTGGCTGCGGGCTGGTGCTGCGGCACTGGTGGCTCTGGGCTGGCTGCTGCAGGCTGGGGCTGCGGTGGGCAGGTGCAGCAGGCTCAGTGCAGTGGGCAGCACGGGAAATGTGGCAGAGGCAGCGAGTGGGTGCAGGCAGCATCCGCTCTTTCGGGAAACAATGAAGGAATATCCAGGACGAGCAGGAATGAGCTGCCTCAGGAAAGCAATGAAGCAGGGAAGAACGAGTGCGGACAGGGAAGAAGGACCACTGGAGGAAAAGGCAGGGAGGGATGTGTCGATATTTTTGCCCGACGTCCAGGAGGAATGACGCATCTGACTCCATCTTATCCGAAGGCTTATTAAGTACATTAGTATACTATATTCTGTATTATATTCCATTACATCTAAACTTAATCAGCCAAGCACTCAACTACACTCCACTGCGCACAATCTCATGACTGTCAGCCCACAGTCCCCACAAACACACACCTGGATTCAATTGGTCAGTGAATCAAAACACTCACACCACAATCCAATTAGCAATTCCCTTCAGGTAAACAATCTTCCACAATGCATTCCACGTGTGAACAACACAGTAGCAGAAAATGAGATGAGAATTGTTTGGATCATTCTTTGCTTCTCTCACTGCTTCTCTCAGTTTCAGAGAATGTGAATCCCACAGGGGAGGGGAGCCAAACTGACCCTCTGAGCGAGCCCCTGATCTCTGCAAGAAACCTAAAGAAAAACACTCCTGTTTTGTCACAGTTAGCTGCTTTTATTTGCAAAGGCCCCTCCCACAGCCTGAATTCCTGGGCATTTTTTCATAGATATTTTTCCTCGGGCATCTGTCCCACCAGCCAGTGGGGGTCACTCACAGCCCGATCACTGAAGTTTTCTCTCCCCTGATTCTCTGTTGTGTGAAGCCTTGCCAGGGACAGGGTTCCCAGCACATGTACAACCACAGAGTAATTTTTCACCTCAGGTGTAGCACATGTTGAGACATAAATCCAAATCAGATATGATCCTCTTAACCTCAGTGTGCTTAGTGGCTCTGCAGTCCCCATCCCAGTGCTCCCAATGAGGTGGCTTACTGGTGCCCATCCCAGTTCCAAGGGGCACAGGACGTGGTTCCCTGCTGCTGGGACAAAAATGCAGCTCTTTGGTTAAACTGGCAGAAATGGTGTTTCTTTGATCAGCTCTGTCAAGGAAGCTGAACAAGGGGAGACCTCCCTTGGAATGCAAAATACGACCCCTTTCTCTCTGAACTATTATAGCTTTGAAACTGCAGGCCGTTTAGGCAAAGATGTGGGAACAGGAATAACAGTTCTTTACTGGTATGTACTGTGAGAAACAAGTTAATGGAAGTTGACTTTTACTGGATATTATATGAATTGATATTACATTATTGATTATACTGTTGAATAAATATTGGGATGTTGTTCAGATAGTGAAAAGTATTGTGGAGTGGCTGATGTTGTTGTTGTGGCCATCCAAGGGTGGGGCCCAGCCATGTCCTAGCCCCACTGCACAGGGATGGCCCTTGCCCAGCCCTGCTCTGGCCAGCCCCAGGTGGCAGCCAGAACCTGAGTGTCCCTCCTTGACCCCTTGGCTTTGATTCTGGCAGCTTTAGAGCTGCTGCAGAGGTGAGAATTGTGTGGGTGGAAAAAGGCCTCCCTGTGGTTTGCTTAGCTCTGCAAGAAGCACAAAACCCAAAAGGAGCCCAAGCAGTTGCTCTGTGAGGGCCTCTGATGGTTTTCAGAGCAGGGCTGGCTGGAAATCGCCCCTTGCAGGGGCAGCTGTGAGAGAACCAGTCCAGAAATGCAGCAATTGATCATTTTGTCCCTTGCAGCAAGGGTCTGAGATAGCCCCAAAAGCCTTGCATATACCACAACCATCTGTCAACAACCTGACCGGTTCCCTCCTCCTTCCGGCTTCAAACATGAAGCCCTTTAGAATGGCCTAGGAAGAGTGTTTGGCTTTTGGCTGTGGTTGCCAGACAAGAGGGAAAAGTGTGGAAATATCAAGCTGTGGCTCTGGCTGCAGCTGTGGTGGGGCTGTTGGGAGTGATCCTGTGTTGATTCCAGGTTTCCTCAAAGCTGCTCCATCCCTGCCCTCCTCACCTTAGTGAAAGCCTGAGGGATTGCAGGAATTGTGGTGTAAAGCTACCAGAGGTGCTGCTGTGGGCCCGAGATGAGCCTGAGATCAGGCGCTGCCTTCCTTCCATTCAGGATCATGGAGAGCGCTTGTGGGTGTTGGGTAGGGCGTGTGCCTGACCCTGGGACACTGCTACACTGCCAGTGGGCACTGGGAGCCAACCTGCTGCCTTGGCAGCTTCTGCCCGCTGCCGGTGGTGGTGTTGGGACCGATTGGTGCCCGTGAGTTTGCAAAAGGAGCGATTTCCCATCCTCCCTCCCATCCGAGGCCGCCATGGCCACTGAGGGGATGGAGCTGGACCAGGGCACCCTTTGCTGGGCGGGAGTGCTCCCTGCAGCACCCCCTGCTGGCTGCGGTTATAACTGCCACAAAAACCAACAGTGCTGAGTGGGAGGGAAAGTTCTGGGTTTGTGTTGTTTGTTCTGTTCTGGTTTATCAATTTCCCAGGAAAGAGCTGGGATTCCTTTTCCTTCACTTTGACCTGGAAGCAACATCATATTTGAAATTAGGAAAAGTTTCTGAGATGGCTTTCTTTCAATTCCAGGATTTTTTCCAAGTTTCCTTGACAGATATTTCTCATTTAAATGAGTTTCCAACTACTGCGTCCAGCGTGGAGGCGACAGTTACCCCATGAGCAGATAGGGTCAGGGACTTGGCTACCTCATGTTCTGGCTTGTAAGCCAGTTGGGTCACAAAGGGCCCTCTCCCCAGCTGGCACTTCTGGTCACGTGGCTACTCAGGAGCTAGCTTTGTCAAAGTGTCACGCTGTCCCCAGTGTGCCATGGCTGACAGATGATGGACGGACAGGGCCCTGTCTCACCAAAAACAAAGCCTGACCCACCCCTGCCACACACAGCTGTTCCAAAATGTCTCCAGACTTCAAATTTTTCCTGTCTTTGGCACCTCACCCTGTGCCATGGCCTGATCCCAAATGCCCTGGGCAAATGGGATGCTCAGAAACATCCTCAGAGCCTTTGTGATATCCTGGTGTGGGGAACATGGCAGAGGAGGGGTTTGGGACAGGGGAGAAGAGAATCCAGAGCCTCCTGAAGGCCACTTTGGCCATCAGAGCAAGGAAGGTCCAGGGCTCTGCCCGATTCCTCTGGTGGAGGAAACGTGACGGGCGGGAAGTGTTCGAGTATTGGAAAAAAAGGCTCCCAATATTACCAGTTAGATTGTGCGTGGGCCAGTCTGACCCTCGCTGCTGGGCCAAAGGCAGCAACTGCGGTGTATCACCCCAGAGATACCTTAGCTTGCTGGTGGTTGCAGCTGGGCACTGAACAAGTCCAGGCTTGTAAGGAACCCCGTTACCTCAGGAGGGATAGCTTCAGGCGATGGTGAAGAGAAAAAGGAGATGGATTCTGCTGGAGGGTTTAATGTCCAGAGGTTTATTCCATGGTTACAGAGGTCTGAACGTGAGCAACTGCTCCAACAGAATCCAGACCGCATGGTCTGATGACCTTTTTAAGCTCAGGGACAGGGGGAGGGGAGGTACAGGTGAGCCACCAACCAGGTGAGAGGGGCAGGGTCTCAGGGAAAGATGACACCCAGACAGGCCAATGACCCCTGGGCCTGAGTGGCATCCTTTGAACTCGTCCAACCACACGACGCCTTGCTAAAATGTTAAGTCTGACAGGACTCACTCAGCATGGGGGCAAGGGGGAAGGGAGAGAGGTATTGGCACACCTGGGAAAGTGACCTGGAAGGCCAAAATGGGACATTACAGCACACCACATCATTCGAGGATTGTTCTTTGTTGGTGGATTTCCCTGGAAATCATTCCTTGTGTGACAATTTAGGCCCTAGACCTTGTTGCTGTTGCTGTTGATTTTTTTTCTTTCATTACTGATTCAGGAATTGTCAGACTTTTGGGATCTTTGTGCCTCCATGGGTTGTGGTAGGGAAAGGGGCAGCAGCCCATGGTTTTTGGTGGCAACCCAGAGCTGGAGAATCCCATTCCTAAAGCCCCACAAAGCTGAATAAACACCATCTCTGCCAGTTTAACCAAAAAGCTGCATTTTGGACTAAATAAGAAGGAAATGGGTCCTCTGTCCCCTGGCACTGGGAGGAGTCTGGCGAGCCATGGGTGTACTGGGAGCACTGGAAGGGGGAAAGGGGAGCACTGAGTGCCCTGTGCAGGCCCCCCTGACTCGTGGTCATCACCCCAGGCCGGATGGACCACCACGGGAGCCATGGGATGAGGACTTCCAGTGTCCTATATTGTCACAGCAGGTTCCCATGGATGTCACTGGTGTCCTGCAGTCGCCCATGTAGTCCTGGCAGCTCTGCGTGGGTCACCTGGGGGTCCTTGGGGGGGACAGTAAGAGACACCTGGCTTGGGGTGACACCCATGGATGACATGTCCGTGTCCCCACCCATCCCCCATACTCACCCCCTGTCCCCTCATGTCCAGCCCCCCCCCCCAACCTGTAAGGGATAAGGGTGTTCTGGGGTGCTTCGTGGGGATAAGGCGGGGTCTGAGGGGTGTCTGGGGAGGGGGTCAGGGAGAGTCATGGCTGGAACTCCCCACTCACCTGTCCTGGGATTTCCTGAGAACTACAAGAAAAAGAGGATGGGGTGATCATGGGGTCCCCTGGGCCCCAACCCCACCTGGGACCTTTAAATGCCCACTGGAGCCCTGAGCCCCCACCAGACACTGATTTCTACTGGACTGCCAGGCCCCTGCACCCCAAAGCACCCCTGAGGAGCCCCAGAACACCTGAGGCACCCAGGTACTCCAACCCCCTTCCCAGGAACACCGAACACCTGAGCACACTCAAGCCTCAAGGAACCCCAAGAATGGAATGCAGGGAAGCCTCCAAACTGCTTCAGAATCCCTGAGGAGCTCTTAACATCCCTGCACAACTCTCCAACACCTCCCTAAAAGCCCCCAGGAGATCCCAGTGTCACCCATATATTCCTCAAGGCCCTTCCTGGGACAGCCCAGGACCCTCCAAAAGACCCCCAAGCAAAGGTCACTTGGGGGCTCAGCTTCTTTCATATCTGAGGTTTTGGGTGATGCCCCAACTACCCCCCAGTGTGTGGGTCTTCCCCCTAGTTCCTGTAGGACCTTGTACCCGCTGCATTGTCCCCACCCCGGCGGTGTCACCAGTGACAGCCTCCGATGACAGCCAGGAGCAGGAGCAGGAACAGGAGAGTGCTGCTGACATTCACAGCCACTGCTGGGGACAGAGGGGGACACAATGGGGTCATCCTGAACTGCAGGAGTCCTGAACACCCTGGTGACCCCCTGTGACCCCACGTGTGACCCAGGGTGAGCCAGGTGTCACCTCCAGGGCCAGCTCAATGCTGAGTGCCCGGAACACGCGATGCCCGTCCTGTCCCAGCTGGTTGGTGGCCACGCACTGGTAGGTGCCCGAATGTCCCACACTGATGTCCCTGAGCTCCAGGAAGGGAACCCCGGGCCACATCCTGCCCGTTGTGCAGCCAGGTGAAGGTGACAGGGGCTGAGCCCACCTGCACCCAGCAGCGCAGGTTCACATTGTCACCTGCACGCACCTGGTGTGACAGGGGGCCGGGAGTGATGGTGGCATTGGCCACGGGCACTGCAGGTACAGAGACGGTGCTGGCACCTGGTGAGGTGGGATGGGGGTGCTGTGGGTGGGGTCATCCCCAGCCCGAGGGTCCTGCTCACCCAGGACGGTGACATTCAGGGGGTCACTCTCGGCCATGCTGTTCCCGTCACTGACCCGGCACCGGTACTGGCCGCTGTCATTGTCCCCAACGTGGCGCAGCTCCAGGTGGGGGCCGGTGCCCAGCAGTGCCCCCGAGCCCTCCCGGTGCCAGGAGAAGGACAGGGGACCTGTCCCTATGGCCACTGCACAGCTCAGCACCAGGCTGTCCCCGAGTGCCACCTGTCCCCCAGGGGGCTGCACTGACAGGGACACCCCCGAGGGCGGGACCCCTGCGGGAGAGTGGGACACCAAGGGACAGTGAGGGACCCGGGGGTATGTCAAGGAGTGGCAGGTGAACTCCAGTGAGGGAGAGGGGGTGCAGAGATTGGGGGAGGGAGGCTTTAAAAGGAACCCCAAGGGATGATAAGGGGGTCAGGGAGGGAACACCTGGAGAGGGAGGTGGGCAACTCCAGGAAGGGTACGGGGACCATGGGGGGGGATGGTGAGAGTTGAGCAATGTGCAGAGACCTCAGAGAGGGGTGGACGGACCCAGGGATGAGGGAGGGGACCCAACGAAGGATGGAGGGAAACACAAGCCAGGAATTAGGGGAGCTTAGGAGAGGCCCGGGGCAGCGATGGCAGGACACAGAAAATGCACCGGGGAAGGATGAGTGGACACATGTACGGACTGGGGGTCCCGAGGAGAGACCGGAGAAAGGACGGGGGGGGGCAGGGAGGGATCTGGAAAAGGTTGGGTGCCCCAGAGCAGGCGTCAGGGAGGGCTGGGAGATGCCAGGTAGTGTGGGGAACCTGAGGCATCTGTGGGGGATACCCGTGCCGATCCCCACACTCACTGCACACCGTGACGCGGAGCCGGTTGCTGCTCTTCTGCACTGACCCCCCCTCGGAGTGCACCTCACAGCCATAATGCCCCGAGTGGGAGACCCTCACAGCGGGCAGCAGCAGCTGCGGGGACCCCTGTGGGCCCCCCACCACCTGCCCGTCCCGGTAGAACACGTGCAGGAGGGGGGCTCGGGGCCGCAGGGGGCTGGGGGTGCTGAGGCAACTGAGAGTCAGGGGGGACCTCTCCGTGAGCTCACGGGGACCCTCCAGCACCGGCACTGAGAAGAGGTCTGGGAAGGAGAGGAGAGGTGAGGACTGTGAGTCTGAGTGCACTGGGAAGTGGCTTTGGGGTTGTCAAGATATTTGAGTTCCAGCCGTGTGGGTGCTCACCATGCACTCTCACTGTCACTGGTGCTGACCGTGGCTGCCAGGACCCCACCAAGCCCTCACATCTGTAGCGGCTGCTGTGGTGCAGCTGCAGAGGTGAAAGGGACAGCTTGTTCCCCCTGAGAGACCCCCTGAGATCCTTCTCCTCCCGGTAAAATCGCACCCTGGTGAGATGGTTGTCTTGCCGGCACCGGCAGCGCAGTGTCAAGGTGTCCCCTTCCAGCAGTTCCTGTGCTGGCACCTGCAGCACCAGCTGGTCTGTGGGACAGGAAGGTCACATCTCACTGATGAGACTGTTCTGAGGTGGGTGCCCATAGCACCGGGGACATGTGGGTGCTCTGTGGTGCTCTGGGATGCGCTGGGATGTCCCTGTGTGCCGCGGACTGGCTCTTGTCACACGAGGAGTGTGAGGCCATCCACGGAGTGGAGCCCACCCTTACCGCTCTGGGGCCCCCATGATCATTCAAGGCCTCCCCTCACCATCTAAGACTGTCAAGGGGGGGCTGCGCCCAGTGCCAGGTCTGTCACATGTGTAGGTGCCACTCTCGGTGACAGTGAGGCGGTCCTGTCCCTCCTGCCACCAACTCTGCCCGTCCTTGCACCAGGTGGTGGCACCAGCAGTCCCCGAGCCCTGGCAGGTCAGTGTCACCCGGTCCCACAGCACCGCTGGCCTCTAGGGGGGCTCCACCAGGAGCTGGGTGGTCTGGGAACCTGCGGGTGACAGGGGACACCAGCCTGCCAGGGCCAGTGTGGGGCTGGGGAGAGCAGGGTGGGGACATGGCATCCCCTGAAGACTCACCAGCAAGGCCGAGGGTCTGGGCTGGAAGGGAGAAGGGACAGGGCTCAGTGGGGGTGTCATCACGGGGACAGAGGTACATGGGGTACAGGGTGTGGTGGCTGTCCCTGAACTGTCCCCGTGGGGACAGATGCTCTTGTGGGAAAGTGTGTGGGTGGTCCCCAAAAGTCTGGACAGGCAGGGGGACACGTCTGTGTCACAGCAACCCGTGTACCACATCCATGTGGCACAGACACCTTGGGAACAGGGACGCCGAGGCCACCCCGGGTTGAGGCAGAACATGGGGACACTGAGAACACCCCGGGCATGAGGACACCACGGACACAGCCCATGCTGGCCCACGTCACCCCCACCTGCTCATGATCCCATCCCCGTGATCCCATGCCCATGGCCACATCCTCAGCGTTCTTGTCCCTGCATCCCAGTTGCCTTGTCCCTTTCCCCAGAGCTGCCTGAGCCCAAAGGTGCCAGTCCCCACATTCCTGTCTCCACATCCCCATCACCAAATTCCTGCCCCCTCTTCCTGTCCCCAAAGCCACCCTGCATCAACAGTCACACCCAGTTCCACTGTGGGTAACATGGACTGGCTCTGCTGTCATTGGGGACCTCAGGGGACCCCACAGACCCCTGTGCCCACTTCCCTCCCCATCCCTGTGGTGTCAGGCCTGTGCCCAGGGCACTCACCCCACAGGGGCAGCGCCACCTTCCCGGCCATCCCGGTGTCCCCAGCCATGTGCACTGGCTGTCACTTGCTGCTGTGGCCACTGCTCCCCTGGCTGGCGGCTCTTCGGATGAAGGGGAAGGAAGCGAGGTCACGTCTCGACCTCATCCGTAGGTGGCCCTTGATGGGGGCAGGGTGGGGACATGCTGGGGATAGGCTGGGGACATGGGTAGGTGGGACAAAATGGGTCATGGGGTTCCCAGGAGTTGGGAATTTGGTGGTTTTGGGGAGGCAGGAATGGGGTCACTGGTAAAAGGGGTCCAGAGGAGGGGGAATATCTGGCAATGGGGGTGCCATTGGAATGGGCGTCTCCATACCTGGGGGGACTCAGGGATGGGAGTCCCAGGGGAATGTGGGCTCCAAGGATTTGAGTTCATGGGATGGGAGAATGGTGGGTCCTAGGAAGATTTCAGGGGATGGAATGAATGGGAAGGTGTTCCTTGGGAATGGGGTGCTGGGCCATGGAGATCCTAGGGAATGTCAGTGTTGGGATGGGGGCTGCAGAGAGAGTGGGACATAAGGAATGGAGGTCCCATGTTTCTATTCCTGGGGGAATGGGGGTGCCAGGGATGGGCAGTGGCTGGGTGAGCCCATGGGTTTCAGCTCCTTGCCTGGGTGCTTCAGATTTTGGGGTGACCCAGAGCCAGCGCCACCCCCACATGGTGCCGGTGTACAGGGTGTCACCCCAGACAGATTCTGAGCTGCTCTGGGTTTGTGTCCCCCAGCCTCCAGTGATTTTTCCCTCTCTTTATTCCATTTCCATCATTTTGCCCCTCAATTTCACAACCCCCCAGTTTGTGCCTTGATGGTCCTTGGGGGCACCTGGAGCAGGGAACAGATTGGGGAAGCCCAGCATGGGGGAAGCCCAGGGTGGGGGAAGCAGGGATGAGGGGTCTGCAGGGAGGGCTGGGGAGGCTCTGAGGGGTGGGGGAGTGCAGCTTTTACCCCCCAACACTTTCACTTTCTGTCTCCCACAGAAGAAGGAAAAGGCCATTTGACACCTATCTCACATGGGGGGGAAGGGTTCTGTCCTTAGGGGCACATCCAGGGGCCTCCTGTCCTGAGGGGATCCTGTCCCGGGGGGACACATGCTGGGGAAGAGGGTCCTGTCCTGGAGCTTGGCAGCTTTGGAGGGGTCCAGACTTCTCCATTCTTGCTCGTCCCCTGCTGGATCTGAGCCAGGAAGAGCAGCTGGGGAATGGAACCCTGAGCAGGAAGGAGGCCCCAAACTCCTGCTCCTTGAAGCCAGTGGCCATCCAAGGGTGGGGCCCAGCCATGGCCCAGCCCGACTGCACAGGGATGGCCATTGCCCAGCCCTGCTCTGGCCAGCCCCAGGGGGCAGTCAGCACTTGAGGGTACCCATTGCCCCCTTGGCTTTGATTCTGGCAGCTTCAGAGCTGCAGCAGATGTGAGAATTCTGTGGGGGCAGAAAAGGGCTGCCTGTGGTTTGCACAGCTCTGCATGAAGCACACAACCCAAAGGGAGCCCAAGCAGTGTCTCTGTGAGGGCCTTTGATGGTTTTCAGAGCAGGGCTGGCTGGAAACCTCCCCTGCAGGGGCAGCTGTGGGAGAACCAGCCTGGAAATGCAGCAATTGATCATTTTGTGCCTTTGCCCGAGGGACTGAGAGAGTCCCATAACTACTGCAAAGACAACAACAATTGGGCTCACTTTGGGTTTTTGTGCTGCTTTAAGGGATGAGGAAACCACAGGCAGGGCCTTTTCCACCCACAGAATTCTCACCTCTGCAGCAGCTCTAAAGCTGCCAGAATCAAAGCCAAGGGGGCAGAGGGGACCCTCAGATCCTGGCTGCCACCTGGGGCTGGGCAGAGCAAGGCTGGGCAATGGCCATCCCTGTGCAGTGGGGCTGGGCCACGGCTGGGTTCCAGCCTTGCATTGACAGGGGTCCCCAGGATGTGCCACCCCTTGGACAGGCACCCGGCCAGGAATGTGCAGGGACATTTCTGGAACTGCCACCCCTGGGAACAGGACCCCCCATTATATGATGTGTCACCCCTGAGGCAGGATCCCCCAGCTGAACTCCAGAGGAGAGACCTTAGAGCACAGAAGCCCCCTATATGTGGCCCGCCAGAAACAGAGAATGCCCCCTTTTCCCATCTGACTCTCAGCACAAACAGCCTCTTCCCTCTCCTCCAGGACAAAGAAAGTGAAAGTGTTGAGCAGGCACAGCCAAGCACCTCCATCCCCCAAAGCCACCTCAGCCTTCCCTGCATCCCCTGCTCCCCATTTCCCCCCTCTCCTGGGTCCCCCAACCCGTTCCCTGCTCAGGTGCACCCCAGGATTTCTGAGCCAGGAACCGGGGGTGAAGGGATATAGCAAAAAGAAAGAAGAATAAGGAAAAAAGAGAAATAAAGAGAGGAAAAGGTCAGGGGCAGGTGAGGACACAGAGGCCGATATACCCAGGACCCCCATGCAATGCCTGGCCAGGAAACGAACACCCCAGGGGTGATTATGCGGGGCCTAGCCTCACCCCAAAATCTGAGGCACCCAGGGAAGGAGCTGTGACCACCATGTTCCCCCCCACATTGCCCGACCCTGGCACATCCATTCCTCTGGGACCCCAAAATCTGAGGAACCCAATTTCCTTCTGCCACCCCTTCCCTAAGACCCCCATCCCTGGACTGCAATTCCCCAGGATCTCCAACCCCAAGGAACACCATCCCAGTAATTCCAGTCCCTGGGACACCACTGCCCTTGGGGACCTTGATTCCCCCAGGACCACCATTCTCACAAGGTCCCCCTTTCCCCTGGCACCCCCATTTCATGATCACAAATCCCAGGAGGCCACATTGTTCTGGGACCCTCATCCACAAGTCTGCGTCTACCCAACCCTTGGGACACCCATTTACCTGGGACCCCATCCCTGGGCACCACATTCTCCTGGACACTCATCCCTGGCTCCCTACACAGCCTTAGACTCCAAATTCTGGCAACATCATGTCCCCACCATGTCCCATTATCCCCCACCTTGTTCCCAGACTATGCAGCCTTGTCCCCAGCCTGTTCCCAGCTTGTGGCCACCCTGCCCCCACCAAGGGCCACCTACACGTGGGGACAGACGTGACCTCGCTTCCTTCCCCTTCATCCGAAGAGCCGCCAGCCAGGGGAGCGTTGGCCACAGCAGCGAGTGACAGCCAGTGCACATGGCTGGGGACAACGGGATGGCCGGGAAGGTGGCGCTGCTCCTGTGGGGTGAGTGCCCCGGGCATGGGCCTGACAGCCTGGGGATGGGCTGTGGTGAGGCAGAGACTGGTGGGGAGGGGGCACAGGAGGGCTGTGAGGTCCCCTGAGGTCCCCAATGGCAGCAGAGGCAGAGCAGGGCATGGAGCTCAGTGTGACCAGAGGTTTAGTGTGGCTTTAGGGACAGAAATAGGGGAACTGGGATGTGGAGACAGGAAGAGGGGGATAGACATGTGGGGACAAGTATGTGGCAGAAGGAGCCTTGGGACTTGGGGACTGTGGGGATAGGGACAGGGGAACAGGGATACTGGGACATGGAATGGGGCCATATAACAATGCAGATGTCACCTGGCCATGGGGAAAGGTGCCATTGGAATGGGATCATGGGCACAGGACCATGGGACTTGGCCGTGGGGACAGGTTCTGTAGGGCTGGTGGAGGTGGGCAGTGCAAACATAGGGTGTCCACAGTGTCCCCATGACCCTCACCCAGCCCTGTCCCTTCTCCCTTCCAGCCCAGACCCTCGGCCTCACTGGTGAGTCCTCGGGGGATGCCATGGCCCCACCCTGTTGTCCCGAACCCTGCAACAGCCCTGGCAGGCTGGTGTCCCCTGTCACTCACAGGTGCCCAGACCACCCAGCTGCTGGTGGAGCCCCCCTGGAGGCCGGCGGTGCTGTGGGACCGGGTGACACTGACCTGCCAGGGCTCGGGGACTGCTGGTGACACCACCTGGTAAAAGGATGGGCAGCGCTGGTGGCAGGAGGGAGGCGACCATTTCACTGTCACTGAAAGTGGCACCTACACATGTGAAAGACCCAGCACTGGGCTCAGCCACCCCGTGATTGTCTCAGACGGTGAGGGTGGTTTGTGTCCTCAGCCCAGCACCCACGGGAACCCCGAGGACTCTGGTGGGCTCCACTCCATGAGTCACCCTCTGGTGTGATCAGAGCTCATGTCCTACAGACAGGGACATACCAGAGTATCCCAGTACTGTGGGACCCTTGTATTGAAATTGGGAAAACCTGGTGTGCTGGCTTTGACCCAGTATGTGGGTCCCAGTGACATCAGGACCCTCTAGACCCCTGTGATGTGATGGCACCCTCTGTCCCACAGACCAGGTGGTGCTGCAGGTGCCAGCACGGGCACTGCTGGAGGGGGAAATGCTGACACTGCGCTGCCGGTACAGGCAGGAGAAGTCGGTCACTTCGGTGTTCTTCTACCGTGAGGAGACAGAACTGGGAGGCGACTACAATGGGACCGAGCTATCCCTGTCCCCTCTGCAGCTAAACCACAGGGGCCACTACCGCTGCAAGGCCTGGGTGAACAATGGGGTATCATGGGGATGGGAGGAGTCAGCGCTGGTGACAGTGACAGTGCATGGTGAGCACCTCACATCTGCTAACCTGACAGCACCACAGCCCCTCGCCAGGGACTTGGGGTCACTGTTCCCATAGTCCCCTATGTCCTCCCGTGAGCTTGTCTGGACACCGGTGCTGGAGGGTCCCCCCAAGCCCAGCCCGGGGTCCCCCCTCACCCCCAGCCCCCTGCGGCCCCGAGCCCCGCTCCTGCATGTGTTCTACCGGGACAGGCAGATGGTGAGAGGCCCACAGGGGTCCCTGCAGCTGCTGGTGCCCACTGTGGGGGTCTCCCACTCACGGAATTACAGCTGCCAGGTGTGCTCTGAGGGGATGGGCATGCGGAAGAGCAGTGCCCGACTCCACATCACGGTGTGTAGTGAGTGTGGGGATGGGCACAGGGGAGTCCCCACAGCATCCTCTGGTCCCCTGCCTGGGTACCTCCATGTCCCCAAGACACCTTTCTTGTGTCCCTCCGCCTCTGCTCTGTGTCCCCTCACCCCTCTGTGGTGTGACCCCATTCTAAACATCCCCCATCACACCCACCCCCTTGTCCCTACCCCCCCACACCAGCTGCCAGCCCCTCCATGTGACCTTGGCCCTGTCTCTGTCCCTGCAGTGCCCGTGGCGGATGCCACCATCATTTATGGCACCCTATCACACCAGGTGCGTGCAGGTGACAACGTCACTCTGCGCTGCATAGTGCAGGTGGGCTCAGCCCCTGTCACCTTCACCTGGCGGCACAATGGGCAGCAGGTGGCCCGGGGTCCCCTCCTGGAGCTCAGGGCCGTCAGTGTTGAACATTCGGGCACCTACCAGTGCGTGGCCACCAATCAGCTTGGACAGGACGGACACTGTATGTTCCAGTCGGTCAGCCCAGAGCTGTCCCTGTTGGTGAAACCGTGGGGACACAGGGACACAGGTGAGGTCGCACAGGGTCATTCAGGATTGCAGGACCCCTGGGGTGATGGATGATTCTGATGTGTCCCCCTCTGTTTCTTGCAGTGGCCGCAGGGGTCAGTGGGGCCCTTTTGTTCCTGCTCCTGCGCGTCATTGTGGCCTGGCACTGGTGGCACCGCAGGGGTGGGTGACAATGGGGGAATGAGGGTCGTGGAGAGAGGTGGGAAGGCCCCTAGAGAAGCGGGATCCCAGGGCGGCACCAACAGCCCCTGACTTGGGAGGAGCTGAGTCCCCAGTGTCCATGGCTCAGAGCTGTTGGAGGTTCCTGCAGGGGTGTTGGGGGTTCTATCAGGGGTCCCCCTCCCTGCCAGACTCGGGGTTCTGGGGGCTCAGGGTGTTGGTGCATGTGGGGTGGTTCAGGGATAGTTGGGGGGCATCAGGGATACTGGGGTGCCTGGGGAGAATTGTGTGTCTGGTGGTGGTTCAGCAATGCCAAGGGTGGATGGGGGCCCCTGGGCCTCCAAAGTCACCCCTCCAGTTTTCCTTTGCAGATGCCAGGAAGCACCAGGAAAGGTGAGTGCAGTGTCTAGCCATGATACACCTTTTATCCAAACTCCCAGCACCTCCCATCCCCTTCCACATACCCCCTTATTCCTACAGGGCCCACCCAGACCCCCTGGCACCCTCGGTGGAGGATCCTCAGACGACGTACATGGAGCTGCAAAGGCAACTGTGGGAATGCAGTAATATCTATGACAATCTACACCAAAAGTTGTGATGCTCTGGGAAGCGGGAGGCACTGTGTGACACTGGGGGTGCTCCCTCCATGCCTTCTGTGGTTGCCCATCCTTCCAAGGGAGGTGGTCATGGGTCAGGGGAAGGTACAGGGAAGGCTACAGAGCACCCTCTGCTCCCCATTTCCTCTCCCAGTACCCCCAAGCGCTCCCCCATCCCTTTGCTCGTACCTGCAGGGGCTTCCCAGCCCCATCCAAGTGCCCAAGTACCCTCAGGGACTGCCCCATTCTCTCCCCACTACTGTGCTTGCAGTACACCCAGGGCTTCCCCATTCCCCCTCCCACTACCCCTGTCCCATCCCGCTGGAAAAGGGGGAGTTGGGGAGGATTGTTGCTGAAAGGTTTCTCGGGTGAAAATGAAGCACAAAGATGGCAATATGATATCTGAGAACTGTTTATTGATAAAGGAGGGTAAGGGTTGTTACTGAAAGGGGACAGAAGGGAGTAATAAGGGAAAAGGATAGAGAGAGAAACAGAAGACAGAGACAGCGTTACCACAAGGAGCCTGGGCGCTCTGTGGGCATCAGCTGGGCAGATGGAGTGTGTGTGCTGCAAGCCAGGGCGAGCCCACATGGCTTTTGTCAGTGGCTGGGCGTGATTTCCAAGGACGGCACCTGCATGTCTCTGGCATGGGCGAGCGATGGCTGCAATCTGGCTGCTGCGGGCTGGCTGCGGGCTGGTGCTGCGGCACTGTTGGCTCTGGGCTGGCTGCCGCGGGCTGGGGCTGCAGTGGGCAGGTGCAGCGGGCTCGGTGCTGTGGGCAGCATGGGAAATGCGGCAGAGGCAGTGGGTGGGTCCAGGCAGCATCTGCTCCATCAGGGAGGAAATGAAGGAATATCCAGGAAAATCAGAAATGAGCTGCCTCGGGGAAGCAGCGAAGCAGGGAAGAATGGATGCGGACAGGAAAGAAGGACCACCGGGAGGAAAAGGCGAGTGGGGGTAGTATCAGCGGTATTTTTGCCCAACATCTGGGAGGAATGATGCATCTGACTTCATCTTATCAGAAGGCTTATTAAGTACCTTTTAATACTATATTATTCTATATTATATAACATTACATCTAAACTGAATCTGCCAAGCACTCAACTGCACTCCACTGAACACAATCTCATGACTGTCAGCCGACAGTCCCAACACACACACACCTGGATTCAAATGGTCAGTGAATCAAAACTCTCACATCAGAATCCAATTACCAATTCCCTTCAGGTAAACAATCTTCCACAATGCATTCCACGTGTGATCAATACAGGAGCAGAAAATGAGATAAGAATTGTTTGGATCATTCTTTGCCTCTCCCACTACTTCTCTCAGGTTCAGATAATGTGAATCCCACAGGGGAGGAGGGCCAAACTGACCCTCTGAGCGAGCCCCTGATCCCTCCAAGAAACCCAAAACTCGTGTTTTGTCACAGTTATCTGCTTTTATTTGCAAAGGCTCCTCCCACTGCCTGATTTCCTGGGTGTTTTTTCATAGATATTTTTCCTCAGGCATCTGTCCCACCAGCCAGTGGGGGTCACTCATATCCCGATCACTGAAGCTTTCTCTCCCCTGATTCTTGGTTGTGTGAAGCCTCACCAGGGACAGGGTTCCCAGCACATGTACAACCCACAGAGTCATTTTTCACCTCATGTGTAGCATATGTTGAGACATAAATCAAAATCAGATTTGATTCTCTTAACCCCAGCGTGCTTAGTGGCTCTGCAGTCCCCATCCCAGTGCTCCCAATGAGGTGGCTTCCTGGTGCCCATCCCAGTTGCAAGGAGGCACTGGACCTGGTTCCCTGCTCCTGGGACAAAAATGCAGCTCTTTGATTAAACTGGCAGAAATGATGTTTCTTTGTTCAGCTCTGTCAAGGAAGCTGAACAAGGTGGGAACCTCCGTTGGAGTGGAATATACGACCCCCTTCTCTCTGAACTATTATAACTTTGAAATTACAGCGCTTTTAGTTGGGAACACAAATAACTGTTCTTTACTGGTATATATTGACAGAAACAAGTTAATGGCAGTTGACTTTCACTGGATATTATATGAATTGATATAACATTATTGATTATACTGTTGAATAAATATTGCCATGTTGTTCAGATAGTGAAAAGTATTGTGGAGCGGCGGATGTTGTTGTGGTGGCCGGGAGTGCTCCCTGCAGCGCCCCCTGCTGGCCGCGGTTTTAACTGCCAGAAACACGAACAGCGCTGAGCGGAAGGGAAAGTTCTGGGTTTGTGTTGTTTGTTCTGTTCTGGTTTATCAATTTCCCAGCAAAGAGCTCTTATTCCTTTTCCTACACTTTCGCCTGGAAGCCAGATCATCTTTGAAATAAAGAAAAAAATTCTGAGATGGGCTTCTTTCCATTCCAGGAATTTTCCCCAGTTTCCTTGGCAGATATTTCTCATTTAAATGAGTTGCCAACTTCTGGGTTCCAGCGTGGAGGGGACAGGCACCCCATGAGCAGATAGGGCCAGGGACTTGGCTACCTCATGCTCTGGCTTTTAAGCCAGTTGGGTCATCAAGGGCCCTCTCCCCAGCTGGCACTTGTGGTCGCCTGGTTACTCAGGACCTGACTTTGGCAGAGTTTCACACTGTCCCCAGTGTGCCATGGCTGACAGATGACGGACAGACGGGGCCCTGTCTCACCAAAAGCAAGGTCTGGCCCACCCCTGCCACACACAGCTTTTCCAAAATGTCTCCAGACTTCAAATTTTTCCTGTCTTTGACACCCCACCCTGTGCCATGGCCTGATTCTGACTGCCCGGGAAAGGGGGAGGCTCAGGAACCTCCTCAGTGCCTTTGTGACATCCTCGTGTGGGGAACATGGCAGAGGAGGGGTTTGGGAGAGGGGAGAAGAGAATCCAGAGCCTCCTGAAGGCCACTTTGGCCATCAGAGAAAGGAAGGTCCAGGGCTCTGCAAGATTCCTCTGGTGGAGGAAACGTGATGGGGGAGGAAGTGTTCAGGGATTGTTCTTTGTTGGTGGCTTCGCCTGGGAATCGTTTCTTGTGTGACAATTTGGACTCTGAACCTTGTTGCTGTTTCTGTTGATTTTGTTCTTTCATTGCTGATTCAGGAAATTTTTCTTCTCTCAGACTTTTGGGATCTTTGTGTCTCCATGGGGAGCGTTGGAGAAAGGAGCAGCAGCCCCTGGGTTTTAGTGGCAACCCAGAACTGGAGAATCCCATTCCTAAAGCCTCACAAAGCTGAACAAACACCATCTCTGCCAGTTTAACCAAAAAGCTGCATTTTGGACTAAATAAGAAGGAAATGGGTCCTGTGTCCCCTGGAACTGGGAGTAGCCTGGGGAGCCATGGGTGTACTGGGAGCACTGGGAGGGGGAAAGGGGAGCACTGGGTGCCCTGTGAAGCCCCCTCAACTCGTGGTCATCACCCCAGGCAGGATGGGCCACCACGGGAGCCATGGGATGGGGACTCCCAGTGTCCCCCATTGTCACAGCACGTTCCCATGGATGTCACTGATGTCCTGCAGTCGCCAATGTGGTCCTGGCAGCTCTGCGTGTGTCACCTGGGGGTCCTTGGGGGGGACAGTAAGAGACACCTGGCTTGGGGTGACAGCCATGGGTGACATACCCATGTCCCCACCCATCCCCCATACTCACCCCCTGCCCCTTCAGGTCCAGCTCCTCCCTCACCTCCAGGGGATAAGGGGGTTCTGGGGGGCCCTGTGGGGATAAGGGGGGGCCAGGGGGTGTCTGGGGAGGGGGCCAGGCAGAGTCATGGCTGGAACTCCCCACTCACCTGTCCTGGGATTTCCTGAGAGCTGCAAGAAAAAGAGGATGGGGTGATCATGGGGTCCCCTGGGCCCCAACCCCACCTGGGACCTTTAAATGCCCACTGGAGCCCTGAGCCCCCACCAGACACTGATTTCTACTGGACTGCCAGGCCCCTGCACCCCAAAGCACCCCTGAGAAGCCCCAGAACACCTGAGGCACCCAAGTACTCCAACCCCCTCCCCAGGAACCCTGAACCCCTGAGCACCCCTCAAGCCTCAAGGAACCCCAAGAATGGAATGCAGGGAAGCCTCCAAACTGCTCCAGGATCCCTGAAGAGCTCTCAACATCCTTGCACAACTCTCCAACACCTCCCTAAAAACCCCCAGGAGATCCCAGTGACACCCCAATATTCCTCAAGGCCCTTCCTGGGACAGCCCAGGACCCTCCAAAAGACCCCCAAGCAAAGGTCACTGGGGGCTCAGCTTCCTCCAGCTCAGGGGCTTTGGGTGATGCCCCAACTGCCCCCCCAGAGTGTGGGGCTTCCCCCCAGTTACTGTAGGACCTTGTACCCCCCGCATTGTCACCCACCCCGGCGGTGCCACCAGTGACAGCCCCTGATGACAGCCAGGAGCAGGAGCAGGAACAGGAGGATCCTGCCGACATTCATAGCCACTGCTGGGGACAGAGGGGACACATGGGGGTCATCCTGAACTACAGGGGTCCTGAACACCCTGGTGACTCCATGTGACCCCACCTGTGATCCAGGATGAGCCAGGTGTCACCTCCAGGGCCAGCTAAGGGCTGAGTGTCCAGAACACGTGGTGCCTGTCCTGGTTGGTGGCCATGCACTGGTAGGTGCCAGAATGTCCCACATCGATGTCCCTGAGCTCCAGGAGGGGACCCTGGGACACCTCCTGCCCGTTGTGCAGCCAGGTGAAGGTGACAGAGCCCACCTGCACTGAGCAGCGCAGGGTCACGTTGTCACCTGAACACACCTGGTGTGCCAGGGGGCCGGGAGTGATGGTGGTATTGGCCACGGACACTGCGGGGACAGAGACAGGGCTGGCACCTGGTGAGGTGGGATGGGGGTGCTGTGGGTGGGGTCATCACCAACCCGATGATCCTGCTCACCCAGGACGGTGACATTCAGGGGGTCACTCTCGGCCACCCTGTCCCCGTCACCGACCCGGCACCGGTACTGGCCGCTGTCATTGTCCCCAACGTGGCGCAGCTCCAGGCGGGGGCCGGTGCCCAGCAGTGCCCCTGAGCCCTCCCTGTACCAGGAGAAGGACAGGGGACCTGTCCCTATGGTCACCTCACAGCTCCGCACCAGGCTGTCCCCGAGTGCCACCTGTCCCCCGGGTGGCTGCACTGACAGGGACACCCCCGAGGGCGGGACCCCTGCAGGAGAGTGGGACACCAGGGGACAGTGAGGGACCCGGGGGGTGTCAAGGAGGGGCAGGGGATTTCCAGTGAGGGAGAGGGGGTGCAGAGATTGGGGGAGGGAGGCTTAGAAAGGAACCCCGAGGGATGATAAGGGGGTCAGGGAGGGAACATCTGGAGAGGGAGGTGGGCAACACCAGGAAGGGTATGGGGACCATGGGAGGGGATGGTGAGACTTGGGCAATGTGCAGAGACCTCAGAGAGGGGTGGAGGGACCCAGGGATGGGGGAGGGGACCCAACGAAGGATGGAGGGAAACACAAGCCAGGAATGGGGGGAGCTTAGGAGAGGCCCGGGGCAGCGATGGCAGGACACAGATAATGCACCAGGGAAGGATGAGGGTACCCATGTACGGGCTGGGGGTCCCGAGGAGACACCGGAGAGAGGATGGGGGGGGCAGGGAGGGATCTGGAAAAGGTTGGGTGCCCCAGAGCAGGCGTCAGGGAGGGCTGGGAGATGCCAGGCAGTGTGGGGGACCCGAGGCATCTGTGGGGGATACCCGTGCCCATCCCAGCACTCACTGCACACCGTGATGTGGATCCAGGCGCTGCTCTTCTGCACTGACCCCCCCTGGGAGTGCACCTCACAGCCATAATGCCCCGAGTGGGAGATCCTCACAGCGGGCACCAGCAGCTGCGGGGACCCCTGTGGGCCCCCCACCACCTGCCCATCCCGATAGAACACGTGCAGGAGGGGGGCTCGGGGCCACAGGGGGCTGAGGGTGCTGAGGCAGCTCAGAGTCAGGTGGGATCCCACGGTGAGCTTGGGGGGACCCTCCAGCACTGGGACCGAGAAGAGCTCAGGGAAGGAGAGGAGAGGGGAGGACTGTGAGTCTGAGGGCACTGGGAAGTGGCTTTGGGTTTGTCAAGATATTGGAGTTCCAGCCGTGTGGGTGCTCACCATGCACTGTCACTGTCACTGCTGCTGACCGTGACTGCCAGGACCCCACCAAGCCCTCACATCTGTCGCGGCCGCTGTGGTGCAGCTGCAGAGGTGAAAGGGACAGCTCAGTCCCCCTGAGGGACCCCCTGATTTCCTTCTCCTCCCGGTAAAATCGCACCCTGGTGAGATGGTTGTCCTGCCGGCACCGGCAGCGCAGTGTCAAGGTGTCCCCCTCCAGCAGTGCCCGCGCTGGCACCTGCAGCACCAGCTGGTCTGTGGGACAGGAAGGTCAAATCTCACTGATGAGACTGGTCTGGGGTGGGTGCCCATAGCACCGGGGACGTGTGGGTGCTCTGGGGTGCTCTGGGGTGCACTGGGATGTCCCTGTGTGCAGGGGACTGTCTCTTGTCACTCGAGGGGTGTGAGGCCATCCACGGAATGGAGCCCACCCTTACCGCTCTGGGGCCCCCATGATCATTAAAGAACCACCCTCACCATCTAAGACTGTCACGGGGGGGCTGCGCCCAGTGCCAGGTCTGTCACATGTGTAGGTGCCACTCTCGGTGACAGCGAGGTGGTTGTGTCCCTCCTGCCCCCAGCGTCGCCCGTCCTTGTACCAGGTGGTGGCACCAGCAGTCCCCGAGCCCTGGCAGGTCAGTGTCACCCTGTCCCACAGCGCCGCCGGCCTCCAGGGGGGCTCCACCAGGAGCTGGGTGGTCTGGGCACCTGCGGGTGACAGGGGACACCAGCCTGCCAGGGCCAGCGGGGTGCTGGGGACAGCAGGGTGGGGATATGGCATCCGCAGAGGACTCACCAGCGAGGCCGAGGGTCTGGGCTGGAAGGGAGAAGGGACAAGGCTCAGTGGGGGTGTCACCATGGGGACAGAGGCACATGGGGTATGGGGTGTGGTGGCTGTCCCCAAAGTGTCCCCGTGGGGACAGATGCTCTTGTGGGAAATTGTGTGGGTGGTCCCCAAAAGCCTGGACAGGCAGGGGGATATGTCTGTGTCACCGCCACCCATACACCACATCCATGTGGCACAGACACTTTGGGAACAGGTACGCCGAGGTCGCCCCGGGCTGAGGCAGAACATGGGGACACTGTGGACACCGCGGGCATGAGGACACCACAGACACAGCCCATGCTGGCCCAGGTCGGCCCCACCTGCTCATGATCCCATCCCCATGATCCCATCCCCATGGCCACATCCTCATGGTTCTTGTCCCTGCCAGTCCCTGCATCCCGAATCCCTTGTCCCTATTCCCAAAGCTACCTGAGCCCAAAGGTGCCAGTCCCCACATTCCTGTCTCCACATCCCCATCCCCAAATTCCTGCCCCCTCTTCCTGTCCCCAAAGCCACCCTACATCCCCAGCCCTACCCAGGTCCACTGTGGGTATCATGGACTGGCTCTGCTGGCATTGGGGACCTCAGGGGACCCCACAGCCCCCCTGTGCCCCCTTCCCTCCTCATTCCTGGGGTGTCATGCCTGTGCCCAGGGCACTTACCCCACAGGAGCAGCGCCACCTTCCCGGCCATCCCGTTGTACCCAGCCATGTGCACTGGCTGTCACTCGCTGCTGTGGCCACCGCTCCCCTGGCTGGCGGCTCTTCGGATGAAGGGGAAGGAAGCGAGGTCAGGTCTTGACCTCATCCGTAGGTGGCCCTTGGTGGGGGCAGGGTGGGAACAGGCTGGGGACACGGGTGGGTGGGACAAAATGGGTCATGGTGTTCCCAGGAGTTGGGAATTTGGTGGTTTTGGGGAGGCAGGAATGGGGTCACTGGTAAATGGGGTCCTGAGGAGGGGGAATATCCAGCAATGGGGGTGCCATTGGAATGAGCGTCTCCATACCTGGGGGGACTCAGGGATGGGAGTCCCAGGGGAATGTGGGCTCCAAGGATTTGAGTTCATTGGATGGGGGAATTGTGGGTCCTAGGAAGATTTCAGGGGATGGAATGAATGGGAAGGGGTTCCTTGGGAATGTGGTGCTGGGCCATGGAGTTGCTAGGGAATGTCGGTGTTGGGATGGGGGCTGCAGAGAGAGTGGGACATAAGGAATGGAGGTCCCATGTTTCTGTTCCCGGGGGAATGGGGGTGCCAGGGATAGGCAGTGGCTGGGTGAGCCCATGGGTTGCAGCTCCTCCCTGGGTGCTTCAGATTTTGGGGTGACCCAGAGCCAGCTCCAACCCCACATGGTGCCAGTGTTCAGGGTGTCACCCCAGAGAGATTCTGAGCTGCTCTGGGTCTGTGCCCTCCCGCCTCCAGTGATTTTTCCCTCTCTTTATTCCATTTCCATCATTTTGCCCCTCAATTTCACAAGCCCCCAGTTCGTGCCTTGATCGCCCTTGGGGGCACCTGGAGCAGGGAACAGGCTGGGGGAAGCCCAGGGTGGGGGAAGCAGGGATGAGGGGTCTGCAGGGAGGGCTGGGGAGGCTGTGGGGGATGGGGGAGTCCAGCTTTTACCCCCCAACACTTTCACTTTCTGTCTCCCACAGAAGAAGGAAAAGGCCATTTGACACCTTTCTCACATGGGGGGGATGGGTTCTGTCCTTAGGGGGCACATCCAGGGGCCTCCTGTCCTGAGGGGATCCTGTTCCGGGGGGATCCTGTCCCAGGGGGGACACATGCTGGGGAAGAGGGTCCTGTCCTGGAGCTTGGCAGCTTCAGAGGGGTCCAGATTCCTTAATTTTTGCCTGTCCCCTGCAGGATCTGAGACAGCAAGAGCAGCTGGGGAATGGAACCCTGAGCAGGAAGGAGGCCCCAAACTCCTGCTCCTTGAAGCCAGTGGCCATCCAAGGGTGGGGCCCAGCCATGGCCCAGCCCCACTGCACAGGGATGGCCATTGCCCAGCTCTGCTCTAGCCAGCCCCAGGTGGCAGCCAGCACCTGAGGGTCCCCATTGTCCCCTTGGCTTTGATTCTGGCAGCTTTAGAGCTGCAGCAGAGGTGAGAATTCTGTGGGGTCGGAAAAGGCCCGCCTGTGGTTTGGTCAGCTCTGCAGAAAGCACAAAACCCAAAGAGAGCTCAAGCAGTGTCTCTGTGAGGGCCTTTGATGGTTTTCAGAGCAGGGCTGACTGGAAACCCCCACGGCAGGGGCAGCTGTGGGGGGAACCAGCCTGGAAATGTAGCAATTGATCCTTTGTTCCTCTTTGTAAGGGACAGAGAGAACCACAAAACTAGTGCAAATTGCACAACAATATGCCAACAACCTTCCTGGGAACCTCCTTCTTGAACAAAATCTGCAGCCTTGAGGAACCTCATGGAAAGAATGCTTGGATTCCGACTTTGTCCACAAAAATAGAGAGAAAAATGTGGACGTATCGGTCAGTGGCTCTTCCCGTGGCCGTGGTGGCGCTGTGGGGAGTGACCCTGTGTGGATTCCAGGTGTCCCCAAAGCTGCTCCATCCCTGCCCTCCTCACCTGCGTGAAAGGCTGAGGCTTTGCAGGAATTGTGGTGTAAAGTCACCAGAGGTTCTGCTGTGGACCCGAGACCTGCCTGGGCTCAGGTGCTACCTTCCTTCCATTCAGGATCATGGAGAGCTGACGCGGGTGTTGTGCAGGGCATGTGCCTGGCCCCGGGACACTGCTACGCTGCCAGTGGGCACTGGGATCCAACCTGTTGCCTTGGCGGCTTGTGTCTACTGCTGGTGGTGGTGCCGGGAGCGATTGGTGCCCGTGAGTTTGCAAAAGGAGCGATTTCCCCTCCTCCCTCCTGTCCGAGGCCACCATGGCCCCTGAGGGGATGGAGCTGGACCGGGGCGCCCCCCGCTGGCCGGGAGTGCTCTCTGCAGCGCCCCCAGCTGGCCGCGGTTATAACTGCCACAAAAACCAACTGCGCTGAGTGGGAGGGAAAGTTCTGGGTTTGTGTTGTTTGTTCTGTCATGGTTTATACGTTTCCCAGAAAAGAGCTGTTATTCATTTTCCTACACTTTTGCCTGATATCCCCAAAATCTTGGAAATTAAAAAGGAGGTTTAGAGATGGGTCTTCTTATTCCAGGAAGGTTCCTACTTTCCTTGGCAGATATTTCTCATTTAAATGAGTTGCCAGCTGCTGGGTTCCAGCATGGATGGGACAGACACCCGAAGAGGAGACACGGTCAGGCACTTGCCCACCTCATGCTCTGCCTTTTAAGCCAGCTGGGACACCAAGGGCCCTCTTCCCAGGCGGCACTTCTGGTCACTCAGCCACTCAGGAGCTGGCTTTGGCAGAGTGTCACACTGTCCCCAGTGTGCCACAGCTGACAGACTGATGGACAGATGGAGCCCTGTCTCACCAAAAGCAAGGCCTGACCCATACCTGCCACACACAGGTGTTCCAAAATGTCTTCAGTCATGAAACTTTTCCTGTCTCTGACATCCCACCCTGTGCCCTGCCCTGATCCTGACTGTCCTGGAAAAAGGGGAGGCTTTGGAACAACCTCAGGGCCTTTGTGTCATCCTGGTGTGGGGAACATGGCAGAGGAGGGGTTTGGGACAGGGGAGAAGAAAATCTAGAGCCTCCTGAAGGCTGATTTGGCCATCAGAGCAAGGAAGGTCCAGGGCTCTGCCAGATTCCTCTGGTGGAGGAAACATGATGTGGGGAAAGTGTTCGGGGATTGTTCTTTGTTGGTGGCTTTCCCCGGAAATCGTTCTTTGTGTGACAATTTGGACTCTGAACCCAAGCATCCCTGAAGCCCCGCGGAATTCATGAACATCCCCAGTACCCTCGACCAACTCAGTCTCAAGAGCGCAAAGCCCAGCACGGACAGAGACCCCCAGATACCACCAGGACTCCTGAAAGAACCATCAACATTCCTGCAGGACCCTCCGCTGTCTCCCCAAATCCTTCAGGACCCCCAGACATGGTCACAATTCTGGGGCTGTGGGTGCTGCCCTATCGCTCCCCAACTCTGGGGGCCTCTACATCTCCCTGGGAGCCCTGTCCCCCCATTGTCACCCACCCACACGGTGCCACTGGTGCCAGGTCACAATGACACCCACAAGGAGGAGCAGGAAGAAAAGGGCTCCACCAACACCTGCTGCCACTGCAAGAAACAGATGGGGACACATCAAGGTCACCCATTAGCCCAGGAGACCAGCACTCCCTGGTGACCCCATGTGACCCCACCTGTGACCCAGGGTGAGCCAGGTGTCACCTCCAGGGCCAGCTGAGGGCTGAGTGCCTGGAACATGCAGTGCCCATCCTGTCTCAGCTGGTTGGTAGCCACGCACTGGTAGGTGCCCGAATGTCCCACATCGATGTCCCTGAGCTCCAGGAGGGGACCCCGGGCCACCTGCTGCCCATTGTGCAGCCAGGTGAAGGTGACAGGGGCTGAGCCCACCTGCACTGAGCAGCGCAGGGTCACGTTGTCACCTGCACGCACCTGGTGTGGCAGCGGGCCAGTGGTGATGGTGGCATTGGCCATGGGCACTGCGGGGACAGAGACAGGGCTGGCACCTGGCGAGGTGGGATGGGGTTGCGGTGGGTGGGGTCATCCCCAGCCCAAGGGTCCCACTCACCCAGGACGGTGACATTCAGGGGGTCACTCTCGGCCACACTGTTCCCATCACTGACCCGGCACCAGTACTGGCCGCTGTCATTGTCCCCAGAGTGGAGCAGCTCCAGGTTGTGGCCAGTGCCCAGCAGTGCCCCTGAGCCCTCCCGGTGCCAGGAGAAGGACAGGGGACCTGTCCTCACAGCCACCTCACAGCTCAGCACCAGGCTGTCCCCGAGTGCCACCTGTCCCACAGGTGGCTGCACTGAGAGGGACACCCTTGGGAGTGGGACCCCTGTGGATGGACCCAGAAGGGATTGGGGACTCAGGAAGGGTGGGAGACACAGGAGGGGAAAAGAGGGGATTAGAAGGGCACAGACAGAATCCCAGTGAGCAGAAGGGGACCCTAGGAGTCATGTTGGGACCTAGGGACAATGGTGAGACCCCATGGAAAGGTGCAGAGACCCAGGCAGGGATGGGGAACCACAAGAGACACTGAGGAGTCTCAGGGAATGATTTGGGGTTTATAGATAGGCTGGAGGACCCATGGAAGGAAGGGAGAGCAGAGGGTGGAGCAGGGACCTTGGGAAGGGTGGGGAATCCAGGGAGGGATGGGGAGGACAAAGAGAGGGATGAGGGATCTGGAGGGGGAACTGGGCAGTCATGGAGGAAACCAAGAGGGACTTTTTGGGTGACCCAGGGAGGAGTAAAGGGAGGGATAAAGGATTCAGGCAGGGATAGGAAATCCTTGAAGTATGTTGGGCTTCCCTGTCCCCATGGTTGCACTCACTATGTACTGTCACTGTCATCGTCTTCGACACACTCCACTTTGACACCACTTTGCTCACCCGGCCCTCACAATGGTAGTTGCCGCTATGGTGCTGCTGCAGAGGGGACAGGGAAAGCTCGGTGCCATCACGGAGCCCCTCCAGTTTCTTCCCCTCAGGGTAAAATGACACCGAGGTGACCGTGTTGTTCCGCCAGCTCCGGCAGTGCAGTGTCACCGTGTCCCCCTCCAGCAGCGTCCGTGCTGGCACCTGCAGCACCAGCCCGTCTAGGGGACAGAGGGGTCCTGTCGTACCTGATGGCACTGAGACCCCCCAATTGGATGCACCAGGGGTCCCCAATTCCAACAGGGTTCCCCCACATTGGGATGTTCTGGGATGTCCCCAGAGAAGGGGACAGGCTCTGGCCCTACAGGAGGTGACCCATGGAGTGGAGACCACCCAGAGCCCTCGGGGTCCCCGCAGGTGCCTGGCTGGGGGACACCTGAAGCCCCCTCACCATCTAAGACTCTCACTGCAGGGCTAAGCCCGGTGCCGGGTCTGTCATAGGTGTAGGTGCCACTCTCGGTGACAGTGAGGCGGTCAGGTCCCTGCTGCCCCCAGCGCCGTTCATCCTTCTACCAGGTGGTGGCACTGGCGGTCCCCGAGCCCTGGCAGGTCAGTGTCACCCGGTCCCACAGCACCCTCGGCCTCCAGAGGGGCTTTACCAGGAGCTGGGTGGTCTGAGCACCTGTGGGTGACAGGGGACACCAGCCTGCCAGGGCCAGTGTGGGGCTGGGGACAGCAGGGTAGGTCCATGGAATCCCCCGAGGACTCACCAGCAAAGACCAGGGTCTGGGCTGGAAGGGAGAAGGGACAGAGCTGGGTGGGGGTTGCACTGCAGGGAAAACAGCACAGGGGCACAGGGTGTGGTGGCTGTCCCCAAACTGTCCCTCTGGGGACAGCAGTTCTTGTAGGAAAGTGTGTCAGAGTGGCCCCCAAAAGATTTGGAGAGGCAGGGGAACATGTCTGTGTCACAGCCACCCGTGCACCACATCCCTGTGCCACAGACACCTTGGGACCATGGACACTGAGGCCACCGTGGGCTGAGGCAGAACATGGGGACACTGTGGACACCCTGGGCATGAGGACACCACAGACACAGCCCATGCTGGCCCAGGGGCCCCCCACCTGCTCATGATCCCATCCCCGTGATCCCATCCCCATGGCCACATCCTCACTGTTCTTGTCCCCTTCTGTCCCTGCATCCCAGTTCCCTTGTCCCTATTCCCAAAGCTGCCTGAGCCCAAAGGTGCCAGTCCCCACATTCCTGGCAACACATCCCCATCCCCAAATTCCTGACCCCTGTTCCTTTCCCCAAAGCCACCTCAACATCCCTGTTCCCACCCAGGTCCCATGTGGGTAACAAGGACTGATGCTGCTGGCATTGGGGACCTCAAGGTACCCAACAGGCCCCCTGTGCCCCTCCCCTCCCCATCCCTGGGGTGTCAGGCCTGTGCCTGGGGCACTCACCCCACAAGAGCAGCGTCACCTTCCCGGCCATCCCGGTGTCCCCAGCCATGTGCACCGGCTGTCACTCCCTGCTGTGGCCACTGCTCCCCTGGCTGGCGGCTCTTTGGATGAAGTGGAAGGAAGCGAGGTGACGTCTGTCCCCATGCATTGGTAGCCCTTGGTGGGAGCAGGGTGGCCACAAGCTGGGGACAGGCTGGGGACAAGGCTGCATAGTCTGGGGACATGGTGGGGATGGTGCTGCCAGGAGTAAGGGGCTCAGGGGATGTGGGGAACCAAGGATGGGTGTCCAGGAGAATGGGGGTCCAGAGGAATTGGGGTCTCCATGCCTGGGGACATTCAGGGATGGGGGTGCTGTGGGAACATTGTCCCCCTGAGGGATTTGGGGTCATGGAATGTGGGTCCAGGGGTGGGGGGTGCAGGGGGAAAAAGGGGACCTTGGGAATAGGGGTCCTGGGGGAAGAAGCAGCCCATGGGATGGGATCAAGGCAATGGTGGTGGCGGGCAATGGCAGTCCTGGGATGGGGGTCCCCAAAGAGGGGAGACCAAGGCAATGGGGGTCCCATGGTTGGGTTCCCATGGGAATGGGCGTCCCATGGTTGGGTTCCCACGGGAATGGGGGTCCCATGGTTGGGTTCCCATGGGAATGGGGGTGCCAGGGATGGGCAGTGGCTTGGTGGGCATGGGGGTCACAGCTCCTTCCCAGGGTGCCTCAGATTTTGGGGTGACTCAGAGCCCAGCAAAGCCCTATCCCTGAAGCACCCCAGGGCTGTCCTGGGAGTCTCTGTGTCCCTGCCCCACACACCCCTGGGTCAGGTCCCCCCATTTCCTGGCTCAGCAATCCCAGGCAACACTTGAAGACCAGTTGGTTCAGACCAAAGCCATAGAATAAAACCAAAAATCTTTCCCACACCATTATTTTCCCAATATGTAAAAACTCAGTCAAAATACAACTGGCAAGGTATAAATGCTCTGCTTTATAGAATCCATTGCTTTCCCAATAAGTCACTCACAAAAAAAGCGCAAACAAATCACAATGAAATGAGAGTTTTCAGTTCCCTTTAGGAGCCCATTTGTACATAACACAGCAGCGTTTGCTTGTGGATAACACAGAGTGGGGAATCTCCCTGAGTGGCCAACAGCTCCATGGGATTGTTCCCTGTCTTCTTGGTAGCAACCCAGCCCTGAAGGAAGCCTTTTCTTGGGCCATCTTTAGGAACTCTCCCCATTTTGCTCATTCCCACCCTGAAACTTGATTGACTTCCCTTGTAGGAAGGGGAAAAGGTCTGTCCATCCCTGGGACAGTGCACAGGAATCTGTGGAAATGCCTGTGTGTGCCTCAGGGTCCAAATGATCAACTGATGCATTTCTGGACTGGTTCCCTCACAGGTGCCCCTGCAAGGGTTTTTCCAGCCAGCCCTGCTCTGAAAACCATCAAAGGCCCTCACAGAAACACTGGTTGGGCTCTCTTTGGGGTTTTGTGCTTCTTGCAGGGCTGAGCAAACCACAGCTCAGCTCATCCTGTGGGGGGGCCTTTTTCCACCCACAGATTTCTCACCTCTGCAGCAGCTCTAAAGCTGCCAGAATCAAAGCCAAGGGGGCAGGGGGACCCTCAGGTGCTGGCTGTCCCCTGGGGCTGGCCAGAGCAGGGCTGGGCAACGGCCATCCCTGTGCAGTGGGGCTGGGCCATGGCTGGGCCCCACCCTTGCATTGACAGGGGTCCCCAGGATGTGCCACCCCTTGGACAGGCACCCGGCCAGGAATGTGCAGGGACATTTCTGGGACTGCCACCCCCCGGGACAGGACCCCCCATGCCAGGATGTGTAACCCCCTGCGACAGGATCCTCCAACTGAACTCCAGAGGAGAGACCTTAGAGGACAGAAGCCCCCTGTATGTGCCCCCCCCCAGAAACAGAGAATGCCCCCTTTTCCCATCCGACTCTCAGCACAAACAGCCTCTTCCCTCTCCTCCAGGACAAAGAAAGTGAAAGTGTTGGGCATGCACAGCCCAGCACCTCCATCCCTCAAAGCCTCCTCACTCTTCCCTGCACCCACTGCTCCCCATTTCCCCCCTCTCCTGGGTCCCCCAACCCGTTCCCTGCTCAGGTGCACCCCAGGATTGCTGAGCCAGGAACCGAGGGTGAGGGGATATGGCAAAAAAGTAAGAAGAATAAGGAAAAAAGAGATATAAAGAGAGGAAAAAGTCAGGGGCAGGTGAGGACACAGAGGCTGAACTACACAGGACCCCCATGCAATGTCTGGCCAGGAAACGAACACCCCAGGGGTGATTATGCGGGGCCTAGCCTCACCCCAAAATCTGAGGAACCCAGGGAAGGAGCTGTGGACCCCCATGTTCCCCCCCACACTGCCCAACCCTGGCACACCCATTCCTCTGGGACCCCAACCTTGGAACCCAATTTCCTTCTGCCACCCCTTCCCTGAGACCCCCATCCCTGGACTGCAATTCCCCAGGATCTCCAACCCCAAGGAACACCATCCCAGTAATTCCAGACCGTGGGACACCACTGCCCTTGGGGATCTTGATTCCCCCAGGACCACCATTCTCACTGGGTCCCCCTTTCCCCTGGCACCCCCATTTCATGATCACAAATCCCAGGAGGCCACGTTGTTCTGGGACACTCATCCCCAAGTCTGAGTCTACCCAACCCTTGGGACACCCATTTACCTGGGACCCCATCCCTGGGTACCCCATTCTACTGGAAACAGCCCAGGCTCCCTACACAGCCTTAGACTCCAAATTCTGACAATACAATGTTCCCACCATGTCCCACCATCCCCCACCATGTCCCCAGACTATGCAGCCTTGTCCCCAGCCTGTCCCCAGCTCGTAGCCACCCTGCCCCCACCAAGGGCCACCTACACGTGGGGACAGACGTGACCTCGCTTCCTTCCCCTTCATCCGAAGAGCCGCCAGCCAGGGGAGCGGTGGCCACAGCAGCAAGTGACAGCCAGTGCACATGGCTGGGGACACCGGGATGGCCGGGAAGGTGGAGCTGCTCCTGTGGGGTGAGTGCCCCGGGCACGGACCTGACACCCTGGGGATGGGCCCTGGTGAGGCAGAGAGCGGTGGGGAGGGGGCACAGGGGGGCTGTGAGGTCCCCTGAGGTCCCCAATGGCAGCAGAGGCAGAGCAGGGCATGGAGCTCAGTGTGAGCAGAGATTTAGGGTGGCTTTAGGGACAGAAATAGGGGAACTGGGATGTGGAGACAGGAAGAGGGGGATAGAGATGTGGGGACAAGTATGTGGCAGAAGAAGCCTTGGGGCTTGGGGACTGTGGGGATAGGGACAGGGGAACAGGGTTACTGGGACATGGAATGGGGCCATATAACAATGCAGATGTCACCTGGCCATGGGGAAAGGTGCCATTGGAATGGGATCATGGGCACAGGACCATAGGACTTGGCTGTGGGGACAGGTGCTGTAGGGCTGGTGGAGGTGGGCAGTGCAAACATAGGGTGTCCACAATGTCCCCATGACCCTCACCAGCCCTGTCCCTTCTCCCTTCCAGCCCAGATCCTCAGCCTCACTGGTGAGTCCTCAAGGGATGCCAGGTCCCCACCCTGCTGTCCCGAACCCTGCAACAGCCCTGGCAGGCTGGTGTCCCCTGTCACTCACAGGTGCCCAGACCACCCAGCTGCTGGTGGATCCCCCCTGGAGGCCGGCGGTGCTGTGGGACCAGGTGACACTGACCTGCCAGGGCTCGGGGACTGCTGGTGACACCACCTGGTACAAGGATGGGCAGCGCTGGGGGCAGGAGGGAGGCAACAACTTCACTGTCACTGAGAATGGCACCTATACGTGTGAGAGACCTGGAAGTGGGTGCAGCCCACCCGTGATTGTCTCAGACGGTGAGGATTGTTTGTGTCCTCAGCTTGGCACCCACGGGAACCCCGGGGATGCTGGATGAGCTCTATTCCATGGGTCACCCTCTGGTGTGACCAGAGCCTGTCCCCTATAGAGGGGGACATCCCAGAGCATCCCACTATGGGGGCACACTCGTGTTGAAACTGGGGAAACCTGGTGTGCTGGCTTTGATCCAATATGGGGGTCCTGATGATATCAGAACCCTCCAGACCCCTGTGATGCGACGGCACCCCTCTGCCCCCCAGACCAGGTGGTGCTGCAGGTGCCAGCGCGGACACTGCTGGAGGGAGAAACGTTGACACTGCGTTGCCGGTACAGGCAGGCAAAGTCGGTCACTCCGGTGTTCTACCGCGAGGAGACGGAACTGAGATGGCTCCACAATGGGACCGAGCTGTCCCTGTCCCCTCTGCAGTGGAACCACAGTGGCCGCTACCACTGCAAGGCCTGGGTGAACAATGGGGTATCACAGGGATGGCAGGAGTCAGTGCCTGTGACAGTGACAGTGCATGGTGAGCATCTCACAGCCGCCATCCCGACAGCCCCATAGCGCCTCGCCAGGGACTCGGGGTCACCGTTCCCAAAGCCCCCCATTTCCTGCCCTGAGCTTGTCCGGGGACCAGTGCTGGAGGGTCCCCCCGAGCCCACCCAGGGGTCACCCCTCACTCTCAACTGCCTCAGCACCCCCAGCCCCCTGCGGCCCCGAGCTCCCCTCCTGCACGTGTTCTACTGGGATGGGCAGGTCGTGGGGGGCCTGCAGGGGTCCCCGCAGCTGCTGGTGCCCGTTGTGGGGGTCTCCCTCTCAGGGAATTCCAGCTGCCAGGTGCGCTCCCAGGGGGGCCGTGTGGAAAAGCAGCGCCCAGCTCCGCATCACGGTCCGCAGTGAGTGCGGGGATGGGCACGGGGAGCCCTCACAGCCTCCTCTAGTCTCCTTTCCTGGGCATCTCCATGTCCCTCAGACACCATGCTTGTGTCCTCCGCCTCTGCTCTGTGTCCCCTCACCCCTCTGTGGTGTCACCCCGTCCCCAACATCCCCCATCACACCCACCCCCCTTGTCCCTACCCACCCACATCAGCTGCCAGCCCCTCCCTGTGCTCTCAGCCCAGTCTCTGTCCCCACAGTGCCCATGGACAATGCCACCATCACCCTTGGCAGCCTATCACACCAGGTGTGTGCAGGTGACCCCATGACCCTGCGCTGCTTGGTGTAGGTGGGCTCAGCCCCTGTCACCTTCACCTGGCTGCACAATGGGCAGCAGGTGGCCCGGGGTCCCCTCCTGAAGCTCAGGGCAGTCAATGTGGGACATTCGGGCACCTACCAGTGCATAGCCACCAACGAGCTGGGACAGGACGGACACCGTGTGTTCCGGGCACTCAGCCCAGAGTTGGCCCTGTTGGTGACACCGTGGGGACATAGAGACAAAGGTAAGATCACACAGGGTCATTCGGGGTCGAAGGATCCTTGAGGTTCTGGGTGACCCTGATGTGTCCCCCTCTGTTTCTTGCAGTGGCCGCAGGGGTCGGTTGGGCCCTTTTCTTCCTGCTGCTGCTCGTGGGTGTCATTTTGGCCTGGCACCGGTGGCACCATGTGGGTGGGTGACAATGGGGGGACAGGGGGTCCTAGGGAGCTGTAGAGGGCCCCAGAGTGTGGGCATGATAGGGCAGCACCCATAGCCCCAGAACTCACCTTGCCTGGGGGTCCTGTAGGGTTTGGGGAGGTGCTGGAGGGTCCTGCAAGAATGTTGGGGGTTCTTTCAGGGGCCCTGGCAGTGTTTGGAGCATGTCTGTCCCTGCTGGGCTTTGAATTCTTTAGGCTGAGTTGGCCCAGGGCACTGGGGAGGCTCATAAACTGGGGAGCTTTAGAAATGCTTGGGGGTCGTGAGAGGAATTGCTGGTCCTGTGGGGGTTCAGGAATCCTGAGAGGGGGCAGGGCCCTGGGACCCCACAGTCACCATTACCCTCTTTCCTTTGCAGCTGCCAGGAAGCAGCAGAAAAGGCGAGTGGGGTCTTCAACCATGAGTCCCCTTTTTCCCGCATGTCCCAAGTCTCCATCACCTCCCACACATTGTCTTTTTCCTCACAGCACCCCCCCTGATCCCCTGGCCCTCCCAGAGGAGGGAGAGGTTGTGTACACCCACGTTGTGAGCACCAACATGTGCACTGTGAGTACTGTGGATTGGGGGGACAGTGACAGTGGTGACACCCTTTCCCCTTTGGTCCCCCCAACCGTTCTGTCCTGCAGGGCCCTCAGGCATCACCGACCACCAGTAACCCTGAGTGGCCTACGTGGAGCTGCGGGGATCACAAGGGCGACCAAGAAATCCCAGTGACATCATTGAGGTTGTGCTGTGACACTGGGGGCAACTGGGGGGCACTGGGTGTCCCCACCCATGGGCACCCACTCGTGTGTGTGCTGCCACTAAAAACTGCTCCTCCCTGTGGAGGCACAAAGATCCCAAAGGGCTGAGAGAAGAACAATTTCCTGAAACAGCAAAGAGAGAGAATAAAACCAAAAGCTACAGCAACAATGTTAAGATTCCAAATTTTCACAAAAAGATCAATTTCCTTGGGAAGTCCCCAAAAGGAACAAACTGTGAAAACTCTCCCCTTCACATTTCCTCCACCAGAGGATCCTGCAACTTGCAACTTCCTTGCTCTGATGGCCAAAGTGGCCTTCAGGAGGCTCTGGATTCTCTTGTGCCCTGTCCCAAACTCCTCCTCTGCCTTGTTGCACCCACGAGGATGTCACAAAGCCCTGTGGGTGCTCCAGAGCCTCCCCATTCTTCAGAGCAGGACAGGATCCTGCCATGGCACAGGGTGGGATGTCAAAAACAAAAGAAGTTTGATGTCTGGAGACATTTTGGAACAGCTGTGTGTGGCAGGGATGGGTCGGGCTTTGCTTCTGGTGAGATAGGGGCCCATCTACGCATCAGTCTGTCAGCTGTGGCACACTGGGGACAGTGTGATGCTTTACCAAAGCCAGAGCCTGAGCAGCTGGGTGACCAGAAGTGCCACCTGGGAAGAGGGCCCTTGGTGGCCCAACTGGCTTAAAAGGCAGAGCATGAGGTGGTCAAGTCCCTGACCCTTTCTTTCTTGGTATGTCGATCTCATCCACGCTGGAATGCGGGAGCTGGCAACTCATTTAAATGAGAAATATCTCCCAAGGAAAGTGGGAATATTCCTAGAATGGAAAGAAGACGCATGCCTAAAACTTTTATTAATTTTGAAAATGATGGGGCTTCCAGGCCAAAGTGTAGAAAAAGGAATAAAAGCTCTTTTCTTGGAAATTTATAAACCAAAACAGAACAAACAACACAAACCCAGAACTTTCCCTCCCACTCAGCGCTGTTGGTTTTTGTGGCAGTTATAACCGCGGCCAGCAGGGGGCGCTGCAGGGAGCACTCCCGGCCAGCAGGGGGCGCACCGGTCCAGCTCCATCCCCTCAGGGGCCATGGCGGCCTTGGACGGGAGGGAGGAGGGGAAATCGCTCCTTTTGCAAACTCACGGCCACCAATCAGTCACGGCACCACCCCTGGCAGAAGGCAGAAGCTGCCAAGGCAGCAGGTTGGATCCCAGTGTCCCAGGGCCAGGCACAAACCCTGTGCAACACCTGCGACTGCTCTCCATGATCCCGAATAAGAGGAAGGAAGGCAACGCCTGACCCCAGGCAGGTCTCGGGTCCACAGCAGCTCCTGTGGTGGCTTTATACTACAATTCCTGCAAACCCTCAGCCTTTCAGTCAGGTGAGGAGGGCAGGAATGGAGCAAATTTGGGGAAACCTGGAATCCACACAGGGTCACTCCCCACAGCCCCACCATGGTTGTGGGTGAGCCCATGTTCGATATTTCTACACTGTTCCCTCATGTCTAGCAGCCATGATCAGAACCCAAAGATTCTTCTCAGGCTGTTACAAAGGGCTGCAGGTTTGAGACAGGAAGGACAATGGACCTGAGCAGGTTTTTGAACAGATTGTTGTCTTTGAAGGATATTTGGGTCTCTCTCAGAACATTGGGCAAAGGGAGAAAATGATCAATTGCTGCATTTCTGGACTGGTTCACCCGCAGCTGCCCCTGCAGGGGTTTTTCCAGCCAGGCCTGCTCTGAAAACCATCAGAGGCCCTCGCAGAGCTGCTGCTTGGGCTCCCTTTGGATTTTGTGTTTCTTGCAGGGTTGAGCAAACCACAGACAGGCCTTTTTCCCCCACAGAATTCTCACCTCTGCAGCAGTTCCACAGACTCAGAGCCCCTTGGAATCTGTCTGGGGTTAAGCCCTGACTGCCGGCACCTTGTGGACGCTGTGCTGGGCCACGAGTCTCCCAAAAATCTGAGGCACCCAGGGAAGAAGCTGAGACTCATGGCTCCACCCAGCTACTGCCCATTCCTGGGACTTCCATTCCCTTGGAAATCACATCATGGGAGTGCCATTTCTATATGTTTCACATTGTATGGGACCTCTATCCCAATATTTACATTCCCCAGGATCTCCATGGCCCAGTATCCCATTCCCAAAGAACCCTCTGCTATTCATTTCATCCCCTGAAATCCTCCTTTCCCCAGGACCTTGATTCTCCAAGGACCCCAATTCCTATGGGACCCCTCATTCCCCCAGCATCCCCATCCCATGACCCCAAATTCCTGGAGCCCACATTCCCCTGGGACTCCCATCTATGAGTCCTCCCATCCCTGGGGACCCCTATTCCCATGGCACCCCCTGTCCCTGGTGATTCCCCCTCTTCAGGATCCCCATTTCCATGGCCCCCATCCCTGGGACCCCCCATTCCCCTGGACACCCAGCCCTGGCTCCCAAAACTCTCTGAGCCCCCACTCCTGGGAACCCCATGTCCCACTGTGTTCCATCCAATCTTGTCCCCTCTCTGTACCCAAGCTGCCCACAGCCTGTGCCCAGCTTGTGGCCACCCTGCCCCCACCAGGTGCCACCTACGCATGAGGGCAAGATCTGACCTCGCTTCTTTCCCCTTTGGACAAAGAGCCACCAGCCAGGGGACAGCCATCCCCAGCATCAAGGGACAGCCAGTGCACATGGCTGGGGACACCGGGATGGCCGGGAAGGTGGCACTGCTCCTCTGGGGTGAGTGCCCCATGCATGGGCCTGACACTCCAGGGATGGGGAGGGGAGGGGGCACAGAGGGGCTGTGGGGTCCCCTGAGGTCACCAATGGCAGCAGAGCCAGTCCATGTTACCCACAGCAGACCTTGATGGGACTGGGGATGTAGGGTGGCTTTCAGGACAAGAACAGGGGGGCAGGAATTTGGGGATGAAGGTTGGGAAAGGAATGTGGGGACTGGCACCTTTGGGCTCAGGTAGCTCTGGGAGTAGGGACAAGGGAACTGGGATGCGGGGAAAGAAGGGGACAAGAACAGTTGAGGATGTGGCCATGGGGATGGGATCATGGGGATGGGATCATGAGCTGGTGGGGATGACCTGGGCCAGTATGGGCTGTGTCTGTGGTGTCCTCATGCCTGGAGTGTCCACAGTGTCCCCATGTTCTGATTCAGCCCAGGGTGGCTTCAGTGTACATGGTTCCAAGGTGCCTGTGCCACATGGACGCGGTGCTTGGGTGACACGGACATGTCTCCCTGCTTCGCAAAATATCTTTTGCGGACCACCATCACACACTTTCTACAGTAGCTGCTGTCCCCATGGGGACTGTTTGGGGAATCCATCATGCCCTGTGCCCCAGGTGGCTCTGTCCCCACAGTGCCACCCCCACTGAGCCCTGTCCCTTCTCCCTTCCAGCCCAGACCCTTGGCCTCGCTGGTGAGTCCTCAAGGGATGCCATGGCCCCACCTCGCTCTCCCCAGCCCCACGCTGGCCCTGGCAGGCTGGTGTCCCCTGTCACCTGCAGGTGCCCAGACCACCCAGTTCCTCATGGAGCCCCCCTGGAGGCCGGCGGTGCTGTGGGACCGGGTGATACTGACCTGCAAGGGCTCAAGGACAACTGGTGATGCTACCTTGTACAAAGACAAGCAATGCCTCTGGCAGGAGGAATGTGACCACTTCACTGTCAACGTGGAAGGCACCCACATGTGTGACAGACCTGGCACTGGGCGCAGCCCCCCCATGACAGGCTCAGACAGTGAGGGGTTTTGGGTGGCCCCAACCTGGCACTCACAGGAACCCCAAGGGCTGTGGGTGGTCTCTGCTCCATAGGTAATCTCCTGTGTGACCAAAGCCCATCCCCTGCTCTGTGGACATCCCAGAGCATCCCAGTGTGGAGAACCCCATGTTGGAACTGCGTACCCCCGGTGCCCTGGGGTGACCCAATGGGGGAACCCTTAGGAAAACGGGACCCCCTGTGTGACAAGACCCCTGTGTCCCGCAGCCCAGTTGGTTCTGCAGGTGTTTGCACGGGCACTGCTGCAGGGAGACACGGTGACACTGCGCTGCTGGCACTGGCGGGACATGCCACTCACAGACGTGCGATTTTACCATGGGGACAAGGAAGTGGGGAGGTCCCGCTATGGGGCCGAGCTGTCCCTGTCCCCTCTGCAGCTGCTCCAACGTGGCCACTACACGTGCAGCGGCTGGGTGGACACCGAAATGTCAATGTGGGCACAGTCGGTGCCAGTGAGAGTGACAGTGCACGGTGAGCACCCCCACGGCTGGAACTCCAATCTCCGGACAACCCCAAAAGCCACTTCCCAGCAGACTTAAAGTCACAGTCCTCACCTCCCCTCTCCTTCCCAGAGCTCTTCTCGTTTCAGATGCTGGAGGGTCCCCACGAGTCCACCGTGGGGTCCCCCCTGACTCTCAGCTGCCTCAGCACCCCCAGACCCCTGCGGCCCAGAGCCTTCCTCCTGCATGTGTTCGACCAAGATGGGCAGGTGGTGGGGGGTCTGCAGGGGTCCCCACAGCTGCTGGTGCCTGCTGTGAGGGTCTCCCACTCGGGGTAGTACAGCTGCCAGGTGCACTCCGAGAGGGGGCCATGCAGAAGAGCAGCACCCAGCTCCGTGTCACGGTGCACAGTGAGTGTGGGAATGAGCACACGGAGCCCCCATAGCCTCCTGGGGCCCCAGCACTGCATGGGGACTCCCAGCGCTCCCTGACACCTGCCCTGTGGCCCTAACCTTTCCAAGATCTTTCCCTGGCTCCCCTCCTATTGGAAAAAAAAAGCTCCCAATATTACCAGTTAGATTGTGCCTGGGCCAGTCTGACCCTCGCTGCTGGGTCAAAGGCAGCAACTGCGGTGTATCACCCCAGAGATACCTTAGCTTGCTGGTGGTTGCAGCTGGGCACTGAACAAGTCCAGGCTTGTTAGGACCCCGTTTACCTCAAGAGGATAGCTTCAGGCGATGGTGAAGAGAAAAAGGAGATGGATTCTGCTGGAGGGTTTAATGTCCAGAGGTTTATTCCATGGTTACAGAGGTCTGAACGTGAGGACCTGCTCCAACAGAATCAGGACCGCATGGTCTGATCACCTTTTTAAGCTCAGGGACAGGGGGAGGGGAGGTACAGGTGAGCCACCAACCAGGTGAGAGGGGCAGGGTCTCAGGGGAAGATGACACCCAGACAGGCCAATGATCTCTGGGCATAGGGGCATCCTTTAAACTTGACCAACCACACGACGCCTTGCTGGAACGTTTAGCCTGATTGACAGGACTCACTCAGCATGGGGGCAAGGGGGAAGGGATTAGACGTATAGGCACACCTGGGAAAGTGACCTGGAAGGCCAAAATGGGACATCACAGCACACCACAACACCCTCCCCCTTTCTTGTGTCTTTCTCCTGATCCCCCAGCCCTACATGGATACCCCCATCCTTCCTTGACACCTTTTCCATGTCCTGCCCTCCCAGCCCCAGGTCCCTCACCAGGTGCCCCATTCCTCACCCATGTCTCCCTATCCCTCACTGGGTCCCTTCAATCCTTCTTGCTCCCCCCATCCCTCTCTGAGGTCCCTGTTCGTTCCCAGGTCCCACCATCCTCTCCCTGGGTCCCTATACCCTCCCTGGTGTTGCCCCACTTCCTCTCCAGGTGTCTCCCTTCCTGAACCCCCCATTCCCCTGTTTCCAAGACTCCCCATATCTGCGCCCTCTCTCCCAAACTGGGGTCCTGCTGCACCTCTCAAAGTGCCCGGGTCGCTCACTGTCCTCTGCTGTCCCCTCATCCCACAGGCGTCCTGCCCTCGGGGGTGTCACTGTGGGCACAAACCCCCAGGGGACAGGTGACACTCGGGGACAGCCTGGTGCTGAGCTGCACGGTGGCCACAGGGACAGGTCCCCTGTCCTTCTCCTGGCACCAGGAGGGCTCAGGGGCACAGCTGGGCACTGGCCCCCGCCTGGAGCTGTGCCACAATGGGGACAATGACAGCGGCCAGTACTGGTGCTGTGTCAGCGATGTGGACAACATGGTGGAGAGCGACCCCCTGAATGTCACCGTCCTGGGTGAGCGGGACCCTTGGGCTGGGGGTGACCCTACCCACGGCTCCCCCCATACCACCTCGCCAGGTGCCAGCCCTGTCTGTGTCCCCACAGTGCCCGTGGACAATGCCACCATCACTCCCAGCCCCCTAGCACACCAGGTGCGTGTTGGTGACAACGTGACCCTGCGCTGCTCAGTGCAGGTGGGCTCAGCCCCTGTCACCTTCACCTGGCTGCACAACAGGCAGGAGGTGGCCCAGGGTCCCCTCCTGGAGCTCAGGGACATCGATGTGGGACATTTGGGCACCTACCAGTGCATGGCCACCAACCAGCTGGGACAGGACGGGCACCGCGTGTTCCGGGCACTCAGCCCTGAGCTGGCCCTGGAGGTGACACCTGGCTCATCCTGGGTCACCGGTGAGGTCACACAGGGTCACCGGGGTGTTACTGACACCCATGGTTCAGGGTCACCTCAGTGTGTCCCACTCTAATCCCAGCAGTGGCTGTGAATGTCGACAGGACCCTCCTGTTCCTGCTCCTGCTCCTGGCTGTCATCGGGGGCTGTCACTGGTGGCACCGCCGGGGTGGGTGACAATGGGGGAATTGGGGTCCTAGAGTGAGGGGAAGCCCCCAGAGTGGAGTCAGAGATCAGCAGCACCAGGGCCCCTGAGCTGGTGGACACTGAGCCTGCAGTGACCTCGACTGGAGGTCTTGGGCATGTGGGGGGAATTTGGAGGGTCTTGGTTGTGCTCCAGGGTCATTGCTGGGTGGGCTTTGAGGAACATTGGGTTGGCACTGGGAGCTCCTGGAGAGTTTGGGGAGCTCCTGGAGGGCTGTGCAGGGATGTTGGAGGACCTTTTTGTGTCCTGGGGGAGTTTGGGGGCCCCCTCCCTGCCAGGCTTGGGGTTCCGGGGACAAAGAGGGTTTGGGGCACCAGGGGATTAGGGTCCTGCGGTGGTGCAGAATTTCTGGGGGCCTCAGGGGTGTTTAGAGTGTCCAGGAAGAATCAGGGGTTCATTGGGAATTGGGGTTGAAATGGGAATTGGGGTCCTGTGGGTGATTGGAGCTGCTGAGATCCCAGGAAGGTTCAGGGGTCCCAGTGTCCCCTCGGTTACCCCCTCCCCTTTTCCTTGCTGCCACCAGGAAGCTTCAGGAGAGGTGACTGGGGGGCTCGCGCTGGGACTCCCCTTTCCCCCTCCCCAGACACCACCAGCACCCCCCTTATCCCCACAGGACCCCCCAGGAGGAGGGGGCTGTGCTCAATAACCACATCGTGGGCACCGAGTGGGCAAGGACTGAGTATGAGCAGGCAGGGACACATTTGTTTTGAGGAGAACAGAAGAAGTACCCCACAACTTTTTGAAAGTGTTAAAGCTGGTATGTTTCTTACAGCGCTGGACGCATGCAGAGATTGCTCTCCTCAAAAAAGGCATGTGGACCTCTGAGAACTTCAGGTCTCTTTTTATCTCTCTCTCAAATACATATGCATACAGTTTCACAATAGGTTCATACATACTCATTTTTATGGGTTTTGCATGACATTTGCCGCTAGTCCCTTTTAATCAGAAAGAATTCCGAGGTCAGGCTGACTTGCCCTTACAGCAGTCCCTGTCTCTCTCTGTCATCTTCTGTCTTCCCCCCTTTATCTCTGTCCTTCACTGAAGTAACTTCACTGAGCTTAGGCCTTGCAGTCTGGCTAAATAACTACGGTTTCTAAATGCAGACTTTACTCAAAAATGTACATTTCACCTAAATTAAAATGGATTTCTATCCTGGAAAATTTTCATTTTGCCTCATTCTCCCCTTTCCTAAAAGAAGGAAGTAAATTCTTTTACTTTGTACAAATTCTTATGACAACAAGTGTACTTCAGTGCTTTACCATGTACGTTTCATAATGGATTATCTTAAACTTATTCTAACTAATATTAACAAAACTACCGTAGGATGAAACAACTTATTAAAGATTCTATTTGCAGTTGGTGACTACTTAAAGACCACATCTCACCAGTGATGATATGCATTTTCTTTGATTCTTTGCAGAATTCTAGCTATTTCTTTTTGTATCACATTGGACAGTTCTCTCTGCTTCTTTGAGTTTTTCTTTAGGATCTTTAGTAGGTCTTGGTGCTTAATTAATTGTTTTACTAATCTAAGGTCCATTCTAATAGGAGTAGGTGATAGTCTGTGATTCATTGTGTAATTGCTTTCAATCAGCCGGTGGGATATCACTCGGTCTAAGTACGAAAAACTACACTTGATAATCTTAACAAATTACAAATACAGAAATTAGAATGATTTCTACTAGACAAAATAACATCATTGCTATCAATTTTTACAGCAGCAGAAGCAGTTCTCAGGCACACACACTCTTTTCTAGCATATACGAGCACAGTTTTTGGTCAGTGACTGGATGAACTTGGAAGTGACAAATACTCTGTTCACTGTCTAAACACATATCTTGGGCATTAATAGTATTGCTTTCACAAATGAATCTCATCTGTTCTCTAGTAATGCAAGATTCTAAGTTTACTGTCTGCACTTTTCATTCATCTTTTGTGCCCACGCTCTATGTTCTGAAAGGTAGAGTATTGTTTTTTCATGGTTTAATCTTAGTGCAATGATGGGATGGATAACATAAACAGTGGCATTACATATAGTAAGCACAAAGGCAGTGGCCACATTAGAAGCAGGATCATAGGTGAAATTCACCATAGTCTACCAGGATTGAAACTTCCTTTCAAAATCAATTGCATTATCTCAAACAATTATCTAAATTTCAGCAGGAAAATTACTTTCACCCCTTTCCCGTATGATCAGAGCTGCCGTTGTTGGCATCTATAACTGTGCTTGTATACAACTGAAAGCTAAAGACACATTATAATGAACTGTACTAAGTGCTTTTTGTTATGAACAAAAATTTGGTTAATATTTTTTTGTTTTAAAAAGTTACCACTACTGCTGGGCTGCGGCCTTTGTTATTGTAATCACGGGTCGTTGTCGTTAATGGTTGTTTTTGTATTAGTAAAAGCCCTGGCTGGGGCGAGGTAATGGCCCTTCTCCTGGGTGGGGACCTTGCCCTAAGCTAAGTTTTACCTTTCTCAGAATAGGGAAGACACCTGAGAAGGTGGGGGGGGTTATGCAAAGTGACTCGCAAGACCAGAATGCTTTGTGGGACCCCCATCTCCAAACTCATGGAGAAACCCCAAAAACAACGAGCCATCTAAGAGTTGAGAGACTGGAGTGATGTCTGGATGTGAGGAGCCGAGTGCTGAGCCTGCAGAGATGCGGGAAACCTTCGTTGTTTCTCACCCTGTCCTCGAGATCCCCCGGGCCAGGACTGGGAGAGGAGCGAGACCCGGACCGAGGCACCATCTTATGGGATCAGGAGACCCTGAAGGCTCCCAAGAAGATCTGATCCCCAGCTCTGCCCCTGGTGGACAGAGCTGTGCATATCCTCCTCCTCTGAGTCGCCCTGGGAGAGACGACGGACGCTGCAGACCCGTCGAGCCGCCCAATCCTGAGCTGATCACTTTTAATAAAGGCATTAAAAAGGAGAAGAAGTCTCCTTGGCCCTGTTTATTTCACTTTTGCTATTAACTTGTGGTCTTGGTCCCTGGCTTTTTCCTACTTTCTTACTTTGGCAGTACTTTTGAAATCTGCCACTGGCTAGTTCTTAATGCCAATAGAGATGACTGTAAAGGCTGCTTCAATTTTGTTAGGCTACCTGCTGCAGTGGTCAGTTTATTCATCAGTATTTTTGAATTAATTCCATTTAAAACTGTTAATCTTGTCCTTAATATCTCAGTTAGATCTTTTCTTATTCTGCTCTGGAGATATAGTTGTCTTTGTAACTTCGTTGTCTAGCCTTCAAAGGATGTTTTTAGGAAGGAGGAGCAGGCTGGTTGGATTTTTGAGATGTTAATTTGCATTAGCAACTCAACACTTTTGAGAGACCATTCTGGATTGAATAATAGTTGTTGTTCTCTTACATTCTTTACTACGTAGGGGCCTATTTCATACACCTTAGGTTCAAGTTTGGGTAGAGTCTGAACTATTTGAGTCCCAGTATGGATTGTATAAGGCCCTGCTGTTGTAAAAAGTGCAGTGTCTACTTTGAATTTAAATGAAAGTCTGATAGCAACTCGAACTCCAAGGCAGGTCACTTCTACAGGCTGTATTAAGGTGAAATTACACCAACAGTCTGATTGACTTAGGCTATCACAAACTTCCTGGTGTTCATATATACCAGGAGAGGTTGAGTCACTAATTGCATCTGGTCTCTCATAAGCCCCTCCACCCCCCACCTGCCCATCCCAGTAGAACACGTGCAGGAGGGGCGCTCGGAGTCGCAGGGGGCTGGGAGGGCTGAGGCAGCTGAGAGTCAGGGGGGACCACTCGGTGGGCATGGGGGGACCCTCCAGAATCAGTGCCATGAAGAGCTCTGGGAAGGAGAGGGGAGGTGAGGACTGTGACTCTGAGTACGCTGGGTAGGGGCTTTGGAGGTGTCAGGAGATTGGAGTTCCAGCCTTGGGGGTGCTCACTGTGCACTGTCACTGCTGCTGACCGTGACATAACAAACCTCATCAAGCCCATGCAGCTGTAGTGACCGCTGTGGTGCAGCTGCACAGGGGACAGCAAAAGCTCGGTTCCCCTGAGGGAACCCCTCAGATCCTTCTCCACATGGTAAAATCGCACCCTGGTGACTGTGTTGTCCTGCCGGTCCCAGCAGCGCAGTGTCACCGTGTCCCCTTCCAGCAGTGCCCATACTGACAGCTGCAGCACCAGCTCATCTGTGGGACAGGAGGGTCTCATCTCACTGAGGGGCTTGAGACAGGTCCAAGGAGGGTGCCCATGGCACTGGGAACATGTGGGTGCACTGGGATGAACTGGGATGTTACTGTGTGCCGTGCACCACACAAGGGGTGTGAGGCCGCCCATGGAGTGGAGCCCACCCCGATCTATCAGCGGCCACCCAGATGATTTAAGATCCCCACTCACCATATAAGACTCTAAAGGGGGGCCTACACCCACTGCCAGGTCTGTAATATGTGTAGATGCCATGCTTAGTGACAGTCAGGTGGTTGTGTCCCTGCTGCCCCCAGCGCTGCCCATCCTTATACCAAGTTGCGGCACTGGCGGTCCCTGAGCCCTGGCAGGTCAGTGTCACCTGGTCCCACAGCGCCGCCGGCCTCCAGGGGGGCTCCACAAGGAGCTGGGTGGTCTGGGCACCTGTGGGTGACAGGGGACACCAGCCTGCCAGGGCCACCATGGGGCTGGCGACAGCAGGGTGGGGCCATGACATCCTTTTGGTAAAGGCACAAAATGATCAATTGCTGCATTTCCAGACTGGTTCCCTCACAGCTGCCCCTGCAGGGGGGGTTTCCAGCCAGCCCTGCTCTGAAAATCATCAAATGCCCTTGCAGAGCCACTGCTTGGGCTCCTTTGGGTTTTGTGCTTCTTGCAGAGCTGAGCAAAACACAGGCAGGCCTTTTTCCCCCCACAGTATTCTCACCTCTGCAGCAGCTCCAAAGCTGCCAGAATCAAAGCCCAGAGGACAGGGAGGACCCTCAGTTGCTGGCTGCCACCTGGGGCTGGCCAGAGCAAGGCTGGGCAATGGCCATCGCTGTGCAGTGGGGCTGGGCCATTGTTATAGGTAAAAGTTAAGTTAAGTTAAAATAGGATATAGTTCAATTATATTGTATTAATTATATTATTTGTATTATGTTAAAGGGGAGAGGGCTTATTAGAATGTGCTAGAAGGGTCCAGGGTATGGTGAAACAAGGGTCTGATGGGGCAAGGCAAGGTCGAAGAGAGATTGGATGAAACATCTGACCAATCATTCGAAGTCCTGCAGAAATGATTGGTCCAGAATGAACGGTGGTAAAGACCTATGAGAAGCCTGGAAATGGACCAATCATCATGAGGATCCAAAATGCACCAATTTTGGACTCGAGGGGGACTATAAATGTGGAGAGTTCATTTGGGTTGGGGCTTTTCTTTTTTTGGGATATCTGTTGTTTGGGAGAACCTGGTGCATGTGGGGTGAGGGCGCTGTTTTAGTTTTTAGCTCGCTGTGTGGGTGCCTGGGCTGATCTTGGGCACTCGGTTCCTTGTAGGTATTTTAATAAACGAGAACCTCTTTCTCTGGATAAAGTTTGGCCTTGTTCCTATCCATAACACCATGGCTGGGCCCCACCCTTGGATGGCCACTGGCTTTAAGGAGCAGGAGTTTGAGAGATCCTTCCTGCCCCGTGTCTCCATTCCCCAGCTGCTCTTGCAGGCTCAGATCCTGCAGGGGACGAGCAAGAATGGAGAAATCTGGACCACCCCTCCGGAGCTGCCATCCCCCAGGAATGGACCCCCTTGTCCATCATGTGTCCCCCCTGGGATAGGATCCCCACATGACAGAACACCCTCCCCCCGCCCTCCCCCCTGCCGTGTGACACTCAGTACAAATGGCCTCTTCCTTCTTTGGCAGGACATAAAAGTGAAAGTGTTGGGGGGCACAGCCAGACACCCCCATCCCCCACAGCCTCCCCAGCCCTCTCTGTAGACCCTTCACTGTTACTTGCTCCACTGTGGGGTTCCCCCAAACCATTCCCTACTCAATTGTTTCCCAGAATAATCAAGGAACAAACTGGGGAGTTGTGAAATTGAGGAATCAAAGGGAGGAGATGGAAATGAAGAGTGGAAAAAGCCCCTGGGAGCTGGGGGCACACTGACTGAGAGCCCCTCGGAATCTCCCTGGGGTGACCCCCAGGACATCAGAACACTTTGGGGGCTGTCCTGAGCTGTGGGTCACCCCAAAATTTGAGGCACTCAGGGAAGGGGCTCCAAATCACAGACCCACTGAGCCACTGCCCATCCCTGGCACTCCCATTCCCCTGGGAACCCAACCATGGGACCCCCATTCCTTCAGTCCCCATGTCCCAGGGACCCCATGCCAGTACTCACATTCCCCAGGATCTCCATGGCCCAGGACCTCATTCCCAAGGAACCCTCTCCCATTCATTCCATCCCCAGAAATCCCTCTTACCCCAGAACCTTGATTCTCCCAGGAACCCCCATGCCCACTGGATCCCTCATTCCCCCTGGTACTCTCATCCCTAGGTCAACCATCCCTTGACCCCAAATCCCTGGAGCCTTCATTGTTCTGGGACTCCCATCCCTTAGTTCCCCCAGCCCTGGGCACCCCCATTCCCATGGCACCTCCATCCCTGGTGACACCCCTTTCTCAGAAACCCTATACCCAGGGACCCAATCCCTTGGGCTCCCCATTCCCCTAGAACCCATCCCCGGCTCACCAAACACTCTGTGCCCCTCATTCCTGCTAAGCCCATGTCCCATCTTCTGGCACTCTGTCTTGTCCCCATCCTGTCCCCTCCCTGCCCACAGCCTGTGCCCAGCTTGTGGTCACCCTGCCCCCACCAGGTGCCACCTACGCATGAGGATGAGACCTGACCTCTCTTCCTTCCCCTTTTGCCAAAGAGCCACCACCCAGGGGACAGCCACCCTGGCAGCGAGTGACAGCAACTCCAGATGTCTGGGGACACTGGGATGGCCGGGAAGGTGGCGCTGCTCCTGGGGGGTGAGTGCCCTGGGCACGGACCTGACACCATGGGGATTGACCCCAGTGAGGCAGAGACCACTGGGGAGGGGGCACAGGGAGTGGGAGAACGTCAGTCACTGAGGTACGATTCTGCTATGAGGACAGAGAGGTGTAGGGGTCCCTCAATGGGACTGTGCTGTCCCTTTCCCCTCTGCAGCTGAATCACACTGGCCACTACTGCTGTGGGGGCAGGGTGAGCTCCAACGCGTGCTCGTGGGCACTCTCAGTACCAGTGACAGTGACAGTGCACAGTGAGCACCCCACAACTGGAGCTCCAATCTCCGGACCCCACCACCACCTCCCAGCAGACTCACAGTCACAGTCCTTAGCACCCCTCTCCATCCCAGAGCTCTTCTCAGTGCCAGTGCTGGAGGGTCCCCCAAGCTCACTGTGGGGTCCCTCCTGAATCTCAGCTGCCTCAGCACCGCCAGCCCCCTGCGGCCCCGAGCCCCCCTCCTGCACGTGTTCTACTGGGACGGGCAGGTGGTGGGGGGCCCGCAGGGGTCCCCGCAGCTGCTGGTGCCCAACGTGGGGGTCTCCCACTCGGGGAATTACAGCTGCCAGGTGCGCTCCGAGGGGGGGCTGTGCGGAAGAGCAGCGCCCGGCTCCACATCACGGTGCACAGTGAGTGCGGGGATGGGCACGGGGAGTCCCCAGAGACCCCCCGGGTCCCCTTCCTGGGTACCTCCATGTCCCCCTGATGCCTTTATTGTGTCCCTTCACATCTGCCCTCAGTCCCTTCACTCCTCTGTGGTGTGACCCAATACCCAAAGTCCCCCATCACACCAATCCCCCCGTCCCTATCCCCCCACAGCAGCTGCCAGCCCCTCCCTGTGCCTCAGCCTTGTCTTTGTCCCCACAGTGCCCGTGGCCAATGCCACCATCACCCTAAGTCCCCTGTCACATCAAGTGCACGCAGGTGACAACATGACCCTGCTCGGTGCAGGTGGGCTCAGCCCCTGTCACCTTCACCTGGCTGCACAATGGGCAGGAGGTGGCCCAAGGTCCCCTCCTGGAGCTCAGGGCTGTTGATGTGGGACATTCGGACACCTGCCAGTGCGTGCCACCAACCAGCTGGGACAGGATGGACACCAGGCTCTCAGCCCTGAGCTGGCCCTGGAGGTGACACCTGGCTGACCCTGGGTCATAGGTGGGGGTCACACAGGGTTACTGGGGTGTTCAGGACCCCCAGGGTTCAGGGTGACCCTGGTGTGTCCCCTCTATCCCCAGCAGTGGCTGTGAATGTCGGCAGGACCCTCCTGTTCCTGCTCCTGCTCCTGGCTGTCATCGGGGGCTGTCACTGGTGGCACCACAGGGGTGGGTGACAATGGGGGGGGGGATTGGGGTCCTGGAGTGAGGAGGAGCCCCCAGAGTGGACGCAGAGATCAGCAGCACCAAGGGCCCCTGAGCTGGGGAACACTGAGCCTGCAGTGACCTTGGCTGGGGGTCCTGGGGGATATGGGGGGAATTTGGAGAGTCTTGGTTGGGCTCCAGGGCCATCCCGGATGGGCTTTGAGGAACATTGCGGTGGCATTGGGAGTTCCTGGAGGGTTTGGAGAGCTCCTAGAGGGCTGTGCAGGGATGTTGGAGGATCTTTTTGGGTCCTGTGGGAGTTTGGGGATCCCCCTCTCTGCCATGCTTGGGGTTCTGGGGGCTCAGAGGGTTGGGGGCACCAGGGGGACTGGGGGCACTGCAGTCATACAGAAGTTCCGGGAAGTTCAGGGGTCATCAGAGTGTCCTGGGGGAATCAGGGGTCCATTGGGAATCAGGGCTGCGGTGGGGATTTGGGGGTCGTGTGGGTGGTTGGAGCTGCCGAGGTCCCAGGAAGAATCAGGGGTCCCGGTGTCCCCACGGTCACCCCCTCCCCTTTCCCTTGCAGCCGCCAGGAAGCTCCAGGACAAGTGAGTGGGGGGCTCGGGGTGGGACTCCCCTTTCCCCCTCCCCAAACACCATGCAGACCCCCCCATCCCCACAGGATCCCCCTGGAGCAGGGGGCTGTGCTCAACACCCACATCATGGGCACTGAGTGGGCAGTGGGAGAATTCCAGGGGGGTACAGGGACACATCACCAACATGTGTCACCCCCCCTACCAGGTCCCCACAACCGGTGTCACTCTCAGGGCCCCCACAGCTGTCCCCCAGCCCTGCACCACCTTGGGATCCACAAGTGACCAATGCAGAGCTGTTGGGACCCCAGAAGGGACAGCGGGACCCCCTTGACTATGAGAGCGTGCCATGACACTGAGGGCACTGGGGGGAACTGGAGGGCACTGGGGGGCACTGGGAGCATCGATTCCCCTCAGGGGTCTCTTCTTCCTTTTCACTGCACCCCATGGGGCTCCTCATTCCCCCTGCCAGTTTTGAAGGAGCACACAACACTTTTCCATCTAATTGTACCCAAAATTCAGGTTTTTGGTCAAACTGTGTGAGAAACAAGGCTCACTCTTTAAATTTCTTAAATGGTTAATAAGGGATAAAAGGGACAGTAAACAGCATGCTGGGTGCTTGGCAACTGCCAGAGGCACATGGACAACTACAGCAATTCTCCTTACATACTTTTTCATTGTCTTGGTGAAATACATACTCAGGAGTGTTATACATATTCAAACATTTTTTCCAGTTCACATGTTCTGGGAATCCCTTTTGCTTGGTTTGACCCTTGATTCATTTTCATGAAGTACATGCCATAGTGCAGAGTAAATTTATTTATTTCATGTCCTCAAAAGGTCCCCCTGTTCTGTGGTTTGATAGTTCTTGATAGCCAAAGAGTCAGTGGTAAATTCCTTTTGCATCCTTTCATTTGATGTTTATTTATTTGCTACTTTTCAATGTGTTCTTCTCATACAGATGAGATACTCCAGCAGTACATTAAATCAACAAGATTTATTTCACAAATAATCTGAGTTATTCTCACCGTTGTCACTTAGTGACACAAATAAAGGCATTAGCTACTTATGCAACAGTTAATGTTGCAATGCACATTGTCTCTGTCTTGATATTCTGGGAGAGCCTAAACTATAATATATTTATCACACTAAAATAGATGTTCTCCACAGGGATTAGGGTAAACAGGCTGACAAAATGTCAAATCAAAAGCAGTGAAAAACTGATTACAATCTGTATTATATCAAAATAATTTGGAAAAACCAATAGAATAGGGAAAGCTGATGACTACATTGGTATTCACAACAGGGAGAAGGTGTATTGAAGGGTTTATCTGACTTATCCCGCTCAGATATTGTCAGCAATAAATTCTATTCATATCTCTGATTCCAAGGCAGTTTTACCCGTGACAGGATTTGATGAGTGATCTCTCCTGGTCCTTGTCTCAACCCAGGAACCCTTTGCTCAATTTTATCTCCCCATCCAGGTGTGGAGGGCAGTGAGAGAGCGGCTGTGGTGGGTGTGGGGCATGCGGCCACTGTCCATCCATGGCAAGGCAGGGAGGAGGAGGAGGGTCCAGGTCAGGTTGTTGAGCAGATTGGTGTGGGGTTTGCAGTAGTTTTGTGGTACTCTTAGTCCTCTACCAAGAGGAGCAAATTATCAATTGCTGTATTTCCCTCACAGCTGCACCTGAAGGGGCGTTTTCCAGCCATCCTTGCTCTGAACACCATCAAAGGCCCTGGCAGAGCCACTGCTTGGGCTCCCTTTGGGGTTTGTGCTTCTTGCAGGGCTGAGCAAACCACAGGCAGGCCTTTTTCCCCCCACAGAATTCTCTCTCTGCAGCAGCTCCACACACCCAGAGCCCCTCAGAATATGTCTGGGGTGACCCCCAGGCCACCAGCACCTGGTGAGGGCTGTGCTCAGCCCTGGGTCACCCTAAAATCTGAGGCACTCAGGGAAGGAGCTGGGACCTATGGGTCCACCCAGCCACTGCTCATCCCTGGCACCACCATTCTCTTTGAAATCAAATAATGAGTACTCCATTTCTTATGTCCCCACCCTCTCTGAAACCCATATCCCAGTAGAGATATTCCCCAGGAACTCCATGGCCCAGGAGCCCTCATTCCCAAGGAACCCTCTCCTACTCATTCCATCCCCTGAAATCCTCCTTTACCCAGGACCTTGATTCTCTCCGGAACCTCCCATTCCCATGGGAACTCCCATTCCCCCAGCATCCCCATCCCATGACCCCAAATCCCTGGAGACCACGTCCCCCTGGGACTCCCATCCCTGAGTCTCCTCAGCCATGGCAACCCCATCCCCAGTGACTCCTCCTCCTCAGCACCCCCATTCCCAAGGACCCCAATTCCTTAGGGACCCCCCATTCCACTGGACACCCATTCCATGGATCCCAAACCCCCTGAGCCCCACACTCCTGGGAACCCCATGTCCCACTGTGTCACATCCAGCTTCGTCCCCATCCTCTCCCCTCCCTGCACACAGCCTGTGCCCAGCTTGTGGCCACCCTGCCCCCACCAAGGGCCACCTATGCATGACGTGACCTCGCTTCCTTCCCCTTTGGCCAAAGAGCCACCACCCAGGGGACAGCCATCCCCGGCAGTGTGTGACAGCCAGTGCACATGGCTGGGGACACCCAGATGGCCGGAAAGGTGGCACTACTCCTGTGTAGTGAGTGCCCCGGGCACGGGCCTGACACCCTGGGGATGGGGAGGGAAGGGGGCACAGGGGGGCTCTGGGGTCCGCTGAGGTCCCCAATGCCAGCAGTGCCAGTCCATGTTACACACAGCGGACCCGAGTGGGAACAGGGATGTAGGGTGGCTTTGGAGACAGGAACTGGGAGGCAGGAATTTGGGGATGGGGGGACAGGAATGTGGGCCTGGCAACTTTCGGCTGATCACAGAATCACAGAATCACAGAATTTCAAGACTGGAAGAGACCTATAAGATCATCTAGTCCAGCCGATGTTCTAACTGTTCAGCTAGATCATGGCGGCAAGTGCCACATCCAGTCTTTTTTTAAATTCTTCAAGGGATGATGCCTCCACCACCTCACTGGGTAAATGATTCCAGTTTCTGACCACTCTTTCTGTGAAGTATTTTCTTCTTACTTCTAACTTACATCTACCTTGACGCAACTTGAGACTGTGTCCTCTTGTTCTATCCGTTGTCGCCCGGAGAAAGAGGCCGACCCCCAGCTCACTACAGCTACCCTTCAGGAAGTTGTAGAGAGTGATGAGGTCACCCCTTAGTCTCCTTTTCTCCAGGCTGAACAACCCCAGCTCCCTCAGTCGCTCTTCATATGGCTTGTGTTCCAAGCCCTTTATTAGTTTCGTTGCTCTCCTCTGGACACGCTCAAGTAACTCGACGTCCCTCCTGAAGTGAGGGGCCCAGAACTGGATGCAATACTCTAAGTGAGGCCTCACCAGTGCCGAGTACAGGGGAAGAATGACCTCTCTGCTCCTACTGGCCACTCCATTTCTGATACTGGCCAGGATGGCATTGGCCCTCTTGGCTACCTGGGCACACTGCTGGCTCATATTCAATCGACTGTCAACCAGCACCCCCAGGTCCCTTTCCACCTGTGCACTATCCAGCCACTCCATCCCCAGCTTGTATCGGTACAGGGGATTATTATGATGTATCTCTGTGGATAGTGAGAAGTAAATGGGAATATAGGGACTGGAAGGGACAAGAACAGAGAGCTGGTGGGGGTGACCTGGGCCAGCATGGGCTGTGTCTGTGGTGTTCTCAGGCCCAGGGTGTCCACAGTGACCCCATGTTCTGCCTCAGCCCAGAGTGGCCTTGGTGTCTCGGCTCCCAAGGTGTCTGTGCCTCATGGATGTGGTGCACGGTTGGCTGTGACACAGACATTTCCCTCTGCCTCTCCAAATCTTTTGGGGAGCACTTCCATGCAGTTTCTCACAAGAATTGCTGTCCCCATGGGGACTGTCCTCACACCCTGTACCCCTGTGCTGCTGTCTCCCTGTTCCACCCTCACCCAGCCCTGTCCCTTCTCCCTTCCAGCCCAGACCCTCGGCCTTGCTGGTGAGTCCTCGGGGGATGCCATGGCACCACCATGCTGTCCCCAGCCCCACGCTGGTACTGGCAGGCTGGTGTCTTCTGTCACCCGTAGGTGCCCAGACCACCCAGATCCTGGTGGAGCCCCCCTGGAGGCCGGCAGTGCTGTGGGACCAGGTGACACTGACCTGCCAGGGCTCGGGGACTGCCGGTGCCACCACCTGGTACAAGGATGGGCAGCACTGGTGGCAGGGACAGAACACCGTCAGTGTCACCGAGACTAGCCACTACACGTGTGACAGACCCGGCAGTGGGCTCAGCCTCCCCATGAGAGTCTCAAACAATGAGGGGATGTTTGGGTGTCCCCAGGCTGGCACACGCAGGGACCCCGAGGGCTCTGAGTGGGCTTCGCTCCATGGGTCACCTCCTCTGTAACCAGATCCTGTCCCCTGCTCAGGTGACATCCCAGAGCATCCAAGTGTGGGTGGAACTCGTTTTGGAATCGGGGAGCCCTGTGCACAGGGTGTGACCCAATGGGGGTGTCGTGGTGCTCTCCCCCAGACTGGCTGGTGCTGCAGGTGCTGGCAGAGGCACTACTGGAGGGGGACACGGTGACACTGCGCTGCCGGGGCAGGTGGGAAAGCACATTTACCTCGGCGTCCTTCCACCGAGAGGAGATGGAACTGGGGGTGTGCTCTGTGGTGGGACCGAGCTGTCCCTGTCCCCTCTGCAGCTGCACCACAGTGGCCACTAAAGGTGCAGGGGCTGGGTGGGATCCTGGGGGTGGCAGGAGTCAGTGCCAGTGACAGTGCAGGGTGAGCACCCTACAGACACCACCCTTATACCCCCACTGCCCTTCCCCAGAGACTCGGGTTCTCAAATTCCCCTCTCCTCCCCTTCCCAGAGCTCTTCTCGGTGCCGGTGCTGGAGGGTCTCCCTGATCCCACCGTGGGGTCCCCCCTGACTCTCAGCTGCCTCAGCACCCCCAGCCCCCTGCGGCCCCGAGCACCCCTCCTGCACGTGGTCTACCGGGACGGGCAGGTGGTGGGGGGCCATCAGGGGTCCCTGCAGCTGCTGGTGCCTGGTATGGGCGGCTTCTCCTCGAAGAATTCCATCTCCGAGGGCGTGGCCAGGCCGAACAGCAGCGCTCGGCTCTGCATCACAGGGCCCAGTGAGTGTGGGGATGGGCACGGGGAGCACCCAGAGACCCCGCATTTTCCCTGGTTGGGCACCTCCATGGCCCCCATAAATATTTCTTTTGTCTCCCCACATCTGCCCTGGGTGCCCTCACCCCTCTGTGGTGTAACCCCATCTACAACATCCACCACAACACGGATCCTCCCGTTCCTATCCCCTCACACTTGCTGCCCTCCCTGCGGCCTCAGCCCTGTCTCTGTCCCCGCAGCGCCAATGGACAATACCACCATCATCCCCAGTGTCCTGGAGGTGACACTGCCAGAGACGGGGACACACAGGGACACAGGTGGGGTCACTCAGGGTCACCAGGGAGTGCAGGACCCCTGGGGTGATGGGTGACCCTGATGTGTCCCCCCCTGTTTCTTGCAGTGGCGGCAGGGGTCAGTGGGGCCCTTTTGTTCCTGCTCCTGCTCGTGGGTGTCATTGTGGCCTGGTACCAGTGGCACCATGTGGGTGGGTGGCAATGGGGGGATGATGGTCGAGGAGAGAGGTGGGAAGGCCCTCAGAAAAGGGGGGCCATAGGGCGGCACCCACGGACCCTGACTTGGGAGGGGCTCAGCCGCCAGTGACCATGGCTCAGAGATATTGGAGGTTCCTGCAGGGGTGTTGGGGGTTCTGTCAGCGTCCCTCCATGCCAGGGTCGGGGTTCTGGGGGCTCCGGGTGTTGGTGCAAGTGGGGTGGGTCAGGGATAGTGGGGGGCATCAGGGATACTGGGGGATCTGGGGAGAATTGTGTGTCTGGTGGTGGTTCAGCATTCCCAAGGGTGGATGGGGGCCCCTGGGTCTGCAAAGTCACCCCTCCAGTTTTCCTTTGCAGATGCCAGGAATCACCAGGAAAGGTGAGTGCAGGCTCCAGCCATGATACACCCAAACCCCCAGCACCTCCCATCCCCTTCCATGCACCCCCTTATTCCCACAGGGCCCACCCAGACCCCCTGGCACCCCCAGTGGAGGATCCTCAGGCGACGTACATGGAGCTGCAAAGGCAACCGTGGGAACCCAGTGACATCTATGACAACCTACACCAAATGTTGTGATGCTCTGGGAAATGGGAGGCACTGGGTGACACTGGGGGTGCTCCCTCCATGGCTCCTGTGGTTGCCCATCCTTCCAAGGGAGGTGGTCATGGGTCAGGGGGAGGCTACACAGGGCACCCTGTGCTCCCCATTTCCTCTCCCAGTACCCCCAAGGGCTCCCCCATTCCTTTCCTTGTACCTGCAGGGGCTGCCCAGCCCCATCCAAGTGCCCAAGTACCCTCAGGGACTGCCCCATTCTCTCCCCACAGTGCTTGCAGTACACCCAGGGCTTCCTCATTCCCCCCCCCTACTACCCCTGTCCCATCCCACTGTAAATGGGGGAGTCGGGGAGGATTCTTGCTGAAAGGTTTCTCGGGTGAAAATGAAGCACAAAAGTGGCAATATTATATCTGAGAACTGTTTATTGATAAAGGAGGGTAAGCGTTCATACCAAAGGGGGATAGAAGGGAGCAGAAAGGGACAAGGATAGAGAGAGAAAAAGCAGACAGGGACAGCGTTACCACAAGGAGCCCGGGCGCTCTGTGGGCATCAGCTGGGCAGATGGAGTGTGTATGCTCCAAGCCAGGGCGAGCCCACATGGCTTTTGTCAGTGGCTGGGCGTGATTTCCAAGGACAGCACCTGCGTGTCTCTGGCATGGGCGAGCGATGGCTGCAGGCTGGCTGCTGCGGGCTGGCTGTGGGCTGGTGCTGCGGCACTGGTGGCTCTGGGCTGGCTGCCGCGGGCTGGGGCTGCGGTGGGCAGGTGCAGCAGGCTCGGGGCTGTGGGCAGCATGGGAAACGCAGCAGAGTCAGCGGGTGGGTGCAGGCAGCATCCGCTCCATTTAGGAGCAATGAAGGAATGTCCAGGACGAGCAGGAAAGAGCTGCCTCATGGAAGCAACGAAGCAGGGAAGAACGTGTGTGGACAGGGAAGAAGAACCACCGGGAGGAAAAGGTGGTGTGGGGGTAGTATCAGTGGTATTTTTGCCCAACATCTGGGAGGAATGATGCATCTGACTTCATCTTATCAGAAGGCTAATTAAGTACTTTATTATACTATATTATTGTATATTATATATATACTATATATATACTATATTGTATATTATATTACATTACATCTAAACTGAATCTGCCAAGCACTCAACTGCACTCCACTGAACACAATCTCATGACTGTCAGCCAACAGTCCCCACACACACACACCTGGATTCAATTGGTCAGTGAATCAAAACACTCACACCAGAATCCAATCACAAATTCCCTTCAGGTAAACAATCTTCCACAATGCATTCCACTTGTCAACAACACAGGGGCAGTAAATGAGATAAGAATTGTTTGGATCATTCTTTGCCTCTCCCAGTGCTTCTCCCCGGTTCAGAGAATGTCAGTCCCACAGGGGAGGAGGGCGAAACTGGCCCTCCGAGCAAGCCCCTGATCCCTCCAAGAAACCCAAAGCAAAATGCTCCTGTTGTGTCACAGTTAGCTGCTTTTACTTGCAAAGGCTCCTCTCACAGCCTGATTTCCCTGGCACTTTTCCCCAGACATTTTTCCCAGGCATCTGTCCCACCAGCCAGTGGGGGTCACTCACATCCCGATCACTGATGCTTTCTCTCCCCTGATTCTCTGTTGTGTGAAGCCTCGCCTAGGACATGGTTCCCAGCACATGGACAACCCACAGAGTCATTTTTCACCTCATGTGTAACATATGTTGAGACATAAATCAAAATCAGATTTGGTCCTCTTTACCCTGATGTGCTTAGTAGCTCTGCAATCCCCCTTCCAGTGCTCCCAATGAGGTGGCTTACTGGTGCCCATCCCAGTTCCAAGGGGGCACAGGACCTGGTTCCCTGCTCCTGGGACAAAAATGCAGCTCTTTGGTTAAACTGGCAGAAATGGTATTTCTTTGTTCAGCTGTGTCAAGGAAGCTGAACAAGGTGGGAACCTCGCTTGGAAAGGAAAACAGGACCCCCTTCTCTCTGAGCTATTATAACTTTGGAAATTACAGGGTTTTTAGGTAAATATGTGGGAACAGGAATAACAGTTCTTTACTGGTAGATATTGACAGAAACAAGTTAATGGAAGCTGACTTTTACTGGATATTATATGAATTGATATTATATTATTGATTATACTGTTGAATAAATATTGTGATGTTGCTCAGATAGTGAAAAGTATTGTGGAGTGGCTGATGTTGTTGTGTTGGCCAGGAGTGCTCCCTTCAGCCCCCTCCGCTGGCCGCGGTTATAACTGCCACAAAAACCAACAGCGCTGAGCGGGAGGGAAAGTTCTGGATTTGTGTTGTTGGTTCTGTTCTGGTTTATCAATTTCCCAGGAAAGAGCTGGTGTTCCTTTTCCTACACTTTGGCCTGGAAGCCAGATCATCATTGAAATTAAAAAAAAATTCTGAGATGGGTTTTCCATTCCAGGAATTTCCCCCAGTTTCCTTGGCAGATATTTCTCATTTAAATGAGTTGCCAACTTCTGGGTTCCTGCCTGCATGGGACAGGCACCCCATGAGCAGATAGGGTCAGGGACTTGGCTACCTCATGCTCTGCCTTTTAAGCCAGTTGGGTCACCAAGGGCCTTCTCCCCAGCTGGCACTTTTGGTCATCCAGCCACTCAGGAGTTGGTTTTGTCAAAGCGTCACACTTTCCCCAGTGTGCCATGGCTGACAGATGATGGACAGACTGTTGTGGTGTGCTGTAATGTCCCATTTTAGACTTCCAGGTCACTTCCCCAGGTGTGCCTGTACCTCTCTCCCTTCCCCCTTGCCCCCATGCTGAGTAAGTCCTGTCAATCAGGCTCAACATTCCAGCAAGGCTTTGTGTGATTGGTCAAGTTCAAAGGATGCCCCTCAGGCCCAGGGGTCATTGGCCTGACTGGGTGTCATCTTCCCCTGAGACCCTGCCCCTCTCACCCGGTTGGTGGCTCACCTGTATCTCCCCTCCCCCTGTCCCTGAGCTTAAAAGGTGAATCAGATCATGCGGTAAAGATTTCTGTTGGAGCAGTTGCTCACGTTCAGACCTCTGTAACCATGGAATAAACCTCTGGACATTAAACCCTCCAGCAGAATCCTCTCCTTTTTCTCTTCACCATCGCCTGAAGCTCTCCTCCTGAGGTAAACGGGGTTCCTAACAAGCCTGGACTTGTTCAGTGCCCAGCTGCAATCTCCAGGAAGCCAAGGTATCTCTGGGGTGATACACCGCAGTTGCTACCTTTGGCCCAGCAGCAAGGGTCAGACTGGCCCAGGCACAATCTAACTGGTAATATTGGGAGTCATATTCCAATATTTGGCGTCCCTGGGGCGGGCTAAGCGACTCTACAGCCCGAGACGGACTCGCAGTTCCTCGGAGAAGCTTCTGGCAGCCGTGCATCCAGCTGAAAAGGGCTTTGGTTGCATCGCCCTCAGCTAGAGACTTTGGGAATATTCCCAGAAGAAGTTTCATGGACTGTTCGGCGCCTCTGGAAAGCCCAGCTCCTTTCTGGTGAGCAGATGTTCCAGAGGGAGGACAGGGTAGCCTCTCTTGCCCATAGAGAGGTCCTATTCCGGTGAGGAGACCTGCCTTAGACCCCAGCCAGCTACAGCTTCCATTTCGAGTGAGTATCTCTGCTCTCGGTAGAGCAGAAGCTCAAAAACAGACTCTGCCATGAGTTCTGTTCCTTTTTTTTGCCTTTGCATTTTTGGCTGCGCAGCCCCACAGACGGGAATTCATTGATTTCTAGCTATTAGCTTTCTGCTGCGTGTGTTACTCTCTTTTGGAATTCGCGCCGGAGTGGGAGCTCTCTGCCCTTCCCCCCGGCTCTGCAGCGCAGCGTGCTCGGCTCTCACCACGCGGTTGGGGGATCCCTCTCTCTCTCTCTCTCTCTCTCTCTCTCTCTCTCTGTGTTGGGGAGGGGGGGCTCTCGGCTCTCTTGCCGCGAGGGACTCTCTCTCTCTCTCTGCGGGGGAGGGGTGTTCTCTGCACACGCGGCGCGGGGGGCCCCGGTATCAGCTTGCCACGTGGCATGGCTGCTCTCTCTGCTCTGCGGGGGGGGCTGCATTCCACGGCAGGGGAGGCTTTGTTTCCACCTCAGCTGGGCAGGGCGTGCCCTGCTGCTGCTGCCCGGGAATTTTAAAAGCAGTATATACAGCTGCATTGTGAAGCTTTTGTCTGTTCGTTATCGCTTTCCTATCTGTGTTTTTTTTTTTTTTTTAGAAATCGGTAGCTGATTTTAGCTTTGTTTTTGGTCAGGCGGGATTTAGTACTTTGCTTTTTTACATCTAACATGGGTTCGAAACTCAGCATTGTACAAAAAGGGATGTATTATAATATTATTAGCATTTTAGACAGTGGTAATGTTAAATTCTCAAAGGGAAAATTGAAACAGTTTATAAGATGGCTTCTCCTCCACTTCCCACAAATCTCCCCTGAAGAAATCCACAATATTCAATTCTGGGATAAAGTTGGGAATGAATTGATAACCTTAGGACAATCTGGCAATGCACCCTCAGCTAAATTTGTGTTTTGGAGTTTACAAATTCAAACAGCATTGCTCAAACAAAAGGAAATGGAGAAAAAGCCAAATGTAAAGCCATGTACCTCTGCTCTCCCTGTTTCTCCCTCTACTAGCTCTAAAACCCCTAATCCTCTTTGCCCAAAACTTGGTATTTTAAAGAGAGCACACTCATTGGGAAGTCGACTCCCAGAGTCTATTAAAATTCCTGAGTTGCCCTGTCCACAACGCCCTGGCCAGGCTGCGTGGAACCTTCCCCAATCCCTTGTGTCCCATCCTCTGAAACCCACAGCACGTGTCAGCTTTCCAGAGAGCAGTGATGCCCAAAATGGCCCCCAGTCCCTAGGGGGTCCACAAGATGGTGGATGCCACGTGGCATCTTCCCAAACCTGGTCTTCTTCTTCCCAAAATCCTCTTAAGCATCCCGGAACTCCAGCCCCATCCCCCCCTCCTCCTGTTCCTCGTGATACCTTTCCCCCTCCCCCTCCCTTTCCTGCAATACCCTCAGCTCCACCCCTCTACTCCTCCCAGGGGGCATCTGCTGACATGATGTCACCAGGTGTCCCCGCCCCCTTCCTGCCCCTTGACCCCGCCCCTTGTTCCCACGGTGTCCCTGCCCCCTGCTTGCCCCCTGACCCCGCCCCCTGTTCCCACGGTTTCCCCGCCCCTTGCTGGCCCCCTGTCCCCGCCCCCTCCCTGGGTTCCCACGGTGGGGACACACACACTGCCATTCCCCAAACCTGGAGCTGTGATCCCAATGCTTCCAATTCAAGGGATACAGAGCAGGGAACAGCAGATCTAATGCATAGTCCCATGTTGTCACTGACTCCTGTTACCTTTCAGCCTGCTGCTCAGGGGGGAGCAGCTCCAACTGCTAATTGGAGTTCTTTTGGACGACAATTGATTAAAGAGATCTGTAAGTCTCATAAAGAATATGGTCCACACAGTCCATATTTCCATGGCCTTTTAAATTCTGAATTGAGTAGGACTATGGTGATTCCACGTGATTTAAAACAGCTTTTTTCCTGTCTCATGACCTCCACGGAATTCAAATTATGGGAAATAGCATGGAAACAAATGCTAAATGATGCTCTCCCAGGCTTGCATGCTGATCCAAACACAGCCAAAGACAACAGTGGTAACCCTATCACCATTGAGCACCTCTGTGGTGAGGGCCAATGGTCTTCTCCCTCAATCCAAGCTACTGCAATTCCTGCAGAAACACTCGAGAAAGTAAAAGAAGCAGCTGAAAAAGCATTCTTTTCCCTACAACCTGAGGGGCCTTTTGAGCCCTATAGTAAAATTAAACAGCTACCATCAGAGCCTTTTTTGAAATTTGTAGAAAGGTTAACTAGAGCTATTGAAATACAAGTTAAAAAAGAGAATGCTAGGGAAGCAATTTTAGAAGAAATGGCATTTACAAATGCAAATAAACTGTGTCAAGCGGCAATCCTGAGCCTTCCTATAGAATCTCACCCCACACTAAAAGACATGCTTCTAGTCTGTAACAGGAAAGTGCCTCTGATGAGTGTGGCTGAAGACACCAGACCAAGGCTGCTGCCAAGACCACCTCAGCGTGTCGCCGTTGCCAGCCCTGTGCCTTTTCCCTCAGCACAGCAGTACCCTGGGCAGCAGCGGAGACCAGCAATGGCTGAGCCCACAAAACCATGCCTGCTTTGTAACAACCTAGGGCACTGGAGTAACCGGTGCCCCCTGAAAAGGGAATTTGATGAATTTAGAAATGGCAGGGGAGGAGAACTACAAGCCCTCCCTGGGGGTCAACAACAACAAAAAAAGCTGAAAAGGGAGCGCCCGCCTGCCAGGCCTGCAGACACAAAAAGAGCAGGCCAAGGGAAGAAGGGTAGCAAAATAAATCAAGCGCGCGATAATATTAATGTTTGTGTAAGTGAAGCAGGTGCTTCAAAGACTGTGTATGATTTAGATGATCCTGTGTTAACCACGTCTTCTGTCAATGAGCCTTACAGGTTGCAGCTGACAGAGTCACTCCACCTGGAGAACACTGACTGGCATTTTGTCTCTGTTAATCCTGAACAGAAGGATACTTGGAACCGGATTCGTTGTAAGTACATCGTCATTGGGACACCAAACACACACCACAAGAGATCAGAATTGCTCCGGGAATGACAACATCAGATCCTGAGCAATTCGTTCTCGGCCTGCATTGTTTCCACCCACCCCTATTTCTTCTCAAGGGACAAATTGCTGCACAAGCAATCCCTGTGCCATCTTTACCTGAAAATATCGAAAAACAAGGGCCCACAGTCACCCAGGTCCCACTTATTGGGAAAAACAAACCCAAATTATGGTGTAATGTCAGTGGGGGTGGGGAGTCTAAACGCATTGAGATGCTTGTAGACACAGGTGCAGACTGCACAGTGATGCCAGTACAAGACTGGCCAGCACGTTGGCCTTTGCAAAATGTTGCAGGTCATCTTCGAGGTGTAGGAGGTCTGCAATTGGCAAGACAATCCAAAAGCATTATTCAATTTGAGGGACCAAATGGACAATTGGCAAATATCCATCCATTTGTGTTAGATTTTTCGGAACCTTTTTTAGGGAGAGATTTAATGGCTCAGTGGGGTGTCACAATTGATATTCCAGACTCTCCACAGCATATTTGTACAGCAGTCATTGAACAACAGCGTCCCACCCAAAAACTGAAGTGGAAAACAGACAAACCAGTTCAGGTGAAACAGTGGCCGCTCAGTAAACAAAAAATAAAGGTGATTGAAGAACTAGTGGAAGAGCAACTAAAAAAGGACCACATTGTAGAGACCATGTCCCCATGGAACTCTCCAGTGTCTGTCATCCAAAAAGCTGACAAAAAGAGATGGCGACTCCTCTGCGACCTCCGACAAATTAATAATGTAATTGAAGATATGGGTTCTCCCCAACCTGGTATGCCATCCCCAACAATGCTTCCCCAAGATTGGAAACTGGCTGTTATTGATATTAAAGATTGTTTTTTCCAAATCCCCTTGCACCCTGACGATGCACCGCGTTTTGCATTCTCCGTCCCTTCCATTAATATGGAATCACCTATGAAAAGGTACCATTGGACCGTTCTTCCTCAGGGATTAAAGGTATCTCCAGCTATCTGCCAGTGGTATGTCTCTTCCCTGCTTTCCCCAGTACGTGCAGCCGCAGAGAAGGCCATCATCTATCATTATATGGATGATATCCTTGTGTGTGCCCCCAATGATGATTTACTCACGCATGCGCTTGACCTAACAATCGATGCATTGATTGTTGCAGGGTTCGAGCTCCAGGAAAAGAAAATTCAAAAGATGCCACCTTGGAAGTATTTGGGCTTAGAAATTGGAAATAGGACCATTGTTCCTCAAAAACTAGAAATCAATCCAAGGATCAAGACCCTTGCGGATGTCCACAAGTTGTGTGGGTCTTTGAATTGGGTAAGACCATGGCTCGGTCTGACTAACGAAGACCTTGCCCCTCTTTTCAATTTATTGAAAGGGGGAGAGGACCCAGGTGCTCCTAGGTCTATTACCCCAGAGGCACGGAAAGCTCTAGAAAAGGTTCAGATTGCAATGTCCACAAGACAGGCCAACTGATGCTGGCCTGACCTGCCATTCAAATTTATCTTCCTAGGTAAGTTGCCACACCTCCATGGAATCATTTTCCAGTGGGAGGAAAAACAAACACCTAAGGCAAAGAACACACCAAAAAAGGACCGGGACCAGAGGGACCCTCTCTTGATCATAGAATGGGTTTTCCTCAGTCACAAAAGGTCCAAGAGACTGACAAAGCCTCAGGAGCTGGTAGCAGAACTGATCTGGAAAGCAAGGACCTGGATCAGGGAGTTAGCAGGATGTGATTTTAAGTGCATTCACATTCCAGTTGAGTTAAAATCAGGTCAAAATACTATGAAAATACTGGAACAATTGTTTCAAGAAAATGAAGTGTTGCAGTTTGCTCTGGATTCCTACTCAGGACAAATTTCAGTAGTGTGGCCCGCTCACAAATTGTTCGAACAAAATGTTAAATTTACCTTAAAATTGAGAAGTGCTCTAAGTAGGAGACCTTTAAAAAGGGCTCTAACTGTCTTCACAGATGCATCCGGGAGGTCCCACAAGTCTGTTATGACTTGGAAGGATTCTCAAACCCAGCAGTGGGAGACAGACATTGCTGAGGTAGAAGGTTCACCTCAGGTTGCTTAATTGGCTGCGGTTGTTAGGGCCTTTGAAAGGTTCTCAGAACCATTTAATCTGATTACAGACTCTGCATATGTGGCAGGAGTAGTATCCAGGGCAGATCAAGCAATACTGCAAGATGTGTCTAACATCGCACTTTTCAAATTGCTCTCAAAACTGGTAAAGTTAGTCACTCACCGAGTGCAACCCTTTTATGTGATGCATGTCAGGTCACACACTGACTTGCCAGGGTTTATCGCTGAAGGCAACAGAAGGGCAGATGCTCTTGCTGCACCTGCAGTGATGGCCACTCTCCCAAATGTTTTTGAACAGGAAAAAATCAGCCACCAGCTTTTCCACCAAAATGCACCTGGCCTGGTTCGTCAGTTTAACATCACTCAAGAACAGGCCAAAGCGATTGTGGCCACATGCCCAAATTGCCAGCAACATGCACTCCCTACAGTGAGTACGGGAGCAAACCCAAGGGGACTGAACAGTTGTGAACTGTGGCAAACAGATGTAACACACATACAGTCTTTTGGGTGGCAGAAATATGTTCACGTTAGTGTAGATACCTTTTCTGGAGCGGTCTATGCTTCTGCCCACACAGGAGAATCATCTATCGATGCTATTAAGCACCTTTTACAGGCTTTTTCTTTCATGGGCATCCCCAAGGAGCTGAAAACTGATAATGGGCCTGCTTACAAATCCAAGGAATTCGGGAGCTTCCTGCAACAATGGGGAGTAGAGCACAAAACTGGCATCCCCTACTCCCCTACAGGTCAAGCCATTGTAGAAAGAACTCACTGTGATATTAAAAGGGTCCTGGACCAGCAACAACAGGTTCTGAAGGTAGAACCTCCCCACATCCGGTTATCCAGGGTGCTATTCACAATCAATTTCCTGAATTGTTCTTTTGACAGCCTGAACCCACCCATCCTATACCACTTTGGGGGGAGCAATCATAGGTTAATGAAAGAAAAACCTCCAGTTTTAGTAAAGGACCCTGAGACTTGGAAAATGGTGGGACCTTACAAATTGGTTACTTGGGGACGTGGATACGCCTGTGTGTCCACCCCCTCTGGTGTAAGGTGGGTTCCTTCCAAATGGGTAAAGCCCTATGTTCCCAAGGTCTCAGAGAAATCCACAGAAGTACCCCAGGTTGCTCATGCTGCCTGGAGAAGAAAACGCCGCACGCCTTCTCTGGAGGAAATTCCATTTAAGCCTCCTATCTGGAATAGTTTGTAATATATGTTTGTTTCAAGTTTTTGTACCAGTTTAGATCCCACTGTTCATGTGTAGCCTCGAGACGCCATGAGACCGAGCCTGCTTCTTGTCCTACTCGTGATCATCCCACCTGTGACCTCCTGCATAGTGCCTCAGCCCAAACCACATATGGACTACCTTGACAAAGGCTCCCGGACATCAACAGAGAAACTGACAACGGGCTGAATGGACTGTTCAAAGGCTGGGGACTCTCGGGCTGGTTGGGATCTATTCTGAAAACTGTGTTTGTAGTGCTGTTTATTTTAGTTATTGTAGTTGTTAGCATTGTTTTTGGACTAATCAAACGCATGGTCCTCAAGTTAATTTCAAGCTTATCTCCTCCTCCTGAGGTCTACCATTTGGAAGCCCTCAGTGCTCCAATAGATGACCTGGAAGCTTCAGTGGAAAACATTGACCCTCATGGAGAGGAAGAACTGGTTTACCAACCATGGTTTGGCAATCATTCTGCACCACAAACACAGTCCTCTTCTTTTTAAACAAAACTAGGGGGAGATGTTGTGGTGTGCTGTAATGTCCCATTTTAGACTTCCAGGTCACTTCCCCAGGTGTGCCTGTACCTCTCTCCCTTTCCCCTTGCCCCCATGCTGAGTGAGTCCTGTCAATCAGGCTCAACATTCCAGCAAGGCGTCATGTGATTGGTCAAGTTCAAAGGATGCCCCTATGCCCAGAGGTCATTGGCCTGTCTGGGTGTCATCTTCCCCTGATTCCCTGACCCTCTCACCTGGTTGGTGGCTCACCTGTAGCTCCCCTCCCCCTGTCCCTGAGCTTAAAAGGTGATCAGACCATGCGGCCGGGATTCTGTTGGAGCAGTTGCTCGCGTTCAGACCTCTGTAACCATGGAATAAACCTCTGGACATTAAACCCTCCAGCAGAATCCTCTCCTTTTTCTCTTCACCATCGCCTGAAGCCATTCCTCCTGAGGTAAACGGGGTTCCTAACAAGCCTGGACTTGTTCAGTGCCCAGCTGCGATCTCCAGCAAGCCAAGGTATCTCTGGGGTGATACACCGCAGTTGCTGCCTTTGACCCAGCAGCGAGGGTCAGACTGGCCCAGGCACAATCTAACTGGTAATATTGGGATTTATATTCCAATAACAGACGGTGCCCTGTCTCACCAAAAGCAAGGCCTGGCCCACCCCTGCCACACACATCTGTTCCAAAATGTCTCCAGACTTCAAATTTTTCCTGTCTTTGACACCCCACCCTGTGCCATGGCCTGAACCCGACTGCCTGGGAAAGGGGAAGGCTCAGGAACCTCCTCAGGGCCTTTGTGAGATCATCGTGTGGGGAACATGGCAGAGGAGGTGTTTGGGACAGGGGACAAGAGAATCCAGAGCCTCCTGAAGGCCACTTTGGCCATCAGAGCAAGGAAGGTCCAGGACCCTGCCAGATTCCTCTGGTGGAGGAAACGTGATGGGGGAGGAAGTGTTCAGGGATTGTTCTTTGTCGGTGGCTTCCCCTGGGAATCGTTTCTTGTGTGACAATTTGGACTCTGAACCTTGTTGCTGTTTCTGTTGGTTTTGTTCTTTCATTGCTGATTCAGGAAATTTTTCTTCTCTCAGACTTTTGGGATCTTTGTGCCTCCATGGGGAGCGGTAGGGAAAGGGGCAGCAGCCCTTGGTTTTAGTGGCAGCCCAGAACTGGAGAATCCCATTCCTAAAGCCCCACAAAACTGAACAAACACCATTGCTGCCAGTTTAACCAAAAAGCTGCATTTTGGACTAAATAAGAAGGAAATAGGTCCTGTGTCCCCTGGCACTGGGAGGAGCCAGGGAAGCCATGGGTGTACTGGGAGCACTGGGAGGGGGAAAGGGGAGCACTGGGTGCCCTGTGCAGCCCCCCCTGACTCGTGGCCATCACCCCAGGCAGGATGGGCCACCACGGGAGCCATGGGACGGGGACTCCCAGTGTCCCCCTGTGTCACAGCATGTTCCCATGGATGTCACTGGTGTCCTGCAGTCGCCCATGTGGTCCTGGCAGCTCTGCGTGGGTCACCTGGGGGTTCTTGGGGGGGACAGTAAGAGACACCTGGCTTGGTGTGACATGCATGGGTGACATGTCCGTGTCCCCATCCATCCCCCATACTCACCCCCTGCCCCCTCATGTCCAGCCCTTCCCCAACCTGCGGGGGATAAGGGTGTTCCAGGGGCTCCTGTGGGGATAAGGGGGGGTCTGAGGGGTGTCTGGGGAGGGGGTCAGGGAGAGTCATGGCTGGAACTCCCCACTCACCTGTCCTGGGATTTCCTGAGAGCTGCAAGAAAAAGAGGATGGGGAGATCATGGGGTGTCCTGGGCCCCAACCCCACCTGGGACATTTAAATGCCCACTGGAGCCCTGAGCCTCCACCAGACACTGATTTCTCCTGGACTCCCAGGCCCCTGCACCCCAAAGCACCCCTGAGGAGCCCCAGAACACCTGAGGCACCCAGGTACTCCAACCCCCTCCCCAGGAACCCTGAACCCCTGAGCACCCCTCAAGCCTCAAGGAACCCCAAAAATGGAATGCAGGGAAGACCCCAAATTGCTCCAGGATCCCTGAAGAGCTCTCAACATCCCTGCACAACTCTCCAATACCACCCTAAAAGCCCCCAGGAGATCCCAGTCTCACCCCAATATTCCTCAAGGCCCTTCCTGGCACAGCCCAGGACCCTCTGAAAGGCCCCCAAAGCAAAGGTCACTGGGGGCTCAGCTTCCTCCAGCTCAGGGGCTTTGGGTGATGCCCCAATGGCCCCCCCAGTGTGTGGGGCTTTCCCCCGATTCTTGTAGGACCTTGTGCCACCCCTATTGTCACTCACCCCGGTGGTACCACCAGTGACAGCCCCCGATGACAGCCAGGAGCAGGAGCAGGAACAGGAGGGTGCTGCCGACATTCACAGCCACTGCTGGGGACAGAGGGGACACATTTGGGTCATCCTGAACTGCAGGAGTCCTGACCACCCGGATGATCCCATGTGACCCCACCTGTGACCCAGGGTGACCCACGTGTCACCTCCAGGGCCAGCTCAGGGCTGAGTGCCCGGAACACGCGGTGCCCGTCCTGTCCCAGCTGGTTGGTGGCCACGCACTGGTAGGTGCCTGAATGTCCCACATCGATGTCCCTGAGCTCCAGGAGGGGACCCCGGGCCACCTCCTGCCCGTTGTGCAGCCAGGTGAAGGTGACAGGGGCTGACCCCATCTGCTCTGAGCAGCACAGAGTCACGTTGTCACCTGCATGCACCTGGTGTGACAGGGGACCGGTGGTGATGGTGACATTGGCCACGGGCACTGTGAGGACAGAGACGGCGCTGGCACCGGGCCAGGTGGGATGGGGGTGCTGTGAGTGGGGTCACCCCCAGCCTGAGGGTCCCACTTTCCCAGGATGGTGACATTCAGGGGGTCACTCTCGGCCCCTGTTACTGTTTACTGACTGTTAACACTGTCCCCGTTACTGATCCGGCACCGGTACTGGCCGCTGTCATTGTCCCCAATGTGGCGCACCTCCAGGTGGGGGCCCGTTCCTGGCAGTGCCCCTGAGCCCTCCTGGTGCCAGGAGAAGGACAGAGGACCTGTCCTCGTGGCCACCTTGCAGCTCACCACCAGGCCGTCCCCGAGTGCCACCTGTCCTCCGGGGGGCTGCGCTGACAGGGACACCCCCGAGGGCGGGACACCTGCAGGAGCGGGGGGACAGCTGTGGACAGTGAGGGACCTGGGTGGTCGGGGAGGGGCAGGAGGATACCAGTTAGGGAGAGGGGGGACAGAGATGGGGGGGGATTTGAAAAAGGGGGATGGGGGGTTCTGGGAAGGGAATCCTGAAGAGCGATGGGGGTGACACCAGGGAGGGTTTGGGGACACGGGGAGACCATGGTCGGACCTGGGAAATGTGTGGGGACCTCAGAGGGAGGTGGAGGGATGCAGGGAGGGGTCAGGGGATCCAGTGAGGGATGAGAGGACACAAGCCAAGAATGGAGGGACCTGAGGAGGGACCCAGGTCAGCAATGGCAGGACATGGAAAAGGTGCCAGGAAAGGATGGGGGTACCCATGTGGGGTCCGGGGAGGGACCAGAGAAAGGAACAGGGAAGCCAGGGAGGGATACGGGAAACTTAGGTGCCACAGGTCATGTGTCAGGAAGGACTGGGAGTCCCCAGGCAGGGCTGGGGGAGCCGTGGAGGCTGTGGGGGGCCCCCGTGCCCATCCCCGCACTCACTGCGCACGGTGATATAGAGCCGGGCGCTGCTCCTCCGCACGGCCCCACCCTCGGATTGCACCTCACAGCTGTAATTGCCCGAGTGGGAGACCCCCACGGCGGGCACCAGCAGCTGCGGGGACCCCTGTGGGTCCCCACCACCTGCTCATTCTGGTAGAACACGTGCAGGAAGGGGGCTCGGGGCCGCAGGGGGCTGGGGGTGCTGAGGCAGCTGAGGGTCAGGGGGGACCCCTCGGTGAGCTTGGGGGGACCCTCCAGCACTGGGACCGAGAAGAGCTCTGGGAAGGAGAGGGGAGGGGGATTTGTGAGCCTGAATCCCTGGGGAGGGGCTGTGGGGGTGTCAGGGTGGGGGCTGTGGAGTGCTCACCGTGCACTGTCACTGTCACCGGCACTGACTGCCATGACTTCTCTGATGTCCCGAATTTCACCCGGCCCTTGCAGCTGTTGCTGCCACTGTGGTTCAGGTGCAGAGGGGGCAGGGACAGCTCGGTGCCATCAAGGAGCCTCCCCAGTTCCTTTCCCTCTCGGTAGAAGGACGCTGAGGTGACCGTTCTGTTCCACGAGATCCGGCAGCGCAGTGTCACCGTGTCCCCCTCCAGCAGCGCCTGCCCCGCACCTGCAGCACCAGCCAGGCTGGGGGACAGAGGGGACCTGTCACACCTGATGGCACCAGGACCCCCGCATTGTGTCACACTCAGCACACCAGGGGTCTGCAGTTACCACACGGTTTCCCCCACTCTGGGATTCTCTGGGATGTCCCCAGAGCAGGGGACAGGCTCTGGTCACACAGGAGGTGCTCCATGGAGCGGAGCCCACCCAGAGCCATTGGAGTCCCCGTGGGTGCCAGGCTGGGGACACCCAAACCCCCTTACGTTGTAAGACTATCACGAGGGGGCTGCGCCTGGTGCCGGGTCTGTCACACCAGTAGGTGCCACTCTCGGTGACAGTGAAGCGTTCCTGTCTCTCCTGCCACAAGCGCTGCCCGTCCTTATACCTGGCGGCAGCACTGGCGGTCCCCGTGCCCTGGCAGGTCAGTGTCACCCGGTCCCACAGCACCGGTGGTATCCAGGGGGGCTCCACCAGGATCTGGGTGGTCTGGGCACCTGTGGGTGACAGGGGACACCAGCCTGCCTGGGCCACCAGGTAGCTGGGGACAGCGGGGTGGGGCCATGGCATCCCCTGAGGACTCACCAGCGAGGCCGAGGGTGTGGGCTGGAAGGGAGAAGGGACAGAGCTGGGTGAGGGTGACACTCCAGGGACAGCAGCACGGGGGCATGGAGTGTGGGGCTGTTCCCAAAAGGTCTCACTGGGGGCAATGGTGTGGCACAGATGTCTTGAAGACAGGGACACAGCAGCCAACCCTTGCTCAGGCATGGAGACCTGTGCTGGGACAGGTCACCCCTGCCACCCCACAGCCACATCCCCATGGCCCTGTGCCCATGGTCCATTTCTGAGGGCACCTGTCCCCATGGCCCATCAACATGGTGTTTGTCCCCTTGTCCCTGTCCCTGCATTCCTGTGTTCCTGTCCTGGTCCCCACAGCTGCCCCAGCCCCAAGGTTCCTTCTGCCACATCCTTCTCCCCACATCTTCATCTCCCTGTCCCCACATTCCTGTCTCCTGTTTCTGTCCCCAAAGCTACCCCACAACTCTGGTCACACTGGGCTCCATGCCCGGCCGGCATTGGGGACCTCAGGGAACCCCACAGCCCCCTCTGCCCCCTCCCCTCCCCATCCCCAGGATGTCAGGCCCTTGCCCGGGGCACTCACCCCACAGGAGCAGCGCCACCTTTCCGGCCATCCCGGTGTCCCCAGCCATGTGCACTGGCTGTCACTCACTGCCAGGGGTGGCTGTCCCCTGGGTGGTGGCTCTATGGCCAAAGGGGAAGGAAGCGAGGTCAGGTCTCGCCCTCATGCGTAGGTGGCACCTGGTGGGATTAGGGTTGCCACAAGCTGGGCACAGGCTGTGGGCAGGGTGGGGACAGGATGGGGACAAGGCTGGGTGGGACACAGTGGGACATGGGGTCTCCAGGAGTGGGGTCTCAGGGGGTTTGTGGATGTGGGGATGGGTGTCCAGGGGAATGGGGGGTCCCTGGGAATGGGGGTGCTGAGGAGGTGGAGTCACTGGGAATGGGGGTCCCCACACCTGAGGGGTCACAGGGATGGGAGTGCCAGAGGAACATGAGTTCCGGGGATTTGGGGTTATGGGATGGGGATGCTGGGGGAATGGGGGATGCTGTGGGAATGGGGGTCCTGTGAAAATCAAGGTCCTGTGGGAAGGGAATTTTAGGGATGGGATGAACAGCAGAGGGTTTCTTGGGAATGAGGTGTCCTGGGCCATGAAGATCCTGGGGAATGTGAGTACTGGGATATGGGTTCCAGAGAGGGGGAGACATAAGAAATGGGGTACTCATGATTTGATTTTCAGGGGAATGGAGGTGCCAGGGACGGGCAGTGGCTGGGTGGGCCTATGGGTCTCAGCTCTTTCCCTGGGAGCCTCAGATTTTGGGTGATTCAGAGCCCAGCACAGCCCCCACAAGGCGTCGGCAGTCTGCGGGTCACCCAAAACAGGTTCTGAGGGGTTCTGGGTCTGTGAAGCTCCTGGAGCAGAGGAGAGAATTGTGTGTGGGGACAAAGGCCTGCCAGTGGTTTGTCCAGCCCTGCAAGAAGCACGAACTCCAAAGGCAGCCCAAGAAGCGGCTCTGGGAGGGCCTTTGATGATTTTTAGAGCAGGGCTGGCTGGAAACCACCCCCTGGGAGGGGCAGCTGTGAGGGAACCAGCCTGGAAATGTGGCAATTGATCATTTGTTCCTCTTTGTAAGGGACAGAGAGAACCACAAAACTACTGCAATATCCACAACATTCTGCTCAACATCCTGACCTGGACCCTCCTTCTTGAACAAAACCTGCAGCCTTCTGGAAACTCATGGAAAGAATGTTTGGGTTTGGGATGTGTCTGCCAGATAAGAGGATGAAGTGTGGAAACACCAAGCAGGGGCCATGCTAACAGCTGTGTTGGACCTCTGTGGAGTGACCCTGTGTGGATTCAAGGTTTCCCCAAAGCTGCTCCATCCCTGGCCTCCTCACCTGAGTGAAAGGCTGAGGGTTGGCAGGAATTGTGGTGTAAATCCACCAGAGGTGCTGCTGTGGACCTGAGACCTGCCTGGGGTCAGGTGCTGCCTTCCTTCCATTCAGGATCATGGAGAGCGGTCGCTGGTGTTGCACAGGGCGTGTGCCTGACCCTGGGACACTGCTACGCTGCCAGTGGGCACTGGGATTCAACCTGCTGCCTTGGCGGCTTCTGCCCGCTGCCGGTGGTGGTGCCGGGAGCGATTGGTGCCCGTGAGTTTGCAAAAGGAGCGATTTCCCCTCCTCCCTCCCGTCCGAGGCTGCCATGGCCCCTGAGAGGATGGAGCTGGACGGGGCGCCCCCTGCTGGCCGGGAGTGCTCCCTGCAGCGCCCCCTGCTGGCCGCGGTTATAACTGCCACAAAAACCAACAGCGCTGAGTGGGAGGGAAAGTTCTGGGTTTGTGTTGTTTGTTCTGTTGTGGTTTATAAATTTCCCAGTAAAAAGCTGTTATTCATTCTCCAACACTTTGGTATCCCCATAATCTTGGAAATTAAAAGAAATTTAGATATGGGTCTTCTTTCCATTCCAGGTACATTCTCACTTTCCTTGGCAGATATTTCTCATTTAAATGAGTTGCCAACTCCTGGGTTCCAGCTTGGATGTGACAGACACCCCAAGAAGGGACAGGATCAGGGACTTGGCTACCTCATGCTCTGCCTTTTAAGCCAGTTGGGCCACCAAGGGCCCTCTCCTCAGATGGCACTTCTGGTCACCTGGCCACTCCGGAGCTGGCTTTTGTAGAGCATCACACTGTCCCCAGTGTGCCACAGCTGACAGACTGTTGGAAAGATGTAGCCCTGTCTCACGAAATGCAAGGCCTGACCCACCCCTGCAACACATAGGTGTTCGAAAATGTCTTCAGACATGAAACTTTTCCTGTCTCTGACCCCCCACCATGTACCATGGCCTGAACCCGACTGCCCTGGCAAAAGGGGAGGCTCTGGAACCTTCACCGGGCCTTTGTGACATCCTCGTGTGGGGAACATGGCAGAGGAGGGGTTTGGGACAAGGGAAAAGAGAATCCAGAGCCTCCTGAAGGCTGCTGTGGCCATCAGAGCAAGGAAGGTCCAGAGCCCTGCCAGGTTCTTCTGGTGGAGGAAACGTGCTTGGGGGAGTGTTTGGGGTTTGTCCCTTTTTGGGTGCTTTCCCTGGAAATCTTTCCTTGTGTGACCATTTGGAGTCTGAATCTTGTTGCTGTTGCTGTTGGTTTTATTCTCTATCGTTGCTATTTCAGGAAATTGGTCTCTCAGCCCTTTGGGATCCTTGTGTCCCCACAGGGAGGCAGAGGGGCAGTTTTTAATGGCAGCACACACACGAGTGGGTGCCCATGGGTGGGGACCCCCAGGGCCCCCCAGTTCCCCCCAGTGTCACAGCACATTCCCGTAGATGTCACCGGGTTCCCGCGGTCGCCCCTGGTGTCCCCGCAGCTCCGCGTAGGTCACCTGGGAATCCTGGAGGGTGGTGGCATGGGGGGACACTACGAGAGACACGGGCTGTGGGATCTGGGTGGGGTGACACTCGTGGGTGACGTGTCCCTCTGCGTGTGTCCCCCCTGTACTCACCCCCTGCCCTCTTGGTGACCACGACGTGGGTGTACAGCACCTCCCCCTCCTCTGGGGGGGCCAGGGGATCCGGGGAGGTCCTGAGGGAATATAGGGGATGTGGGGGAGGGGATGGGAGGTCTTGGGGGTTTGGGTAAAAGGGGAGAGTGTGGTTTGAGCCCCCCACTCACCTTTCCTGGTTCTTCCTGGTGGCTGCAATGGAAGCAGGGGAGGAGTGACTGTGGGGTCCCAGGACCCTGACCCCTCTCAGGATTCCTGGACCCCTTCAAGATCTCCCAGTATCCCTGAAGCCCCCCAGAATCCATGAGCCTCCCCAGTGTCCCCAAACAACTCACACTCAAGAACCCAAATCCCAGGAGGGACAGAGACTCCCCCCAAAAACTCCCAGGGCCTTAGAAAGAATCCCCAGCATCCCTGCAGGACCATTCAGCACCTCCCCAAACCCTGCAAGACCTCTAGCCAAAGTCACAATTGTGGTGCTGTGGGTATTTCCCTATGGTTTCTCCAATTCTGTGGGCCTCTACAGCTCCCTGGAACCCCCATGCCCCCATTGTCACCCACCCACACTGTGCCACCGGTGCCAGGTCACAATGACAACCACGACCAGGAGCAGGAAGAAAAGGGCCCCACCGACCCCTGTGGCCACTGCAAGAAACAGAGGGGGACACGTCAGGGTCACCCATCACACCATTGGTCCTGCACTGCCTGGTGACCTCACTTGTGTCACCCCACCTGTGACCCAGGATGAGCCAGGCGTCACCTCCAGGGCCAGCTCTGGGCTGTGTGCCCGGAACACGCGGTGCCCGTCCTGTCCCAGCTGGTTGGTGGCCACGCACTGGTAGGTGCCTGAATGTCCCACATCGATGGCCCTGAGCTCCAGGAGGGGACCCTGGGCCACATCCTGCCCATTGTGCAGCCAGGTGAAGGTGACAGGGGCTGAGCCCACCTGCACCGAGCAGCGCAGGGTCATGTTGTCACCTGAACACACCTGGTGTGCCAGGGGACCGGGGGTGATGGTGGCATTGGCCACGGGCACTGCGGGGATAGAGACAGGGCTGGCACCTGGCGAGGTGGGATGGGGGTGCTGTGGGTGGAGTCATCCCCAGCCCGAGGGTCCCGCTCACCCAGGACGGTGACATTCAGGGGGTCACTCTCAGCCACGCTGTTCCCATCACTGACCCGGCACCGGTACTGGCCGCTGTCATTGTCCCCAACATGGCGCAGCTCCAGGCGGGGGCCGGTGCCCAGCAGTGTTCCCGAGCCTTCCCGGTGCCAGGAGAAGGAGAGGAGACCTGTCCCCACGGCCACTTCACAGCTCAGCACCAGGCTCTCTCCGAGTGCCACCTGTCCCCCAGGGGGCTGCGCTGACAGGGACACCCCCGAGGGCGGGACCCCTGCTGGAGAGTGGGACACCAGGGGACAGTGAGGGACCCGGGGGGGTGTCAAGGAGGGGCAGGGGAATTCCAGTGAGGGAGAGGGGGTGCAGAGGTTGTAGGAGGGGGGCTTAGAAATGAACCCTGAGAGATGATAAGGGGGTCAGGGAGGGAACATCTGGAGAGGGAGGTGGGCAACACCAGGAAGGGTACGGGGACCATGGGAGGGCATGGTGAGACTTGAGCAATGTGCAGAGACCTCAGAGAGGGGTGGAGGGACCCAGGGATGGGGGAGGGGACTCAACGAAGGATGGAGGGAAACACAAGCCAGGAATGGGGGGAGCTTAGGAGAGGCCCGGGGCAGGGATGGCAGGACACAGAAAATGCACCAGGGAAGGATGGGGGTACCTGTGTACGGACTGGGGGTCCCGAGGAGAGACCTGAGAAAGGATGGGGGGGGCAGGGAGGGATCTGGAAAAGGTTGGGTGCCCCAGAGCAGGCGTCAGGGAGGGCTGGGAGATGCCAGGCAGTGTGGGGGACCCGAGGCATCTGTGGGGGCTCCCCGTACCCATCCCCGCACACACTGCACACCGTGACAAGGAGCCGGTTGCTGCTCTTCTGCACTGACCCCTCCTGGGAGTGCACCTCACAGCCATAATTCCCCGAGTGGGAGACCCTCACAGCGGGCACCAGCAACTGCGGGGACCCCTGTGGGCCCCCCACCACCTCCCCATCCCGGTAGAACACGTGCAGGAGGGGGGCTCGGGGCCGCAGGGGGCTGGGGGTGCTGAAGCAGCTGAGATTCAGGGGGGACCCCTCAGTGAGCTCGCGGGGACCCTCCAGCACTGGGACCGAGAAGAGCTCTGGGAAGGAGAGGAGAGGTGAGGACTGTGAGTCTGAGTGCACTGGGAAGTGGCTTTGGGGGTGTCAAGATATTGGAGTTCCAGCCGTGTGGGTGCTCACCTTGCACTGTCACTGTCACTGCTGCTGACCATGACTGCCAGAACCCCACCACGCCCTCACATCTGTAGTGGCCGCTGTGGTGCAGCTGCAGAGGTGAAAGGGACAGCTTGGTCCCCTTGAGGGACCCCCTGATTTCCTTCTCATCCCGGTAAAATCGCACCCTGGTGAGATGGTTGTCCTGCTGGCACCGGCAGCGCAGTGTCAAGGTGTCCCCCTCCAGCAGTGCCCGCGCTGGCACCTGCAGCACCAGTGGGTCTGTGGGACAGGAAGGTCACATCTCACTGATGAGACTGGTCTGAGGTGGGTGCCCATAGCACCGGGGACATGTGGGTGCCCTGGGGTGCTCTGGGGAGCACTGGGATGTCCCTGTGTGCAGGGCACTGGCTCTTGTCACACGAGGATTGTGAGGCCACCTAGGGAATGGAGCCCACCCTTAACGCTCTGGGGCCCCCATGATCATTCAAGGTCTCCCCTCACCATCTAAGACTGTCAAGGGGGGGCTGCGCCCAGTGCTGGGTCTGTCACATGTGTAGGTGCCACTCTCGGTGACACTGAGGCAGTCCTGTCCCTCCTGCCACCAACCCTGACTGTCCTTGTACCAGGTGGTGGCACCGGCAGTCCCCAAGCCCTGGCAGGTCAGTGTCACCCGGTTCCACAGCACTGCTGGCCTCCAGGGAGGCTCCACCAGGATGTGGGTGGTCTGGGCACCTGTGGGTGACAGGGGGACACCAGCCTGCCAGGGCCACCATGGGCACCTGTGGGTGACAGGGGACACCAGCCTGCCAGGGCCAGTGTGGGGCTGGGGACAGCGAGGTGGGGACATGGCATCCCCTGAGGACTCACCAGCAAGGCCGAGGGTCTGGGCTGGAAGGGAGAAGGGACAGGGCTCAGTGGGGGTGTCACCATGGGGACAGAGGCACATGGGGTACAGGGTGTGGTGGCTGTCCCCAGAGTGTCCCCGTGGGGACAGATGCTCTTGTGGGAAAGTGTTTGGTTGGTCCCCAAAAGTCTGGACAGGCAGGGGGACATGTCTGTGTCACAGCCACCCGTGCACCACATCCATGTGGCACAGACACCCTGGGAACAGGGACGCCGAGGCCACCCAGGGCTGAGGCAGAACATGGGGACACTGAGAACACCCCAGGCATGAGGACACCATGGACACAGCCCATGCTGGCCCAGGTCACCCCCACCAGCTCATGATCCCATCGCCGTGATCCCATCCCCATGGCCACATCCTCACCGTTCTTGTCCCGGCATCCCAGTTCCCTTGTCCCTATCCCCGGAGCTGCCTGAGCCCAAAGGTGCCAGTCCTCACATTCCTGTCCCCACATCCCCATCACCAAATTCCTGCCCTGTCTTCCTGTCCCCAAAGCCACCCTACATCCCCAGTCACACCCAGTTCCACTGTGGGTAACATTGACTGGCTCTTCTGGCATTGGGGACCTCAGGGGACCCCACAGCCCCCCTGTGCCCCCTCCCCTCCCCATCCCCAGGGTGTCAGGCCTGTGCCCAGGGCACTCACCCCACAGGAGCAGTACCACTTTCCCGGCCATCCCGGTGTCCCCAGCCATGTGCACTGGCTGTCACTTGCTGCTGTGGCCACCGCTCCCCTGGGTGGCGGCTCTTCGGATGAAGGGGAAGGAAGCGAGGTCACATCTCGACCTCGTGCGTAGGTGGCCCTTGGTGGGGGCAGGGTGGGGACAGGCTGGGGACAGGCTGGGGACATCAGTGGGTGGGACAAAATGGGTCATGGTGTTCCCAGGAGTTGGGAATTTGGTGGTTTTGGGGAGGCAGGAATGGGGTCACTGGTAAATGGGGTCCTGAGGAGGGGGGATATCCAGCAATGGGGGTGCCATTGGAATGAGCGTCTCCATACCTGGGAGGACTCAGGGATGGGAGTCCCGGGGGAATTTGGGCTCCAAGGATTTGAGTTCATGGGATAGTAGATTCGTGGGTCCTAGGAAGATTTCAGGGGATGGAATGAACGGGAAGGGGTTCCTTGGGAATGTGGTGCTGGGCCATGGAGATCCTAGGGAATGTCAGTGTTGGGATCGGGGCTGCAGAGAGAGTGGGACATAAGGAATGGAGGTCCCATGTTTCCATTCCTGGGGGAATGGGGGTGCCAGGGATAGGCAGTGGCTGGGTGAGCCCATGGGTTGCAGCTCCTTCCCTGGGTGCTTCAGATTTTGGGGTGACCCAGAGCCAGCACCACCCCCACATGGTGCCGGTGTCCAGGGTGTCACCCCAGACAGATTCTGAGCTGCTCTGGGTCTGTGTCCCCCATCCTCCAGTGATTTTTCCCTCTCTTTATTCCATTTCCATCATTTTACCCCTCAATTTCACAAGCCCCCAGTTCGTGCCTTGAGGATCCTGTGTAGCTCCTGAGCAGGGCATGTGTTGGGGGAAGCCCAGGGTGGGGGAAGCCCAGGGGTGAGGTGTCTGCAGGGAGGGCTGGGGAGGCTGTGGGGGGTGGGGGAGTGCAGCTTTTACCCCCCAACACATTCACTTTCTGTCTCCTGCAGAAGAAGGAAAAGGCCATTTGACACCTTTCTCACATGGTGGGGAAGGGTTCTGTCCTTAGGGAGCACATCCAGGGGGCTCCTGTCTTGGGGGTATCCTGTCCCAGGGAGGACACATGCTGGGTAAGAGGGTCCTGTCCTGGAGCTTGGCAGCTTTGGGGGGGTCCAGACTTCTCCATTCTTGCTCGTCTCCTGCTGGATCTGAGCCAGCAAGAGCAGCTGGGGAATGGAACCCTGAGCAGGAAGGAGGCCCCAAACTCCTGCTCCTTGAAGCCAGTGGCCATCCAAGGGTGGGGCCCAGCCCCCTTGCACAGGGATGGCCATTGCCCAGCTCTGCTCTGCCCAGCCCCAGGTGGCAGCCAGCACCTGAGGGTCCCCCTGCCCCCTTGGTTTTGATTCTGGCAGCTTCAGAGCTGCTGCAGAGGTGAGAATTCTGTGGGTGGAAAAAGGCCTGCCTGTGGTTTGCTCAGCCCTGCAAGAAGCACCAACGCCAAAGGGAGCCCAAGCAGTGTCTCTGTGGGGGCCTTTGATGGTTTTCAGAGCAGGGCTGTCTGGAAATGCCCCTGCAGGGGCAGCTGTGGGGGAACCAGTCTGGAAATGCAGCAATTGATCATTTTGTGCCTTTGCCCAAGGGACTAAAGAGAGTCCCATAACTACTGCAAAGGCAACAACAATTGGGCTCCCTTTGGGTTTTTGTGCTGCTTTAAGGGCTGAGCAAACCACAGGCAGGGCCTTTTCCACCCACAGAATTCTCACCTCTGCAGCAGCTCTAAAGCTGCCAGAATCAAAGCCAAGGGGGCAATGGGGACCCTCAGGTGCTGGCTGCCCCCTGGGGCTGGGCAGAGCAGGGCTGGGCAATGGCCATCCCTGTGCAGTGGGGCTGGGCCATGGCTGGGCCCCAGCCTGGCATTGACAGGGTTCCCCAGGATGTGCCACCCCTGGGACAGGCACCCGGCCAGGAATGTGCAGGGACATTTCTGGAACTGCCACCACCTGGGACAGGACCCTCCCATGCCAGGATGTGTAACCACCTGGGACAGGATCTCCCCAGGACAGGACCCTCCTGGATGTGCCCCCCAGGACAGAAACTCCCCGTTTTCCCATCTGACTTTTTGCACAAATGGCCTCTTCCTTCTTGTCCAGGAAAAAGAAAGTGTAGAGAGGGCACAGCCCAATGCCTCCATCCCCAAAATCTCCCCTCCCTCCCTGAAGCCCCTGCTCCACATTTTCCCTCTCCCCTGGGTGCCCCCAACCCCTTCCTTGCTCAGGTGCTCCCCGGGATTGCTGAGCCAGGAACCAGGGGTGAGGGGACATGGCACAAACGTGAAGAAAAAAAGGAAAAAAGAGAAATAAAGAGAGGAAAATTCAAAGGCAGGGGAGGGCGCAGAAGCAGAGGTACCCAAGGCCCCCATGTGATGCCTGCCAGAAAAGGAGTACCCCAGGAGGGGCAGTGCTGGGCCCTCGGTCACCCCAAAATCTGAGGGATTCAGGGAAGGAGTTGAGACACCTGTGCCCATCCAGAAACTGCTCATCCCTGGCAGCCCCCATTGCCCTGGAAACCAACCATGGGCGCCCCATTCCTTAAGTCCCACCGTGCCGGGGACCCCCATCCCAGTACTGACATTCCCCAGGATCTCCATGGCCCAGCACCCCATTTCCAAGGAACCATCTCCATTTCATTCCATTCCCCGAAATCCTCTTTCCTCCAGGACCTTCATTCTCCCAGGATCCCCATTCCCACGGGAGTCCCATTCCTCCAGTGACCCCATCCCATGGCCCCAAACCCCTGGAGCCCCCGTTCCCCTGGGACTCCCATCCCTGAGTCCCCCCAGCCCTGGGCACCCCCATTCCCTTGGCCCCCCCATCCCCAGTGATTCCCCCTCCTCAGGACGTCCATTCTCCAGGACACCCATCCCCACGTCCTCAAACCCACCAAGCCCCCCACTCCTGGGAACCCATATCGCACCTTGCCCCACCCAGCCTTGTCCCCATCCTGTCCCCAGCTTGTGGCCACCCTGCCCCCACCAAGGGCCACCTACACATGAGGTCGAGACGTGACCTCGCTTCCTTCCCCTTCATCCGAAGAGCCGCCAGCCAGGGGAGCGGTGGCCACAGCAGCGAGTGACAGCCAGTGCACATGGCTGGGGACACCGGGATGGCCGGGAAGGTGGCGCTGCTCCTGTGGGGTGAGTGCCCCGGGCATGGGCCTGACACCCTGGGATAGGGAGGGGAGGGGGCACAGGGGGGCTGTGGGGTCTCCTGACGTCCCCAATGCCAGCAGAGCACAGAGCCCAGTGTGACCAGAGTTGTGGGGTGGCTTTGGGGACAGGAACACAGAACAGGAACAAAGAACTCAGATGTGGAGACAGCGGGATGGAATGTGGGGACAAGGATGTGGCAGAAGGAACCTTGGATCTTGATCAGCAGTGGGGACAGGGACACAAAGATGTTGGGACAGGGACAACAGGACCGGTACCATGTGCTTGGGCCATGAGTCCAGGTGCCATTGGAATGCAACGATGGGCACAGGGCCATGGGGATGTGGGGATGGGGCTGGCAGGGGTAACCTGTGCCAGCATGGGGCCCCATGCATGAGCATGGCTTGACTGCTGTGTCCCTGTCCTTGAGACATCTGTGCCACACCAGTGCCCCCACACAGACTGTTTGGAAACAGCCCCTAAATCCCAGGCTCCTGTGCCTCTCTCCCTGCAGTGCCACCCCCACCCAGCCCTGTCCCTTCTCCCTTCCAGCCCAGACCCTCGGCGTCACTGGTGAGTCCTCGGGGGATGCCATGTCCCCACCCCGCTGTCCCCAGCCCCACACTGGCCCTGACAGGCTGGTGTCCCCTGTCACCCACAGGTGCCCAGACCACCCAGCTTGTCGTGGAGCCCCCCTGGAGGCCGGGGTTTTGGGGTCCCTTTGGAGGGTCCTGGGGGGTTTTGGTGGGGGTCCTGAGAGAGTTTTGGGGTCCTTTTAGAGGGTCTTGGGGAGGTTTTGGGCCTGCTTTGAGGGTCCTGGATAACTTGGGGTCCCCTTGCAGAGTCCTGGGGAGATTTTTGGGGGTCCAATGAGAGTTTTGGGGTCCTTTAGGAGAGTCCTAGGGAGGTTTTGGGGTCCCCTTGGAGGTATTTGGGGGTCCCTTAGTAGGGTCCTGGGAAGATTTGGGATGTCCTGGGGGGTTTTGGGTTCCCTTTGTGGGGTCCTGAAGGGATTTTGGGGTCCCACTGAGGGCTCCTCAAGGGGTTTTGGGGTCCCTTTTAGGGCATCCTGAGTGGATTTGGGGGTTCCTGGAGGTGATTTTCGGGTTCCTGGGGGTGATTTTTGGGTTTCTGGGTGAATTTTATGGTCACCCCCAAATGTTGGGGTGCCCCAATTCCCTCTCCGGCAGGCTCTGCTCCGGTCCCATAGCCCCCATTTGGGACTACGTCACCCGCCATGTCCGGAACCAGAGGTGAGGGGGGACCCCAAAACTCAGGAGGGTGAAAAAACCCCCAAAATTAAAAGGGGACCCCAAAATTTAAGGGGTAGGAGCAGGAGATGCTTTCCGGAACTACAGCTCCCATCATGCCCCGCAACACCCATTTGGCCCCATTGGATGCGTGCATACAAATCCCATAACCCCCTGCACCCCATTGGCTTTTATTATAACCAAGTCTACAGCTCCCATCATCCCCCGCGCCTCATTGGGCCCCATTGGAGGCACGCACACAACTCCAATAACCCCCTGCGCCCCATTGGCTTTTATTATAACCAAGCCTACAACTCCCATCATCCCCCGCGCGCCTTTGGGCCTAATTGGACGTGCACATACAACTCCCATGATCCCTTGCGCCCCATTGAGTTCCATTATAGCCGAGCCTACAGCTCCCATCATCCCCCACACCCCATTGAGTTCCATTATAGCCAGGCCTACAGCTCCCATCATCCCCCACGCTTCATTGAGTTCCATTATAGCCAAGCCTACAGCTCCCATCATCCCCCACACCCCATTGAGTTCCATTATAGCCGGGCCTACAGCTCCCATCATCCCCCACGCTTCATTGAGTTCCATTATAGCCAAGCCTACAGCTCCCATCATGCCCCGCGCCCCATTGAGTTCCATTATAGCCAAGCCTACAGCTCCCATCATGCCCTGCACCCCATTGAGTTTCATTATGGCCGAGCCTACAGCTCCCATCATCCCCCGTGCCCCACTGAGTTCATTATAGCCAAGCCTACAGCTCCCACCATCATGCCCCGCGCCGCCTATAGAGCATCATTGCAGGCCCACACCTCCCGAACTACACCTCCCATCATCCCCCGCGCCCCATTGAGTTTCATTATTGCCAAGCCTACAGCTCCCATCATCCCCCGCGCCCCATTGAGTTTCATTATTGCCAAGCCTACAGCTCCCATCATCCCCCGCGCCCCATTGAGTTCCCTTATAGCCAAGCCTACAGCTCCCATCATCCCTCGTGCCCCATTGAGCTCCATTATAGCCGAGCCTACAGCTCCCATCATCCCCCGCGCCCCATTGAGTTCCATTATAGCCGAGCTACAGCTCCCATCATCCCCGCGCCCCACTGAGTTCTATTAGCCAAGCCTACAGCTCCCATCATCCCCCATGCCCCACTGAGTTCCATTATAGCCAAGCCTACAGCTCCCATCATGCCCGCGCCCCATTGAGTTCCATTATAGCCAAGCCTACAGCTCCCATCATCCCCCACGTCCCTTTGAGTTCCATTATAGCCGAGCCTACAGCTCCCATCATCCCCCGCGCCCCATTGAGTTTCATTATAGCCAAGCCTACAGCTCCCATCATGCCCCGCGCCGCCCATTGAGTTCATTATAGCCGAGCCTACAGCTCCCATCATGCCCCGCGCCCCATTGAGTTCCATTATAGCCAAGCCTACAGCTCCCATCATCCCCCACGCTTCATTGAGTTCCATTATAGCCAAGCCTACAGCTCCCATCATGCCCCGCGCCCCATTGAGTTCCATTATAGCCAAGCCTACAGCTCCCATCATGCCCTGCACCCCATTGAGTTTCATTATGGCCGAGCCTACAGCTCCCATCATCCCCCGTGCCCCACTGAGTTCATTATAGCCAAGCCTACAGCTCCCATCATGCCCCGCGCCGCCTATAGAGCATCATTGCAGGCCCACACCTCCCGAACTACACCTCCCATCATCCCCCGCGCCCCATTGAGTTTCATTATTGCCAAGCCTACAGCTCCCATCATCCCCCGCGCCCCATTGAGTTTCATTATTGCCAAGCCTACAGCTCCATCATCCCCCGCGCCCCATTGAGTTCCCTTATAGCCAAGCCTACAGCTCCCATCATCCCCTCGTGCCCCATTGAGCTCCATTATAGCCGAGCCTACAGCTCCCATCATCCCCCGCGCCCCATTGAGTTCCATTATAGCCGAGCCTACAGGCTCCCATCATCCCCCGCGCCCCACTGAGTTCTATTAGCCAAGCCTACAGCTCCCATCATCCCCCATGCCCCACTGAGTTCCATTATAGCCAAGCCTACAGCTCCCATCATGCCCCGCGCCCCATTGAGTTCCATTATAGCCAAGCCTACAGCTCCCATCATCCCCCACGTCCCTTTGAGTTCCATTATAGCCGAGCCTACAGCTCCCATCATCCCCCGCGCCCCATTGAGTTTCATTATAGCCAAGCCTACAGCTCCCATCATGCCCCGCGCCGCCCATTGAGTTCATTATAGCCGAGCCTACAGCTCCCATCATCCCCCACGCCCCCATTGAGTTCTATTATAGCCAAGCCTACAGCTCCCATCATGCCCCGCGCCCCATTGAGTTCCATTATAGCCAAGCCTACAGCTCCCATCATTCCCCGCGCCGCCTACAGAGCATCATTGCAGGCCCACACCTCCCGAACTACACCTCCCATGATCCCTCACGCTCCTTTGAGTTTCATTAATCGGGCCTACAGCTCCCATCATCCCCCGCGCCCCACTGAGTTCCATTATAGCCAAGCCCACAGCTCCCATCATCCCCTCCGCCCCCTTTGAGTTCCATTATAGCCAAGCCTACAGCCCCCATCATGCCCCGCGCCCCATTGAGTTCCCTTATAGCCAAGCCTACAGCTCCCATCATCCCTCGTGCCCCATTGAGCTCCATTATAGCCGAGCCTACAGCTCCCATCATCCCCCGCGCCCCACTGAGTTCCATTATAGCCAAGCCTACAGCTCCCATCATGCCCCGCGCCGCCTATAGAGCATCATTGCAGCCCACACCTCCCGAACTACAGCTCCCATCATGCCCGCGCCGCTTTTCCCGCTCTTTTTCCCGGTTCTCCCCTCACGGAATTTTTGGGGTCTCCCCACAGGAACGCAAAGAAGTTTCGAGGAAATCTGCGCTTGTATCCGAAATTTTGGGGGTTCCTGGGATGGAAAATTCTGGAAACCCCAAAATTTGGGGTGGGGGTGCCCAAATTTGGGGGCTGAACCTTCAATTGAAGGGGAGATTTTTGGGGGATACCCAAATTGTTCCTTAACTCGGGGTTCAGGTACGGGCACCTGCAGGAGCTGGAGGTGAGAGGGGACCCCAAAACCTGAGGGGAATTGGGGTCACATTTGGGGGTGGGGAACCCAATCTTTGGGGGGTTCCCTCAGATCTGGGGAAATTTTGGGATTTTTGGGGAATTTTCAGGAATTTTAAGGGATTTTTTTGGGATTTTGGGGGATTTTTTGGGATTTTTTTGGAGGGGATTTGAAGGAATTTTGGGGGGTCCAGGGGAGTTTTGGAGCTTGAAATGGGATTTTTTTTGTGGGCGAAATGGAATTTTTGGGGAACTTTTTTGGGATTTGTGGGAATTTTGGAAGGGATTTGGGGAGTTTGGGGCATTTAAAAGGGATTTTTGGAGGAATTTGGGGGATTTTTTGGGAAAATTTCTGGGGAGAATTTTGGGTGATTTTGGGGGGGAATTTTGGGGATTTTTTGGGAGTTTTTGGGATTTTTTTAAATTTTTCGGGAATTTTGGGGGATTTTTGGATATTTTTGGGGATTTTTCAGGATTTTTGGGGGAATTTTGGAAAAGATTTTGGGATTTTTTTTACAATCTCAGGGATATTTGAGGAATTTTGGAGTGAATTCAGGAGGATGTGGGCTCCATGTGAGCCTCATTTTTGTGGATTTTGGGGAATTTTAGGGGGGAATTTTGGGGTTTTTGGAGGGAATTTTAGGTTTTTTTGGGGATTTTTTAGAGGAATTTTGTGGATTTTGGTGGGAATTTTTGGGTTTTTTTTGGGGGGATCTTGGTGGATTTTTGGGGAAGTTTTGGGATTTTTGTTGGGCAATTTTGGATTTTTTAGAGGAATTTTGTGGATTTTGGGGGGGGGATTTTGGGGGCTTTTTGGGGGGAAATTTCGGGGTTTTTTGAGGGGAAATTTTAGGGGTTTTTTTTGGGATGTTTTAGAGGAATTTGTGGATTTTTGGTGGGAATTTTGGGGAGTTTTTTGGGGAATTTTGGGATTTTTTTCGGGGAATTTTTGGAAGTTTTTTGGATTATTTGGGTCCATTTTGAGCCTCGTTTTTGTGGAATTTTGGGGAGACTTTTTGGGATTTTTTGGGGAATTTTGTGGGGAATTTTGTGGGATTTTTTCAGGGAGTTTTTTTGGGGGGAATTTGGGGATTTTTGGGGGGAAATTTTGTGGATTTTGGGGGGGGAATTTTGGGGATTTTTTGTGGAGGATTTGGGTCCATTTTGAGCCCTCATTTTATAAAATTTTGGGGAGATTTTTTGCGGGAATTTTGTGGGGAATTTTGGGGGATTTTTCAGGGAGTTTTTTTGGGGGAATTTGGGGATTTTTTTAGGGGAATTTTGGGGATTTTTGGTGGAATTTTTGGTGGAACTTTTGGGATTATTTTGGGGTGATTTTGGGCGGATTCGGGTCCATTTTGAGCCTCGTTTTTTTGTTTGAATTTTGGGATTTTGGGGGGATTTTTTTTGATTTTTTCAGGGAATTTGGGGAATTTTGGGTGGAATTTTGGGTTTTTTTTGGTGGGGGGGGGGTTTTAGGGGAATTTTGGGAATTTTTTTGGGGAGTTTTTGGGGAGTTTTGGGGGAAATTTTGTGGATTTTGGGGGGGAATTTTGGGGATTTTTTGGAGGATTTGGGTCCATTTTGGAGCCTCGTTTTTTTGTTTGAATTTTGGGATGTTGGGGGGATTTTTTTTGGATTTTTCAGGGAATTTGGGGATTTTTGGTGGAATTTTTGGTTTTTTGGGGGGTATTTTTAGGGGGATTTTGGGGATTTTGTTTGGGGAGTTTTTGGGGATTTTTGGGGGGATTTGATCCATTTTGAGCCTCGTTTTTATAAAATTTTGGGGGATTTTTTTGGGATATTTTAGGGGGATTTTGTGGGGAATTTTTGGGGCAATTTGGGGATTTTTGGGGGGAATTTTTGGGGGAATTTTGGGGATTATTTCGGGGTGAATTTTGGGTGACTTTGGGGCGGATTTGGGGTCCATTTTGAGTCTCGGTTTTTTGAGTTTTGGGGATTTTTTGGGGATTTTTCAGGATTTTTTGGGGGGAATTTTTGGGATCTTTTTCGGGAATTTTTTTGGAGAATTTTAAGCCTCATTTTTGTGAAATTTTTTTTTTTTTTTTTTTTTTTTTTTGGGATTTTTTAGGGGAAATTTGGGGATTTTTCAGGGAATCTTGGGGAATTTCAGGGAGGAATTTTGGGGGATTTTTTCAGGGAATTTTTTGGGGGATTTTGGGGCAATTTTGGTGATTTTTGGGGGGAATTTTGGGGAGATTTTGTGGGGCAATTTTAGGGGGATTTTTTTGGGATTTTTTTCGGGGAGGTTTTGGAATTTTTTTGGGGGGGAAATTTGTGGATTTTGGGGGGGGGGATTTTGGGGATTTTTTGGAGGATTTGGGGTCAATTTTGAGCTTCAATTTTGTAAAATTTTGGGGGTTTTGTGGGATTTTCTCGATACTTTGGTGAGTCTATTGAGTATCATGAGTGTTATGAACAAAAACTCGGGTTAATATTTTTTATGAGAAAAAGTTTCAAAAAGGCAGCCAGACCACTGGCCCTGCCCAAGTTCTGTGTGTTTTGTTATTGTAATCACGGGTCGTTGTCGTTAATGGTTGTTTTTGTATTAGTAAAAGCCTGGCTGGGGCGAGGTAAGTGGCCCTTCTCCTGGGTGGGGACCTTGCCCGAAGCTAAGTTGTACCTTTCCCAGAATAGTGAAGACACCTGAGAAGGTGGGGGGGGGTTATGCAAAGTGACTCGCAAGACCAGAATGCTTTGTGGGACCCCCATCTCCAAACTCATGGAGAAACCCCAAAAACAACGAGCCACCTAAGAGTTGAGAGACTAGAGTGATGTCTGGACGTGAGGAACCGAGTGCTGAGTCTGCAGAGACGCGGAACACCTTCGGACCCTCTCGCCCTGACCATGGGAGGTGACCCCGGAGCTGAGACCAGGCCGACTGAGTGGGAGAAACAACATCTGACACCATCTTATGGGATCAGGAGACCCAAAAAGGCTCCCAAGAGGATCTGATCCCCAGCTCTGCCCCTGGTGGACAGAGCTGCGCATATCCTCCTCCTCTGAGTCGCCCTGGGAGACGACGTACGCTGCAGACCCGTCGAGCCGCCCAATCCTGAGCTGATCACTTTTAATAAAGGCATTACACAGGAGAAGAAGTCTCCTGGCCCTGTTTATTTCAGCTGGAGTGCTCGTCCGGAATAGCCACGCCGCAAGAGGACTCAGGACTGGCCATCTTGATTTTCAGAGGACAGCTGGCTACCAGGACCAGAGGGACCGGCTCAGGACAGCGACGCAGAGGAGCACCGGAGCACCGGACTGGTGAGAAACTCGGTGGCGGGAGTGGGAGACGTGCGCATGTGTGTGTGAGTGAGACGAGGGCCGGCAGCTGGACCTTCGAAGTGAGAGTGGACCCCTCATTACTGCGGTTCCGTCTTTTCGCGAGGAAAAGCGGCCAGGAACAGGGGGGGACGCGAGTGGAATAGGTGTGAGTGAGTCGTCTCCCAAGGGGGAATAAAGGGCCCCCCCACTCCGGGCGTGCGGGAGTGAATTACTGTGTATGAGTGCACGCACCCCAAAGTCCTGACAAAGGGAGGTCAGGCACTTTTGTAAGTCTCGAGAAGGATTTCGAGTAAGATTTGTCAGTCCCGAGACGGATTCGGGTGGTTCACAAGCCCTGCAGGCAAAGTAAGTCCTGACAAAGGGAGGTCAGGCACTTTTGTAAGTCTCGAGAAGGATTCGAGTAAGATTTGTCAGTCCCGAGAAGGATTCGGGTGGTTCACAAGCCCTGCAGGGCAAAGTAAGTCCTGACAAAGGAGTCAGGCACAAACCCCAGCGAAGGAGGCTGCGGTTTGCTTTTAAGTCCTGATACGGTGAAGCCTAAAAATTGGCAGGTTAGGGCAAACTAAAAATCAGGCAGTTGTTTCTCCTGACTGAGGGTGTCAGGCACGACCCGGATTCTTGGCCGTGGCTTCGTGTGTTTAAGTCCCGATAGATGTAAGACCTGACGTTGGGAAGTTGGGCAATCAAGAGATTAGGCAGTTGTTTTCAGTATAAAGTCCTGAGCATCAGGCAGTAAATTTGAAGTTCAGTGGAGGAGGCTGGAGCTCCTCAAGGAAGGTTTTTTTTTTAATTCCCAGGTCAGTAGAGGCACCTTCGGGATTTTTTTTTATTGAGACTTGAAAAATGGATGTTGTAGTAGTAAAAAGACTGGCAAGAGACTGAGGGATATACCTCCTAGTAGTCCCTTAGGAGAACTGTTAGTAAAATGGGATTCTATAGAGGCCACGAAGGATTAGATAAAGTGAAAATGATCCATTATTGTATGGAAGCGTGGCCAGAATTAGAGTTGCAAGGAGGATGGCCTTGGTGTGGGACAAAGGATAAGTGGATGTGCCAACAATTTAAATAATTATCTGACAGCTCGAGGGGATACTGATCCTGAGCAATTATTGTATGTGGCTTGCTGGTTAAAGAGTGCTGTTGGGGATGAAGGGGTGCGAATTTGTAAGGTACAGAGGAAGAAAGAGGGGAATGAAGGAGGGGATGATAGAACTAGTAAAAGATGGGACCCCTGGATTATCTGCCTCCTTCTGCCCCTCCACCTTATAATCCTCTTCTTCAAGCACCTCAAATGGCAGGTCCGGTTCATCCCCCGGCTGCCATCTCATTACCACCTGCTCAAACTCCTCCTTCTACCTCTTCAGCTTCTGCTATGATGAACCCAGTATCTCCTCCAGTTCCTTCTGCACCACCACAAGTGCCTACTCCACCTGCTGCATTCTCCACCCCTTCTCCAGCTCCGATTAATATCTACTCAGGTCCCTCTCCCCCTCCTATTGCTGTCCCTTTACCTCCTTCTACCTGGACACAAATGCCTCCTCGCCCAGTAGACAGCTATCAGCAAATACACCTGCTGATGGGCAGAAAGTTCAGGGTAACCCAGAGAACCCTCAAAGTAGTTTGGCATCTGAAGATGGGCCATACTGTAGCACCAGATCCAAGACCTCCAAGGCAGAGAGACTCTTTCCCTCAGAGAGGTTCCTATGGGAGGAGCGGCGGGAGGTGTTGGCTTTGTGAATGCTCCCCTAACTGCTTCTGAGGTGAGGGGATTCAAGAAAGAGTTGGGGCATTTAGTTGAGGACCCAGTGGGCATAGCCAAACAAGTGGATCAATTTCTAGGTCCAAATATCTACACTTGGGGGGAAATGAATTCCATCCTGAGTATATTATTTTCCCCAGAAGAGGTCCAGATGATAAGGGCGGCTGGCATAAAAATTTGGGAGAAAGATAACAGTCCAGGACCCCAGGTGCCAACAGGTGAACAGAAATTGCCACTAACGGAGCCCAACTGGAACCCTAATCAGGAGGAGGGTAGGAAGGCCATGAGGGAATATAGGTCTTTGATAATACGGGGGATCAAAGAGTCAGTTCCCAAAGGAACTAATACCCAATTGGCATTTGAGGGTGCACAGGAGAAAGATGAAGCTCCTGCTGCCTGGCTTAATTGCCTAAGGCGGAACTTTCAGTTGTACTCCAGAATAGACCCAGACACCCCGGAAGGTCAAATGCTACTGAAAGTCCAATTTGTTACCAAGTCTTGGCCTGATATACGGAGAAAACTGGAAAAGATGGAAGATTGACAAGAGAAGGACATTAATGAGTTATTAAAAGAGGCACTGAAGGTGTATTTAAGGAGGGAGGAAGATAAAGCAAAGGCCAAGGCTAAGATCATGGTTGCTGTAGCTAGAGAAAGTGCAGGGTGGGCGGGTCCACCACCAGGAGGAGGCAAGGATAAGTCAGTACTGTCAGGTACAAGAGGGATGGAGACACCTCAAGGCCCTTTGAGAGAGCGACATTGCTCTTACTGTGGAAAGGCAGCACACGTCAGGAGGTTTTGTAGAAAACTCAGTCTTGATGAGGCAATAGCCAGGGAACAAGATAATTTAGGGAAGATCCTTAAAGGTGACGATTAGAGGGTCAGGGGCTTTACACTATAGGGGACCTGATGTAACATCTAGAAGAGCCCTTGGTAAATTTTGAAGTGGGACCCTTAAATGAAGAATTAGAATTTTTGAGTAGATACAGGAGCAGATAAGTCCTGTCTCAACAAAGTACTAAGAAGTATAGTATAGTATAGTATAGTATAGTATAGTATAGTATAGTATAGTATAGTATAGTATAGTATAGTATAGTATAGTGAAAAACATCTGAAGTTAGACAAAAACAGCTAGGTAGAAAGGATATCCAATAGCACCAAAACTGGCCAGTAATACTTAACTTGTAATAAGTGATGTGAAAGTAAAAGGTACCTTATTGTTGTCTTGTTGTGTGTGTGAGAGTGAGTCACAAAGTCAGTCTCAACTTCCCGGGCAGGTGGGAAGGGGGCAGTGGAAGTGTGTGTATGTGTGACCTGCAAACCAGGCTTGTGTCCCCCAGGCGGGTGGGGGCTGTGGCCAAAGAGTGTGTGTGACCTGCAAACGAGACTAGTGCTCCTCAGGTGTGTGAGGGAGCCGTAGCTGTGAGAGTGTGAGTGACACGCAGACAGCCTCACAGGTGAATGTGCACCAGAGGCAACCAGAGCCAGGGCCCTTCCAAAAGGCCCAGGGATACTGAGACCTGTGGGCCAACCCCAAGGTGAGGGGAGCCACAGTGATTTTCTAGCAATAATGATCCAGTTTGTGTCTTGAGGGTGTGAAGGAATGTGTGAGAATGAATATAGACAAATTAGAATAGAGGTAATGTAGATTGTGCATTATAAGTTTTACCACATCTCCTTAGAGGGAAGTGTATTGTGTAGAAGAATGGCGTAAGAAAAAAAAAAAAAAGAAAAAAAAAATTCAAGTGTAAGGGGTTGAAAGAAGTATTTAAGCTGTAAGTGAAAGTGAGAAACAGAAGCAAGAGATAAATAGATAAGATCTTGAAAAATAGAACAGAAAAACCAGTGAATTAAATACACAGAACAATAGGGGAATAAAAATACTTTGGGAGTTAAGTTAGCTGAGAAATACAACTCCTTGCAAAATACAGAGTATGTAGAAGTTGATGAGAGAAACATGCAAGCTATGGAAAAAGAGAAATTAACCAATAACATTAAACAGAGAAACTGAGTTTTGATAAAATCATTAAATTGCAGACCACTAATGCCTGTGTTTGAAAGCCCGTTTCAGGTACTCTTCATTACTAACTCGACTGTGCAGACCAAAAGGAAAAGGTTGGACTCACATCACTCTCACCCCCTGGCATTGGACCAGGATTCAACACCAGTTTTTTTTCCCTCTGGCATTCTGGCATTGGACCGGACTCCACCCCTTTGTCCTTCTGGCATTGGGCCAGAGTCCCAGTTTTTCCCTCTGGCATTGGACCAGAGTCCACATCACTCTCACCCCCCGGCGCTGGAAAAGATTCATCTGCTTCACAAGTTAATTCACCTGAGTATACTGTGATTTAAAGATGACTCTCAGAAGGAAGAGTCAAAAAGACTGAACTGTGTGGAAAAAAAAAAAAATTGGTATCAGAGTTCTAATATTGCTTAAAATGTTTTAAGACTATTCTGTGTAAACTAGGTTGGTAAAAAGTTTAAGACTGTAAATAAGTAATTCTAGTTAAGTTCCCCAATTTATTTCTAAAGACTCCAGGTTAATCCTCTACAGAACACTCCCCTGGGAGGGGAAACCAAAATTGGTAAGGAACAGACCAAGAGAGGTTTAACCAGAGAAACGGGTAGAAGGGACTCTAAAGAGCTTGGAAGCTTTTCCTCAGTAAAGTTCCCCAAGAGGCAAGGCCGGGTGGGCAGGCTGTGTGAGATGACCCATACCGGACTCTTGGGAAGGGTAGTGCTGATGGCTCTGATTGCTGGTGGTGCTCTGGGGAGCCCAGCTGAGCCGTGCAATGAATGCTACCAAGCCCGCTGTGAGGAGGAAGTGAGCTCCTTGTCGAGAGTCCACATCAGTTCTAACCCTGATTGTGTTAACTTCTCCCAATTGGTCTTTTATCAAAAAAATAAGAGAGTGTATTGGATAATATACAATACTGCCACTTTTAGGCAGCCACTCCTAGGAGAGTGCCCTATAGGGGAAGCCTGGTTGTGCTTTAAATGGGATGCTGCTGAAACAAGCTCAGCAGATATAGTAAAAAGCAAAGAAATGGTGAAAATGGTAAGAAAAATTGTTTGTTACAAGTATTTATATGAGTGTACTGGAAAAGAGATAAACCCCTTTAGGAACACATTTCAGGGGAGCCTTAAACCCCTAGATTTGATCTCGTCTGGCAGCTGCACCGCTAGAGTAATAAAACCAATTTTCTTGTTGCCCAAAGAAACTGGATCAAGTTTGGGAGTTCCTATATATAATGATTTGGGAGAAATTAAACAGAACAGGCACAGTGAAATAGAAATTGAGAAAATCCAAAATTGTAAAAGCCAAATTCGGATCCCAATATCTATGTTAAACAAAGTTATCCGGCTCCAGGCAGTATTAAAAATTAAGAATTCAATTATTAGGAACATTTCAAACAAAATAAAAAGGTTAGCATGTGTAAATAATGAAGATCAAACTCCTACACTTGATCCCAGTGGGTGGGAGAACCTGGACATTTTCAAAAAGGATGTGTGGGAAAAGGTAGTTTTTTCTCGCTGTGTGTGCACTTGGAGGATTGCTATTTTTACTATGCTTATTTATCTGTTTCAGTAAAATAGTGTTTGCCGTGAAGACAAACCTGAAGAAACCAAGGAAAGTAACAAGGTTAAGTAACCGTGATTACCAAAGTGCACAAGAGATTTATAGTAGATTCAAAACAAAAATCGGGAGTTGATGCGAGCTTAGAGTTTAAGCTCGATCAAAGAAAAAGAGGGGGGACTGTTATGAACAAAAACTCGGTTAATATTTTTTATGAGAAAAAGTTTCAAAAAGGCAGCCAGACCACTGGCCCTGCCCAAGTTCTGTGTGTTTTGTTATTGTAATCACGGGTCGTTGTCGTTAATGGTTGTTTTTGTATTAGTAAAAGCCCTGGCTGGGGCGAGGTAATGGCCCTTCTCCTGGGTGGGGACCTTGCCCGAAGCTAAGTTGTACCTTTCCCAGAATAGTGAAGACACCTGAGAAGGTGGGGGGGGTTATGCAAAGTGACTTGCAAGACCAGAATGCTTTGTGGGACCCCCATCTCCAAACTCATGGAGAAACCCCAAAACAACGAGCCACCTAAGAGTTGAGAGACTAGAGTGATGTCTGGACGTGAGGAACCGAGTGCTGAGTCTGCAGAGACGCGGAACACCTTCGGACCCTCTCGCCCTGACCATGGGAGGTGACCCCGGAGCTGAGACCAGGCCGACTGAGTGGGAGAAACAACATCTGACACCATCTTATGGGATCAGGAGACCCAAAAAGGCTCCCAAGAGGATCTGATCCCCAGCTCTGCCCCTGGTGGACAGAGCTGCGCATATCCTCCTCCTCTGAGTCGCCCTGGGAGACGACGGACGCTGCAGACCCGTCGAGCCGCCCAATCCTGAGCTGATCACTTTTTAATAAAGGCATTACACAGGAGAAGAAGTCTCCTGGCCCTGTTTATTTCAATGAGAACCCTGGGCACAATCTCAGGGATATTGGGGTGAATTTGGGCAGATTTGGGTCCATTTTGCGCCTCGTTTTTGTGGAATTTTGGGGATTTTTGGGGTTTTTCTCAATATCTTGAGAGCTTTTGGCGTCATGAGGACGCTGGGCACACTCTCAGGGATATTGGGGTGAATTTTGAGGTGAATTCGGGTGGATTTGGGCCAATTTTAACCCTCGTTTTTGTGGAATTTTGGGGGGTTTTTTTGTGGGATTTTTTTTCCATTTTTCTGGGAGTTTTGGGCATCGTGAGAACCCTGGGCACACTCTCGTGGACATTGGGGTGAATTTTGTGTGAATTTTGGGTGAATTCTGTGGATTTTGGGCCGTTTTTGGCCCAGGCTCCGCCGGGGGCCCTGCAGGGCCTGGGGGACGCCATTGCGGAAGCACAGGAAACGGCGCAGCGCCTCGGTGCGTCCGGCCGGAAACGCGGGCCCCCGCACAAAGGTTCCTACAGCCAAAACCTCCATGTCGGGGCCTCCCCACCCCCAAATTTTGGGGTCCGCGCCAGTTTTGGGGTTTCGTGACCCCCCTAAGTCCCAATTTTGGGGTCCTCACCACAAATTTGGGATCCTTGGCCCTCTCAAAGCCCCAAATTTGGGATCCCCTGACACCCCCCGCCCCAACCCCTGTTTTGAGGTCCCCACCCCGAAATTCTCGGGACCCTCCCCCAATTTTAGGGTGCCTGACTCCCCCCAACCCCCAAATTTGGGGTCCCTGACCCTCCCTTTCCCAATTCTGGGGTCTCAGACCCCCCGAAACCCCAATTTTGGGGTCCCTTCCCCATTTTTACGGGTTCTGATCCTCCCCAAACCCCAAATTTGGAGTCCCCAACCCGATTTTTGGGGTCCCAGGACTCCCCAAACCCCAAATTTTGGGGGCCTCTTCCCCATGTTTGGAATCCCCTCCCTAATTTTGGGGTCCCTGACCCCCCCAAACCCCACATTTGGTGTCCCCACCCCTAAACCCCAAATTTGGGGTCCTTGACCCTCCTCACATCCCAATTTTGGGGTCCTCACCCCCAAATTTTGGGGTCCCTTTCCCATTTTTAGGGTTCCAGACCCCCCCTAAACCCCAACTTTGGGATCCTCACCCCAATTTCGTGGTCCCCTCCCTCAATTTTGGGGTCCCAGACCCCCCAAACCCCAAATTCGGGGCTTCTCACCCCAAAATTTTGGGGTCTCCGTTTCCCCCTCAGAGGCCTCGCTGGAGGCGGCGCAGAGCCGGCGGTGGGCGGGGCTTCGGTGAGGGGCGGAGCTTCGGCTGATGGGGGCGGGGCTTCGGCGAGGGGCGGAGCTTCGGCTGATGGGGGCGGGGCTTCGGCGAGGGGCGGAGCTTCGGCTGATGGGGCGGAGCTTCATCGAGGGGCGGAGCTTCGGTGAGGGGCGGAGCTACGGCTAATGGGGCGGAGCTTAGGTGAGGGGCGGAGCTTCATCGAGGGGCGGAGCTTCGGCAAGGGGCGGAGCTTCTTCAGCTGCTTAGGGCGGAGCTTCGGCGAGGGGCGGAGCTTCATCGAGGGGCGGAGCTTCGGCTGATGGGGCAGAGCTTCATCGAGGGGCGGAGCTTCATCGAGGGGCGGAGCTTCAGCTGCTGGGGGCGGAGCTTCGACGAGGGGCGGAGGTAAGTCTGATGGGGCGGAGCTTCGGCGAGGGACGGAGTTTCAGCTGCAGGGGGCGGAGCTTCGGCGAGGGGCGGAGCTTCGGCGAGGGGTGGAACTTCATTGAGGGGCGGAGCTTCGGCGAGGGGCGGAGCTTCATCGAGGGGCGGAGCTACGGCTGATATGATGGAGCTTCATCGAGGGGCGGAGCTTCGGCTGATGGAGCGGAGCTTCGGCGAGGGGCGGGGCTTCTTCAGCTGCTGGGGGTGGAGCTTCGGCGAGGGGCGGAGCTTCTGCTGCTGGGGGCGGAGCTTCGGCGAGGGGCGGAGCTTTGGCTGCTGGGGGCGGAGCCGGGCCCGAGGGGGCGCTGAGGGCAACCCATAAAAGGTAAAAGGGGCGGGGCCCAGAGGGGCGGGGCCAAAGCGGCCGGGCCTCGCGGTATTTCCTTATATGGGCAAAGGGGAGATTTCCGGGATTTTTCCATTTTTTTTCCTCCCTGCCTGAATTTTGGGGCCCTTCAGGGGATTTTGGGCGGTTTCTGAGGGGATTTCGGAGGATCCTGTGGGATTTGGGAGGATTTTCAAGCGTTTTCAAGGCATTGTTTGTTGTCTCTCGTGGATTGTGAGGAGATTTTGGGGCATTTTGAGGAGAATTTGGGGGTCCCTGAAGCATTTTTTGGAGGATTTTGGCTTCCTGAGGGGATTAGGAGACAATTTGAAGGATTTTTGAGGGGATTTTTGGGGCCCTGATGGGGTTTTGATGAAATTTTGTGGGATTTCGAGAAGATTTCGGGTGGGTTTTGAGGTGATTTTGAGGATTTTTGAAGGATTTTGGGGCACTGAGGGGGATTTGGAGTTAATTTTGAGATCTTGAGGAAATTTTGAGGTCCCTGAGGGGGTTTTGGGGAGATTTTGGGAGAATTTCGGGAGATTTTTGGTTCCTGAGGGGATTTGTTGGGGATTTGAGGGAATTTGTGGGGATTTGAGGAGAATTTCATGAGGTTTTGAGGAGATTTTGGAATTCCTGAGGGATTTGGGGGATTTTAAGGGAAATATTGGAGTCTCTGAGTGGATTTCAGGGAGATTTTGGGGAATTTGAGGAGACTTTGGGTTCCTGAGGGGATTTTTGGGGAATTTGAGGGGATTTTGGGGGATTTTAAGGGAATTTTGGGGGAATTTGAGGAGATTTTGGGGGCCCTGGTGAGAATGTTGAGATTTTGGGAGATTTCAAGAAAATTTTGAGGGATTTTGTGGCAAGTTTGGGGCTCCTGAGGGGATTTTGGGGGAACTTGAGATTTTTGGAGATTTGGAGGGGATTTTGGGGCATTTTAAGGGAATTTTGGGGTCCCTGAGGGGATTTTGAGCCGATTTTCTGTTCCTAATGGGATTTGGGGAAAATTTGAGGGGTTTTGAGGAGATTTTGGGGTCCGTGAGGGGATTTTTGTAGAATTTTGGGTTCCTGAGGAGTTTTTTGGGGGGATTTTGGCTTCCTGAGGGGATTTTGAGTGAATTTGGGGGATTTTGAGGAGATTTTGGGGAATTCTGAGGAGATTTTGGCCTCCCTGAGGGATTTTGAGGACTCTGAGTTAATTTCAGGGTCCCTGAGGGGAATTTTGAAGTTTTGGGGGATTTTAAGGGAATTCTAAGGAGATTTTTGGCTCCCTGAGGGGATTTTTGGGGGGAATTTGAGGAGATTTTGAGGTCCCTGGTGAAAATGTTGAGATTTTGGGGAATTTGAAGGAAATTTTGAGGGATTTTGAGGCAATTTTGAAGGTCCTGAAGGGATTTTGGGGGAATTTTAGGTGGTTTTGGGTTTCTGAGGGGATTTTTGGGGAAATGTGGGAATTGGAGGCGAGTTTGGGGGATTTTGGGGAATTTGAGGGGATTTTGAGGAGATTTTGTGGTGCCTGAGTGAATTTTGAGGTCTCTGAGTTAATTTTGAGCTTCCTGAGGGGAATTTGGGGGGGAATTTGAGGAGATTTTGAGGCAATTTTGGGTTCCTGAGGGGATTTTTGAGGGAATTTGAGGAGATTTTGGGGTCTCTGAGAGGATTTTGGGGCATTTTGAGATTATTTTGGGTCTCTGAGGTGATTCTGAGGAGATTTCGAGGTCCCTGGTGGAAATGTTGAGATTTTGGGGCATTTTAAGGGAATTTTGAGGAAATTTTGGGGTCCCTGAGGGGTTTTGCAGTGATATTTGGGTTTCTGAGGGGATTTTGGGGTCCCTGGGGGATTTTTGGGGGGATTTGGGGGGGATTTTGTGTCCTTAAGGGGATTTGGGGGAATTTTGAGAAAAGTTTGAGGGATTTTGAGGAAATTTTGGAGCATTGGAGGAGATTTGGGGTTCCTGAGGGGATTTTTAAGGGATCTTGGGGCTTCTGAGGGGATTTGGGGGGGATTTTTAGGAGATTTTGGGGTCACTGAGGGAATTTTCAGGATTTTAAGGGAATTTTGAGGTCTCTGAGGGGATTTGGGGGGGATTTTGAGAGGATTTTGTGGTCCCTTATTGGAAAAAAAGGCTCCCAATATTACCAGTTAGATTGTGCCTGGGCCAGTCTGACCCTCGCTGCTGGGCCAAAGGCAGCAACTGCGGTGTATCACCCCAGAGATACCTTGGCTTGCTGGTGGTTGCAGCTGGGCACTGAACAAGTCCAGGCTTGTTAGGACCCCGTTTACCTCAGGAGGAATGGCTTCAGGCGATGGTGAAGAGAAAAAGGAGATGGATTCTGCTGGAGGGTTTAATGTCCAGAGGTTTATTCCATGGTTACAGAGGTCTGAACGTGAGAACCTGCTCCAACCGAATATCGCCCGCATGGTCTGATCACCTTTTAAAGCTCAGGTACAGGGGGAGGGGAGGTACAGGTGAGCCACCAACCAGGTGAGAGGGGCAGGGTCTCAGGGGAAGATGACACCCAGACAGGCCAATGACCTCTGGGCATAGGGGCATCCTTTAAACTTGACCAACCACACGACGCCTTGCTGGAATGTTCAGCCTGATTGACAGGACTCACTCAGCATGGGGGCAAGGGGAAAGGGAGAGAGGTACAGGCACACCTGGGAAAGTGACCTGGAAGGCCAAAATGGGACATCACAGCACACCACAACATCTCCCCCTAGTTTTGTTTAAAAAGAAGAGGACTGTGTTTGTGGTGCAGAATGATTGCCAAACCATGGTTGGTAAATCAGTTCTTCCTCTACAGGAGGGTCAGTGTTTTCCACTGAGGCTTCCAGGTCATCCATTGGAGCACTGAGGGCTTCCAAATGGTAGACCTCAGGAGGGGGAGATAAGCTTGAAATTAACTTGAGGACCATGCGTTTGATTAGTCCAAAAACAATGCTATAAACTACAATACCTATAACTAAAATAAACAGCACTAAAAACACAGTTTTCAGAATAGATCCCAACCAGCCCGAGAGTCCCCAGCCTTTGAACAGTCCATTCAGCCCGTTGTCAGTTTCTCTGTTGATGTCCGAGAGCTTTTGCCAAGGTAGTCCATATGTGGTTTGGGCTGCAGCACTATGCAGGAGGTCACAGGTGGGATGATCACGAGTAGGACGAGAAGCAGGCTCGGTCTCATGGCATCTCGAGGCTACACACGAACAGTGGGATCTAAACTGGTACAAAAACTTGAAACAAACATATATTATAAACTATTCCAGATAGGAGGCTTAAATGGAATTTCCTCCAGAGAACACGTGCGGCGTTTTCTTCTCCAGGCAGCATGAGCAACCTGGGGTGCTTCTGTGGATTTCTCTGAGACCTTGGCAACATAGGGCTTTACCCATTTGGAAGGAACCCACCTTAAACCAGAGGGGGTGGACACACAGGCGTATCCACGTCCCCAAGTAACTAATTTGTAAGGTCCCACCATTTTCCAAGTCTCAGGGTCCTTTACTAAAACTGGAGGTTTTTCTTTTATTAACCTATGATTGCTCCCCCCAAAGTGGCGTAGGATGGGTGGGTTCAGGCTGTCAAAAGAACAATTCAGGAAATTGATTGTGAATAGCACCCTGGATAACCGGATGTGGGGAGGTTCCACCTTCAGAACCTGTTGTTGCTGGTCCAGGACTCTTTTAATATCACAGTGAGTTCTTTCTACAATGGCTTGACCTGTAGGGGAGTAGGGGATGCCAGTTTTGTGCTCTACTCCCCATTGCTGCAGGAAGCTCCCGAATTCCTTGGCTTTGTAAGCAGGCCCATTATCAGTTTTCAGCTCCTTGGGGATGCCCATGAAAGAAAAAGCCTGTAAGAGGTGCTTAATAGCATCAATAGATGATTCTCCTGTGTGGGCAGAAGCATAGACCGCTCCAGAAAAGGTATCTACACTAACATGAATGTATTTCTGCCGTCCAAAAGACTGTATGTGTGTTACATCTGTTTGCCACAGTTCACAACTGTTCAGTCCCCCTTGGGTTTGCTCCCATACTCACTGTAGGGAGTGCATGTTGTTGGCAATTTGGTCATGTGGCCACAATCGCTTTGGCCTATTCTTGAGTGATGTTAAACTGACGAACCAGGCCAGGTGCATTTTGGTGGAAAAGCTGGTGGCTGATTTTTGCCTGTTCAAATACATTTGGGAGAGTGGCCATCACTGAAGGTGCAGCAAGAGCATCTGCCCTTCTGTTGCCTTCAGCGATAAACCCTGGCAAGTCAGTGTGTGACCTGACATGCATCACATAAAAAGGTTGCACTCGGTGAGTGACTAACTTTACCAGCTTTGAGAGCAATTCGAAAAGTGCGATGTTAGACACATCTTGAAGTATTGCTTGATCTGCCCTGGATACTACTCCTGCCACATATGCAGAGTCTGTAATCAGATTAAATGGTTCTGAGAACCTTTCAAAGGCCCTAACAACCGCAGCCAATTAAGCAACCTGAGGTGAACCTTCTACCTCAGCAATGTCTGTCTCCCACTGCTGGGTTTGAGAATCCTTCCAAGTCATAACAGACTTGTGGGACCTCCCGGATGCATCTGTGAAGACTGTCAGAGCCCTTTTTAAAGGTCTCCTACTTAGAGCACTTCTCAGTTTTAAGGTAAATTGAGCATCTTGTTCGAACAATTTGTGAGCGGGCCACGCTACTGAAATTTGTCCTGAGTAGGAATCCAGAGCAAACTGCAACAATTCATTTTCTTGAAACAATTGTTCCAGTATTTTCACAGTATTTTGACCTGATTTTAACTCAACTGGAATGTGAATGCACTTAAAATCACATCCTGCTAACTCCCTGATCCGAGTCCTTGCTTTTCGGATCAGTTCTGCTACCAGCTCCTGAGGCTTTGTCAGTCTCTTGGACCTTTTGTGACTGAGGAAAACCCATTCTATGATCAAGAGAGGGTCCCTCTGGTCCCGGTCCTTTTTTGGTGTGTTCTTTGCCTTAGGTGTTTGTTTTTCCTCCCACTGGAAAATAATTCCATGGAGGCGTGGCAACTTACCTAGAATGATAAATTTGAATGGCAGGTCAGGCTGGCATCGGTTGGCCTGTCTTGTGGACATTGCAATCTGAACCTTTTCTAGAGCTTTCCGTGCCTCTGGGGTAACAGACCTAGGAGCACCTGGGTCCTCTCCCCCTTTCAATAAATTGAAAAGAGGGGCAAGGTCTTCATTAGTCAGACTGAGCCATGGTCTTACCCAATTCAAAGACCCACACAACTTGTGGACATCCGCAAGGGTCTTCATCTTTGGATTGATTTCTAGTTTTTGAGGAACAATGGTCCTATTTCCAATTTCTAAGCCCAAATACTTCCAAGGTGGCATCTTTTGAATTTTCTTTTCCTGGAGCTCGAACCCTGCAACAATCAATGCATCGATCATTAGGTCAAGCGCATGTGTGAGTAAATCATCATTGGGGGCACACACAAGGATATCATCCATATAATGATAGATGATGGCCTTCTCTGCGGCTGCACGTACTGGGGAAAGCAGGGAAGACACATACCACTGGCAGATAGCTGGAGATACCTTTAATCCCTGAGGGAGAACGGTCCAATGGTACCTTTTCATAGGGGATTCCATATTAATAGAAGGAACTGAGAATGCAAAACGCGGTGCATCGTCATGGTGCAAGGGGATTTGGAAAAAACAATCCTTAATATCAATAACAGCTAATTTCCAATCTTGGGGAAGCATTGTTGGGGATGGCATACCAGGTTGGGGAGAACCCATATCTTCAATTACATTATTAATTTGTCGGAGGTCGCAGAGGAGCCGCCATCTCTTTTTGTCAGCTTTTTGGATGACAGACACTGGAGAGTTCCATGGGGACATGGTCTCTACAATGTGGCCCTTTTTTAGTTGCTCTTCCACTCGTTCCTCAAGCACCTTTATTTTTTGTTTACTGAGCGGCCACTGTTTCACCTGAACTGGTTTGTCTGTTTTCCACTTCAGTTTTTGGGTGGGGCGCTGTTGTTCAGTGACTACTGCACAGATATGCTGTGGAGAGTCTGGAATATCAATTGTGACACCCCACTGGGCCATTAAATCTCTCCCTAACAAAGGTTCCAAATAATCTAACACAAATGGACGGATATTTGCTAATTGTCCGTTTGGTCCCTCAAATTGAATAATGCTTTTGGATTGTCTTGCCAATTGCAGACCTCCTACACCTTGAAGGTGACTGGCAACATTTTGCAAAGGCCAGTGTGCTGGCCAGTCTTGTACTGGAATTACTGTGCAGTCTGCACCTGTGTCTACAAGCATCTCAATGCGTTTAGACTCCCCACCCCCACTGACATTACACCATAATTTGGGTTTGTCTTTCCCAATAACTTGTACTCGGGCGACTGTGGGCCCTTGTTTTTTAATATTTTGAAGATGGCACAGGGATAGCTTGTGCAACAATTTGTCCCTTGGGAAGAAATAGGGGTGGGTGGAAACAATGCAGGCCGAGAACGAATTGCTCAGGATCTGATGTTGTCATTCCTGGAGCAATTTTGATCTCTTGTGGTGTGTGTTTGGTGTCCCCAATGACGATGTACTTACAACGAATCCGGTTCCAAGTACCTTTCTGTTCAGGATTAACAGAGACAAAATGCCAATCAGTGTCCTCCAGATGGAGTGACTCTATCAGCTGCAACCTGTAAGGCTCATTGACAGAAGACGTGGTTAACACAGGATCACCTAAATCATACACAGTCTTTGAAGCACCTGCTTCACTTACACAAACATTAATATTATCGCGCGCTTGATTTGTTTTGCTACCCTTCTTCCCTTGGCCTGCTCTTTTTGTGTCTGCAGGCCTGGCAGGCGGGCGCTCCCTTTTCTGTTGTTTTGTTGTTGTTGCCCCCAGGGAGGGCTTGTAGTTCTCCTCCCCTGCCATTTCTAAATTCATCAAATTCCCTTTTCAGGGGGCACTGGTTACTCCAGTGCCCTAGGTTGTTACAAAGCAGGCATGGTTTTGTGGGCTCAGCCATTGCTGGTCTCCGCTGCTGCCCAGGGTACTGCTGTGCTGAGGGAAAAGGCACAGGGCTGGCAACGGCGACACGCTGAGGTGGTCTTGGCAGCAGCCTTGGTCTAGTGTCTTCAGCCACACTCATCAGAGGCACTTTCCTGTTACACACTAGGAGCATATCTTTGATGGTTGGAGAAGGTTGAAGAGGAAGGCTAAGGATTGCTGCTTGACACTGTTTATTTGCATTTGTAAATGCCATTTCTTCTAAAATTGCTTCCCTAGCATTCTCTTTTTTAACTTGTATTTCAATAGCTCTAGTTAACCTTTCTACAAATTTCAAAAAAGGCTCTGATGGTAGCTGTTTAATTTTACTATAGGCTCAAAAGGCCCCTCTGGTTGTAGGGAAAAGAATGCTTTTTCAGCTGCTTCTTTTACTTTCTCGAGTTTTTCTGCAGGAATTGCAGTAGCTTGGATCGAGGGAGAAGACCATTGGCCCTCACCACAGAGGTGCTCAATGGTGATAGGGTTACCACTGTTGTCTTTGGCTGTGTTTGGATCAGCATGCAAGCCTGGGAGAGCATCATTCAGCATTTGTTTCCATGCTATTTCCCATAATTTAAATTCTGTGGAGGTCATGAGACAGGAAAAAAGCTGTTTTAAATCATGTGGAATCACTACAGTCCTACTCAGTTCAGAATTTAAAAGGCCACGGAAATATGGACTGTGTGGACCATATTCTTTATGAGACTTACAGATCTCTTTAATCAATTGTCGTCCAAAAGAACTCCAATTAGCAGTTGGAGCTCCTCCCCCCTGAGCAGCAGGCTGAAAGGTAACAGGAGCCAGTGACAACATGGGACTATGCATTAGATCTGCTGTTCCCTGCTCTGTATCCTTTGAAACAGAAGCATTGGGATCACAGCTCCAGGTTTGGGGGATGGCAGTGGGTGTGTCCCCACCGTGGGAACCCGGGGAGGGGGCGGGGACGCAACGGGGACAGGGGGCGGGGACAGGGGGCCGGCAAGGGGCGGGGAAACCATGGGAAAAGGGGGCGGGGCCAGGGGGCTGGGAGGGGACGGGGACACCTGGTGACATCACGTCAGCAGACGCCCCCTGGGAGGAATAGAGGGGTGGGAGCTGAGGGTACTGCAGGAAAGTGAGGGGGCGGGGGGAAGGTGTCACGAGGAACAGGAGGAGAGGGGGATGGGGCTGGAGTTTTGGGATGCTTAAGGGGATTTTGGGAAGAAGAAGACCAGGTTTGGGAAGATGCCACGTGGCATCCACCATCTTGTGGACACCCTAGGGGCTGGGGGCCATTTTGGGTAACACTACTCTCTGGAAAGCTAACACATGCTGTGGGTTTCTGAGGAGGGGACACAGGGGATTGGGAAAGGTTCCACGCAGCCTGGCCAGGGCCTTGTGGACAGGGCAACTGAGGCATTTCAACAGACTTTGGGTGTCGACTTCCCAATGAGTTTGATCTGTTTAAAATACTAAGTTTTGGGGAAAGAGGTTTAGGGGTTTTAGAACTAGGAGAGGGAGAAACAGGGAGAGCAGAGGTACATGGCTTTACATTTAGCTTTTTCTCCATTTCCTTTTGTTTGAGCAATGCTGTACGAATTTGTAAACTCCAAAACACAAATTTAGCTGAGGGTGCATTGCTAGATTGTCCTAAGGTAATCAATTCATTCCCAACTTTATCCCAGAATTGAATATTGTGGATTTCTTCAGGGGAGATTTGTGGGAAGTGGAGGAAAAGCCATCTTACAAACTGTTTCAATTTTCCTTTAGAGAACTTAACATTACCACTGTCCAAAATGCTTACAATATTATAATACACTCCTTTTTGTACAATGCTGAGTTTCAAACCCATGTTAGATGTAAAAAGCAAAGTACTAAATCCCGCCTGACCAAAAACAAAGCCAAAATCAGCTACCGATTTCTAAAAAAAAACACAGATAGGAAAGCGATAACGAGCCGACAAAAGCTTCTCTATGCAGCTGTATATACTGCTTTTAAAATTCCCGGGCAGCAGCAGCAGGGCACGCCCTGCCGAGCAGAGGCAGAAACAAAGCCTCCCCCGCTGTGGAATGCAGCCCCCCGCGGAGCAGAGAGAGCAGCCACGCCACGTGGCAAGCCGAAACCGGGGCCCCCCGCCGCGTGCAGAGAACCCCCCCTTCCCCCACAGAGAGAGAGAGGGATCCCCCGCGGCAAGAGAGCCGAGAGCCCCCCCTCCCCCGCACAGAGAGAGAGAGAAAGATCTCCCGACCACGTGCAGAGAGCCGAGCCTGCAGAGCCAAGAGGAAGAGAGAGAGAGCTCCCGCGCGAATTCCGAAAGACAGCAAAACACGCGACAGAAAGCTAATAGCTAGAAATCAATGAATTCCCATCTGTGGGGCTGCGCAGCCAAAAATACAAATGCAAAAAGGAACAGAACTCACGGCAGAGTCTGTTTTTGAGCTCCTGCCCTACCGAGAGCAGAGATACTCACCCAAAATGGAAGCTGTAGCTGGCTGGGTACAGGCAGGTCTCTTCACCGGAACAGGACCTCTCTGTGGGCGAGAGAGGCTCCCCTGTCCTCCCTCTGGAAAATCTGCTCACCAGAAAAGAGCTGGGCTTTCCAGAGGCGCCGAACAGTCCACGAAACTTCTTCTGGGAATATTCCCAAAGTCTCTAGCCGAAGGCGTTGCAACCAAAGCCCCTTTCAGCTGGATGCACGGCTGCCAGAAGGTTCTCCGAGGTGCTGTGGTCCGTCTCGGGCTGCAGAGTCGCTTTGCCCACCTCAGGGACACCAAATATTGGAAAAAAAGGCTCCCAATATTACCAGTTAGATTGTGCCTGGGCCAGTCTGACCCTCGCTGCTGGGCCAAAGGCAGCAACTGCGGTGTGTCACCCCAGAGATACCTCGGCTTGCTGGTGGTTGCAGCTGGGCACTGAACAAGTCCAGGCTTGTAAGGGACCCCGTTACCTCAGGAGGATAGCTTCAGGCGATGGTGAAGAGAAAAAGGAGAGGATTCTGCTGGAGGGTTTAATGTCCAGAGGTTTATTCCATGGTTACAGAGGTCTGAACGTGAGGACCTGCTCCAACAGAACGATGACCGCATGGTCTGATCACCTTTTTAAGCTCAGGGACAGGGGGAGGGGAGGTACAGGTGAGCCACCAACCAGGTGAGAGGGGCAGGGTCTCAGGGGAAGATGACACCCAGACAGGCCAATGACCTCTGGGCATAGGGGCATCCTTTAAACTTGACCAACCACACGACGCCTTGCTGGAACGTTTAGCCTGATTGACAGGACTCACTCAGCATGGGGGCAAGGGGGAAGGGATAGACGTATAGGCACACCTGGGAAAGTGACCTGGAAGGCCAAAATGGGACATCACAGCACACCACAACACCTGTGCTGTGGCAATGCCCTGGGTCAGTTCTTCTGTGAAATCCCCCAGATCCTCAAGCTCTCCTCCTCCAAATCCCTCCTCAGGGAAATTGGACTCATTGCTGTCAGTGCCTGTTTAGCACTTGGCTGTTTTGTGTTCATTGTTTTCTCCTATGTGCAGATCTTCAGGGCCATGCTGAGGATCCCCTCTGAGCAGGGACGGCACAAAGCCTTTTCCACCTGCCTCCCTCACCTGGCCGTGCTCTCCCTATTCCTCAGCACTTGCACATTTGCCTACCTGAAGCCCCCCTCCATCTCCTCCCCATCAGTGGATCTGGCCCTGTCAGTTCTGTACTCAGTGGTGCCTCCAGTCCTGAACCCCCTCATCTACAGCCTCAGGAACCAGGAGCTCAAGGCTGCAGTGTGGAAACTGATGACTGGATGCTTTCAGAAACATTAGACTGCTGGAAAATTTTTGCTAATCATTTGTAATGAAAGTCATCTTTGGTACTCCTTGTTGGTTTCATTTTGGAGGTTCTTTTTATGTGTCTTACTTTTACAATATAGTCAACAAACAAATATCATTGCTTGTGCATTTCTCATTTTGTTTCTGTCTACTTTCCCTGTGCTCAGAGACTGTTTCAATGAGGGGCTGTGCTCTCAGTGGCTTTAAAATGAACTAAAGAATCTCCCAGGAAAGTTCTCACCAGAGATGCCCTTCTGTTGCTTTCTCTGGAGCTGCAGCAGCAATGTCTGTGTGCAGAGCTGGGAGCAGATCAGTGCTGGCCCAGCAGCTGTGCCCAGCAGCAGCAGCACTTGGTGTTGCCCGTGCTGCTGCCGTGGCCCTGCCCTACTGCCCTGGTGGCCCTGGTGTTGCTGCAGGGCCTGAGTGCTCTCGGGGCCAGGCACAGTCCTGGGGGTGGCAGTGCCGGGGCTGCAGAGGGACAGGCCATGGGCATTGCTGGGGCAGCACTGACGCCTCAGCCCAGGGCCTGGGGGCTCCAGGCTCCTTGCCCAGGCTCTCTCCAGAACACGGCCAGGCCAATGCTCAGCACAGAAAAGCCCTGTGAGCCGCCCCAGGCTGGCTGTGGGCAGGCTGGGGGCAAACAGCATGGCTGGGGCTCTGCAAGGGCCCTGGGGCAGACGGGAAGGAGCAGCAGAGCAAGGGCTGATCCATCCCCAGTGCACTGCTGAGACAGAGTAAAGATCCATTCTGAATTAGGTGAAGTGTCTAAGAGAGGTGAAAAGTCTGTGAGGCCAAAGCTGAAGGAAGAACTCGCATGCCGAGACAGCAAGGAGACAGAGAAAGAAAAACAGAAAAGACCACAAGGTCGATTTTCCCCCGACTTAGAAATTCCTTTGATAAAGAAGAACTGGTGCTAAATGTCACACGGAATGAATATGTATGAACTTATTGTGAAACTGTATGCATATGCATTTGGAAGGGGGATAAAAGAAGACCCGCGGTCTTCAGAGGCACGCATGCCTTGTTGGGGAACTTGCGTCCGGCGCGCGCCGTAAACAAACATACCGGGCTTTACAACTTTTATAAAGTTGTGAGGTTTCTTCTTTTCTCCGCAAAACATTATGGCGAGCCAAGCCAGGAGTTCTCTGTCCCCGCAGGGGCAGGGGGGATAGACGGACCTCCAAGGCGCGCCCTAGGATTTTTTCCTGGTGGGGCTCCGCTCGTCTCAACTTGCCACCTGCGAGGACAGACAAGGACCTGCTGGCCTGCGGAGGAAGATATGGTATGTACTGAGGGGCCCCCGGGGGAGGGAAAGGAGAGCAAGGGAGTAAACCACCCAGAGACCTCTGGGTATAGCTGATGGAGCAGCTGTATTAGAGATGGGGTTCATCGTTCTGATAGAGCAGAACCGCTAGTGGCTCTGGGGGTGAGCCGGGTGAACCCGTGTATGTGTGTTGGGGGTTCATAGTTCTGATAGAGCAGAACTGTTGAGCCCGTGTGTACTTTGTTTGTGTGTGTGTGATGTCCGGACACTGTGTTGCTGTATGGTTAATGTGTGCATTGTGTGGTCGGTGCACTGTGTTTCTAATCGTGCAAGTGTATAAGTGTATGGTGTATAAAAGAGAATAAATCTACAGTGCGGGGGGGTCAGTACTACCCGTGTTTGAAGCAGCCGAGTGAGGCCTGAGGCGTCGGCTGCAGCAGGCTGCGGGGGCAGGGACAGAAGTGCCCCGCAGAGAAGCGAGTGGAAGAATGCCAGTGATGGTATTTATCGTGTTTAAATGTAGTGATTTGTGTAGATCTGGTACATTTTAACCGTGAGTATGAGCTCAGAGAGTTCCTTTGCCTTGGATGTTTGATTTTGATTGTGTCCAAGAAAATTGATGTGAGTAAATGCTGAATTATGCTATGCTATGTTGTGTTGAGAAAAGCGAGCACTTTGAGAGATATGCCCTTTCCCAGTGGTTTTGTGTGGTGATTTTCTTCCGCTGCATTGTGGTAATTTGATTCTCAGATTGTATAGTAGTGTTTGTGGAGATTTTAAGATTTTGTTCCAACAAGAGTGGCATTTTACATAGGAGAACTATAGTACGGTGATTTATGCTTAATTACGATAGAGTTAAAGGAATTCCAAGAATTCCCCCCCCTCACACAATTCAAGCCTTGGCTCTAGCGAATTTGAGATAAAGGGGGGGTGCGGGTGCGAGTGTTTGTGTCTGAGGGCATATCAGAATTTCGGCTGTGACTAGCACAGCCTTTTTGCAAAGCAGTAAAACAAGTGTAAGTAGACACAGGGCTTAATTAGATTGTGCAAGAAGAGAACTAGAAAAGACTGATATTTTGTTTGCTCAGAATATAGTGTCTATGTCACGTTTTTGATTAGCATGCTGTGTGAGGTAACAGTGGCTGTCCCCTGGGCACAGGGACAGCTCTGGCTGCCCTGTCTCCCCAGGGAACACGGGAATGGCCTGTGAGCAAAAGCTGGATGTGCAGTTATTATTGCAGTGCGGTGTTTATGAGAAACACTGGTTTTGCTGTTCTAATAAGTGTCAGGGCACACGTAAATTAGAGGTTTCTGGTCAAGCGGATTCAGAACATAAGGTCTTAGAACTTGTGTGTGGGAACCACATCTGATACCTGCCACCTGGAGCTGTGTGTATAGGAGGAAAGTTGAGAAACTACTGTGAAGGTCTGTAAAAAGGTTTGAGTGGAAGCGAGATAGGGCAAGGAGAAATAAATAATGAGAACTGACCAGAGCAAAAAGGTTCCTAAATTAGCCCCTTTTGGGAGGGGCTCACTGGGAGAAGGCTGCCAGTAGGAGCAGCTCAGTAAATAAAAAGATTTATAATACTTCATTGCTGTTAGTACTGTTTTAAAATAGGAGGATAAATGGGATAGAGTTTTGTATGCTGAAATGTCTTTGTGTTTTAAGAAATCACCCAGATTTCTTGAAAAGGGAAAACAAGGCAAAGAGAAAGCAAATCAAACATCTTGTTCAGCATGCAGCATAAGATAGCGACGTATGAAATCAGGCAAAGATTATCGTGCTGAAATGCAAAGCAATCACAGTTCACAAAATGAGTACATATCATTTGCTAAAGGCTCCTCCCAAGGTAAGGGAGGAAGGGTAAAGATGACCTCCCCAAAAGGGAAGAATTTTTGTTGACACAAGAGCCATATATACAGTTTTAAATAAAACTTTAGTACCTGTGGAGAATATTTATGTTGCAGTGTGGGGAACAACTGAACAACTGGCCAGTCTGAGAAGGCATCCTTGTGCAAACCTTTAAAGTAATATGTGTACTATGTGTACCTAAAAGCTTTTGTACAATTCGCTCAATTTGCTAAACATTCTCAAATGAGAAAGGTTACTCTGGAGGCAAATGATATAAAGATGTTAGGCTTAACATTAACAGACACTGAAATTAAGAAAGACATTAGTAAGGAGATATTAGAATAAGTAAACAAGTGTTTCCAAGGGTATGGGCCTCTGCTGTACCAGGGAGAGTGAAAGATGCTCCCCCATGAGCATCAAGTTTAAGGAAAGAACACAACTAGTGAGAACTGAGTAGTACCCTCAAAAGGAAAATAAGGAAGGAATCAGCCCAATAACTGATAGTACTGGATTAAGGGCTGTCAATAAGATAACACAGAATTTATACCCTGTGGTAGCAAATCCATATGCCTTACTGACTTGTTTAACACCTGAGCTAACCTGGTTCACTGTTTTAGGCCTAAGAGATGCCTTCTTTTGCCTCCCTATCCACGAAGCCAGCCAGAAAATTTTTGCATTCAAACTCAAGCTCACATAGTCCATGTGCCTGAAGGCTTCAAGATTCCCCACTCCGATTGGAGAACAGCTTGCAAAGACCCAGAGTCCCGGGAAGCTCCACAAGAGGAAAGGAGGCTATTGCAGTACGTGGACGATCTTCTAGTAGCCACTCGGATGAGGGAAGCGAGAGAAGCCTGGACGGTAAGCCTTTTGAATTTCCTAGGACTCCAAGGACGCAGAGTCTCAAAGAAAAAGGCACAGGTAGTGAAACAGAAAGTAATCTGCCTGGGGTAAGAAGGGAGTGCTGAGCAGCAGACTTTAAGGCAGGGAAGCCGTACGCCAAACCCTGAAACCCCAGAAAACGAAAGAACTCCGAACCCTCTTAGGCATGGCAGGGTAGTGCCAGCTGTGGGTTTATAATTATGGACTGCTCGCCAGACCCCTCTATGCTCTTATTGCCAATGGAAACAGAGATCTCCAGTGGACACAAGACACCACATGGGCCTTTCGCCAGCTAGAGAGAGTGCCCTCATGTCAGCTCCAGCTTTGAAACTTCCAGATGTAAGTAAACCATTCTTTCTATTTTTCCCACGCAAGGAATTGCCCAGGGAATACTGGCTCAGGACTTGGACCCTTACTGAAGGGCAGTTGCTTACTTCTCTAAGCAACTAGATGCAACAGCCAAAGGATGGCCAGGTTGCCTCAGAGCTGTAGCAGCAGTCGTGCTGAATATTCAAGAGGCATGCAAGTTTACCCTGGGACAAAAATGACTGTGCTAGTGTCCCACACAGTGTCCGCAGCACTGGAAGTAAAGGGTGGCCACTGGCTCTCACCACAGAGGTTTCTGAAATACCAGGCCATCATGGTAGAGCAAGACGATGTAGAGATAGTGGTGACTAATATTGTCAACTCAGCTTCTTTTCTCAGTGGACACCAGAGTTGCCTAGAGACCACCGAAGCTACCTACTCCAGCCCCCAGACTTAAGGGACACTCCTCCGGATGATTCAGAGACCTGGTTCACTGACAGGAAAGCAACATTGCAAAGTTCACGGTGACTACCTGCAGAGAGGTAATCGAGTCTGGACCCTTACCAACAGGTACCTCTGCGCAGAAGGCTGAGATAATTGCCCTGACCCGTGCCCTGGAAAGGGCAAAAGGGAGGAGAATAACCATCTACACAGACCCAAGGAATGCATTTGGAGTCATACATGCACATGGAGCCATCTGGAAAGAGAGGGGACTGCTGACCTCACAGGGAAAGAAGAGACAATCCAGCTGCTGGAAGCAGTTCAGCTACCTGAAAAGGCATATTAAGGCACACTAGAGAGTGAGCTTAAAATTGGAGGAAAGAAATGAGCTGGCGGATGGAGAGGCAAAGAAAGCAGCAAAGGGTGAGGTACAGATTTTCCTCGAAGGTAAGCCATAATACAATAATACTAACCAAAAGAGACGTACAACTGCAAGGGGTGGGCTACCATTGAAAGAGAGCTAGGAATCCCTTCCCATTTTCGTGGTTACTAGTGAAGGAAGGGCACTAGAAAACACACTAGGGCCTAACTACTTAAAAGCCTTTTATAGAGTGTGGCTCCTTTTCGAAATGACCAAGGCTGCGAGTGATACAGAGTGCATTGAAATGAAGTGTTGACTTTGAAGCAGTAATTTCCACAGGCTTTCTAGAACACACATCTGATTGAAACAATCGTTGTATCGTCAGGAATTTATATGCCACTATCACTCAGGTAAGCCGACGATGTGATCCTTGCCTCCAGACTAACCCCAAAATACGCCCCCGACCAAAACTCGGTCAGACTGGGAGAGGCCATGGGCCTGTACAGCAGTGGCAAATTAACTTTTCAGAACTCCCAAGGAAAGGGGGGTATCAGTATTTACTGGTATTGATAGATACATTTTCAGGGTGGCCAGAAACATTCCCCACCAGAACTGTCAAAGCTCAAGAGGTGACCAGATTATTTTTATAAGGAATAATACCACGCTTCAGAGTTCCAGCCACGATATCCTCAGATAAAGAATCACATTTCATTTCCAAAATAGTGCAACAGATTAGTAGCCATCTGGGCATAGATCAGGAACTTCACACCCCATACCACCCCCAATCAAGTGGCCAGGTGAAGAGAATGAATCATTTGATTAAGCAGCAAATCATAAGACTGGGGCAAGAAGTTAATCTACCCTAGCCCAAGCTCTTCCACTAGCACTATTGCAAATTCAAACTAAACCTTGAGCTAAAGGAATGCTGAGTCCTTTTGGAATGCCTTATAGAAGACCATATAGAATACAAAGGGAATGTCCAGAATGTCCACCTACATGGTGGCATTAAGCAAACAGCTCAGAGTAATTGAGAAACATGTGGCTGGAACTCGGAGCAGGGAGTTAGATAGCCTGGGGATGATGTATATGTTAAGTCTCTTACAGAGAAGACTTTGGAACCACAGTGGGAGAGACCACTGCGAGTACTTCTCACCACCTTCACTGCAATCAAAATCAAGGAGCAGAATGCCTGGATCCATCACTCTTGGGTGAAGAAGGCCCAGAAGCCCCTTAAGGAGTGACGCCAGGAGACAATGAACTGAGATTAAAACTTACTCGGGCAAAATGAGTATATTGCGGTCGGGAGTAGCTCATATTTTAATTTGTAGAATTGCATTGTGTGTAATCATAACTGAAGTTTCAGAACTCGAGAGTACCTCTGTTCAAAGCAATGCTAAATGGCCTTGGTCCCTGGCATTTAATCAGTATACTGGATCCATAGGAAAACCTTCTGAAATAAAAGATATAAACATATCTAATGTAGTAATCCACGAGAATCAGGTATGTGAGGAGCAAGAATGGCAAGAGCAGGAACTGTGGACTCTTCAAGGAATCAGAGGAGAAGAAATCAAAGTAGGGTGCCAGGTCATCAATAGGGTAGCTTATGAGAGACCAGATGTAATTAGTGTCTGAACCTCCCCTGGTGTATATGAACACCAGGAAGTCTGTGGTAACCTAAGTGAATCAGACTGTTGGTGTAATTTCACCTTGATACAGCCTGTAGAAGTGACCTGCCTTTGAGCTCAAATTACTATCAGACTTTCATTTGAATTCAAAGTGTACTCTGCACTTTTTACCACAGCAGGGCCTTATACACGCCATACTAGTTCAGACCCTACCCAAACTCCAAACTTGAACCTAACATAGTAAAGAATGTGACTGAACAACAGCTCCTTAGGTCATTTTCCAAGCCGGTTGGCTGAACACTCAGGCAATGGCTGGTAAAGGGTGCTGAACTGCAGGTAGTAAATTAACCCAAGCAAGAAAGGTGATTTTCTTTATTTATAGCTATCCCTTTTCCTACTGAGGTTTGGATCAGTGATTGTCCCAGTCTGAGGCAGTTGGATTCTGCTTAAAAGAGGTAGAGAGAGACTCCCCCTCAGAGCTCAGCAGCAGGCTGTAGGATTTTAAGCATCACTTTTGTGCTGAGTGTTTCAAGTAGCAGAAACCTGATCCCAGTTTCTTCTGAGGCACTGCAATGAATTTAGGCTCTTCTCTCAGACTTCCCCTTCATTATTTACTTGAGGCTTGGACCTGAAGCTAGGGGCAAGGTGGGTGAGGTTTTGTAGACCAGGAGAGACATTCCTGCTTGCCACACATCTGGGAAATCAGGTGCTCTGGAGGGGGAAGGAGATTCCTGAGGTCTCTACATTTCAGAACAAACATCTGCCTCAAATATGACCTAAACCTCTGTCAGATACACTTGTGAAGTGTGTCTGAATTTGCAGTGTGAGCCCAGCACATCCCTCTGGCAGGGAGGGATGGTCATAAACAGAAGCAGTTCCTGTTCCCCATAACAAACATCTAACTGGCATATTAGGGACAATATTAGGAGTTTGAAATGGAATTGATTCAGAAATACTGGTGAATAAACTGGCCACTGCAGCAGGTAGCCTAACAAAATTGAAGCAGCCTTTACAGTAATCTCTATTGGCATTGGGAACTAGCCAGTGACAGATTTCAAAAGTACTGCCAAAGTAAAGAAGTATGAAAAGGCCGGGGACCAAGACCACAAGTTGATAGTAGAAGCACTTAGTATAGTTCAAGATAATGTGTCTTTAGCTTTCAGTTGTATACAAGCACAGTTATGGATACAAGCAACAGCAGTTCTGATCATATGGGAAAGGGGTGAAGGTAATTTTCCAGCTGAAATTCAAGAAATTGTGTGGGATAATGCAATTGATGCTGAAAGGAAGTTTCAAACCTGGCAGACTATGGTGAATTTCACCTATGATCCTGTTTCTAATGTGGCAACTGCCTTTGTGCTTACCATACATAATGCCACTGTTTATGTTGTCAATCCCATCATTGCTCTAGGATCAAACTATGAAAAAACAATACTCTATCCTTCAGAACATGGAGTGTGGGCACGAAAGATGAATGGAAAGTGGCAGACAGTAAACTTAAAATCCTACATTACTAGAGAACAGATGGGATTCATTTGCAAAAGCAATACTATTAATGCTCAGGATGTGTGTTTGGACACTGAACAGAGTATTTGTCACTTTGAATTTCATCCAGTCACTGACCAGAAAACTGTGCTCGTATATACTGGAAAAGGGGGTATGCTTGGGAACTGCTTGTGCTGCAGTAAAAATTGATAGCAATGATGTTATTCTGTCTAGTAGAAACCATTCTAATCTCTGTATATGTAATTTTGTTAAGATTATTGGATGTGATCTTTGGGTGGTCACCAACTGCGAATGGAATCTTTAATAAGTTGTGTCACCCCATTGTAGTCTTACTAATATTAGTTGGGATAAGTTTAGGACTATCTATTATATTGTTAATTTGGTACTGGAGAATGCTACAACAAATAGCTGTACTAACATCTTTGTCAAAAGCACACGGTGAAGCACTAAAAGACACTTACTGTTGTGAAGGTTTTCATTAAGTAAAAGAATTTACTTATTTCCTAGGAAAGAGGGGAATGAGACGGAGTGGGGATCCATTCTGAATTAGGTGAAGTGCCTGGGAGAGGTGAGAGGTCTGTAGGGCCAAAGCTGAAGGAAAGGCTTCATTCCAGAGACAGCAAGGAGACAGAGAAAGAAAAACAGAAATTACCGCAAGGTCGATCTGCCCCAGACCTAGGAATTCCTCTGATAAAGGAGAACTAGTGCTAAATGTCACGCGGAATGAATATGTATAAACTTATTGTGAAACTGTATGCATATGCATTTGGGAGGAGGATAAAAGACGACCTGAGGTCTTCAGAGGTACGCATGCCTTGTTGGGGGACTTGCGTCCGGCGCGTGTCGTAATAAAAGCATACCGGGCTTTACAACTTTTATAAAGTTGTGAGGTTTCTTCTTTTCTCCGCAAAACACCTATGTATATAAGAACTTTCTGGGTATCCTCATGTGGGCGAATCTCGGAATGACAGATGTTCTGCTCTGTGTCCAAACAGATATCCTGAGCTACAATTGCATTGCTTTCACAGATAAACCCTTGCTGTTCTCGGACAATACAAGTTTCCAGGTTAAAAGTTTGCCATTTGTCATCAACCTGATGGGCCCATCCCCTATGTTCAGTAGGATAGAGAACAGCTCCGTCATGGTTTAATCCTAATGCAATAACAGGGAAGACCAAATGTACAGAGGCATTGCGTATGGTTAGGACAAAAGCAGTGGCTCTGTTTGAAATGGGATCATAGGTAAAGTTCACCAGGTTCCACCAGGATTGGAATTCTCTTTCAAATTCAGTGGCACAGTCCCAGATTATTTTCTGAATTTCTGTGGGGAAGGTGCCTTCCTCGCCCTCTCTTATGATTGCAGCAGAGACAGATTGCATCCACAATTGTGCCTGGATACAGCTGAGGGCTAAGGAAACATTGTTCTGTGTAGCACTAAGTGCATCAATTACCAATTTGTGATCATCCACATTCACTCTTTCCAATTTGGTAATATGCTTGATAGCAGCCACTGGTGTGTTCGCAAAAGCCAATAAGAATGACTGCAGTAGTTGCTGTAATTTGGTCAAATCTCTAATTGTGACAGCCAATTTATTCAAGTTCAATTAATTTACATGTTATGTATAATATCATCACCTGGTGTTACCATAAGGGAAGGGAAAACATTATTTCTGTTGTCCATCTCTAGTATTATCATGGTTTATCAGGACTTCATGTCCCTCGGAGTTCTTCTGAAAAAGTAAACACAACAGACTCCGCCACGAAGAGGCAGAAAAAGTTAGAACAATGGAATTGTCAGAGAGGTTTTGAACAGCAGTGGTACTTCCCCTACAGCAGCAGGGGGTCCACCAAAAACAGGTTGTCCAGGGTAATGTGCTGGGTTCTTGAAATCATCTGGTCCCTGTAGTGAAGGAATTGTGCTTGGAGCTGTCTGGCAAAAAGCAGTGATTTTGGAACACTCATTTACCCCCCATCTATAGTAAGAGGTATGAGAAGTCCATTTAATCTTTTCACCTTCTGGCCTATCCTGCACACTTTTGACAGTAAAGTGAGAAACATTACCAGATTGAATTTCCTGTGGGTTTAGGAAAATCCCGAACCATCCTTGCATTGCTTTAACAATATTATCTCCTGTAGGTCTTTTAAAAGCATCAGCCTGGAGCAACCCAAATATAAACATAGCATAGGACTTGGTGTTAATACAGACAAGAAAGTAATTCTGTCCCTCACTTTGGAAAATGCTCCAAACAGTTAACAGTTCCCCAACCTGGGCATTGTCCTGTTCCTCTCTGTTAGCAGAAGTGGGGGAGAGAGGAGGGGTTGCTCTAGTCACAGAGGCAGGTTTATTTTGGCTGCTGCCCAAGCTCCCAGTTTCTTGGATTGCCCAGTTCTCCTCCATCTCCCTGGGAGCCAAGCCAACCACAAACACTCCCCCTTCCCAGGTAGTGTACCTTTTCTCAGCATCTTTGAAACCACAGGAATAAAAACCAACAGACTTTGTCAGACCCTCAGAACCCCTCCAACAAATGTGTACTGAAGGCTGTGAGGAGGCAAATCCCCACTCCACCTGAAAGGGGTCTGTAAGATGGATAGGGTCCAGTGCTTGGTGAGCTGTTGCTTCAAGAATCAGCAATTGCAATGTTTCCTTCTGAGAAGAAGTCCAATCCCATTTTATTCTTTTTCTCAGCAAGTCATAAAGGGGAACAAAAGGGTCATTCTGGTTACTAAGAAGTTTATCTGGTCTTTCTATAGGAGACATAGCTACTATGGTTTTCTGGAGGAGAATTGCTGTAGGTTTAAGTGTTCCCAGAAGCCTTTGAGTTAAAGAGGTCATAATTTCAGGCTTTACAGATGATTGGAATGGAGATTCAAAACCAAGAATTAATTTCTTTTCATGAATCAATTGCAGGCAGCCGGATTTGTGAATGTTTTCCAGGAGTTGGTCGGGGGTACAGACCAAAGGGTCTCTCCTTTCCAAGGGGTTAAGCCCCTCAGCCCAATGAGCTGTGTGCTGATTTGGGGACCATGGGATGCCTGTCTGCTGTTGTTAGGAACGCCCCATGTCCCCAGCACCCACCAGCTCCTTGTTCTGACAAAAGAATCTGATCTCCCCCAGTGAGATCAGATTGAGCTGTGTGCTGATTTGGGGACCATGGGATGCCTGTCTGCTGTTGTTAGGAACGCCCCATGTCCCCAGCACCCACCAGCTCCTTGTTCTGACAAAAGAATCTGATCTCCCCCAGTGAGAGACACTTGACAAATGTGTTCTGTTTTAGATTTTTGAGGGAGAAGCCCGTACTGCTTTGCAAGTTTTGTTAATTTAGCAGCAGTGTACGGGATTTCTTTAGTGGTTTTGTGCGGGTAAAGATCTTCATTATTGATATAGTTGCATTCTGTTTTAATTAGAGGTTTTATGTTGTTACAGCAGTGTTTCCCGCAATTTTTCATCAGGGTTAATTCTGTTTGACAGCAATTTTGACTAGTGTGAGGAGTTTCTTTCTCCTCTGTTTCTTTTGAGGAGTCAAAGTTATGTGAATTTTTAACATGTTCCTCTCTCAGGGCAACCCGTAACAAGTTATTTACATTTCTTTCCTCATCCAATTGTTTTTGCAAAACTTCAACTAGGTTTTGGAGGGAGTCTATGATAGCATTTTCCTCACTTTTTCACTTAAAGTGAGTTTCTATGGCTGCTGTTAGGCAGGTACCCAAGACTGAGCAGAGGATGGTTTTATTTGTGCCCAGTTTGAATTTTGTTTCATGTTGCAAAGAAAATATTCTACCAATAACATTTTCTAAGTTAAACAAATTGGAGTTTGCCCATTCTTCTCCCCTCGGAGAAGGTGTGGCATTGTATTTAGCAAGCAGAGCATAAAATTCAGCTTTACCTTTTGCACTGAAGTTTTTAGTCATTTTGTGAGGGGACCAAAGATACACCAGGGAGTTAACTTAAGTTACACAAATCACACAGCCTTTCCACTGTCCCCTTGCTTCCCTGGGTAGTTGAAGAGACAGAATCAGTCTGGGAGGCTCTGTGAGGTTGCTTCAAATTTGTCTCTTTCTTCCAGACAGTACAGATATGCACTCACATGAACACACACACACACAGAAATGTTTTCTTTGTGAGGGGACCAGAACCTAAAACAGGGAAAAAGCCACTCAGCCTTCGCTGGGCCGCCCCTCGCTCCCTGTGTAGGTGAAGGGACAATATTTGTCTAAAAGGTACAGCTCAATTACTTCAAGTCTGCCCCTTCCCTTTTAGACAGTCCAGGTACACAAAATACAGCAATAAAAAACAGTAACAGGTTCAAATTCACCTCAAAAACAACAGTGACAGGTTCAGATTCAATTCAAATACAACAACAACAACAACAGTATCAATATCAGTAACAGCATCAATATCAGGATCGGGAGAAGTATCAGTGTCAGTGTCCGTGCCGGTAAAATCAGTAACAGAAGTGACAGAAACAATTTCCCCTGCTTTTGCACCGAAAAATCTTTTGTGTCAATTACGGAGCCTGTGTGCTCAATCGAGTGTGAGATTTGGCTTTGGCATGTGTAGTCTGTGAGAGGTTACAAACTACACAAAACCTGCAAAATCTCACTGGCTGCTGGAATTCTTTTCCATGACGCCAATTATGTGAAGGTCCGCCCGAAATGAACGGGTGACGAATGATTTTTGGGTGCAAATATAACCAACAAGAGGCACAGGTGTTTTGCAGTAACAAATCAACAATGTACAATTTATTGATTATAACCACAGCTAAATATACGTTTGGTTAAGGGATCCGGGGAAGAGAAGGGTAAGACAAGGAAAAAGGGAGGAAAGGAGGTCAGGGAATGGGGTATAGCTACCAAAACGTGATGTCTTCAGGGTCCCGCTGCCGAAACTCGCTGGTACACGTCTTGGGGAGTACTCAAAGGACAGTCGGGCCGAACCCCAATATATATACTGTTCTTGGTTGGGGGAAGGGTGACTGAAATTAGGTTTCCATGGAGGGGAGAAGTCCATTGTTTTCATGGCCGAATGCTCACAGGTACGTTAGGTTTTTCCCCCTCCCTGAGTTGGGAGGGAGTACAGTCCCAGTCTCTGGAAGGAGGTTGCCGGGGGGTGCCAGGGGGGTGCCATGGGGGTGTCAATAGGGTGCCAGAGGGGTTCTTGGTTCCTTGATGAGGGGATTTGCATCTCTGTTGGTCCATCACAGTGGTTGAAGACAGGCAAGAGGGGTCTTCTCATGGAGCAGGGGGGAGCCACCCCAGAGCTCAGTCCAGCCAGCTCAGGAGTTTGGAAGAAAGTCCAGTTCAATTTTCCAAAAAAGGGCAGCATGCCTCCTTCGAGTACAGCATGGCATGTTCTGCAAACATCACTTGTGAACACACTAGATAAGCAGGAGACTTTCTTTCCCAACCGCCTTAGCAGTTTTAACCCTTTGGTGGTCTTTTCTCATGACAATTGTGAGGCAAAAAATGAAGGATTTTCGGATGGACTTCTACAACTGGGAACTTCACACCCCATACCGCCCCCAATCAAGCGGCCAGGTGGAGAAAATGAATGTTATTGTAATCACGGGTCGTTGTCGTTAATGGTTGTTTTTGTATTAGTAAAAGCCCTGGCTGGGGCGAGGTAATGGCCCTTCTCCTGGTTGGGGACCTTGCCCTAAGCTAAGTTTTACCTTTCTCAGAATAGGGAAGACACCTGAGAAGGTGGGGGGGGGTTATGCAAAGTGACTCGCAAGACCAGAATGCTTTGTGGGACCCCCATCTCCAAACTCATGGAGAAACCCCAAAAACAACGAGCCACCTAAGAGTTGAGAGACTAGAGTGATGTCTGGACATGAGGAACCGAGTGCTGAGCCTGCAGAGATGCGGGAAACCTTCGTCGTTCCTCACCCTGTCCTCGAGATCCCCCCGGGCCAGGACTGGGAGGGGAGCGAGACCCGGACCGAGGTAACATCTTACGGGATCAAGCCCTGAAGGCCCCCAAGAGGATCTGATCCCCAGCTCTGCCCCTGGTGGACAAAGCTGCGCATATCCTCCTCCTCTGAGTCGCCTTGGGAGAGACGACGGACACTGCAGACCGTCGAGCCGCCCAATCCTGAGCTGATCACTTTTAATAAAGGCATTAAAAAGGAGAAGAAGTCTCCTGGCCCTCTTTTTGTTTATTTCAGCTGGGGGCGCTCGTCCGGAATAGCCACGCCGCAAGAGGATTCAGGACTGGCCATCTTGGATCTTCAGAGGACAGCTGGCTACCAGGACCAGAGGGACCGGCTCAGGACAACGACGCAGAGGAGCACCGGAGCACCGGACTGGTGAGAAATCCGGTGGCGAGAGTGGGAGACGTGCGCATGTGTGTGTGAGTGAGACGAGGGCCGGCAGCCGGACCTTCGAAGCGAGAGTGGACCCCTCAGTACTGCGGTTCCGTCTTTTCGCGAGAAAAGCGGCCAGGAACAGGGGGACGTGAGTGGAATTAGCGTGAGCGAAGTCGTCTCCCAAGGGGGAATAAAGGGACCCCCCACTCCGGGCGTGTGGAGTGAATTACTGCGTATGAGTGGCACGCACCCCAAAGTCCTGACAAAGGGAGGTCAGGCACATTTGTAAGTCTCGAGAAGGATTCGAGTAAGATTTGTCAGTCCCGAGAAGGATTCGGGTGTTTCACAAGCCCTGCAGGCAAAGTAAGTCCTGACAAAGGAGTCAGGCACAAACCCCAGCGAAGGAGGCTGCGGTTTGCTTTTAAGTCCTGATACAGTGAAGCCTAAAAATTGGCAGGTTAGGCAAACTAAAAATCAGGCAGTTGTTTCTCCTGACTGAGGGTGTCAGGCACGACCCGGATTCTTGGCCGTGGCTTCGTGTGTTTAAGTCCCGATAGATGTAAGACCTGACGCTGGGAAGTTGGGCAATCAAGAGATTGGGCAGTTGTTTCAGTATAAAGTCCTGAGCATCAGGCAGAAATTTGAAGTTCAGTGGAGTAGGCTGGAGCTCCTCAAAGAAGGTTTTTTTTGAAATTCCCGGTCAGTAGAAGCACCTTCGGGATTTTTTTATTGAGACTTGAAAAATGGGATGTTGTAGTAGTAAAAAGACTGGCAAGAGACTGAGGGATATACCTCCTAGTAGTCCCTTAGGAGAACTGTTAGTAAAATGGGATTCTATAGAGGCCACGGAGGGATTAGATAAAGTGAAAATGATCCATTATTGTATGGAAGTGTGGCCGGAATTATAGGTGCAAGGAGGATGGCCTTGGTGTGGGACAAAAGATAAGTGGATGTGCCAACAACTAAATAATTATCTGACAGCTCGGGGTGATACTGATCCTGAGCAATTACTGTATGTATCTTGCTGGGTAAAGAGTGCTGTTGGGGATGAAGGGGTGCGAATTTGTAAGGTACAGAGGATGAAAGAGGGGAATGAAGGAGGGGATGATAGGACTAGTAAAAGATGGAACCCCCTGGATTATTTGCCTCCTTCTGCCCCTCCACTTTATAATCCTCTTCTTCAAGCACCTCAAATGGCAGGTCCGGTTCCTCCCCCGGCTGCCATCTCATTACCACCTGCTCAAACTCCTCCTTCCACCTCTTCAGCTTCCGCTATGATAAACCCAGTATCTCTTCCAGTTCCTTCTGCACCACCACAAGTGCCTACTCCACCTGCTGCATTCTCCACCCCTTCTCCAGCTCCGATTAATATCTACTCAGGTCCCTCTCCTCCTCCTATTGCTATCCCTTTACCTCCTTCTGCCTGGGACACAAATGCCTCCTCGCCCGATAAACAGCTATCAGCAAATACACCTGCTGATGGGCAGAACATTCAGGGTAACCCAGAAAACCCTCAGAGTAGTTTGGCATCTGAAGATGGGCCATACTGTAGCACCAGATCCAAGACCTCCAAGGCAGAGAGACTCTTTCCCCTCAGAGAGGTTCCTATGGGAGGAGTAGCGGGAGGTGTTGGCTTTGTGAATGCTCCTCTAACTGCTTCTGAGGTGAGAGGATTCAAGAAAGAGTTGGGGCATTTGGTTGAGGACCCAGTGGGCATAGCCAACCAAGTGGATCAATTTCTAGGTCCAAATATCTACACTTGGGGGGAGATGAATTCCATCCTGAGTATATTACTTTCCCCAGAAGAGGTCCAGATGATAAGGGCGGCTGGCATAAAAATTTGGGAGAAAGATAACAGTCCAGGACCCCAGGTGCCAACAGGTGAACAGAACTTGCCACTAACGGAGCCCAACTGGAACCCTAATCAGGAGGAGGGGAGGAAGGCCATGAGGGAATATAGGTCTTTGATAATATGGGGGATCAAAGAGTCAGTTCCCAAAGGAACTAACACCCAATTGGCATTTGAGGGTACACAGGAGAAAGATGAAGCTCCTGCTGCCTGGCTTAATCGCCTAAGGCGGAATTTCCAGTTGTACTCTAGAATAGACCCAGACACCCCCGAAGGTCAAATGCTACTAAAAGTCCAATTTGTTACCAAATCTTGGCCTGATATACGGAGAAAACTGGAAAAGATGGAAGATTGACAAGAGAAGGACATTAATGAGTTATTAAAAGAGGCATTGAAGGTGTATTTAAGAAGGGAGGAAGATAAAGCAAAGGCCAAGGCTAAGATCATGGTTGCAGTAGCTAGAGAAAGTGCAGGGTGGGCGGGTCCACCACCAGGAGGAGGCAGAGGTAGGCCAGTACTGACCGGTGCACGAAGGGTTGAGAGACCTCAAGAAGTCCCTTTGAGAGGACGACAGTATTATTACTGTGGGGAGGCAGGACACATCAGGAGGTTTTGTAAAAAGCTCAGTCTCGATGAGGCAATAGCCAAGGAACAGGACAATTTAGGAAGGATTCTTAAGGGGGAGGACTAGGGGTGTCAAGGGCTTTTTACTATAGGGGACCCGATGAAACATCTAGAAGAGCCCTTGGTAAATTTTGAAGTGGGACCCCTAAATGAGGAATTTGTATTTTTGGTTGATACAGGGGCAGATAAGTCCTGTCTCAACAAAATACCACAAGGTATGGAAATTGGGAGACAATTTTGTGAAGTATTGGGTGCAGAGGGGAGACCATTTAGAGCATCGGTGATTGAAGAAGTGAAAATAATTGGAAACTCAAGGCAATGTAAAGCTAATTTTCTTTATCTGCCTAACTTAGAAAAAAGTTTGTTAGGAAGGGATCTGCAAGTCCATTTGGGGGTTGGGATTGTTCCAAGGGAAGGGAGGATGGTAGTACAAGTGATGAAGCTGTCTCAAGGAGATGTTGCAGAAATAAATCCTGAGGTATGGGCTGAGGGGGGAAAGAGAGGCTTATTAGACATTCCACCGATAACAATAAAAATGCAGGATGATACCTCACCCATACGGGTTAAACAGTATCCGATTTCCCTAGAAGGAAAGAAGGGGCTTGCTATAGTCTTCGAGCAACTGTTGCAGGAGGGAATTTTAGAACCCTGCATGTCACCACATAATACCCCTATACTGGCAGTTAAAAAGGCTGAAGGGAAATATAGGCTGGTACAAGATTTGAGGGAAGTCAACAAAAGAACCATTGCCAGACATCCAATGGTTCCCAACCCATATAGTCTCCTAAGCAGAATTCCAAGAGAACATGCTTGGTTCACTGTCATAGATTTGAAGGATGCTTTCTGGGCGTGTCCTCTGGCAACAGAATGTAGGGATTGGTTTGCCTTTGAATGGGAGGACCCGAGTACGAAAAGGAGGCAACAGCTAAGGTGGACCCGATTACCACAGGGGTTCACTGAATCCCCCAATCTCTTTGGACAAGCTTTAGAGAGTTTGTTGGAACAATTTGTCCCTGAACAAGAAGTGCAGATCTTGCAGTATGTTGATGACCTGATGGTATTAGGAAAGGAAAAAGATCAGGTCAGACAAACTAGTATTAAACTTTTGAATTTTCTGGGGGAGAAAGGACTAAAAGTTTCCCAAGGGAAACTACAATTTGTGCAATCAGAAGTAACATACTTGGGGCACATAATAGGGGGAGGGTATAAGAAACTAAGCCCTGACAGGACTTCAGGTATTTTAGCTCTCCCGGCCCCAAAAACGAAAAGAGATGTGAGAAAACACCTGGGCTTGTTCAGGTATTGTAAGTTATGGTTGGATCAATACACACAGAGTGTGAAATTTCTGTATAATAAACTAGTAGATCCAGAACCCCTAATTTGGACAGCTGAAGATGATCAACAATTGGAAAACTTAAAAAACAAATTGTCTTCTGCCCCAGTCCTAAGCTTACCAGACCTCAAGAAGGGCTTTGACCTGTTTGTGAGTGCAGAAAGAGGTATAGCCTATGGAGTATTAACTCAAGAGTGGGGAGGGTGCAGGAAACCTGTGGCATACATCTCCAAATTGTTAGATCCAGTGGCTAGAGGCTGGCCAGTTTGTATACAGGCAGTAGCAGCAACTGCAATCCTGATAGAGGAGACTCAAAAATTGACCTTACAGGGAAAAATTAAAGTGCATACTCCTCATGATCTTAAGGCAGTACTGAGGCAGAGAGCTCCGCAGTGGTTAACCGATGCTAGAATATTAAAATATGAGATAATACTAATGAATACAGAGGACTTAGAATTTATCACATCAAATGCCCTCAATCCAGCACAATTCCTAATGGGAGAGCCTATAGAGAATTTAGAACATGACTGTCTAGAATTGGTTTATCTCCAAACAAAAGTAAGAGAAGATTTGGAAGATCAGCCTCTAGCAACTGGAAGAAGCTTATTCATAGATGGCTCTTCGAGGGTAGTAAATGGAAAAAGAGCTTCAGGTTATGCCATTATAGATGGAGAAACATTACAAATTGCAGAAAAAGGGAAACTATCCCCAAGCTGGTCAGCCCAAAGTTGTGAAATATATGCCCTGAAAAGGGGACTGGACTTACTGGAGGGGGACCGGGGAACCATTTATACGGACTCCCAATATGCATATGGGACAGTTCATACATTTGGGAAAATATGGGAGGAACATGGGTATTTAAGTTCAAAGGGAAAGAGCTTAGCCCATGAGAACCTAGTCCGATCAGTACTAGAGGCCCTACAAAAACCTATAGAAATAGCAGTGGTCCATATAAAGGGGCACCAAAGAGGAGACAGTTTGGAAGTTAAAGGAAACCGCCTGGCTGATCAGATAGCCAAAGAAGCAGCTCTAGAACCAGGGGATCCAGTAAAAATTTTGAAGACAAAAATGACACCTGAAAAAGGGGAGGAACCTATATTTAGTGAAGAAGAATTAGAAGCAATAAAAGATTTAAAGTTACATCAAGGACAACAGGGAGAGTGGTTAACCTCAGATGGACAGGTGTTTTTGAATAAAGCACTGGCTCGGACAGTGCTAACAGAACTACATAAATTAACTCACTGGGGAGTCCAAGGACTATGTGATCATTTTCTAAGAAATAACCTATGCATCGGGGTATATAGCCTGGCTAATGCTGTTACCAGAGGGTGTATCATTTGTCAAAAAGTGAACCAGAAAGTTATGAGAAAAGTAGCACCTGGAGGAAGGGAATTAGCCTTGAGACCCTTCCAAAGCATACAGATAGATTTCACTGAAATGCCCCCAGTGCAAGGATACAGATATTTACTGGTTATAGTTGATCATCTCACACACTGGGTAGAAGCCTTCCCGACCAGGAGGGAAACAGCTCAAGTCGTGGCAAAAGCAATCCTAGAGAATGTTATCCCCAGATATGGTATTGTGAACACCATAGACTCAGACCGAGGTCCACATTTTGTGTCCCAAACATTACAAAATATAATTGAGGCTTTAGGAATGAAATGGAGGTTGCATACTCCGTGGCACCCCCAGAGTTCTGGGAGGGTGGAGCGAATGAACAAAACTCTCAAAAATGTATTAACCAAATTGATTGAAGAAACAAAGATGAATTGGCTGAAGTGTTTGCCCCTAGCACTATTGTGCATCAGAACAAGACCTCGGGCTGACATAAGAATTTCACCTTATGAAATGATGTTTGGGCTGCCATTCTTGTTAACACCTTACAGCACAGGAGACTATCTGGAAGGGGAAGAAGCTACCAGAAAGTATTTAGAAATAATTGGAAGAACTCTGGAGGGACTTAGAAAGAAAGGATACCTTCCTCAAACTTCCCCTCTCGACACAAAAGTTCACAACATTAATCCAGGAGATTGGGTTTTGATAAAATCATGGACTACGGGAACATTAATGCCTAAATTTGAAGGCCCCTTCCAGGTGCTCCTGATCACAAATTCAGCTGTGCAGACCAAAGAAAAAGGTTGGACTCATATCACAAGAATAAAAGGACCAGTCTCACCCCCAGGTACGGGACTGGATCCAATATCAGCTTCCCCCTCTGGCATTGGACCAGAGTCTACACCACTCTCACCCCCTGGCGCTGGACGAGATTCATCTGCTTCACAAGCTAAATCACCTGAGTACACTGTGGTAAAAGGACCAAAGGATTTAAAGTTGACTCTCAGGAGGAAGAGTCAAAAAGACTGAACTGTGTGAAAAAAAATTGTTTGTTAAGAGTTCTAATATTGCTTAAAATGTTTTAAGACTGTTCTGTGTAAACTATGTTGGTAAAAAAGTTTAAGACTGTAAATAAGTAATTCTAGTTAAGTTCCCCAATTTATTTCTAAAGACTCCAGGTTAATCCTCTACAGAACACTCCCCTGGGAGGGGAAACCAAAATTGGCAGGGAACAGACCAAGAGAGGTTTAACCAGAGAAGCGGGTAAAAGGGACTCTAAAGAGCTTGGAAGCTTTTCCTCAGTAAAATTCCCCAAGAGGCAAGGCTGTGCAAGATGACCCATACCGGACTCTTGGGAAGGGTAGTACTGATGGCTCTGATTGCTGGTGGTGCTCAGGGCAGCCCAGCCGAGCCGTGCAATGAATGCTATCAACCCCTCTATGAGGAGGAAGTGAGCTCCTTGTCGAGAGTCCACATCAGTTCTAACCCTGATTGCGTTAACCTCTCCCAATTGGTCCTTTATCAGAAAAATAAGAGAGTGTATTGGATAGTATACAATACTGCCACTTTTAGGCAGCCACTCCTAGGAGAGTGCCCTATAGGGGAAGCCTGGTTGTGCTTTGAATGTGATGCTGCTGAAACAAGATCAGCAGATATAGTAAAAAGCAAAGAAATGGTGAAAATGGTAAAAAAAATTGTTTGTTACAAGTATTTATATGAGTGTACTGGAAAAGAGATAAACCCCTTTAGAACACATTTCAGGGGAGCTCAAACCCTAGGTTTGATCGTGTCTGGCAGCTGCACCGCTAGAGTGATAAAACCAATTTTCTTATTACCCAAAGAAACGGGATCAAGTTTGGGAGTTCCTATATATAATGATTTGGGAGAAATTAAACAGAACAAGCAAAGTGAAGTAGAAATTGAGAAAATCCAAAATTGTAAAAGCCAAATTCGGATCCCAATATCTATGTTAAACAAAGTTATCCGGCTCCAGGCAGTATTAAAAATAAAGAATTCGATTATTAGGAACATTTCAAACAAAATAAAAAGGTTAGCATGTGTAAATAATGAAGATCAAACTCCTACACTTGATCCCAGTGGGTGGGAGAACCTGGAGATTTTCAAAAAGGATGTGTGGGAAAAGGTAGTTTTTCTCACTGTGTGTGTACTTGGAGGATTGCTATTTTTACTATGCTTATTTATCTGTTTCAGTAAAATAGTGTTTGCCGTGAAGACAAACCTGAAGAAACCAAGGAAAGCAACAAGGTTAAGTAACCATGATTACCAAAGTGCACAAGAGATTTATAGTAGATTCAAAACAAAAAATCGGGAGTTGATGCGAGCTTAGAGTTTAAGCTCGATCAAAGAAAAAGAGGGGGGACTGTTATGAACAAAAATTCGGTTAATATTTTTTTGTGAGAAAAGGTTACAAAAGGCAGCCAGATCACTGTCGCTGCCGAAGTTCTGGGTGTTTTGTTATTGCAATCACGGGTCGTTGTGGCTTATTGCTCCTTTTGTATTAGCAGAGCCTTGCCCCTTGCCCGAGGCTAAGTTGTACTTTTCCCCAGAATAGTGAAGACACCTGAGGAAGGGGGGGGGGGGGGGGGCTATGCAAAGTGACTCCAAGGACCAGCATGCTGTGTGGGACCCCTACTCCAAATGCACGGAGAAAACCCCAAAGACAACGAGCCACCTAAGAGTTGAGCGACTGGAGTGATGTCTGGACGTGAGGAGCCGAGTGCTGAGCCTGCAGAGATGTGGAACACCTTCGGGGTCCCTCTCGCCCTTACCATGGGAGTCGTCCCGACGCCGGGACCGGGCGGGACGGGGCCGGGAAATGTACCATCTGACGGGGACATCACGCCCTAAAGGCTCCCACGAGGACCGAATTCCCCTAGCTCTGCCCTTAGTGGACAGAGCTGCGCATATCCTCCTCCTCTGAGTCGCCCTGGGAGACGACGGGACGCTGCAGACCCGCCGAGCCGCCCAATCCTGAGCTGATCACTTTTAATAAAGGCATTAAAAAGGAGAAGTCTCCTGGCCCTTGTTTATTTCAAGAGTCATCCGGGCTCTGGAAAAAGCTCGAGAAGAGCAAGAAACCTGCAAAGCTGCCAGAAGCTGCTTAATAGCCATTCCGCAGTTAGGGGTGGGGGCAGCGACACAGACCACCCCGGAAAGTGATCAGATTGCAGACGGGGATGCGCGGGGGCCAGGCGCGTCCCACCTCCCCTCGAGCCCGAGCCCAAAATCCCCGGGAAACCCCCCAACCCCCCGTGGAGCCCGCCAAATCCCAGCCCCCCCTCGGAGCCTCTCGGCAAAACCGCGGCTCCTCTACCCGTCCCCCCCTGCCGATCGCGGACCCAGCGCAGGAGGCAGAGCAACGGGCGCAGTGTTTTTTAAGGGGGGCTGGCGGAGGATGCGCGGGAAGCGGCGGGACGGTCAGAAACCGCCCAGATCAATAAAATCCCTCCGCCGCCGTATGGGCTCGAAAATGGCGACCGACCGCGTGGTCAGGGCGGAAGAGAAGAGGGGACAAAGGGCGGAAATGGAGTCAGTGTGCCTAACATCGCATGCGCAGGCGAGCGGGGAGGGTGGGCGGTCCCCGCGGTGGAGGGTGAGACCAATCAGAGCGCTCTATTCAAATTAAGCCCGTGTAAGGCAAGGACCTCCCCCAGCAGGAGGCGGGGGACCCCAGGGGGAGGCAACGGCCCGCCCCCCGCAGGAGGGGGCGGGGTCGGAGCCCGAGAAAACGGCAGAGCAGCCCGGAAGTGCTTGGTCTTTCGGCTTCCGACTCTGACTCAGACTCGAGCCGGGACGAGTCTGAGAGGGAGTCGAAGAGCTCCAATTCGGATTCTAGCCTTAACAGAGGGAGAGCAGCAGCATATAAGGTCTGTAGTTGCAGCGCTCCCGCATGGGTGAAGGGGTCATCAGAGAAAGACCAGACCCCGCTTACAGACTGGCGAAAAATAAAGATAGCCTGCGCTGACTACACCCCTTCAGCCAAGCTAGTGTTCCCAGTCCGTGTGGGGGGGGCAGGCGAATACCAAAGAAGGACCTATTCTCCAGTGAATCCAAAAGAGGTACAGGCAATTATTAAAGCAATTGCAGACAAGGGAATTAATTCTGCCATGGTTAACACACTTATTGACGGCGTTTTTGGTGGGGATGACATGCTTCCCTTTGACATCAAACAGACATGCAGAATGATTTTTGATGGGGCAGGAATGATTGTTTTTAAACAAGAGTGGGAGGATCAATGCACAAAGGAGCTAGCCCAGATAACAGGACCTGACCATCCACTACACGGCTCCAGTATACAGAGATTGATGTGTAGAGACCCCACTATGATCACCCCCCAGGCCCAGGCCAAGGGATTAAGGGCCCATGAAGTTATGACAACCACCCAGGCTGCCCGAGAGGCCATTCGTTCTGCTTCCAAAGTAGTGGCTAACGCTGCCCCGTGGTCCACCATAAGACAGAGCGACAGTGAGAGCTTCACTCAGTTTGTGGACAGGCTTCAGGCAGCATTAGATTCCTCCTCATTACCCTCATAGGCAAAAGGTCCCGTGCTGGCCCACTGCCTACGCCAGCAATGCAACTCAGCCACCAAGGACATTTTAAGATCACTGCCACCTGGGGCTAACATAGCTGACATGATCAGACACGTGGCAAAGGAGGAACACCTTGCTCCCATCCAAGCAGCAGTTCACACTGCAATAACCAGTGTGATGGCATGCCTTAAGTGTGGCCAGGCAGGTCACTTGGCAGTAAACTGCCCCCAGCCAAGGCGCCTATCAGCAACTGCTCCACCACGCAAAGGAGAACTTAAGGGACCGTGCTGGGCATGTGGGAGGAAGGGACATTTAGCTAAAGAATGCAGATCCAGGCTTCAGGGAAACGGGAGAGGGAGGGGGTGGCCGGGCCGCGTTCAGCCCCCTCCCATCTGGAATGTGCAGTGGCCCAGTTACAGCAACCCCCAGTGGGGCAGGGGACCCTCGTACCCCATGCCCTCACAGGGAGCAGTCAATTTTATATCCCCACCTACAACGCAGTGCCAGAACTGCACAACACCACCAGTAATGCTTTCGCACGCCCCACCGCCACAAGCCACGCCGGTGTCAAAGGACCAGCAGGGGACGCCCCAGCGCGGGATCCCTGGGTGGCCCTGGCCATGAGAATAGGGAAGGAGCCCCTGATGGTGTGGGGGACATGCCGCCTTTACGGCAGTCAGAATCCCCACGTCATAGGGCTTCAGTTCTGGGCGGACATGGGATCAGACTGCACAATTATTCCCCAAGCGCATTGGCCCGGGCATTGGCAAGTCAAAGAAGTCCCTCCAGTGAACATGATGGGAGGGCAGTCCCGGGCATGGAAAAGCACCCAGCTGGTGGCTGTAACACTTCACAGGAAAAAGGGACCAGAACAGACAGTAGCAATCTACCCCTACATTTTGCAAAATTCTCCACCCCTGTGGGAAGGGATGTTCTTTCCTTGCTAGGATTCTGGATTACAAATTTATCCTTAGGACCACTGCTGTACACCCTCCGCTGCCAATCAAATTGACTTGGAAATCATCAGACCCCGTATGGGTCGAGCAGTGGCCCCTGACAAAACCTCGAATGGCAGCCTTGCTGGAACTGGTTGACCGCGAACTGTGAAAGGGTCACATAGAACCCTCCGTCAGCCTGTGGTACACCCCTGTATTTGTGATCCCCAGAAGGTCTGGAGAAGGCTATCGCCTCGTCCACGACCTGAGAGAAGTGACCAAGACGATCCGACCCATGGGTCCAGTCCAGACACTGCTTCCCACAAACTCAGCCATCCCCGAAAGGCAGCCGTGCACAGTGCTGGACATCAAGGACTGTTTCTTTTTGGTACCCCTGCACCCTGAGGACAGAGAACAGTTTGCCTTTTCTGTGGCGTTTTGAAATGGCAAACGGCCCAATCTCCGCTTCCAATGGAGGGTACTTCCACAAGGTCTTGTTGACAGCCCTGTCATATGCCAAATCACCGTGGACAAAGCACTGATGCCGGTCCGACACTCCTATCCCAACGCAACCATCATTCAATACGTGGACGACATCTTAGTCGCTGCACCATTGGCAAGCCAAGTAGATCACCTGGTGTCCACAATCACGGAAACCCTTCAGGCCAACGGCTTCGAGATCGCGAGCGCAAAGATCAAGAGAGGACCCTGCGTGACTTTCCTGGGAGTGGGGATCACAAGCTCCTATGTGACACCCCCCAAGGCGAAGGTCTGTCGAGACATCAAAAAACTCCACGACGTGCAACGCCTGGTGGGATCGCTACAGTGGCTTCGCAACATCATCCTAGTTCCTCCCGAGATCATGGACCCTTTATATGACCTCCTGAAAGGAAAGAACCCCTGGGATCCCAAGGAGCTGACACCACAGGCAACGAGCTCCCTCGACTTCATCGAAAGCCAGATGTCCACTGGCATACTTGCCAGATGGAACCCAGCCGTGCCCCTGGACCTATACGTCCACTTTACACTGAAGGGGGGAGTGGGAGCACTGGCCCAAGGACCTTCTGAAAAGGCCCGACCGATTCAATGGGTGGTGCTCGGAAGACCTGCTCGTGCATTTTCCCCAGGAATTGAATGCATCGCCAGCCTCATCATGAAAGGCAGGAAACTCGCCTTGAGACACCTGGGAACAGAGCCGACAAGCATCCACCTCCCGTTCCGCAAGCAACCGACCTTGGAGTCAGCCACAATATCGGAATACCTGGCCCTTGCTCTCACTGGCTTCGGAGGAGAAATCTCCTGCTCCTCCAAGCCACCCTGGACTCAGCTGCTGACCATAGTCGACATGGACATGCCGCCAAAGGTCAAGGGTCAACCGCAGCCAGGATCAATGGTCTTCACAGACACTTCCTCCATGACTTCAACCACAGCAGCAGTGTGGCAGGCAGGAGAGCAATGGCATTGCGTCAAAGCATGTGACCCCACACTGTCAGTGCAACAGCTGGAGGCAGCAGCAGTCGTCTTGGCGTGCGGACTCTTCCAAGAAGAACACCTCAACATCGTAACGGACTCTATATTCGTGGCAAGGCTTTGCCTAGCCATGGCAGGACCAGGAGTGACGACATCAGCAGCAGCCCTAATGCTGGAAGAAGCACTCTCCTTGCGACAGGGCACCGTGTCAGTCATTCACATCAACAGCCACAATCCAGTCAAAGATTACTTCCAGATCAGCAACGACAAAGCGGACGCCGCAGCAAAAGGCATATGGACGTTGCAGGAAGCCCATCAACTGCACGAGTCGCTCCACATCGGAGCGAAAGCACTGGCAAAGAGATGCGAAATCTCGACAGCGGACGCGAAACGTGGTAGCCACTTGCCCGTACTGCCAGAAGTCGCCCCTGTGGACCTGTGGGGTCAAACCGAGAGGTCTCAAGCCCTCAGAAATCTGGCAGTTGGACTTCACTCGGTGTGAACTGCTGAAGCCCCGAGCATGGCTTGCAGTGACAGTAGACACTTATAGCGGAACGATCATAGCCACACAGCACCCCAAAGCAAACTCCAAGGCCACAATTCAGCACTGGCTGACAGCCATGGCCTGGCTTGGCATCCCCAAACAGATAAAAACTGACAACGGTTCCAGGTTCACTTCTAAACCAGTGCAAGAGTTCGCTTCAAAAGGGGGTATCACATTAGTGCGAGGTATCTTGTATAACAGTACCGGGCAGGCCATAGTTGAGAGAGCAAATCAGACCCTAAAAACCAAGATAGAAGTGTTGGTGAAAGCGGAGGGCTTTGCCAACGCCATTCCCCCAGAAGACCAGGCACGTATACTGGCAACCACTTTGCTAGCACTGAATCAATTCTCTAGAGGAGATGAAACAAACAGTCCCGTCCAAAAACACTGGGCCACTCGAACACTAGAGGAGGGCCCACAGGTTGTAATTAGAAATGAGCTAGGCGAATGGGAACGGGGCTGGAGGTTGATGCTCACGGGGCGAGGGCATGCAGCTGTCAAAAAGGACGGCAAAATCAGGTGGTGTCCACTTAAGTCAATTAAGCTGGACCTCCATAGCGAGCAGAATGAGACTCATGAGAGTTGCGAGTTTCTGTTTACAGGACATGCTCGTGGGACGTCCTCGTGACGCGTACATCCCCATTCCAGAGGTAAGCGACAGACCACCAAGCTGCCAGGCAGCGCCCGAGAGACTCGCACGAGTGAGACCCAAGCGTCAACGGTGTTTCTGTGTGATTTTGCTGTTGGGGCTTGTTGCCAGAGGGCAAGCCAGCCCAGATCACTACCCCCATCGGCCATTCAGGTGGGTCATGCGACACCTTAGTAGTGACAAGGTGCTCAGAGAAGTCACCACACCGAACACCCCATCCTTTGTGCTCCACATCACCGACCTGTTTCCAGGACAACCAAAGGTAGACCCCAATTCCCCACACACCACACACATGTACCTATCCTACTGGTGCCCAGCTTCAAACTCTGGGAAAAGCTACTGCAATCACCCAGGGTGGGGACACAGTGGGCACTGGGGCTGCGAAACCATTGTCACAGATGCCAGACCGTCAGGGCCTGGGTGGGAGCCACAAGAGCCCAACAAATTCTTACAGTTCACCTGGGCACCCACCGGCTGCAAAACACCCCCCTTCCTCCACGGAAACTTTTATCGAAACCGTCATAAAATCCCCAAATTTCGGAAATGCACAGACTACAACATGACAGTCTTGCAGCCACATGACCCTAGCTGGGCAATAGGCAGAACGTGGACAGTAGTCCTTCAAGGGTCAAAAGAGATGGTGAATGTGCGAATTATCAGGCTCCAACCATGGGCACCCCGAGCGGTCGGACCCAAAAACGTGATTAAAAGCATGCCGAAATGGAGAAACGTGACCCACCCCAAAGCCTTGACCACAAGGGTTGCTGATATCCCAACCGGCCATGCGGAAGCCTTTCAGATAGGCCGTTCAGCCGGGTCGGACTCAGACCCAATCCTTCCTATGTTAGAAGCTACCTTCCTATCCCTGAACGAATCCAACCCTAACCTAACCGAATCCTGCTGGCTCTGTTACGATGTCGAACCTCCCTTTTACGAAGGAGTAACTTTAAACACTCCCTTCAGTTACTCCACAGCAGATGCACCCAACCAATGTTGGTGGGACACCCTCCGCAAAGGAATCACCCTGAGTCAGGTCACAGGCCAGGGCAGATGCTTTGGCAATGCAACCCTAGCTAGGCAGAAAGGCAACGTCTGCACCGAAGTTGTCAAAACCAACGGGAAAAACAATAAGTGGGTAGTCCCATCCACATCTGGGATGTGGGTTTGCCAGCGATCCGGAGTGAGTCCCTGTGTGTGTTCCTTGCCAAATTCGATGACTCTAACGACTTTTGTGTCCAAGTTCTGATTGTTCCTAGGGTCCTGTACCACGCAGATGAAGAAGTGTATTGCCATTTCGAGGAACCCAGTCGGCTCCATAAAATAGAAATAGTAACAGGTATAACTATCGCAATGCTGCTGGGCCTAGGAGCAGCCGGAACGGCCACAGGAGTCTCAGCCTTGGCGACCCAGCACCAAGGACTGTCACAGCTGCAGGCAACAATTGACGAGAACCTGCAGAGGATCGAGAAATCCATCTCCTTTCTAGAGAAGTCAGTCTCCTCGCTCTCAGAAGTGGTCTTGCAGAACAGGCGAGGACTAGACCTCCTGTTCATGCAGCAAGGGGGTCTGTGTGCCGCCTTGAAAGAGGAGTGCTGCTTCTATGCAGACCACATGGGAGTCGTGAGAGACTCCATGGCAGAACTCCGAAACAGACTGGCTCAGAGACAGAAAGACAGGGAAGCCCAACAGGGTTGGTTCGAGTCCTGGTTCAATCGATCACCATGGCTAACCACCCTAATTTCTACCCTAATAGGTCCATTGGCAATGCTACTTTTAGCTGTCACCTTCGGACCATGCCTGCTGAACAAGCTAGTCTCATTCATTCAGACCCGCCTAGAATGGGCCAACATCCTGTTCATAGGCTGGCAGCAAATGCTGTGAATTCGACCAGGGAACACTGCCAGTCACAAGATTTTCTACCCAGGTTTACCAAACCCCTTTCTTTGTCAACAACCCCATGCCTCATCTCAGTACCTATGTATATGACTACTTCTTTCATTTGTGAAAAAGGGGGGAGGGAGATGTAGTAGATAGGGTCAGGCGCTCGGAAAATCTCGCGATGTCATGGAAAGCAGCAGGATTCCTCTCCCCCTAATGCCTAGTGATAAAGGATCACCCAAGAATGTTGTCCACCCTAACATTAGTAACTTTCGACTCCTTACTAACCAATTACAGTAAGGTAAGACCCCCTGAAGTAGAGAAAATCTTTCCCAGTATAAAACCCGACGAGGCGGGACAATAAAGGTCTTGAACCGTCCACCATTCTGGTGTCTGCGTGTGTTCTTGGCCCGAGTGACCCTGGAGAGTTTGGGTCGCTGTGCCGTTTCCTCAGAACCAGGTTGCCTTGCCTTGCATCAGAAGGCAACAGGATCCACACCAGGGAATGCCCTACAAGTATGGGGAATGTAAGAAGAGCTTCAGTCATAGGTCCCAGCTGATTATCAACCAAATAATCCACACTGGGGAGAGGCCCTATGAGTGTCCCAAGTGTCAGAAGAGGTTTCAGACCAGCTCCAATCTCCTCGGCCACCAGTGGATTCACACTGAGGAGAGGCCCTTCTGCTGCCCTGACTGTGGGAAGGGCTTCAAGAACAACTCAATCCCCCTCACCCACCGGCACATCCACACTGGGGAGAGGCCCTACGAATGTCCCCAGTGTGGGAAGAGTTTCTTTGGCAGCTCTGACTTGACCAGACACCAATGGAGGCACCGGTAAGGGAAGTCCTGCAAGTGCTCCAACTGCTGAAGAGCTTCGTGCACCGCTCTAGCTTCATCCCCCATGGGAGGATCCACATTGGTCAGAGCCCTGGTGACCCACATTTCCTGTGATCCATGTTGGGAGGACACCTGGCTGGTTATCCTTTTGGTTTGACCCTAATTTTCTTCTGATTTTTCTTTATCACTTACAAATACCTGAAATATGACAAAAAAGAAAGTAATTGATCAAGGATATCTAAAATCCTACTATTTAACAGGTGTTTGAGGTGGAATTTATGGTTTGGTAATATATTCTGGAATATTTGTGTGTTCTTGGGGGATTTCAGGAAATATTCTCCATATCCTTGCACTCCAGAATTCAAGATAAATTGGTCTGTCACCTCAAAATTATTCAATCCCACTGAAAACACCTGAATTTTACCCCAAAATGGATCAATTCATGTCAAATTGCCTTGTTCCCACCTCAGAAAAACTCAGTCCCATGCCATATCTAGTTGATTCCACAATCTCCAGGGTGAGATGGTGTTGGAAGGAGATTGGGAGAAGTGAGATCGAAATTTGAGGGTGTGGGATTGGGATTGTGTAGGTCTGGGTGTGTGTGATCTATTTTGATAGTAAATAAAACTTTCAGAACTATCGATTTCTGTCCCATTCATTTTCCATCAGTTCCAGTTCTGTTTTCAGAGTGCCATCTTCTCAGCTGACTGTATTGGTGTCCTCCTTTCTCTCCTGCCTCACTTTGCCTGCTCTGTTTCTCTCTCAGTGTCTCCCTTAACCCAGGGCAGCTCCCACCAAAGATCCTGCCCTGATTTACTTCCCAATCCACGAGCTACAACAACCATGGGTGAAGTTATGAAGGCTGGCTGTGAAATGTCATTGTAGGATCTTGCTGCACTTGGCTTTTGGCTCCTTCTTAAGAGCTTTGCCTTTGAGGGCAGGAACATCTTTTCCTGGCTGGGAACTGGAATTCCAGCCCCTGGGAGTGTGTGCCATGGATCCCAGAGGGGCATTCCCGAGGCTCCCAGGGTGCTGCTCCTGCCATGCCTCCCAAGGAGCTGTGCAGGGCCAGGGGACAAGGTCCAGCAGCTCTGTTGGTTCTGCAGTGCCACAACAGCCCCTGGTTCCATGAGTGTCCATACTGCAAACAGCGGTTCCTTGGTTCCCATGATGCCCTGCTGTGTCACCATGGATATTTGGTGCCATGAAGTTCTTCAGTGTCACAATGGCCTCCCTCTCTCCATGAGCTTCCGCAGTGCCACAATGGCTTCCTTGGATGGGCAGTGTCACCATGGACCATTGGCTCCATGCAGCCCCACTGGGACACCATGGACTCCTTGGTTCCATGAGGTTCCGGGAGTGTCTCCATGGTCTCCTTGGATCCACAGTGTCACAATGGTCCACTGGATCCACATGGCCCTGCTGTGTCACCATCCATGGGCCCTTGGTTCCATGGGACCCCAGGGTCACAATTGACTCCTTGCTTCCATGTCACCCTCTTAGGGTCAAAATGGTCCCTTCATTCCATGAGGAATACAGAAGTTTTGTAGAAACATTGAGCAAATCCTGCTTAATAAAACTGGGAACATCTGTTTGCATTCAAGAGAAATGTTAATGGTGACGGTGGCACCAGCAGCCTCCATCTGCAACAGAGATCCAGGGAAAGGACAGGGACAGAGAATTCAGCTGCAAGACTCGGAGAATTCTGCTCCCAGAGATCATTTCTGCTCACACTGTCCCTTGGAGAAAGGTGACACCAATCCTGGCAGCCTGGACTGAGCAGGTGGCTCCCGAGTTGGGTTTGTTGTTCAGGAAATCTGCTCAGGCTTTTCCATTTTTTCTGGTTTGAAAGCAAAACCAGTGAGAGACTCCAAGTCACAGTTACAATTTATTAGGAAAAGAAAAAAAATAAAAACCAAAATGCATTCAATAATACAAAAGAAAAAACATTGACAAAGTCAGAATACAACTTGACATCCTGTTGGTCAGGTTGTTGTTAACAGTCCAGTTGGAATGGTGGCTGCAGTCCTCCTGGAGTGGCAGATGTGGTTATGTTGGAGCAGTGATCCTGTAGTAGGGTATAGTCTTCCTCTGAAGATCCAATGGAAATGGCAGCTGTTCCCTGGGAAATCCAGTGGAAAGGCAGCTTGTTCGGTCCCAAACCCCAGATTATATCCTGGTGGGGATGCTTAACTCCTCCCCACTGGGCGGAGCATCTCACAATGAGCTAAAATCATTCTATAAGTCATGGGGTGGGTCAAGAAATGGCTCCCAGAGGGAGTTTTCTCTGAGTCACATGGCAAGGCCCATTTACAGGACATAAGGAAAAAACAATGCCCTTCCTGCTTTCATCAGCTCTTGAGGATTGGAATAGAATACATCTTTACATTGTAACCTAGGACATCTATCACTGATGGAAGGGTGGGATGGAATAACTTCATATTTGAGGTCATTTTGAGCTCTGCTGGGGGTTTCCCGAGGTCTGGTAGTGCTGTTGGCTTCAGGAACAGTTTGGGCAATGGCTCTGGGACTGAGGGCTGGGTGAAAAATGAGAACGGTTGTTAGTCTTGTATTTACAGTCTTTTGCTATATGTCCAGTTTTCTCGCAGTTATAACAGTTTCCACTGCCTTTATTACATTCTGTATTGTGGGGAAGCACATTTAATGCAACCAGCGCTTCCATTGCACCCTGGCCTGTGGCCTTGGCTAGGCTGGAGTCACGGTCTGAGACCACTTGGCAAATGCAAGCATCAACCATCTGAGCGATGGTCGGCTCATGGACAAGGCAGAGGGTGTCCAGAACTTTTCTGCACTCAATAATGGCATTACAGAAAGCTAATTTGCTAATAAGATAATCCCAGACCTTTTGATCATCTACCTGTTTTTCCAGCACTTTATTAAGGTGATCAATAAACTTGATGTAGCTCTCATCTGGGCCCTGGCAAATGTCAGTGAAGTCAATGTGGGATGTAGAAGTGTCAGGTGGAGGAGGGTAGACCATGCAGCACCTTTGAGATCTTCCAGTATTGACCGGGGGAGGACTTCAGCCTGATATTGCAGTCTAGTATAGTCTCCTTCCCTGGTAACACAGTCCGTTGTGAGGTGTTGTCACCGTTCTTCCTCAACATAACCTTTTGGCAATTCATTAAATTTATTTATCCAAAGTTGTTTCCACAAAATAAACTCAGCAGGTGACAATATAATTTTTATACACTCTATTAAATTTTATAGTACCATCGTGTGGGCAGTAAATGGTGCATCCAGCAAATTCTTAAAATAGGGAGAACTCCTCCCATAGTCCTTTGCAGCATTAACTAAGTCCTTAATTTCCCTATGGAGGTAGAGAATCCAAGATTCAGATGGCACCTGTGCAGTATAAGCAGGGGCCAAAACCTAAATGGGAATCCATAGGGAATAGATTTAGGTTTTGGCCCCTGCTTATACTGCCCAGGTGCCACCTGAATCTTGGATACCACCTCCCAGTCCCTCTCCTTTGCAGCTTTGCTCCGCATCCTCTTCCAAGAATCCTTGGGCTCATCCTCACTCTCAGATAAGCTATCGCTCTCTTCCTCTGCAGAGGAAGCAGGTCTGCTGGGAGGGGCGTAAGGCATTCAGCCAACTGGCAACACACCGTGTTGAAGGCCTTTGGTAGCCAAAATGGCTTCCTTTCAGTTGGCCCCATGTCCAGTTCCAGGGTCGGAACTCAACATCAAGGTGGGGCCTGTCACAGGGGAGGTACGTGGAGCAAAGGTAGGAAATGGGGATGAAGGCCCAAGGGAATCTAAAATGGCCGTCTCTCTAACAGGAGCATTGCCATCTTGTGATTTATAGGAAAGGGGATTAGGATCAGGAGATGAAGGAATGTGGGTGAGGGAATATCTCAGGGCAGCATGGCCACTACCACCCTGAGGAGAGGACAGAAAAGGAGGGGAGATGACAGATAGCAGATGGCTTGTCTGTGCCAAAGGGCAGGCTCCATCTCCCATCCTGTTCTCGGGGAACATGGTTCGGGAACGTGGTGGGAGGATTGAATAAACCAGGACAATGGATTGGAACCATGAACTCGTTACATGATCCCATAAATTGAATGAAACAACAGATACAATTTCCCAACTTTTAAAACCCTTTGTGTTTGTAAAATATAAAGCTTTTTCCCAACAGCATCCCAAAACAGTAACTGATAGATAGAATCAACAGCGATATCAGGAAACTCCTCAAATAACCATGAACAATACCTTTTAAACTCCCCTCATAAAATGAACTCCCCTCTACATTTAAAACTCTCCAACACTTAACAAAAACATCCTTTGCAGCTTGGAACTGATTATTTTCCATAGCTGCACCCAATGAAAGAGGAAATGCCCATCCACAGGAATGGAAAATCAAAAGCCCAAACCCCTGGGAGCTCTCTGCCACTCAGTCACTCACTCTCAGTCTCACAGGCACAATCTTCAGCCAAAGTGGGGCCTGTGGGGCTGTCAGCAAAGCTGGTCCCACAGATGTTGAGAAGATTGTTGACTTCTTCTTCAATGAGATTCAATAAAATGCAAGTCTCATTTCAGCGTTGTGGTTGACCTGAAGGGGTACAGCTTCCAGTGACATCTGGCTGGCAGGATCACTGCTGGACATGCTACCGGGGACCTTAACAAATCATGTCCCTGTTTGGGTGCCATGTGTAGCATCATTGCTCTGCTGTGGCCCTTGTAGCATCCAGCACTCATGAGCCCAAAGCTCACTGCTACCTTAGAAAGCTGACAGAACAGGCAGGATGGGTTTTCATATGATCTCCTGCAAACTGGGTTTATTGGTACAGGAACAGGCTACACAGCTGAACAGGGTCCAGGGATGAAGACAGGGTGTAGGCTGAGGGAACGGGGTCGTATATGGGGTAGTCAGCTGCGAGTCAGAGTCCAATGGATATGGGGGAAAATGGTGCAGAGGAGGGGTCAGAGCTCAGGTCAGCCAATAGGGAAACAAGGGTGGAGGAATGCAGCAAACTAGGGCCAGAGGAGGGACAGAGGAAGAACATTCTAGGGCTAAACAAATGTAGGCAATAGGAGTTGAACTAGGGTAATTAAGCCAATGGGCCAATGGGGTAACATAACGTGACATAACTCAGGTGTCTGCAAAGATCAATGCGAGAAGAAAGCATCTCACCCTAACCTGAAAGCCTATTCCTCTTATCTGGAACCAGTCCTCCATGTCTAGGGGATTGAGACTCTGATGGCAGGGCTCTGGGCCTCCACACATCCTCACAGCTGGCCCAGAGCAGGTCTGGAGTGGTCTTGGTGGCAGCTTGGGCTTGGCACACACTTGAGGAGGGTGTCTGTTTTCAACAGGGAGCTTAGGAGTTTCAGATTACTAAAATAAAAGAAGGAAAACCCCACTTTGGCTGAGTGCAGCAAGTTCTCCAAGCTAAGCTGACCCCAGGTGAGTGAGGAGAGACAGGATGGGGTTTGGAAATATGGAGCAAGGCTCTCCACACTGAGTCAGATCTCAAGACACAGCTTCTCAGAGCAGGCCAGACCTCCTTAGGAAAGCCCCTGGGTCTATCAGTCACAGAATGCTGCTATCATTTCTTCTCTAAAGAGAAACATACACCCTTAAAACAGGAATATGGATTTATTGGAAGCTATTTGAAATATTTCTCTGTAACAATAGAAAAAGAACTTCCTAGTGAGCTGCACTACAGTAGAGGGAAATCAAAGCAAAACCATGGTTTGTCAGCATGTACTTGATCATAATGAGCCCCATGGTGCATTTGGACCTGAGCCCTGAAACCTCAGGGCCTGAGAGGAGATTGCACAAACCTTTCCAGGAGTGAAAGATGGACAAAAAACCCAAAGTGTCTTGAGGCATGAATGTGTCCTTCTGAGGTCCATCCCCAACACAGGCTCCTCATGACTCCTTGGAGGAGAGTATTGGAGGCCAGGATGGCATGAAATCCTCTCAGAGACTCAGTGTAGAAAGGAAAATCGAAAGTACCTTAAAAACCTTGAGTATCTCAAAGTATTATTGAGCACTACTGAGTGTCAGTACAAAGCTCTCAAGGGACTCGTTAAAGCAGATAATTGGGGCCATGATTGTACAAAGCTCTCACAGAGCCTATATCAAAAGGGAAACACCAAATACCTTGAAAAAACTAAAGTACCCTGAAGTATTAATGAGCCCCAATGAGTGTTGTTACTGACAAAGCCTCTCCAGGGACTAATTACAGCAGATAATTGGAGGCCATGATTGCAGAAACCTCCCAGAGACTCCAAGTTAAAAGCCAAATCAAAGTCCTTTGAAAAACCTGCAGAGAGGCTCCTGGCCCAGAGGCAGCTCCTGGCAAGGGCAGCACTGCAGAGAGACACCTCTGGCCAGGAGCAGCTCCTGTGCACAGCCCAGCAGGGCTGGGGCACTGCCTGCAGCCACCCCGGGCACAGCACAGAGGCACACAGGGGTTAAACTCAGCCTGGGCTGGGAGCACAGAGCAGAGCTCACTCAGGGCTCACTAGAGCAGAAATCAGCCCAGGTTTGAAGCAGTCATTCTCTGGCTGTGGGAAGAGAAGCTGCAGTTCCTGCAGGGATCTCCTGGAGGAGATCCTGTGGCACATCCCACAGCTTTTAGGACCTTTCAGGAGGACTCTCAGAGCTGCTCCAGGTCAGGGCTGTGGCCCTAGGGCAGGGCTGGCTTTCCCTGCTGCCCCAGCCCAGGCACAGCCCAAGGCAGCTCCTGTTGCCCGGCTCTGCTGCAGGGCTGAGCAGCCGGGGCTATAGCCAGCGGTGCCCAGGGCTGTCCTGCAGAGCAGGGTCCTGCAGCCCAGGGCGCTGTGCTGGGGCAGGGACTCTGCTGCCAGCCAGGGAACGCTCTCAGCCAGCCCTGGCAGCTGCTCCCAGCGCTGGGGAGAAGCTGTGGGGGGAAGGAGCCACCCTGAGCAGGGCAGGGGCTGCTGCTGAGAGGGGCTGGGTGGGGCAGGGCTGCTGCCAGCTCCAGACCTGCCTGGGCACAGCTCCGGAGGACACTTCTCAAAGAAGGTAAGCCAGGGATTGCTGTATAGGTCAGGAGCTTTCCTGAGAGTGTTTTCAATTTCCTACTTGGAGAAAGATGGGAATGTTGGGGTCGTGACAAAAAGTTTTTTGTATTTTTTACATTTCTATATATTCATAGCTCTTTAAATTACTATTATATAGTTACAATTCTATAATCCTTACTTAACTCTACTAAACTCTTAACTGTTTTAAACCACTATTATATTCTTATATAGCTTTAATCCTGAATTAAATCTAGTATGTTTCCTTGCCTTTCTCTTAATAACCTGACTGTCTAAATATATTCCTAAAATACTGTATAGTCCTATTCTTTTATATAGTCCTGAAATACTATATAGTCTTCTAGTAACTGGACATATAGGAGCATTTTGGGTTTTGAGAATGAGCAGAATATGAGCAGTCATTATAAAAAGTGAAGGCAAAGAAGCCTTTGGACCTACTCCAATGGGTTGACCCAGGGGTGTGTAACTAGGGAAACTGAATCTCCTTTTGGATGCTCCTGTTAAATATCCTATTTATCAACCTTAATAAATTGTTGAAATCGGGAGGTGGGTGTGCCCTTTCCCACTGGGACACCTGGAAGCTTCCAATAAGGGTCTGGCTTTTACTTTACTTTACTGTTCTAACACTGCTGCAAGGTTTTTTTTTTTTTTTCTCTTTGGATTATAGACAACAGGGGGATGAGAGAAGCAGAACAGGAATTGTAATCCCAGAATCCCAGGACATTCTGAGTTGAAAGGGACACAGAGGATCATCAAAGGAATGTTTGAACATTTACACAGACTCCAGAACTGTGACTTAAGCTGGTCAGTATCTCTGCTGGGAGCCTCCCAAAGGGCCCTCGCCACTCCTCAGCCCTGGACAGCAGCAGCATCAACTCTGCAGGGCCCAGCAGGGCTCTCCTGAGCTGCCCTTGCCCAGCTGCACACAGAGCCTGCCCCAGCCAGGGCCCTGCACACAGTAAGGTTTCTGTAGGGCCCCGGCCAGGGCACACAGGCTGGGATGGGCTCTGTGAGCACTGGCAGGGACAAGGCTCCTCTCAGGAGGGAATGTGCAGGCCCAGGGAGATGCTCAGGGAAGGAGAGGGGGCTGAAGAGAGCAGTGCTGGGGCAGGATGAGGGCATGGTTGGTGTGTGGGAGGTGCCAGGCACAGCTGGGCATGGGAACATTGTCCTGAGTGCCCGGCTGTCTCTGCCCTGCCCTCTCAGGCACAGCACCACAACATCTTCTCTTGGTTCTGCTCTGCCCTGATATTGTCACTGTTATCTGCTGCTCTCAGGGAGGCTCTGGCATTTGCAGCAGCTGAGTCAGGCACTGCCCTTGGCATTCCTGCCAGGCAAGGCTGTCCATGGGAATGGGGTGTCCAAGCTTCCCTGGCACCTGTGGGGCTGTGGGCAAAGCAGTCCATGGGAAAGGGGAATGAGCTGAGCCCCCTCCCTGAGATCCCATCATGGGCACAGCCAGGGATCTCCTTGCTGTGCCCTTCCAAGCTCTCAGCTGCCCTCCTGGGTGCAAATCTGTGCCAGAGCCTCTGGGAGTTCCCTGAATGTCCCACGGGGAAGGGCAGAGCTGCCAGAGCTGAGGAAATGGTGCTGGGTTTGCCAAGGGAGCCGTGAGTGTCCTTGGCACAAGAGGGTGATGAGACCTTGCCCAGAGACCTTTAGGGAGGGTGAGACATTCAGGGATCCCTCTGCTCTGGGCAGGGTCTGGTTTATCCCAGGGTGACTCAGGAGTGTGATTGTGCTCTGATTTCAGCCAAAGGTGCAAAGCCAGAGCAGCTGGGAACAAGCCCATACAGCCCCTCATCTTCCCTGAGCCACAGGGAATCCTTTGCCTCTCTCATCTTGCAGTGGCAAACTCTGAGTGCAGCAGGAATGCTGGGGATTTCTGACCTCAGAGAGCCAGGAATGATGTGTGGGTAGGAAAACAATTCCTTAAACCAGCTCCTGCTATCCATGCCCTAAAAAACTAGGAATGCAGATGCTAGCGAGCCTGTCTGCATTAGAAGCAATTCCCCTGTCAAATCCTGAATATCCAGCCTTGTCCCTCTGCCCCATGGCCACAAACCCAGGACAGTAGGGCAGGGATGGCTCCTTGAGGGCCCCCATGCACAGGCCTGGCGTCTCCTGGCACACTCAGCCAGCACAACTGGAGCTAAGGCAGGGACCTGGGTGAAGGTTTTCCCAGAGCAGGAACAAGGGTGGGTGAGTCCCAGTGGGACAGGCTATAGGGAATGGCCCAGGTTTGGCTCAGAGCAGCTTCTCCTGACTTGTCACAGTCCTTTCTCCATTAACAGGTCCACATGTTCAGCCCTAGAAAATGTCCAACAGCAGCTCTATCAGACACTTCCACCTGCTGGCATTGGCAGACACACGGCAGCTGCAGCTCCTGCACTTCTGCCTCTTGCTGGGCATCTCCCTGGCTGCCCTCCTGGGCAACGGCCTCATCATCAGCGCCGTAGCCTGCGGCCACCACCTGCACACGCCCATGTTCTTCTTCCTGCTCAACCTGGCCCTCACTGACCTGGGCTCCATCTGCACCACTGTCCCCAAAGCCATGCACAATTCCCTCTGGGACACCAGGAACATCTCCTACACAGGATGTGCTGCACAGTTCTTCTTTTTTCTGTTCTTCATCTCAGTAGAGTTTTTCCTCCTGACCATCATGTGCTATGACCACTACGTGTCCATCTGCAAACCCCTGCACTATGGGACCCTCCTGGGCAGCAGAGCTTGTGCCCACATGGCAGCAGCTGCCTGGGCCAGTGCCTTTCTAACTGCTCTCATGCACACAGCCAATACATTTTCCCTGCCCCTGTGCCATGGCAATGTCCTGGGCCAGTTCTTCTGTGAAATCCCACAGATCCTCAAGCTCTCCTGCTCACAGTCCAAACTGAGGAAACTGGGGCTCATTGTTGGTAGTTCCTGTTTAGGTTTGGGTTGTTTTGTGTTCATTGTTTTCTCCTATGTGCAGATCTTCAGGGTTGTGCTGAGGATCCCATCTGAGCAGGGATGGCACAAAGCCTTTTCCACCTGCCTCCCTCACCTGGCTGTGATCTCCATGTTCCTCAGCACTATTCTCTTTGCTCACCTGAAGCCCCCCTCAATCTCGTCCCCATCCCTCGATCTGGCCCTTTCAGTTCTGTACTCGGTGCTGCCTCCAGCCCTGAACCCACTCATCTACAGCCTGAGGAACCAGGAGCTCAAGGCTGCAGTGTGGAGACTGATGGCTGGATGCATTCAGGAACATTAAAATGCTGGCCAATTTCTGCCAATCACTTCTGCTAAAAGACATCTTTCATACTTCTTGTTGCTTTGGTTGTGGTTTGTTCTTTTTTTCCTTTGTATTAGTTTTTCATATTGCCCACAAAGGAATGTCATTGTTTTTGCCATTTCTCATTTTGTTTCTCTCCAACTTCCTTGTGGCCAGAGACTGTGTCAATGAGGGGCCGCACTCTTGTGGCTTTAAAGGAACTAAAGGATCTCCCAGCCAAGTTTTTTTTCATAGATGCCCCTGTGTTCCCTTCTCTGGAGCTGCAGCAGCAATGTCTGTGTGCAGAGCTGGGTGGCAGATCAGTGTTGGCACAGCAGCTCTGTTCCTGCTGGCCCCACCATTCCTGATCCAGGCCAGGAGCCATTGGCCTTCTTGGCCACCTGGGCAGACTGCTGCCTCATGTCCAGCCTGCTGTCCATCACTCCCTGCAGGTCCCTTTCTGCCTGGCTGCTGTCAAGCCATTCTGTCCCCAGCCTGTAGCGTTGCAGGGGTTGTTGTGGCCAAAGTGCAGGACTCGGCACTTGGTCTTTTTAAACCTCACCTTGTTGGATTCACCCCCTAGATCCACCTGTCCAGGTCCCTGTGCAGAGCCCTCCCTATGCTCCCACAGAATCAACGCTCACACCCACCTTGGTGTCATCTGCAAAGATGTCCTTGGTTCCATGAGGCCTCTCATTGTCACAATTGCCTCCTTGGTACACCAGGCCCTGCACTGTCACACTTGTCTCCTGGGTTCCATAGGGCCCCAATATTTGACAATGGACTCCTTGGTTCAATGGGGCTTCACACTGTCACAATGTTCTCATTGGTGCTGCAGTTCCACAGTGGGCCCTTGGTTCCATGAGGCCCCAGAATGTCACAATGGCCCCATGGTTGTTTTGCGGAGAAAAGAAGAAACCTCACAACTTTGTAAAAGTTGGAAAGCCCGGTATGCTTTTATTACAACGCGTGCCGGACGCAAGTCCCCCAAAAAGGCATGCGTACCTCTAAAGACCTCGGGTCTTCTTTTATCCCCCTTCCAAATGCATATGCATACAGTTTCACAATAAGTTCATACATATTCATTCCGCGTGACATTTAGCACCAGTTCTTCTTTATCAAAGGAATTTCTAAGTCGGGAGCAAATCGACCTTCTGGTCTTTTCTGTTTTTCTTTCTCTGTCTCCTTGCTGTCTCGGCATGCTAGTTTTTCCTTCAGCTTTGGCCTCACAGACTTTTCACCTTTCTTAGACACTTCACCTAATTCAGAATGGATCTTTACTCTGTCTCATTCCCCCCTTTCCTAGGAAATAAGTAAATTCTTTTACTTAATGAAAACCTTCACAACAGTAAGTGTCTTTTAGTGCTTCACCATGTGCTTTTGACAAAGATGTTAGTACAGCTATTCGTTGTAGCATTCTCCAGTTCCAAATTAACAATATAATAGATAATCCTAAGCTTATCCCAACTAATATTATTAAATTACAATGGGGTGACACAACTTATTAAAGATTCCATTTGCAGTTGGTGACCACCCAAAGATCACATCTCACCAGTGATGATCCATATTTTGTTTTATTCTTTGTAGAACTCTGGTTATCTCCTTTGTATCATGTTGGACAGTAATTAAGGTTTTCTTTCCACTTCCTTGGACTCCTTTCAAGCCTTCCAATAGGTCTTGGTGCTTAATTAATTGTTTTACCAATGTAAGGTTCATTCCAATAGGGGTAGGTGGCAGTTTGTGATACCTTGTGTAATTGGCTTTAATCAGCTGGTGGGATGTTACTGGTACCAAATACGAAAAATCACACCCAATAATCTTAACAAAATTACAAATACAGAGATTAGAATGGTTTCTACTAGACAGAATAACATCATTGCTATCAATTTTTACTGCAGCACAGGCAGTCCTCAGACACACACACCCTTTTCCAGTATATACGAGCACAGTTTTCTGGTCAGTGACTGGATGAAATTCAAAGTGACAAATACTCTGTTCAGTGTCCAAACACACATCCTGAGCATTAACAGTATTGCTTTCACAAATGAATCCCATCTGTTCTCTAGTAATGCAGGATTCTAAGTTTACTGTCTGCCACTTTCCATTCATCTTTCGTGCCCACACTCTATGTTCTGGAGGATATTGTTTTTTCATGGTTTAATCCTAGAGCAACGATGGGATGGATAACATAAACAGTGGCATTATGTATGGTAAGCACAAGGCAGTGGCCACTTTAGAAACAGAATCATAGGTGAAATTCACCATAGTCCACCAGGATTGAAACTTCCTTTCAATATCAATTGCATTATCCCACACAATGTCTTGAATTTCAGCTGGAAAATTACCTTCACCCGTTTCCCATATGATCAGAGCTGCTGTTGCTTGTATCCATAACTGTGCTTGTATACAACTGAAAGCTAAAGACACATTATCTTGAACTGTACTAAGTGCTTCTGCTATCAACTTGTGGTCTTGGTCCTCAGCCTTTTCATACTTCCTTACTTTGGCAGTACTTTTGAAATCTGTCACTGGCTAGTTCCTAATACCAATAGAGATTACTATAAAGGCTGCTTCAATTTTGTTAGGCTACCTGCTGCAGTGGCCAGTTTATTCACCAGTATTTCTGAATCAATTCCATTTCAAACTCCTAATCTTATCCCTAATATGCCAGTTAGATGTTTGTTATGGGGAACAGGAACTGCTTTCTGTCCATGACCATCCCTCCCTGCCAGAGGGATGTGCTGGGCTCACACTGCAAATTCAGACACACTTCACAAGTGTATCTGACAGAGGTTTAGGTCATACTTGAGGCAGATGTTTGTTCTGAAATGTAGAGACCTCAGGGAATCTCTTTCCCTCTCCAAAGCACCTGATTTCCCAGATGTGTGGCAAGCAGGAATGTCTCTCCTGGTCTACGAAACCTCACCCACCTTGCCCCTAGCTTCAGGTCCAAGCCTCAAGTAAATAATGAAGGGGAAGTCTGAGAGAAGAGCCTAAATTCATTGCAGTGCCTCAGAAGAAACTGGGATCAGGTTTCTGCTACTTGAAACACTCAGCACAAAAGTGATGCTGAAAATCCTACAGCCTGTTTCTGAGCTCTGAGGGAGGGGGGTCTCTCTCTACCTGTTTTAAGCAGAATCCAACCGCCTCAGACTGGGACAATCACTGATCCAAACCTCAGTAGGAAAAGGGATAGCTATAAATAAAGAAAATCACCTTCCTTGCTTGGGTTAATTCACTACATGCAGTTCAGCACCCTTTACCAGCCATTGCCTGAGTGTTCAGCCAACCAGCTTGGAAAATGACCTAAGGAAACTGATTTCTTGGTGTTCCTGGTTTTAGGCACCAGGAGAGCTGGCTCCTTCCTTTCTTGTCCTGAGATATGCCTGTTTTTGTAACCATGTTGTCCAGCCCTCAAAGGAAGTTTTTAGGGAGGAGGAGCAGGCTGGTTGGATTTTTGAGATGTTAATTTGCATTATCAACTCCACACATTTGAGAGACCATTCTGGATTGAATAATAGCTGTTGTTCAGTCACATTCTGTACTACGTTAGGTTCAAGTTTGGAGTTTGGGTAGAGTCTGAACTAGTATGGGGTGTATAAGGCCCTGCTGTGGTAAAAAGTGCAGTGTCCACTTTGAATTCAAATGAAAGTCTGATAGTAATTTGAGCTCAAAGGCAGGTCACTTCTACAGACTCTATCAAGGTGAAATTACACCAACAGTCTGATTCACTTAGGCTATCAGAGACTTCCTGGTGTTCATATACACCAGGGAGGTTCAGACACTAATTACATCTGGTCTCTCATAAGCTGTCCTAGTGATGACCTGGCACCCTACTTTGATTTCTTCTTCTCTGATTCCTTGAAGTGTTCACAGTTCTTGTTCCTGCCATTCCTGCTCCTCATATACCTGATTCTCGTGGATTACTACATTAGATATGTTTATATCTTTTATCTCAGAAGGTTTTCCTATGGATCCAGTATACTGATTAAATGCCAGGGACCAAGGCCATTCAGCATTGCTTTGAATAGAAGTACTCTCAAGTTCTAAAACTTCAGTTATGATTACACAAAAAACAATTCTACAAACTAAAATATGAGGTACTCCCGACCGCAATGTACTCATTTTGCCCGAGTAAGTTTTAATCTCAGTTCATTGTCTCCTGGCGTCACTCCTTAAGGGGTTTCTGGGCCTTCTTCACCCGAGAGTGATGAATCCAGGCATTCTGCTCCTTGATTTTGATTTCAGTGAAGGTGGTGAGAAGTACTTGCAGTGATCTCTCCCACTGTGGTTCCGAAGTCTTCTCTGTAGGAGACTTAACATATACATCATCCCCAGGCTATCTAACTCCCTGCTCCGAGTTCCAGCCACATGTAATCTGAGCTGTTTGCTTAATGCCACCATTTAGGTGGACATTCTGGACATTCCCTTTGTATTCTATATGGTCTTCTATAAGGCATTCCAAAAGGACTCAGCATTCCTTTAGCTCAAGGTTTAGTTTGAATTGGCAATAATGCTAGTGGAAGAGCTTGGGCTAGGGTAGATTAACTTCTTGCCCCAGTCTTATTCATTTTCTCCACCTGGCTGCTTGATTGGGGGTGGTATGGGGTGTGAAGTTCCTAATCTATGCCCAGATGGCTACTAATCTGTTGCACTATTTTGGAAATGAAATGTGATTCTTTATCTGAGGATATCGTGGCTGGAACTCTGAAGCGTGGTATTATTTCTTGTAAAAATAATCTGGTCACCTCTTGAGCTTTGACAGTTCTGGTGGGGAATGTTTCTGGCCACCCTGAAAATGTATCTATCAATACCAGTAAATACTGATACCCCCCTTCCTTGGGAGTTCTGAAAAGTTGATTTGCCACTGCTGTACAGGCCCATGGCCTCTCCCAGTCTGACCGAGTTTTGGTCGGGGGCGTATTTTGGGGTTAGTCTGGAGGCAAGGTCACATTGTCGGCTTACCTGAGTGATAGTGGCATATAAATTCCTGACGATACAACGATTGTTTCAATCAGATGTGTGTTCTAGAAAGCCTGTGGAAATTACTAATTCAAAGTCAACACTTCCTTTCAATGCACTCTGTAACACTCGCAGCCTTGGTCATTTTGAGAAAGGAGCCACACTCTATAAAAGGCTTTTAAGTAGTTAGGCCCTAGTGTGTTTTCTAGTGCCCTTCCTTCACTAGTAACTACGAAAATGGGAAGGGATTCCTAGCTCTCTTTCAATGGTAGCCCACCCCTTGCAGTTGTACGTCTCTTTTGGTTAGTATTATTGTATTATGGCTTACCTTCGAGGAAAATCTGTACCTCACCCTTTGCTGCTTTCTTTGCCTCTCCATCTGCCAGCTCATTTCTCTCCTCCAATTTTAAGCTCACTCTCTAGTGTGCCTTAATATGCTTTTTCAGGTAGCTGAACTGCTTCAGCAGCCGGATTGTCTCTTCTTCCCTTGTGAGGTTAGCAGTCCCCTCTCCTTCCAGATGGCTCCATGTGCATGCATGACTCTGAATGCCTTTTGCTGTTCTAAGGCATGGGTCAATGCATTTATCTCAGCCTTCTATGCAGAGGTACCTGTTGGTAAGGGTCCAGACTCTACTACCTCTCTGCAGGTAGTCACTGTGAACTTTGCATGTCACATTCCACGGGCAATGTAGCTGCTTCCGTCAGTGAACCAGGTCTCTGCATCGTCCAGAGGAGTGTCCTTTAAGTCTGGGTGGCTGGAGGCTGGAGTAGGTAGCTTCAATGGTCTCCAGGCAATCATGGTGTACTGCTTCTCCTTGATTCCACTGAGAAAAGAAGCTGGGTTGACAATATTAGTCACTACCATCTCTACATCATCTTGCTTTACCATGATGGCCTGGTATTTCAGAAACCTCTGTGGTGAGAGCCAGTGGCCACAAAGTGGCCACCATTTACTTCCAGTACTGTGGACACTGTGTGGGACACTAGCACAGTCATTTTTGTCCTAGGGTAGACTTGGGTGCCTCTTGAATATTCAACACAAATGCTGCTACAGCTCTGAGGCAACCTGGCCATCCTTTGGCTGTTGCATCTAGCTGCTTAGAGAAGTCAGCAACTGCCCTTCAGTATGGGCCCAAGTCCTGAGCCAATATTCCCCGGGCAATACCTTGCATGGAAAAATAGAAAGAATGGTTTACTTACATCTGGAAGTCTCGATGCTGGAGCTTATTACTGCGCCTGAGTGGGTCGCTGCTGGTGAGAGAGAGACGGTGATACTTGTTTCTTGAATCAGAAGGCTGATTTATTAATATATCATATATAATACATTAAGACTATGCTAAAAAGAATACAGAGAGAGGTTTGCAGAGCTGCTAGGCTAGGCTAAGAATAGATAGAAAGAAGAATAACAAAGTTTTGCCCAAGGACTCAGTCCCCTTGCTTGCACTGGTGATTGGCCCTTAATTATAAACATAGAAAATGAGCCAATCAAGAAACCCCTGTTACATTCCACAGCATCTGATAATAATTGTTTACCTTGTCTTCTGAGGCCTCTGACCTCCAGAAGACACAGAAATCCGAAAGAAAGGATTTCTGTGAAGAAATGTCTGCGACATCTCACCTTTCTAAATTGTATAATATAAAAGAAAAATGCTGATGTGGAATGAACAGGAAATTTCTTCACCTGTAGAATATACAATCACTAACAAATCACTACAACAATTCTACAGTCTAAGAAAAATGCAAAAAACCAATACAAAGAAAATTCAAGTTCATGCAGCTGAGTTTCAGGAACAGTCCAAGAGCCGAAGTTGCTTCCCTTGGAATATCTGAGAGTCCTTTTTGGTCCTGAAAAAAACTTGCTACAAAAAGAATCCTATCAATAGTTATCAAAAAACCATTGACAGTCATAACACAATTTTAAACAATTTCTGCAATGTCCTTTTCTGGCCCTTCAATGCTTCATAGCTGCTGCCCGCTATTTTCAATCTTTTTTATTTAATTTAATTTTTTTTTTTTTTTATCGAAAAGCAAAAGAGCAGCAGCCGAGCAGAGCAGTGCCAGAGAAGGAAAAAGACCCTGGGGGCCCTGGCCCATGATGGACCAGGAACCCCAAAACTGGCTCACAAAGGGGGACCAGGACCGGTAGGAGAAACCAGAGTCCCCAAAAACATAAGGAGGCCACGCAGTGGGCTCGGCCCAGGAACTTCCTGAGCCCAATGGCCCAGGCCAAACTGGGTAGTGAGATGCTTTCTTTCCCCAAAACCACTGAGGCATGCCAGCAGTGTGGAAATAGAAGCCTTCTCCAGAAATGCCATCTGCCTCTGCAATGCATCAGGTTTATCTCCCATCTGCCTCACGGCACCACCCCCACCGGGCTGGGGACCAAAGGCAGAACTTTCGGCAGACCCCACCTGCCCCTCGCCACTAGGGCACAAGACGGGCGGCAGAGATGGCAGCCTCCATGGGACAGCAACCGACCAAACACTTCCCAACCTGCCGAGAATGCTGATCTTGAACGCAGGCAGGCAGGCTGCCCCCAGAGTAGCTGGCAGGCAGCCCCTGCTCCACAGAAGGAGAGACCCCCCACCGGGGCAGCTGCTAGAGCAGCCAGTCTGGGATGGTCCGGGCTCGAACAAGCCGCTGACACAGAGGGCAGAGCCTCCGACAACGGCAAAGCCGCTGGGACATCCGGTGGAAGCAGCGGGGGGGAAGCCGGAACTGGGGAGGGAATCATGCTGATTGTAAGATCAGCCGCGGGCTGCTCCAAGGGTACCGCGGGCTCAACGCCGTTTTCTGCCGCTGACTCTGGGGTCCGCTGTGGAGGCGCAGTCGCAGTCTCCGTCGGAGCACATAACGGCAACAGTGGAGCCGGGAGAAGCGGCAGAGGAGCATCGCTGTTGCCTAGCAACAGCTCAACCGGGACCGGAAGTGCTGTCTCTTCTGCCGTGTCCGACGCTGAGCCTGAAGCTGGAGACGCATCCTCGTCGTTGCCTAGCAACAGCTCAACCAGGACCAGAAGTTCTGTCTCTTCTTCAGTCTCGGGCACAGGTTCTTGCGGGGGTGGGGAGGCCGGTGAAACCACGGGCGGGACCGCCTGGAGAGGCGGAGACGGGATCTCCTGGAGTGACGGCTCTGGCAGGGGCATGGAGGAAGCCTCAGAGACCGGTGCCGCCCCCATGTCTGAAGGAGGCGGAGTCTGAGAGGCCGGCTGTGGCTTGAGTGGCGCCGCCTCCCATCCCCCCGGAGAGAGAAAAGGGGAGGGAGGAGAGCGGCTCATCTGCACAGGCTCCGGAGAAAAAGTAAAAAAATCTTCTTCGCCCGGCGAAGTTTCACCCCTCCCCCCCCCCCCCCCCCCAGCCGCATAGCAAGGGGGTTGGGAAGCAAAATCTCATCCACCACCGGGTCTTCTGCTAGGGCCGGTGGAAACGGTGCTTGCCCATAACAGTTAGAAATCCACGGAAAAAGAGCTGCTCTGCATTTGAGAACTGGGAAAAGTTTTATAAATGCTGGGTAGATAGAAGGCAGGACACGTCCCTGGCTCCAGACGAACTGGAAAATGGAGTCCATGCACTCCCAGACAAAAGCATCTAAAGCATACAGGATATCAGTGTGAAGGTCCGCCCGAAATGAACGGGTGACGAATGATTTTTGGGTGCAAAAATAACCAACACAAGGCACAGGGGTTTTGCAGTAACAAATCAACAAGGTGCAATTTTACTGATTATAACCACAGCTAAATATGCATTTGGTTAAGGGATCCAGGGAAGAGAAGGGTAAGACAAGGAAAAAAGGGAGGAAAGGAGGTCAGGGAATGGAGTATAGCTACCAAAACGTGATGTCTTCGGGGTCCTGCCGCCGAAACTCGCTGGTACACGTCTTGGGGAGTACTCGAAAGGGCAGTCGAACCGAACCCCAATATATACGCTGTTCTTGGTTGGGGGAAGGGTGGCTGAAATTAGGTTTCCATGGAGGGGAGAAGTCCATTGTTTTCATGGCCGAATGCTCACAGGTACGTTAGGTTTTTCCCCCTCCCTGAGTTGGGAGGGAGTACAGTCCCAGTCTCTGGAAGGAGGTTGCCGGGGGGTGCCATGGGGGTGCCAATAGGGTGCCAGAGGGGTTCTTGGTTCCTTGATGAGGGGATTCGCATCTCTGTTGGTCCGTCACGGTGGTTGAAGACAGGCAAGAGGGGTCTTCTCATGGAGCGGGGGGGAGCCACCCCAGAGCTCAGTCCAGCCAGCTCAGGAGTTTGGAAGAAAGTCCAGTTCAATTGTCCAGAAAAGGGCAGCATGCCCCCTTCGAGTATAGCATGGCATGTTCTGCAAGCATCACTTGTGAACACACTAGATAAGCAGGAGACTTTCTTTCCCAACCGGCTCAGCAGCTTTAACCCTTCGGTAGTCTTTTCTCAAGACAATTGTGAGGCAAAAAATGAAGGATTTTCGGATGGACTTCTACATGACCCCGTGACTCATGATTGTCTTGAGGAATCTTCATCAGCAGAGCTCTAGAGTGTCTTCGAAACTTGTTGCACGTCGGTAGCATAACCCCGGAAAAGTAGGGATGACAGGAAAGAGGGGATAAAAGGGGAAGAGAAGGAAAAGAAAGAGGGGAAAAGGGAACCAACAAACATAAACATAATTAATATCTATCATCATATCAACTTCACACGTGGTTATTTGTTATAACAATTTCAAAAAATTATGATTAATTTTAACAATTTCAAAAAAAAATATTAATCCATTAAAGCAATATCATTTGTTTAACAATTTCAAATCACAAATAATCAAAACAACAAACAAATAATATAATCATAATCTTTTAAAATTATTTTCTAAAAATTAAGTAACTTTCTGTAAATTATACTTGATATTTAAGAAGTTGTTCTAAGGCACATATGCTTGATTCATAACTGTTTCATATCAAGTGTTTTGGGGACATCTATTGTATCGAGTACATCAGCTAAGTGGTGTGCACTGACTACAGTTGACAGTCTCTTAAGCTTTTTCATCATTCTCCAATTCAAAATGAATAGGGCTGCTGACAAGATAAAGCCAAGCTGTAACTAGGATCAAAAGAACAACAATTGGATGGCACACACTGTTCAGAACACCTGTGGCAGTAGGTGACCACCCAAAAAGAGTATCCCACCACCTATGCTCAGCATCCTGCTTTACCCTCTCAATAACCTGGTGTATTTGTCTCACGTTGTGATGAACAGTCACCAGGTTCTTCTGTCCGCTCTCCTTGATTTTCTCGAGGATGTCAATCAGGTCTTGATGGAGCAATAGTTGTCCCACGAGGGTGAGGTTCATTCCGATAGGAGTGGGCATCAGCTTCTGGATCAGTGTGTATTTGGATTGCAGTAGGTGGTGAGAAGTAACTGGAGCTTCATAAGAGAAATCGCATCTTACTATCTTAGTAAAGTTACAAGCACAAAAATTTGAATGATTCTTTGTATCTACCACAACATCTTCTACAAAGACAGAATCACATGTTGTTCTAAAGCATGCACAGCCATTGCCTATGTATATAAGAACTGTCTGGGTATCCTCATGTGGACGAATCTCGAAATGACAGATGTTCTGCTCTGTGTCCAAACAGATATCCTGAGCTACAATTGCATTGCTTTCACAGATAAACCCTTGCTGTTCTTGGACAATACAAGTTTCCAGGTTAACAGTTTGCCATTTGTCATTGACCTGACGGGCCCATCCCCTATGTTCAGTAGGATAGAGAACAGCTCCGTCATGGTTTAATCCTAATGCAATAACAGGGAAGACCAAATGTACAGAGGCATTGCGTATGGTTAGGACAAAAGCAGTGGCTGTGTTTGAAATGGGATCATAGGTGAAGTTCACCAGGTTCCACCAGGATTGGAATTCTCTTTCAAATTCAGTGGCACTGTCCCAGATTATTTTCCGAATTTCTGTGGGGAAGGTGCCTTCCTCGCCTTCTCTTATAATTGCAGCAGAGACAGATTGCATCCACAATTGTGCCTGGATACAGCTGAGGGCTAAGGAAACATTGTTCTGTGTAGCACTAAGTGCATCAATTACCAATTTGTGATCATCCACATTCACTCTTTCCCAATTTGGCAAAATGTTTGACAGCAGCCACCGATGTGTCCCTAAGGCTGACAGAGATGACCTCAGTGGTTGCTGCAATCCGGTCAGGTCCCTAGTTGTAGCAGCCAATTTGTTCATTAGTACTTCAGAGTCAATGCTATTCAGAATTCCCAATCTTGTACCCACAACACTGGTCACATCCCTTGGTGTTCTCTTAAAGGAGCTTCATTTCCGAAGCCAAGTGGTCCAGCCTTCAAAAGAGGTTTGCAGGAACGGAGAACAGGCTGGTTCAATATCTGAAACATTGTTCTGCATTAGCAATTTTACCTGTTTGAGAGACCATGCCGGATTGAACAATATTTGTTGTTGGCCAGTTTTCCTGATCACATAAGGTCCAATCTCGAAAATTATCGGGATGAGTGTGACCGGTGGTATGGGTGAAGTGGTAACAGTGGCAACAGTGGGAACAGTGGTTTCAACATTATTTACAAATTTAAAAGAAAGGCCTTGAGTGTCCTTGGCTCAGAGACAAATTACCTCTGTAGTGCCGGTTAATGTGAAACTGTGCCAGCAATCCCGTACACTTGGGTGCGTGCAGATTTGCTGCTGTTCGTTTTCCTGATCTATGGAAACACTGATTGACCTTGCTTTGCTGTAATTAGACCCATTAACCATTTGGCACCCAACACTAATTTTTTCACCCCCTATTCCTTGAACTGTCCAGGTTTTGCGTCTTTCCCATTCTTGTCTGGTGTACAACATATCCTCATGTGTAACTACAGTTAGCAAGTTCAGACCCGTGACATCTCCCATAGATCCGGTGGATTGCAGGAAGGCATGAGACCAGGGCCACTCGAAGGAGTTCTCTGCTGCCCCTGCCAGTCGGGATGTGTCGTTAGAAAAAAAAGGCTCGCACTTAGGGTCTGAGAGAGTGTAATTACAGCACTCAGTGTGGGTTTTGGTACAGTGTTTATCTTAAATGTGTAAACCAAGCCTCTCAGTCCTAATGGACTAGCTGTGTCATTCTCCCAACGACATGTCACATAAGTGGGTTTGGTCAAAGCAAAACTGTACCAGCAATCAAGTGATTCATCATTATAATCTTTTGTAATTGCAACATTGGTGGTTTTGGTACTAGAAACATAACTACCAACATGTTCCTGGTGGCAACACAGAGTAAGGGGACTTTCTATTTTGGAACACCCCCATTTCTTTGTGGGACACAATTTTGCTGAGGGGATGCCCAGATGATTCTTTCCACCTGCTTCCATAAAATTTCCAGCAATTATGATGGAGGTGGCCTTTTCATGGAGGGTTCCTTCCACTTTTCTGCATGTTACCACAATTGACTCACCAACCGTTCCCATCAGGGTTCTCATCAACTCATTCTGGTCCCACCTCCACTCATTCGGGTGGTACACATTGGAGTCATGCTGCACTAGGGTTTCCAGGCTCGGGTAACGGCCCTTGGGATAGGTTCCAAGGGCACTGGTGTGCTGAACAATGGCTTCAGGCCACAGCTGCTCACCAGGGGGTTGTCCATGAAATTGCGGTAAAATGCAGAAAAGTATTAGTAAGGTTATCATGTTTTCAGATGATTCTCATGTCCTTCGGGGTTCACCTGTAAAAGCAAGAACAACAAAAAATCCTGCCACTGAGAGGCAGAAAGGAGTTTAAAATGAGGGGGTTATCCAGCGTGTGTGTATGCCGTGGTCTTTTCTAAGAGCGTCAGAGGATACCCATGCATATTTATTCAGAGGGGTTTTCAGCACAAGTGGTACCTCGCCCACCGTGGGGAGGTCCACTAAGACAGGTTTGTCCAGGGTAATGTGATGGATTGTTTGCATCGTCAGGACCTTCCAGTGAAGGGATGATGCTTGGAGGTGTGGGGTAAAAGGCGGTGACTTTGGGGCAGCCATTCACTCCCCACCTGCTATTTACCTCTTTAACAGCCGCCCACAGTCGACAGTCCCAGCTTGCTTTGTGGGGCTTAAGGAACCACTTTAAAAGGCCATTTGTCCTTTCCATGATCCCGTTAACCTGAGGGTAGTAAGGAGTATGAAAGGTCCACTTTATGCCTTCGGCTTTGGCCCAATCCTGAACCACCTTGGCAGTAAAGTGAGACCTGTTGTCAGACTGAATTTCTTGCAGCTTTGGAAGAGTTCCAAACCACCCCTGCAAAGCTTTAATTGTATTTTCACCTGTGGGCCTTTTAAAAGCATCAGCTTGTACTAACCCAGATACAATTTCCACTCCTACTAACACAAAATGTTTACCTCCTGATTTCTTAAAAGGACCAATATAATCTACCTGCCACACATCCCACAAGCCTTTACCTTTCCTCAAATGCTGAGGGTCATCCTCTAAAGGATGCCTTTCCAGTCGCTTGCGGAACTGTTCGCAGGCTGATATGCATGTTTGTCATGGTTTGACCCGGAAACAGGATTTCTGGGATGCTGTGGATGGGGCCAATGAGTGCTCAGATTTGGATATTGCCATCTGGCCCAACCACTAGGCATGTGGATCCACCTCCAAGAACACAGGATAAAAGCAGGGCTCTCCCGCTGGCAGGCCTCTTTGGATTTCTGGCGGGAAGGAGTTGGGTGTCTCTCCCCCGGCCCAGTTGCTGGCTGGGTGGGGGGAGGGGAAAAGCCATGCAGCCCAGCCCGAGAGAGGTAGGCCTGGCCCCCCCAAGGGTGGAAGGAAGAAGTAAAGAAATGCCGGGAAGCAATGGGCAGCCTGTTCCCCCCCCCCCCCCGCCTTGGAGACAGACACAGAGAGAGAGAGAGTGCAGCCTGTGTCGTTATCTTGAAACTCAGTAAACATGTGCTGGCAGCAGGCAGCCTGGCTGAGGAGATGGGGGGGGGGGGGTGCAGCCAGGAGTCCAGCCGCCTGGAGGAGTTTTTAATCCTTTTTGGACAATGAAAACCTTACAGAACATTAACCCTTCCTAGATGAGGGATAAGGGTGGAGGAGGACGAAGGAAATGAGCAAGTGGTGGAAGTCTGGACCAAAGAGAGAGTGAGAGATGTTAGAAGAATGGAGAAGATGGAGTGGCATTTTATGCTGGACTCTTTTGTGTAGCCATGGACAGAGCCATGTTTCCGTGTGATACAGAGACTGAGTCCAGGGGGAGAAATGTCCCCAAGCCAAAGAAGATTCAGTGTGGGTACCCCTCGGCCCCAGGGGGTATATAAAATATGGGGGGGACAGATGTCCCAAAGGTGGGAAGGTGAGATACTGTGCTTTTCTGGAACTGGACAAAGCATCCTTAAAAAGACAACCCTGGAAGCAGTCCTGATCCCTGTTCGGTGGTGAGAGCACCGGAACAAGGACGGAAAAGGCCACCACGACACATGGAAGGACTCCCTCTCCTCTTGAGGAACTGAAAGTTTGAGCATTCTAAAGGGTGGTGCTGGACCCAGAAATGGTGATTTTGGAAGATGTATTGTATTGGGAATTTAGGGGGGAGGAGGAGGAGAGTGTTTTTGTGAGGATTTCATTTTCCTTGTGTTTTTTTTTTTTTTCCTTTTGTGTGTAGTTTAGTAATTGTTTTTTGTAGTTTAGTCAATAAACTTCTCTTTTTTTCAAGTGAGAGCCTGCTTTGTTTATTCCTGGTCAAAATCTCACAGCAGACACCAGAGAAGGTGTATTTTCATGGGGGCGTTTGGCCTTGTGCCAGTGTCAAACCATAACAATGTTTTATTCATTTCCCTGGTGATTGGCCAGCCGCAGGCGTGTGCTTCCTGGTACAGATCTTTGGCACCTGTGTGCTGCCTTTTTACATGTAACCATTCTAACAGTTGATTCCAATCCTCTGAAATAGTTTCTTTTTTCAGGGGGCTAAGCCTTGCCAGTTCATCAACTTTGTTGTTCCATTCACCTGCTTGATTCCCATCTGTTTGATGAGAAGCTACCCAACCAACCAGAAAGTTTCCTTTACTGGTGATTTCTAGGATTTCTTTCCACTTACCTTTCTGCCACACTGGGATTCTGTTAACTTCCCAGCCATTCTGTTGCCAGAAAGGGAGCCACTCAGTGCAGCCTTTGTATACCACATATGAATCAGTATAGATGTAAACAGGAGAAGTGTTTTGTGCCTCACGCTGGAAGACACTCCAGAGGGCTATGAGTTCTCCTACCCGAGCGCTGCCCTCCCCATCTGGTGATAATCTTTTCACCAGATGAAATATGTAAGGCAGCCGCCTTATATTTCCATATTTTTCCTTCCCGCTTTGAGGAAGCATCTGTAAACCAACAGTTTGCTGCTATTTCAGGTGAGAATGGTGGTGCTATTTTTATTACAGAAGCAGGTTTGTCTTGGCTACTATCCAGGCTCTCAGTGTCTTGTATTGCCAAGAATTTTGCAGCACCTTCTGTGACAGAAAAGGTATTGCAGTAATACTCTATTTGAACATACCATTTCCTGACTGACGACTTTTGAGCTATGCCATCAGGTGGAGGGGTCCCGTTTGTGACAGCTTTAATTACCTTGAAGGGACCTCTCAAGATGATAGCTTGCTGCCGTGTGATTTTCTCTACTTCAATGAGAGCTAAGCTAACAACAAACAATCCTTTTTCCCAGGTAGTGTATCTTTTCTCAGCATCTTTAAAACCACGGCCAAAGAAGCTGACAGACCTTGTTGGACCCTCAGGACCTCGCTGCCAGATGTGTATTGATAGCCCTGAGGAGGCAAATCCCCATTCCACTTGGAAAGGGTCTTTAGGGTGAATGGGCCCCAATGCCTGATGTGCTGTGGCTTCAAAAATCAGTAATTGTAATACTTCCTCCTGAGAAGGAGTCCAATCCCATTTGATTCCTTTTCTCAGTAAATTGTAAAGGGGCCTAGCAATGATTGAAAAATCTGGGATGTGTTTCCTCCAGAATACTAACAGTCCTAAGGCTTGCTTGAGGTCTTTTTTGTTTTCAGGCATTTTCATCTGCTCTAGAGAAGTGAAAGTGTCGGGTGGGATGCATGTGCTGCCAGATCGCCACCAAATTCCCAGGAATTTTACTTCCTGAGAAGGCCTCTGAATTTTCTCTGAGGGAATCTTTAAATCAAGGCTCTCTAGATGAGAGATTATGTTCTGCTGGAGATCCCCCACCTCTTTAATTTCTTCTCCTCCTACCAAAATGTCATCAATGTATTGGTACAAAGCTACAGTGTCAGGTTTAGGTATTTTTTCTAATTCCTTAGCTAAAGCATGGTGTGCTAGTGTTGGAGAGTGTTTGTATCCCTGAGGGAGTCTGGTGAATGTGTACTGTTGTCCCATGTTGCATCCATGTGAATGCAAAGCGATCCATGTCCTCGGGCTGTATAGGTATCATGAAGAACATGTCTTTAACATCTATGGTTGCCATGATTGTGTGAGCTTTTTCTTATATTGATGTTATTGATTCAGCTATATTTGGCACTGCTGCAGGCAGAGGGTCAGTGTTGGCATTCAGCCTACGGTAATCAACCGTAAACCTCCACTTCCCGTTAGGCTTTCGGACAGGCCACACAGGTGAATTGTATGGGGAGTGTGTGTTAATAATTATTCCTTGATCACGCAATTCCTGAATAACTGGTTTGATGCCTTCTCTGGCTCCAGAAGGCAAGGGATACTGTTTCATATTGATTGGTTTACTGTAAGGCAGTGCGGGTGCGGCCTGAAGCAGTCTAATATTAAGTGGTGGAGTGCCAAAAGACCACAGGAAACCCTCGGTGTCTTCCCAAGGCCTTCCTGCAAGGACATCCATGCCTAGCAGATTATTCGGGATGTCCCCAATTACCATTTTGACAACCAATTGATTTCCTTCTCCAGGGAGTGTTACTTTGACTAAAGCAACATTCATGGGTTCGACGGTTCCTAAAGCATTAAGAACGCAGCATTGCCTTTTTGTTGGAACAACTCCACACTTCTGGGCATCTCTATGTGTTAGTGCAGAGATCTGGGCTCCCGTATCAACAATACAGGTTACCAGAACTTTTTTGGGGCCCGTGATTGCTGTAATTAACATGTCTCCTGATTTATTTTTGTGAGCATTCGTAAGTAAACCCAACCTCCGTCCCTTCGCTCACCTGTAAGCGGTGGAGATATTAGTTTCCCGAAATCTCTGTTGATGAAGAGAACACTGTTTGTGTTTTGGGGTATGGGCGGGTGGGCAGTTATCTTGCTTAGGCTCTGTGAAAGAAGTTGCGAAAGAGTTACTTCTAGCTTACTGCTGGTGCTTTTCAGGAGACACCCAGCCAGGGTTTCACTGTGCAAGTTCTGTGAAGGAAGCTGAGAAAGAGCTAATTTTGGCTCACTGGTTGTGTTCTGTGGGAGAGGTTGAGATGCAGTTTCACTGCCCAGATTCCAAGGGAGAAACTGGGGAAGGGTTAACTTTGGGTCACTGGCTGTGTTCTGCGGGAGAGACTGTGATGTACTGTGTGTACTGAACTGTGTATTGGTAGGAGTGTTTGTTAGTTTCTGGTGAGGGAGGGGGATCGGTGCACTGGGCTGGGTATTTTATCTCCTAAAATTCCAGTTAGTTATGATTTTCTGCAATTTTTCAAGTGGTAAACCATCCATTATGTCCTGGGGAACCCCTTTCTTTATTCCCAGCATCCACCAGTGTTGTCTGTTGGAAATTTGTTTTCCTGGTTCTGTGTTTTCAGTGTTAGGAGTTCCCATAAATCGGATACCTTTTGTTTTTTCAGATTTTTCTTCCAGGGTTTTTACAGGCCCATACTGTCTACAATAATTTATTAAATCAACTGCTACCTCACTCCATGTCCAAATCTTTCGGCTACTAGATGTATCAGATGGTGTTGTGGGGGTCTGTGTTGGTGTATAGGGTGATGGTGCAGTGTCAGTAGACTCAGACTGATCAGTGGAGTTGTTAAGAAATCTGTCCAGTCTATCTATTTGGCTTAAAGCCATAATTGTTTTTTGAATAGTGATTGCTGTTGATTTCAATGTTTCTGGAAGCCCACGAATTAAAGGGGTCATAATTTCAGGCTTCACAGGCAGTTGCATCGGGGATTCAAAACCAGGCATTAATTTTTTTCTCATGAATCATTTGCAAACATGCAGTTTTTTGTACACTTTCTAGGATTTGGTCAGGGGTAGTGGCAAGTGCTAGGGGATCACCCCTTTCCAAGGGATTTATTCCCCCGGCTCAATAGGCTGCATGTTGTGTTAGAGACCAGGAGTCACGCTTATCTCCTGTTGTTAGGAAAACACCGTGTCCCCAGTAACCACTGGCTTCTTGTTCAGTTAACTTAATCTGGTCTCCGCCAGTGAGGGACACACGGAACACATATTCCATTTCGTGGGGAAGGCGACCGAATTCCTTTTTCAATTTAGCTAATTTGGTAGCGCTGAATGGTGTTTCTTTGGTTGTTATGTGGGGATCTAGGTCTTCATCATTAATATAATTATATTCAATTTTAATAAAAGGTCTCAAATGGGGACAACAATTTTCCCCACAATTTTTAACTGTTTCAGATTCTTTGTAAGAATAGTTTTGTTTTGCTGCCTCGAGTTCTTTGTAAGGATAAATCTTTTTAATGCAAGGTGCTCCTTTTCCTTCCTCCTTTTTCCTTCCTCCTCTGTAGAGGAGTTAATTTTGTGTATGGTTTTGGTTTGTTCTTCCCTAAGGGCAGCTCGCAGTGTGTAAATTTCATTTCTGTCCTCATTTAATTGTTTTTGCAAAATTTCAACAAAATTTTGAAGGGAATCTATAATTACCATTTCCTCAGTTCTCCGTTTACAGCGACTTTCTGTGGCTGCAGTAAGACATGCTCCGAGGACTGAGCAAAGAATGTTTTTATTTTTACCCATTTTGAATTTTGATTCATGTTGCAGAGAACATATTCTATCAATGACATTTTCCAAATTAAACCAATTGTTCTCTGCCCAAGTTTCTCCGCCAGATGACGGTTTGGCATTGTGTTTAGCAAGCAACGAGTAAAAGTCAGCTTTTGCTTTAGGATTGAGATTTTCATTCATTTTGTGTGAAGGGACAAGAACTATACCAGGGAGCTGATTTGTGAACTCAAGTTACACAATCATATGGACCTTTAGTTCCCCTTCGTCTCCCTAGATAGCTGAAGAAAAAAAATCTGTCTGGAAGGCACTGTTTTAATTGCTTGAGTTTGTCCCTTCCTTTCCAGCCAATCCAGATACACACACTCACACACAAATGTTTTCTTTGTGAGGGGACCAGAAACCTAGAACAGGGAAAAAGCCACTCAGCCTTCCCTGGGCCGCCCCTTGCTCCCTGTGTAGGTGAAGGGACAATATCTGTCTAAAAGGCACAGCTTAATTTCTTCAGGTCTGTCCCTCCCCTTTTAGACAGTCTAGGTACACAAATACAGCAGTAACAACAGTAACAGGTTCAGATAAAACTCCAATACAACAATAACAGCATCAATTCCAATATCAATATCAGGATTAGGAGGAGTATCAGTGTCGGTGTCCGTGCCGGTATCAAATCAGAAACAGAAATGACAGTAACAATTTCCCCTGCTTTTGCACTGAAAAATCTTTTGTGTCAATTCCGGAGCCTGTGTGCTCAGTCGAGGGTGAGATTTGGCTTTGGCGTATGCAGTCTGTGGGATATTACAGACTACACAAAACCTGCAAAATCTCACTGGCTGCTGGAATCCTTGTCCATGACGCCAGTTATGTGAGGGTCCGCCCAAAATGAACGGGTGATGAATGATTTTTTGGTGCAAAGAATAACCAACAAAGGCACAGGGGTTTTGCAGTAACAAATCAACAAGATGCAATTTTATTGATGATAACCACAACTGAATATGCATTTGGTTAAGGAATCTGGGGAAGAGAAGGGTAAGACAAGGGAAAGAGGGAGGAAAAAAGGTTAGGGAGGGGCTTATACCCACCAAAACGTGATGTATTTGGCGGTCCCACTGCTGAAACTTGCTGGTGCACACTTCGGGGAGATCTCAGAGGACAGTCGAAACCGAACCCCAAATATACTGTTCTTGGTTGGGGGAAGGGTGGCCGAAATTAGGTTTCCATGGAGGGGAAAAGAATAGGAACAGCAGGAGGGGGGAGGTTATTCCATTGTTTTCATGGCCGAATGCTCGCAGGTACGTTTACTCTGGGCAGTTTTTCCCCCCTCCCTGAGCTGGGAGGGGGTACAGTCCCAGTCTCTGGAAGGAGGTTGCCAGGGGCTGCCAAGGCGGTACAATGGGGGTGCCAATAGGGTGCCGGGGGGTTCCTTGTCTTGTCTTGGTTCCTTGATGAGGGGACTCGCATCTCTGTTTGTCTGTCATGATGGTTGAAGGCAGGCGAGAGGGGTCTTCTCTTGGAGTGGGGGAACCACCCCAGCTCAGTCCAGCCAAGTCAGGAGGTTGGAAGAAAGTCCAGTTCCATTGTTCAGAAAAGAGCAGCATGCCCCTTCGAGTTTAGCATGGCATGTTCTGCAAACACCACCTGTGAACACACTGAATAAGCATGAGACTTTCTTTCCCAAGTGGCTCAACAGTTTTTAACCTTTCGGGGGTCTTTTCTCATGACAATTGTGAGGCAAAAAATGAAGGATTTTCGGATGGACTTTCACAACCAGAAACTGCTGCCCCATCCCCACGGGCTGCAGGCCCCCATGGGCAGGGCTGGGCTCTGGGGGCTGCTCCCCTGCACGGCCTCCCCTTCACATCCCTGCCAGAGCCATGGCCAGCTGCCTGTGGCCCCCGAGCGCGCTCAGGAACTGACCACTGCTGCTGGAGGCCTTGGTGCTGAGCCCCTGAATCATCTCTCACTCGGTCATGCTCACAAACAAAGGAGGAACAGGGCCTCAGTGGCCCGAAGAGCTGCCCACAGAACCAGGAGGATCTGGACGAGTGGGATTGCAGAAGCGGCACAGGGAGAACATCCAGGCAGGCTGCCAGGGGCTGAGGCTGGGGCAATGGAAAATCTGCAGTGGGATGGAAACAACACAGCATCTGGTATTTTGAAACACAGCGAGAGTTTTCCTGTGCATTCTGACTATGAGTCACCAATGGTAGGATGTGAAATTCCTAATACCTGTCTGGCCCTTGGGGCTGAGCTGTGGGATGAAGCTCTGGGAGGAGACCTGGGAGAGATCCTAGAGTGAGCCAGGGTCCCCCATGTCACAGCAGAGCCCGGAACAGCGGGAAGGGATCCATGGCAGCCTCGCTCCCCCTCTGCCCTTTCCACACCATGGGCCAAACAACATCCTGAAGCACAACGTGAGAGAAGTGCTCAAAGGGAAGAGTGAGAGCATTTCCCTCAGCCTTGTCCTGGGGCTCAGCAGCCGAGGGCTCTGGCTGCATGTATGGACACGCCGTGCCTGGAACAGCGGGAATGGATCCATGGCAGTTTCGATGCCCTGCTGCTGCTTCCATGCCCTGCAGGGCTGTTTACCAGCCTGGCCTTGCTGCAGCTTCTCCCCAGCCTCTGCAGAAAGGCATTGGGCATCAGCTGCCACGCAGCCAAAACTCACCAAGGATCCCCTGCATTTTCTTGGTCCCCAGTCACATCCTGAGGTGTGGCTGCCTCGAGGAGGGAGGGCCATAGCTAACGCCAAAGGCCTGGGGGGATCAGGATTTTCCTGATCCTTACCCATGTCTTGGACAAGTATTGTGTCCTGAAGAAGCCACCTCCTGGATGTGCAATGATTCCATCTGATCCAGCTGTGCCTCTTCCTTTCTCAAGGAATGGACAGAGAGGCTCTATGGAAGGTGGCATTTCCTGCAGGAAGGGAGGCGATGCCAGGCACAGACACAGGAGGTAATTGCTGTGCCTCTGGGCCTGAGCCCTGCGGAGGCTTGAGCTGCCCCCTCTACTGCTTGGCACTGCGGGCACAGCCCGGAGAAGATGGGCACAGCCCAGAGGAATTATCCCGAGCAGGCTCAGGGCACTCAGGTACTGAGCTGTCCTGCTGGGCTCCCTCCGTGGGAGACACGTCCCGAAACCTGGGAGTGGCTGCATGGGGTGCCCATGGTGGGGAAAGGGCAGAGGGGGAGAGCAAGGCTCCAGTGTGTCCTGAGAGGGCCTGGCTATGTGCCCGTGGGCTGTGGAAGCTTTTCCATGGGCAAGTGGGCAAGCAGGAGGGAGGAATGGAGGTTGGGAGCGACAGCTGTGGCACTGCAGATTTCCCCAAGCATCTAGTGAGGGTTTCCTGTGTGGGAGGGAGAGAGCCCCAGGGCCCTGGGCTGCTCCAGCTGCCCCTCCAGGCATGTTGCACAGGACCTGCAAAGAGGGTGGAGAGTGACCAGGAGGCACAGGCTCCCACAGCCTTACCCCACCCCCTTGCAGTGCCCAATTCCCCAAGGCAGAAGGGGATCCCAGCGCACCATGGAAATGGTTCTGTTGCATCTGTGCTCCCTTCTCGACTGGGATCATGACTTGGATTAGTTGGAACTGCTGGTGAATGGTGCTTTGAGGACCTTGCCAGATGTTGAAGGCAAGTTCTCAATGTACCTTTCGTTACAGAATAATCCGTGTCAGTGTGGCAAGAGCTTACTCATGAGCCAGTTCCCTTAAGTTCCTCTGAAGGTTGATCAGTTCTGGAAACCTTGCCCTGCTCCCTTCTGGAGCCCTGAGAGATCCCACAGGATCACTGTCAGTGGGAAGAAGGGGCATTTAGCTGTCCATCCTCCTCCTGTGTGCAATGCCACTGTGTCCTTCTGTGTGCTCTGTGCAGCCACAGAGAAGAGCAGAGAGGGAAGGGGCTGGGCCCGGGGATGTGCCTGGGGGCTGAGCCTTTCTCAGCTCCTTTGCTGCCCCCAGGGATCCTGAGCTGCTTCTGTGGCCACTGCCAAGCCCTGGCCCTGCCTGGGGCTGGGTTTGGAGCTGCTGGCAGCTCCAGGGAGTCCTTTCTGCCCCAACTGCCCCGCATGGGGCTCATTCCATCCCAGTGTGGGGCCACTGCAGGCACGAGGTCCCCCTTGCTCTGTTCCTGAGTGGAAGGCAGAGACAAGGGAATGCCTTGGAGGGCACCAATCACCCAGGTGCCCTCACTGCCACTCGGGCCTGAAGGAGAATCTTCAGCAGTGCCATTGGAGCTGTTGTGTCCTGCCTTTCTTTGCAGCTGAGCCTGTTGCTAAAGATGATCTAGCTTCCCAGCCCACGTTCAGAATTGAGCCTCTGGGAGATGGTGAGGGTAGGTCAAGGCCTTTCCCCTGGGAGAGCTGCCAGCTCAGAGCCAAAAGCTCAGCCAGGGGGGCATCACGGCAGGGGCCAGAACAGAGCCATGTACGTGTGTGCCCTTACCCTGCACAATCCACTCACAACTTCTGCTCAGCACTGGCAGATGTTTGAAGGAGGGTGGGCCCTGGCCCAGCTGAAAAAGACCAGATGATTTGTTGATTACACCCGATTTTGCATAAGCATGACGTCCTGAACATGCCATTAAAGTAATGGAGAATTTTTCCATTTGTTAAGGTGTACTTTTTGTTTGTCAAGTGATAGGCCAAATATCAGGACAGAAGGAGGTGTTTCCCCAAAGAAGCAGAGGCCGATTGGCAGCCCCTGCTGCAGGACAGAAGGCCAAGCCAAACACAGGCATGGGCACAGGCACAGGCTCAGAAGGTAATTGCTGTGCCATGCTCAGCGGGGCTCAGCCCTTGGCAGGGCTGTGTGACTGCAGCTCTTCCCCCAGGGCCTGCCCTTGCACGGCCCAGCAGCAGCCAAAGCTGGAGGCACCTCTGGAGGCCTTGAGGCATCTGGAGCTCGTTCACAGCCCTGGGGAAAGGGGACTCGTGCACCAACGTCCCTCCCGCTGCAGCTGCTCTGGAGCTGGCCCTGAGTGCCCAGAGGCCCAAGGCACAGGAGCAGCCCCGAGCAGGAGCCCTGCCGCGAGCCCAGGGCCCGAGCCAGCCTTGGCTCCCGACTGGGCAGGGGCTGCACTGGGTCCTGACAGGGCCTGACTCTGTGCCATGGGGCTGGGGGAGCTGTCACGGGGCAGGGAGGGCCAGGGCTGGAAGTGGCTGCTCAAGGATGGGTTTGGCCCGTGTCCCTCCAAGCAGCGACTGCCCAAGAAGCTGCACTGCCCCTGGGCTCTCCTCCCAGGCTGCGGGGCTTTGTTGGGTGGCACAGCCTGTGCCAAGGGGCGGCAAGGTGCCTGCAGGTCCCAGCTCTGGGGGAAACGGAGAACGTCCTGCCCGCATCCACCGTGCTGCCAGCTCAGCAGTGCAGCACAGCACGGGCTGACATTCCCCATTGCTCCCACAGGTGCAGCTGGAACCACAGCACATGTTCCTGATGCCCAGAAGAGCCTTGGAAAGGGTTTCTGTAAGGGAACAGACTTCTGGTTAGGGTTACTGGCAGGCCTGCTTGTTTTGGAGCTGATCTTCATCTTATGCTGTGTCCATATATGGACTTGCTGGAAGAGAAATGGGTGAGTGTTTAGTTCATCTTTCCCTCAAACAGCTTCTTTTGAAATTGTACTTCAGACAGAAAACATTCCCAGTGAGGCTGCAGTGTATGTGTGGCCAGTCCATGATTGTTTAAAGAACTCTGCTGAGGGTTCTGCTGCTGCCCAGAGCTTTCATTGGCCTCCTAATTGCTGGGCCTTGTCCTGGGGGCCTGCTGGGGCTGCAGTCAGTGCTGGCTCCCACTGAGGCTGCCTGGCCAAGAGCAGCCCCAGGGGCACAGGGCAGAGGCAAAGCACGGTGGGGAGGAGAAAGAGCAGGGACGAGATTGCCCTTGAAAGGCAGAGGCTTTCTGGGGCCTGCTCCTGGCCCGGGAGCCTGCCCAGAGCCGTGCCCTGCTGGCCGGGGCCTTGAGGGACAGCTGTGCAGCTGGGCCAGGCTGTGCCAGCAGCTCCAGCCGTGCTGGGGAGCCTTGCCAGCTCTGGGCCCATCTGTGCAGGAGGCTCCCTGTGTGCCACTGGCGGCTGGGGCCTCAGCCACCTCCTCTTTCCACAGTTCCACCTCTGGAGAAGAATTGTAAGACAGTGGCTGCACTTCACACCCAAACAGCAGGAGCAGCTCCTCCAGCAGTTAGAAGGGCCTGCACAGCCCTGTCAAGAGTTCTGAGAAGAAGACTGCAGAACAGCCATCGACAAGGAAATCTCCTGTTCTCCTGGAGATCCCACTGACACCTCCTCTCTCCATGTATATCCCCAAGCTACTTCCATCTCCTTTTTAATCCTCTTCTGTCCCGTCCCGACTTCTTCTATAGACCCCAGGAGCAGCCCAGCACCCTACAGCCCCTTCTGAGACTAACATGTTGATTCATCTGCCCCTGAACCCCCTGGTCCTGCCCTCTAAAAAACACTGAAGTTAACCCTGCTCTCTGCCAGGCTAGGTGATGGCCCTTTCTTTAGTTGCACTACAGGGAAGGTGCCATCACCCCAGTGTTTGGGTGGCAGCAGCAGCAAAGCCCAGCTGGCAGCAGCACTGGCTGAGCTCCATGGCCAGGAGCAGCCGTGGATGCCCACGGTGTGGGCAGGCAGGAGCCAGGCAGAGGCTGCTGTGACCAGAGGCGGGGTCCCAAGGGCTGGGGGAGCCCAGGGAGCAGGCAGCAGCATGGGGCCCCCAAGACAAAGAAACCCCATTTGCTTAGTTTTTCAGTTTTAGAAATTAGAAATTTGTAGAAATATTTCAAAATATATTTTCTGTAGAGAGACACCCCCAAATATATCTTCCCAATTAGTATAGTGTTTAAAGATTTTTGTAAGTAGTTTCAGAATCGAGAGAACAAGTGACCACATTTTGTCTTCACTTTTCCTTCTTAGACATAGTTAGAAATATCTTTTGTAGAGAGAAATCCCCAAATGTTTCATTTATGTCTCCAAAACACATCTCTATTTTTGAAACTAGTTTTAGAGTTCTGGAAAATATTTCCTCCTTCTACAATAAAAAATAAAATTGCATTTCAGTGGTAATCTTTATTCTAGGAAGAAGTAAGACCCCTTCAGCCAGCCAGTCTGCTGCAGAGGCTCTTTTCCCACAGGAGCTTTGTACCTAGTCACAACCAACATACATAAAACCCTTTCCCAGATATTTCCTGGGATTTTTGACAAGCTCACGTCTTAGTCTTCTCAGACAAACTATGAGCATAGAGGGAATCTCTTCAAGTTACCATCTTTGTTTGCTTCTGGTGGAACTCCCTCAGTTCTAGAGCAGGGCCTTCTCTCAGCTTCCTGCTGCCCCCGGGCTCTGCTCCCGGCCTGCTGGGCTTTGTTGGGTGGCACAGCCTGTGACATTGCTCCCACATGTGACTGAGGGCACTGCTTAAGCAGAACCTATCCATCCTCTGCAAAAACATTTATCACTGAAAGACACCATTTTCTGAAATAATTTGGGGAAAAGCTTGGTCATGAAGCTTCTCCACCAAAGGTGGGGCTTTCCAGGTGATATCAGCACACCTTTCAGGGTGGGCAGGTGCCTTACTGCACAGAGAACTGTCTCCCAACCCACTGGGCCTGAGGGGCATTTACTCTACCACAATGCCAAGATTTCGGCTGCAGCAGGAGGAGAAGCTGTGCTGAGTGAGAAGCTGAATCAGAAGCTTCAGAGTGCTCGGAAAGTCCTCACAAATAGGTATCTGTCAGTGGGGATGTGGATCATTCCTCTTGGGTTCAGATGCAAACAGGGCATTTTGAGTAACATTTGCAGCCTGTCCTGGCTCTCTCAGGCCTTACACAGCCCGAGGCAGCAAAGGAAACTTGGAAAAAAGCATTAATTCCATAAAAGTGCTGTTGGGAAAGCAGGAGATAGCAAAGCACTGCTGAAAGCACGCAGTGTATATGATGTAAAATTATTGTTTTATTGATATACTGCAACATATTTTTCGAATGGTAGGAGGAAAAAGAAATAATGATCAGTTATCTCATTATTAATGTTAATTTTCTCTTCCAGTATTGCCCGCGGGTTGAGTTATTTATTAAGCATGACAGTTGGGCTTTAATGTATCAGCTGTAGATTCCAGTCACAGCACTCTAGTTTAATAATTGGATTTCTTTCTCCCTCATTTTGACTAATAGTATACTTATAGCAATCATCAAAATTCAGCATAGCACAAAAATAAACCATTTGAAACCTCACCAAAAATGGCAGCACAAGAGAGCTCTGCTTAGCATTTAGTGGAGAATTCAGAACAGTTTCTTGGAGAACAAGGAACAGCTTCTCTGATAATTCAACAGCCACAATCTGAACATGGACACTCAGTGAAAGCCAAGAGTGCTTCAGGTGAGCCAAGGCAGTGTTGAATAGGCTGCTGTCACTAAAAAAGCGCATTCAAACTTCACGGAAATTTCCCTCTGAAAATGCAAATTCATATGTGCTTCTTTAGCTATAGGTAGTTCAGCCAAGCCATGGCAGTTTACCAGCACTGGCAGAAAGTTGTTTTAACACTGCATCATCAAACTGTTCTGGAGACTTCACAGTCTGCCTTGGAATGGCTGTAGGTGCCAAGTGGACACAGCTTCTGCTGTGAGGAACTTAAAATCCTCCTTACTGCTCTTCCGGACTCTTTAAAGACAAGGTTTACCTTCCAGCATGAGCACAGCTCTGCATAAGCTCATTGACCCCAAAACCTATAGGCATCAAGGCACCCAGCAGAAATCCTGCACATTCCCAGCATGCCAGAGAGAAATGGGACTTATTCAAGGACTGACAAATAGGCAAGACTTTGAGGGGTGAGAGTGGAATGAAAATAGAAAACTTGAGAAAAGCCTGGTGTTTATAGTTTCGGGAGAAAGGGCAGCAGGACTGTCAGCTGCGTGCTCACCATCTCCTCCTCCAGGTGCACACAGGGACGGAGCAGCCCCAGTGAGTGGTTTCAGGCATTGAAACCACTGTAAACTTGGAATCAATTCACAAGTGAAAATAAAGACAGAATAATCACAGAATCCCAGCCTGGTTTGGGCTGGAGGGACCTCAAAGCCCACCCAGTGCCACCCCTGCCATGGCAGGGACACCTCCCGCCGTCCCAGGCTGCTCCAAGCCCCAGTGTCCAGCCTGGCCTTGGGCACCGCCAGGGATCCAGGGGCAGCCACAGCTGCTGTGGGCACCCTGTGCCAGGGCCTGCCCACCCTCACAGGGAGGAATTTCTTCTTAACATCTGACCAAGTACCTGGTTACACAGACACCAGGAACTGTCTCACTCTGCAGCAGGCTGTAGTCAATGTCTGCTGAAATACGACGCACAGAATCCACCACAGGTTCCGCCTGCACACATTGCCTGCACTCCTCTCAGACACAGCTCTCACAACCAGTCCCAGAGTGCTCCTGCTGCCCAGGAGGAGATGGGAAAGGGCTGTGCCCAGGCTACAGCCTTGGCAAGAGCTCAGCAAGAGCCATCCGTGTCACCGCAGCCCGAGAGACAGAACAGGGAGAGAATTTCTATTTGCTCTTTGAAGCTGAGAAGGGACCAGTTTGTGTCTGAACAGCATTCCTTCACGCCTCCCCATATTATCTAAAAGTAGGAGACTTAGTAATTAAGCAACCCTCAGATGAATAATTGAGGAAAACTAAAGACTGGAAAGATACCAAAGGCTTCCCTCACAGGACTGCAGAGTGATGCATTGCTTTGGAACTGCAGATAAACCAGGCCACAACCAACCTCATCCTCTGGCCACTATTTAAGAGCCAGGAGGAAAAGACTGTAAGCAAGAAAACACCAGCTTACTACAAGTTTTGCCCTGAAACTCTATTGGCACAGGAGCCCCAGGCTTTCCTGCATGATGCTTCGTGACTCCACGATGCTGTTACAGCCACGCTCAGCTGCTGCACAGCCCATGCATCGTTCACTTGAGCAGCCTGAGGCTGGGAACACCAGAGAGTATTATCAGAGCACAGGGAATGCTGCTCTAATTGTTCTTTTGCAATGTCATGTGGATAAATGATCATCTGGGGAAAGAGACATGGTGTACGTACAGCTAATCTACTTAGATTTTGTTGTAAATTAATCATATTGAATATTAAGACTATGCCCTATTCTCACGTTAAAATGACTCCTCAGTATTTTCATCTGATCTTACCAGAAATGATGAAGCTGTACTTTGCTGTCCACCTCTCCCATTCTTACCTCTTGCACTGCCAGGAAAGTGCTAAATAGATGAATTGCCAGCTCCCTGCAGCAGAGAGCTGATCTTCTGGGCCCTGTGACACACAGACGAGGGCGTCAAACCACAGAGGCCTTTGGAGGCTAAAATCCTGTGTCTCTGTGGTGCTCACAGCAGCTGGTCCCAGGCAAGAGGTGAGCAGCTGCACAGGTGACCCGAGGTCTGTGGGGAGTTTGAAATCCCACATATTTTGTTCATGTGTCAAATCTGGGCTCTGTTTCCTGTGCTCACCCCATAAACTCCATAGGTGAACTCACTAAAAATGGCATCACAGAGATCCCTGCGGATCAGCTAAGTGCAGATATCAGGTCAAAGACTGGACTCACCTTGGAGATCCTTTCCAGCTTTTGTGATGCCTGACTCTATAAACTGAAGCTGGTCTTTTGCTCATTCTGCATTTTTGTCATAGCTTCTGAATCAATCCCTTCAGAACATCAGCTGAACAAGTATTGCTCTCCAGGCAGCTTCTCACACAGTAGAGGGATGGGCAATAGAAACCACACAATGTTTTTCACAAAGGTGCATTTGTTCTTTTCTAGGACAATTTTGGAATCAAGTGCTGTAGCACAAACAGGTTTTTTAAGGTATACACTAGCCTCTCACCTTTACTGGTTCTGCAAAGCCAATTGGGTGCTGAATACCACTCACACATGAATTAGTGGCCAATTGGCCAAAACTTCTCTTTCTTGTCTCCAGCCCAGCTTTAGCCATGACTTTGCACACTCAGAAATCACAGGGCAATGGAAGATTTGTCCTCTTAACAGCAGTAATGCAAGATGACTGCAGATGAAATTTTACATTCTAATTAATACTTGGTCCCCAGTGATGCTCCTGAGTGTCCTGGCTGTTCAGAGGTGTCCCAGCTCCCCCAAACACAACTGCACCAGCCAGGACATCTCATTTCATGGCCCGTGGCAGCAGAAATGCACTGCTACAAGGCTCTGAGGCCAGTGGGCTGCACTACAGAGCAGATAATCTCCAGCAGGGGTTGGAGGAAGAGTTCTGCTTTGAGCTCACCTCAAGATGATCAATAGCTGCACCCACCAAATTTGTTTTGCTGTTGCCCATCAGAACTAAGGAGAAGAATTTCTCAGCAGCTCCTGCCAACCATTGCCTCGAGCTATTTGAACTCATGTCCTTGTCCCTTTCCCAGGTCTGCTGTGTGAGGAGCCACCTCCACAGTGCTGTCAGACACCCTGGGGCCACCAGCCCCTCGCTGGAAGGGTTCCAGCCAGGTACTGCCAGCTCTGCACGTGCTGGGGATGTCACCTCCTGCACACGCACCTCGTAAACGCCCCATAAACCCCCGGCACTGGAGTGGTGCGTGTGCATTACTATCAAAGTATGTCACTGCTTCCATAATAAAATTATTTCAGGGGGTTTTAAGTCAGGTATAAAATTCTCTTTGGGCTAAAACTTGGCATGTCCACATATGCAAACACACTCACACAGCCTGATTTCTGGGAAGGGGAGAGACTGTGCATTACTCCTGAATTCTGCACAGGGGCAGAGGGTATTCTCACGGGGAGAAGCTGCAGAGCACCCACGAGGCCAGTGGGGGAAGGCAGAGACTGCTGTAAATGGGACGGCCACAAACCCACCCATCACTGCCATTCCAGCCTCCTTTCCATCGCCCAGCTTTGGGAAAGGGGGACGGCATCTTGTCTGCTCTTGGGGACGGTGAGCAGAGGTTTACATGTTTTCCCAGCTCTGTCTGAAACTCGGAGGGTACAGGGACACTTCAGAGTCCCCCTGCATAGGCTGCTTCAAAGGAGGAGTCCTTGGAAGCTCACCAGCACTAAACCCATCCTTTAAACAAGCTTTGCTTTGCAAGAGTTTGGATGCTCCTTGACTGTTACTGCAAACTGCAGAGGGAAAATATGTTTGCAGTGCCAGGACTGTCCTGGGATGTTGTGTTGTTTCTGTAGAAGTTGGACTTTCTGTTCCCCCTAACATGTAATGGTTCTGCGCTGGTTATCTTCTCCTTCCCTTGTGCTGCCAGTTATCCCAACTCCTCCCCAGTTGCCTTGGACACTAATGTATCCTTTCTCAAATCCCTCCCCAGTGCCCTGTCCGTCACTCGGCGCTCGCACCCTTTTCTCTAGAAACTTCCAGCCAGAGCGTTGAGTGATTGGTTCAGGGACCAGGGCCCCACCTTCAAGTTATCCTCATTGGGCTTCTCCCTAAGTCAATCTTTTGTATCCCGCTCCCCTCTGAAACTCTATTCGCCAGAGGGTCGACTCCTCCCCTGTCTCCCTCCCTCCTTAGAAGCTGTTGCAGGAGTCTACCCCCTTCCCTGTCCGGCTGTCGATTCCCCTGGGACTCAGTGAACCTGGATTCCCCACAGCTGGACAGTGCTCTCTTTTTTCTGCTGGCTGCAGCCATAAGCCGTGCCACGTCCCACCGCAAGGTGTGGCTGCTGTCACAGCACAGGGCGTTTGCCTCAGGCGCTGTCCCCAGCCACGGGGATCGGGACAGTGCTGCCCTGCTGCGAGCGGTGCTGGATAGCTGGCTGGGCTGTCCGAGAAGGACAGTCCTTGCCCAGCTTGACCGCTTCACTGGGATATGGCTGCTGTTAAAGAGTGTAAATCCCACTGCTCACAGAGGTCCCTCCTGCAGGGCCCTGCGAGCTTGGCACTGTCATAGGAAGAACAAATCTGCTGCAGGAAGCTGCATCCAACAGTGCCTGCACAGTTAGTGGGAAGAGGGGAGGGATTTTTAAGAAGCATAAAGAAAAGGGGAGCATAGAGAAAAAGGGAGCCTCTTGCTGTCTCTTGAAATCTCCCCCAGCCTGAACGAGCTCTTTGGGGCTAGAGACTCCCAGAAGCAGAATGGGGCAGTGCCTGCTGTAAACACAGCATCTTTGTGATGTCTGCAGCTGCAGGTGTTTGTACACTTGACCTTTTGTGATAAACAGTAAGGACATTTCCTTCCTACTTACTTTGCAAGTCTTCTAGGAAACACACCAAACTCCAGGCAGTCATTTGCTGTGATGTTTTGTTCCCTGAATAACACAAAACTCCACCTTTATGTCAGTGTTGCTCTGGTTTGCTGGGTCAAAATCCATCTCTGGCCTGAGGGAGATGAGTCACTTGCCTGGGTGCTTCAACTCCTGCTGCAGCCCTGAGATGGTCCACATATGGAAAGAAGAGATGTAGGGAAAGAACTGTAACAACATATTGTCATGTAATCAGGTGGTAAAAAAGGGGAGTGTAATTGAAAGTAAGGGTATTCTTTAATTTCATGCAACTATATTTAGTGATATTAGTGGTTTGAGCATTGCTGTACATCCTCCCAACTAGAAATTATCTGGTTCCACCATGTGGACTCAGGAGAATGAAACAGCTCCATCTTTTCAGGGAGGAGGCAGCACTAGGACCACAGTGACTGTTTCACACAGTAGACCTGAGCACACAGTTTGCTCCAGCTCGGAGCATGGGCTCATCCCAGCCTAAGAACTCCTGAAGGCTAAATGATTAGAAATAGCATTACCACAGGATCTATGATGGCTATCATGAGATAATCATCGCACATCTGGATTTTTAAGACACAGAGCATAGTCCGATGCTTTCCAGTCCCTGGTGACATGGCCTAATAGCAACAAGCGCCTGGAGCTGCGCTAGTGCAGCACTCTGTGCTGGGAGAAGGAGGCACTGCTGGGCTGGGAGAGCACACAATTGGCAGCCCATGGCTGTGATTTACACAAAGCTGTTTGTGTCTTGTAAATAGATTTCTTTTCCTTCAGTGGTAGGGAGCCAGGAGATGCATTGGTCAGCAGCAGAACAGGGAACATCTTGGTGCAGAGCCAGGAGCAGGGGAAGGACAAGCCTTCCAGTCCAGAGTACTCACATGGCTTTTGAAATGGAGAGCTGCAGCAAATGTGGAAGGGTAAATAAGGCCAGGAAATCTTTTGCTGTATGAATGAGCTCCCTGCTAATTATGATGCAGAGTTTCCAGGGATGTTGCTGTGGAGCTGGGCTCCTGCTGGGCAAATGATTCTTCCCAAACTGAGGTGGGTGCCATGTTATCACTCCCTGGCTCTACCTGTCCCTATCTGGCTGCTCCTCAAAGCTCTGGCTTCAGCCCAGTCTTCTGCCTTCTGAGCAGCAAAATTTAAATGGTCCTTATCATTCAAATGACTTGATTTCAAATTGAAATTTTAACAACTGATTAAATCAGCTCCCTCTGATCTAATGGTGTTGGTGTCTGGGAACAATGCAGCCAGGACTGAGATGCTCAGTACAGGCTGCAAAACCTGCTGGAAATGCATGACAGTATTTAGGTTGTTTATGACATTCACCTCTCATTTCCTCATGCTGTTCCTGCCCTGTACTGGGTGGGCGAGGCTGTGCATGCCCTTTGAGATGAGATGAACCTTTGCGGTCAGCTGCCTAATGGCCAGGAGGTGCCAAACTGTTTGGGTCACTGGTGTCTTCTGCCTGCCCTGCAATTCATAGCCACCATTTCTCTCACTTCTTATTTCTTCTCCCTGGTACCTCTGCCACTACTTCAGCATCTCAAACCTTTTTTTCTGTTTCTCCTGCCCTCTGGAAGTTGTCAGATCTTCTCTTCTCTTCCCAGGGAAGTGATGTGGGCTCATTTTCCTTCTCCAGTCTTCACACCTGGTTTGTTCCTTCCATGTGCTGGAAGATGCATTGGCACATGGATGTGGAGAAAACATCAGAGAGTGAACCAAGTGATGTACACCAAGAGAGATTTGATTATGTTATCACTGGGTTGTTTAGAATCATGGAATCAGAGAATCCTTAAAGTTGGGGAAGACCTTCAAAAAAATAAATTCCAACCATCAAGCACCACCATCACTATGTTCAGCACTAAACCACATCCCAAGTCCTGCATCAACATGTCTTTTGAGCTCTTCCAGGGATGGTGATTCTACCAGTGCCCTGGGCAACATGTTCCAATGCTTTACAACCTTTTTCAAGAAGAAATGTTCCCTAATTTCCAATCTAAACCTCTCCTGGTGCAAGTTGAGATATTTTCCTCTTGTCCTGTCCCTGTTCCCATGGGAGCAGAGCCCCACCTGGTTCCACCCTCCTGTCAGGGACTGAGCTGTCCTGCTGGGCTCCCTCCGTGGGAGACACATCCCGAAACTTGGGAGCAGCTGCACGGGGTGCCCATGGTGGGGAAAGGGCAGAGGGGGAGAGCAAGGCTCCAGTGTGTCCTGAGAGGGCCTGGCTATGTGCCCTTGTGCTGGGGGAGCTGTTCCATGGGCAAGTGGGCAAGCAGGAGGGAGGAACGGAGGTTGGGAGTGACAGCTGTGGCACTACAGATTTCCCCAAGCATCTAGTGAGGGTTTCCTGTGTGGGAGGGAGAGAGCCCCAGAGCCCTGGGCTGCTCCAGCTGCCCCTCCAGGCATGTTGCACAGGACCTGCAAAGAGGGTGGAGAGTGACCAGGAGGCACAGGCTCCCACAGCCTTACCCCACCCCCTTGCAGTGCCCAATTCCCCAAGGCAGAAGGGGATCCCAGCGCACCATGGAAATGGTTCTGTTGCATCTGTGCTCCCTTCTCGACTGGGATCATGACTTGGATTAGTTGGAACTGCTGGTGAATGGTACTTTGAAGACCTTGCCAGATGTTGGAGGCATGTTTTGAATGTACCTTTCGTTACAGAATAATCCGTGTCGGTGTGGCAAGAGCTTACTCATGAGCCAGTTCCCTTAAGTTCCTCTGAAGGTTGATCAGTTCTGGAAACCTTGCTCTGCTCCCTTCTGGAGCCCTGAGGGATCCCACAGGATCGCTTTCAGTGGGAAGAAGGGGCATTTAGCTGTCCATCCTCCTCCTGTGTGCAATGGCACTGTGTCCTTCTGTGTGCTCTGTGCAGCCACAGAGAAGAGCCGAGAGGGAAGGGGCTGGGCCCAGGGCTGTGCCTGGGGGCTGAGCCTTTCTCAGCTCCTTTGCTGCCCCCAGGGATCCTGAGCTGCTTCTGTGGCCACTGCCAAGCCCTGGCCCTGCCTGGGGCTGGGTTTGGAGCTGCTGGCAGCTCCAGGGTGTCCTTTCTGCCCCAACTGCCCCGCATGGGGCTCATTCCATCCCCGTGTGGGGCCACTGCAGGCACGAGGTCCCCCTTGCTCTGTTCCTGAGTGGAAGGCAGAGACAAGGGAATGCCTTGGAGGGCACCAATCACCCAGGTGCCCTCACTGCCACTCGGGCCTGAAGGAGAATCTTCAGCAGTGCCATTGGAGCTGTTGTGTCCTGCCTTTCTTTGCAGCTGAGCCTGTTGCTAAAGGTGATCTGGCTTCCCAGCCCACATTCAGGATTGAGCCTCTGGGAGATGGTGAGGGTAGGTCAAGGCCTTTTTCCTGGGAGAGCTGCCAGCTCAGATCCCAAAGCTAGGCCAGGGGGGCATCATGGCAGGGGCCAGGACAGAGCCATGCACGTGTGTGCCCTCGCCCTGCACGATCCACTCACAACTTCTGCTCAGCACTGGCAGCTTTTTGGAGGAGGGTGGGCAATGGCCCAGCTGAAAAAGACCAGATGATTTGTTGATTACACCCGATTTTGCATAAGCATGATGTCCTGAACATGCCATCAAAGTAATGGAGAATTTTTCCATCTGTTAAGGTGTACTTTTTGTTTCTCAAGTGATGGGCCAAAAGGCAGGACAGAAGGATGTGTTTTCCCAAAGAAGCAGAGGCCGATTGGCAGCCCCTGCTGCAGGACAGAAGGCCAAGCCAAACACAGGCATGGGCACGGGCACAGCCTCAGAAGGTAATTGCTGTGCCATGCTCAGCGGGGCTCAGCCCTTGGCAGGGCTGTGTGACAGCAGCGCTTCCTCCAGGGCCTGCCCTTGCATGGCCCAGCAGCAGCCAAAGCTGGAGGCACCTCTGGAGGCCTTGAGGCATCTGGAGCTTGTTCACAGCCCCGGGGAAAGTGGACTCGTGCACCAACGTCCCTCCCGCTGCAGCTGCTCTGGAGCTGGCCCTGAGTGCCCAGAGGCCCAAGGCACAGGAGCAGCCCCGAGCAGGAGCCCTGCTGCGAGCCCAGGGCCCGAGCCAGCCTTGGCTCCCGACTGGGCAGGGGCTGCACTGGGTCCTGACAGGGCCTGACTCTGTGCCATGGGGCTGGGGGAGCTGTCACGGGGCAAGGAGGGCCAGGGCTGGCAGTGGCTGCTCAAGGATGGGTTTGGCCTGTGTCCCTCCAAGCAGCGACTGCCCAAGAAGCTGCACTGCCCCTGAGCTCTCCTCCCAGGCTGCGGGGCTTTGTTGGGTGGCACAGCCTGTGCCAAGGGGCGGCAAGGTGCCTGCAGGTCCCAGCTCTGGGGGAAACGGAGAACGTCCTGCCCGCATCCACCGTGCTGCCAGCTGACATTCCCCATTGCTCCCACAGGTACAGCTGGAACCACAGCACATGTTCCTGATGCCCAGAAGGGCCTTGGAAAGGGTTTCTGTAAGGGAACAGGCTGCTGGCTAGGGTTACTGGCAGGCCTGCTTGTTTTGGAGCTGATCTTCATCTTATGCTGTGTCTGAATATGGACTTGCTGGAAGAGAAAAGGGTGAATGTTTAGTTCACCTTTCCCTCAAACAGCTTCTTTTGAAAGTCTGCTCTACATAGGAAACATTCCCAGTGAGGCTGCAGTGTAGGTGTGGCCAGCCCATGATTGTCCAAAGAACTCTGCTGAGGGTTCTGCTGCTGCCCAGAGCTTTCATTGGCCTCCTAATTGCTGGGCCTTGTCCTGGGGGGCCCACTGGGGCTGCAGCCAGTGCTGGCTCCCACTGAGGCTGCCTGGCCAAGAGCAGCCCCAGGGGCACAGGGCAGAGGCAAAGCACGGTGGGGAGGAGAAAGAGCAGGGACAAGATTGCCCTTGAATGGTAGGGGAAGGGAGAATGTCGCTTATCCGAGAGAGCCCCAAAGAGCAGCTGGAAGGGGTGCCGGCTGATCAAGGACCCCCGAGGAGCGGAGGGAGGGCGTATCGGCTGACAGAGTGTCCCGAGGAGCGGCTGGGGAGAGTTGGGGTGTCCATTGGCGGGGAGGAGCGGCTGGAGCACTTGCACAGTCCGGTGGTGGGGAGGCCAGCAGGGCCTGTCGGAGTAGGCTCAGCCCGGCCGGTGGGCACGGCTAACACCGCCTGCCCGCAGGACCACGGCGCAGGTCCTGTTGGAGGCGGACCTGCACGGGCTGCTGAAGCTGGACATGCTGATCCCGAACGCGCCGCCTGTGCGATGGCAGCTCAAGGCCAAGGAGAGCGGCCCCAGGCCCAGCCCCGTCGGCGTGTCGCCCATGAAGCCGGCCAATCGCTCCCACAGCTCCAGCAAGACGCCGTCCACGACAGCCGGTGAGCGCCGGCCACCGGCGGCAGAGGTTGAGTGCGGGAGCCTCGCCCAGGCTGCTTGTCCATAGCCATGGGGCTCTGGGCTCCCTGCCACGCTGCCCTACCGGCTGCTGCTCAGGCAGGAGGAGGTGGGCTGTGCTCCTGACAGCCACCCACCTCCTTGCCAGCATGAGGGGCAGAGCTCTGAGCACTGGGGCTGGCGAGCTGCTGTTCGCCCAGCTGAGCCTTGTTGGCACAGCTGTATGCTAGGACGAGTGTGGGCAGGACTGTCAGCTGACAGCTTTACATCCTGTGAGTGTTTTTGTATCTTCCCCTTATCTCTGGGCTCTGGAATTGTTGCACTAGACCCAAGGAGTTGTTCCACACAGTCCCTAACCAACTTGGTGGCAGGGAGGAAAATATAAGTTAGTTGGGACTGGGTGGCATGAGACCTCAGAGTCCTACTTGTCTGGTGGGTGTGATGTGGAAGAGTGTTTGGTTTGCTCCCGTGAATGCTCTAATACAGGCTGTTAAATAGCTGTAAGACAATATTTTCATATGTGAATGCAGGTAAATCTGGATCCAAAATTCAAAGCACCCCCACAAAGGCTGGGGGGGGAACGCTACATTCCCAACCGCAGCACTCTGCAGATGGAGATGGCAAATTTCCTCCTAACTAAAGAGAATGACCCTGCTGAGGATTCCCCTACCAAGAAGGTGAGCATGTTGCTAAGTTACAATTGCTTCAACAACCGCTACTCCTTCCTGCCCCTTTACAGAGCAGTAAACTATAGGTTCTATCAAGTGGGCACACGGGACTGACAAGTACCAGCCGTCACTACTTGCAGCTCTGGGCTTCAGGAGCTTAGGATGAGATTGAAGCTGTAGAGACTGCCATGCACTCTAAGCCTATGCTGCTTCTGGTAGCAAAATTTAGCTTTTTACTAATGAGGCGTTAAAATGTAGCAGGCAACACAAACACAAAGCTGTGAGCCTATGCAAAGTGAAACTGCTGGTGGTACCTATTCTAGGACAGTATCTCCACCAGGAACACTTCTGGAAAGTTTTACACTGTGTTCTGAAATCTGTTTTTGAAGCATTTAGTCGCTTTGTGGCTGTGGCTTTTCCCACTGGCAATGACACTGAATTTGCCATTGTGTGAAAATGTGAGCAGGATGATGTATGAAAGTCTGAGGAAAAACTGCTTTGACCTGCCTCTGTGTGACTGACCCTTGCAGCACAGTCAAACATCTTCAGATTCTGAGAGAAGGAGGCTTAGGTGTCTGTTTAAATTGCAGTGTGGGAATTGTTTTAAATGCATTGTACTGAGGGTGATTTGTCTCTGTAGGAGCAACAGAAAGCCTTGGCAGTGCATCTGAATGGTTTTGATGTAGAAGAGGCAAAGATCCTCCACCTCAGAGGAAAACCACAGAATGCTCCAGAAGGTATAATACAGGCTCTGTGTGAGCTGAATCAGCAGGAGAGATCAGGTCAGGGGAACAGCAACACAGAGGCTCTGTGTGTGGTCACAAGAGAAATCAACTGGTTTCTGAGAGCTGTACAGGCTGGAGTCTCCTTTCTTAAGGTTCCTGAGGTCGAGGGAGGGCATAACAGTTACAGTGAATTTATTTAGGAAAGTTGCTATGACTGCCAGCTGGTCACCTGTTGCAGGGCTTGCAAGGGTCTTCAGGGTGAAGAGAGAGATGAGAATCTTGACCTCATGTTCAGAAGGCTTGATTTATTATTTTATGATATATATTACATTGTTACTATACTAAATGAAATAGAAGGAAAGTTCTCAGAAGCTAGCTAAGCTAAGAATAGAAAAAGAATGAATAAACAAAGGGCTGTGTCTCAGCAGAGGGTGAGACCCAGCTCTGCCATGAGTGGTCAGTAAATCCAAACATTCACCCAAGACCAATCTCGCATCCACCCGCTGCATTCCCCAGCAGCTGATAACCATTGTTTACATTTTGTTGCTGAGGCCACAGCTTCTCAGAAGGGGGGAAAATCCTAAAGAAAGGATTTTTATCAAAAGATGTCGGTGACAGTCACCTGTACTGCAGGTTCCAAACCTTCATGAAGTCTGTAAGAGCATCAAACTCTCTGCTGTGCATTTTCTGGCTTAAACTGCAACTAAATATAATGGGATTCAAAAACCCAAGTGTTTGTTAAATTTGTTTCCATGAATGAGGAAATTGTAGCTCACCCCTGTTCAGCAGTTCATACTGCCAGTGATTTTAGTGCACTGCAGGCTTGTGAGTGTTTCTCTTAGGACCTCATTTTCACTCCAAGGGATTCCTAGTTGGGTGAGCAGCACTCAGCTGGGAGGAAACTAACTCAGGTTAACAAACCTGTTCCCCTGCACACAGGCTGTCAGAATAACCTGAAAGTGCTCTACAGTCAGAAAATGGCACCTGGATTCAGCAGGAAGAATAGCAGAAATATTCCCTCAAAGCCAGAACAGGTCTTGGATTTACCAGCGATCCGCAACAACTACTGTAAGTAGGCTACAGGGTTGAGTGCTGGGCATCCAGAACATTCTGCACTGGATTGCTGTTCCTAGGACAGTGTAACTGGGCTGTCTGTATTATTTGGTGTACCCAGGCTAGCACAGACCACTTCTGGAGTGTCCCTGTGTGGCCTTACAGGGACAGTGGTCTAGGGCACTGTGTAGATGCCTTGGAGCAGGGTACCTGGCCCCAGCAGCTGTGCATAGTGGCACTCAGAAGGCTGCCCCTCACCTGTACGCATGTGTGTGCACATGTGCACCCACACCTGCTGCATCAGCACAGGTGAAGGGCAGGGCTCTCTAGCCAAGCATGGTGTGGCCTGCATTTCTCTTTCAAAGTGTAGATCTGAATCTCATAGACTGGAGCTCCCAGAACTTCCTGGCAGTGGCTCTGGATGACACTGTTTATCTGTGGAATTACGGTACTAGGGAGATTATCCCCCTGCTGCAGACGGAGCATCCAGATGTTTACATTTCCTCTGCATCATGGATTAAAGAAGGAGACTACCTTGCTGTTGGCACAAGTAGTGCTGAGGTTCAGGTGAATGCAGAAGTAAAACTAGAGACATTTTCAAGGGATTGACAGAACTGTGGGGCCTGGGGACAAAACCTTGGTTGGCAGAGGAAGGATGCCATGCACCTGACTTGTCTTCCCTGGTGTGGGGTGGAACTGCCCAGTGTGCAAGGCAGGGTTTGGTTTGGGGGTTTTCTGATAAGCAGCGTTACCTTCTGTGCTATAGTCATGAGATCCACATTTTCTCTGTTCCCTTACTGAGAAATCTGAATGCCAGAGCCTGTGCAGTGAGGTTCCTAGGGCATAGAAACAGGATTGGGTTTCTTCTGAAGAAATTTTTGCTTTGCCTTTCCAGCTATTGTTGCATTTATATTGTTGTATATCATATTTCTAGGGTCTCATACCTTCTGGGTGGTTTTCTCACAGCAGCTCTTCACAGCAGTGTTGTTGTTGCTTCTCAGTCAGGGCTCCTCTCCAGCTCTCCCTGAATGCCTCACCCCCTTTTATCCCAGCCACCTTCACGGGCTGCAGCTGCTGCCCAATCAAGGACATTGCAACTGCAGCCCATTTACAATAACTAGAATCAGGGCAGGATCACTTATACAATACAGAGATCTTTTACTGCAATACATATATTTACTCAGGCCCCTATAAGCTATGGGACATTGAGCAGCAGAAACGTCTCCGAACCATGACCAGCCATTGTGGCCGTGTGGGAACCCTCAGCTGGAACAGCTGCCTCCTCTCCAGGTAAAGCAGTGGGTCAAGGGCAGTTTCCAGTTGTTGAAAACTCCTATTCATCAATCTATGTGTGGCATGGGTTAGGGATGGCAGAGAGAAGTTTGTCCTGGCTTGGGATTATTACTCAGCCTTATCTGTTGGGGCTGTGAGGAGAAGGCCTCTTTCCTGTATTGCAATTTGTGCTGAAGTTGTAAAGAGCTTGTGTGGGTGTTTCACTCACACCAACAGACCTGTGTTGCTGGTAACACTGGTTGAAACCCAGTGGCAGGTATAGCAGTCTTGCAACAACAAAAATGGATTTGGGTGAAAATGTGCAGCCTGACCCTGCAAGCCTTCTCTTCTCTCTGCAGTGGTGCACAGACTGGGCACATCCATCACCACAATGTCCAAGTGGCTGAGCATCACGTGGCCACCCTTGCTGGCCACACACACGAGGTGTGCGGACTCAAATGGTCTCTAGATGGCTGCTGCCTGGCCAGTGGTGGCAGTGACAATCTGGCGAACATCTGGCCATGCACCCAGGGTGGGGGTGGCGACTTTGCTCCTCTACAGACCTTCACTCAGCACCAGGGTGCTGTCAAGGTGAGCACAGAGCTGCCACGGGCGGATATGTGTGTGCAAGGCAGGCATGCAGCACTGGCTGGGTGCAGGTTGTCTCTTGTATGTTTTAAAATGAACTCTCCTCTCTCAGGCTGTGGCGTGGTGCCCATGGCAGATGAATGTTCTATCCACTGGAGGTGGTACTAGTGACAGACATATCCGCATCTGGAACGTGTGTTCTGGCGCCTGCCTCAGTGCTCTTGATACGCGTTCCCAGGTGAGAGCTGAACATCAGCTTGGAGACAAACACCTTCTGGCAGCACACCTCCACAGAGCTGCTGGCTCCTCAGGCCCAGAGGCACAGGGAGGGAGGGGGACCATGCTCGCCTCTGAGTGGTGAGCATCAGCACATGCACCTCGCCTCACCTGTGTTACTGCCTCTTTGCAGGTCTCTTCTATCCTATGGTCCACAAACTATAAGCAGCTCATTTCAGCCCATGGCTTTGCACAGAATCAGCTGGGTTTATGGAAGTATCCAATAATGACCAAGGTTGCAGAGCTGCAAGGTAGGTGGATGTTGTTATCTTGTTGCATTTCTAAAGTCCCATACTGTCGCAATCATATTTCTAAAGTCTCGTACCTTCTCGGTGATACTTCTTGGGGGCAGTTCTTCACAGCTCTGACTTCTTCCCCTGCTTGTTGCTCCTTCTTCATCAGGGCTCCTTGTCAGCTCAGCTTGACTGGCCAAGCCCAGTCCCTTTTATCCCAGTTATCTTCACAAGCTACAGATGCAGCCCAATTAAGGACATTGCAGCTGCAGCCCATCAAAAACAACCAGGGCTTATCAGGGCAAGGCCTATATACAGATATTCAATATACAATACAGAACAGGACTGAAATTGCTAGTCAGGAATGGATGCATCAGAAATTAGGTGTATAATTTCTGATACATCTGCATGCATTTGCTAGCTAAAACAGAAAAAGAAGGGCAGAGATAATAAGGAACGAAGATTTTAAAATTGCACTGTGTAGAAGAGACACACGAACCACCAGTGTGAACACAGCTGGGAGATTCAGCTTGGAGATGGATTAGAGTGGAATCCATTCACTGAAGGTCTCTGGTGCACATAAGTGCAAAGACTGAGGAGAAAAGGAAAAAAGTTCAATTTCTGAAAGCTGTTTAGATTGCTGGAAGCATTGTCTAGAAATCCAAAAATCTAAAGCCTCAGAGAATCTGAACCTAAAACATCCCCAAATGGACTGATAAGGTATGATGTGCACATTTCTGGTGTTTTCAGAGTCAATGAAATTGACAATGAGTGTCTGGAAATTAGGAATGCCCACCCAGATTTTATCTCCCTTACTTTAAGAATGCCTTAATAAGGCACTTCAGGAACTGAACACTGACATTCTCACCCTGCTCTATTTACTTTACATTTGAATACAGGCTGGTAGAAGGAGAAATTGGGCTTTAATTTCTCTCCAAATTACCTGTTGCACTTTCAGGTTAGGAGTAGATGTAAAATTCAGCTAAACACTCTCTCTATCCGAGAATATTCCACTAGTGAACTGACATACAGAACATCCTTTTTCTCTTTTGTACCTTCCTAAATGGTGCCAAATGAACAGGACACTTGCATAAATCTCACAGAAAATCACCAAAATTGTTGAAATTAACTCTCAATTCCACAGTGAAAGCTTCTGAGAAAAGGCTTGACAGGATCACTGAACAAACTGAAACCTGGAGGAGAAACACGCATTTCAGCACTGATCAAAGGGAAAGAAAAAGAAATGCTGTAGAAATTCCAAGTGGAAGGTAGGGAGAAAAACAGGAAGCACAGAAAGAACAAGGCCCTGTCAGGTGACCTGTGCAAGGTAACTTTGTGCCCCAGCACTGTTAGAGGACAATCCCTGTCATTGGTGCAAGCAGCTGGAGACATAAATGCTGATTGATTTGGGGGCCACAGTCTTGGTAAGTGCAGAGGTGGTTCAATAACCTGACATGAGGGAGTTCCCTCAGAGCAACTGGGATGGCACAAAGAAGTGAACAGCTCACCACAGCCTGGCCCACTCGGCTGCTTTTCCTTCTGACCCTCCTGGGGAGGCTCTGACATTTCCTCTGCCCTGATGGAAGCGCAGCTGCTGCCAAGGAGAACGTCCCCACACTCACTCAGTGTTCCCTTCGCTTGCCAGATGTCCCATCTGCTGTCCCTGTCCAGGAGAGCTGCTCTGCTCGGGAGGAGGAGACCGAGGGAGAGCCTGGGAGCATCGGCGGCTGCAATCCTTCCTGACCTAGCGCTGTTTATGGATGTGTAGCTAGATTTGGATAATTACAAGTATAGGGATATTTACATACACTGACTGATATTTGTATAGGGATATTATGTAGGTATATTGTTATATTGATCCGTATATATTCATCTGTTTACATACTTGTACAGCTCTGTAGCTGTGCATTTCTATTGCTGGGGTTTTATGGATTTTTTTATTGGTCCATTGATATTTGTGTACTTATAGACAGGTTTGTTATGTTTGTATTATATTGTCATGTTATATGTCATGAAATATGTAATGCATGTTTACATTTCTATATTGTTATGTCTATATATGTATTTACTTCTATTTATTATGTATGGAGTTGTATAGTTCTAAAATTCTATTTATTTAGTTCTGGATCTGAGATTCTTTAGAGAGGGATATTGATGTTTCTGTATTTGTATATGGGCTGTACGTTTGTAGTAATATGTAATAAATTTGATTTTGAAACTTCAATTCAGTAACTTCAGTATTTGTGTACAGTGAGTTGTTGCAGAGGGTTGCAATGAAGTAATTTTTTTTTCACTGAAGTTGATATCTGTATATATTTACATAGCACGATTCTCACAGTAAATTAGATTTTAATAATAAATTGATATTTCTGTGTTTCTATATTGGTAGCACAGGTTTTGTAATTTAAAATAAATTTCATTTTTAAACATAAGTTAATGTTTGTGTATTTGTACATTAGTAGTGCGGGTGTAACTATCTGCAATAAATGCAATGTTTCAAGTGAAGTAAGTATAGATTTGTGCTACCCAAAGCCATGGGCGGATGTGAATGCTGGAGGATTTTGGCCATGCCAATCTCCGGCCATGCCCAGCACATGCCCCACCTGCACTCAGGCTGGGCAGGGGAAGCGCAGATTTGGGCTGGCAGCAGAGCCCCGCGTTGGCTCAGAACTCGCTGCAGAGGCAGCTGAGAAAACTCCGGGGCTCCACGAGCACAGAATCCAAGCAGGAGCCACCCGGGGAGGACAAATCCCTCATCCCACAGGCATCTCTTTAGGAAAGGGCTCCAAGAGTCCCTCTGAAGCTCATCCCAGAGACCAGAAGCCAGCAAGGATCCTGAGCCAGCCCTGCTGCCTTTGGCAGCACTTTGGCAAATGAGCTGCAGCAAGGGGGAGGCAGCAGCGACTGTGACTGCTGCAGGCTGGGGAATGAAGGCAGGGCCATGGACACAAGTGCTGAGATGCCCCAAAATCCAGAGGGAGGCTGGACAGCTGGGAATCAACTTGGCATTTCAGTGCCAAGCTCTCACATGCACTGAAATGATAGAATCCCTATGTGTGAAGTGACCTGGAAGAACTGACACGGAGTTGCTGCTAGGATCAGCAGTAGCAGAAAGCAAAAATGTACAAACACTAGAGATCATCTAATATCCCCCTCAAGCAATGGCTTCAAAAATGATCTCATGTATATATTATATTATATTATATTATATTATATTATATTATATTATATTATATTATATTATATTATATTATATTATATTATATTATATTATATTATATTATATTATATTATATTATATTATATTATATTATATTATATTACATTACATTATATTATATTACATTATATTATATTATATTACATTACATTACATTACGTTATGTTAAGATATTATTATATTAATCAAAATATATAATATATAATATGCATGAAATTAAATGCACATGTATTTTTGGACAATTTTATTTTTTGATATATATTTTCATTTAAGATATATATTTGAAATAGTCTTTCAGCTTGGGAGAGTGTAGTTTTACAACAGTGCAAAACCATCTGCCCACAGAGCAGTCAGCCCCCGGGTGCATGCATGCACACCCACCCACTGTGCTTGCTCTTCTCAGCATCTCGGGGCTGCTGTTTGCACACAATTGGGATCAATTTAACTCAACAGAGCCATGAGTGGTGTGTCCAGCTTGTCATGAACACTCATGTGGCAACGAACAACAGAGAGCTGTCAAATCACATTATCACCGGTCATTTGATTCCTGCTGGGCACTGCGGAACTCTTAAAATACACAGAAAAGGGGTGGAAAACATTGGCATCATGCTACTGCTGGTGTCCTCCTGGAGGAAAATCTGTTGGGTTTCTTAAGGTGGTAGCTTTCCAAAACCTAGGAAAACAGCTCAGCAGTGGTAGCCCAATTGTGAATGGTTTTCTTGACTTGGCAAAGGCTGGGGTGTTAACAATGGACCCTGTCCTTGGTTCAAATCACCTGCCCTCACCTGCAGACAAAAGCACCACCACCAGCACCAGCACCTACATCAGTCAATTTTCTCAAAAAGCTGTGTTAAATTTGGGAGAGGAAAGGAAAACACATCAGACACTGTGGATTATTGACAAGACTCTGAGGAACAGTCCAAAGCAAAGGGCAGCAGCTTCTCTCTGGGCCACTCCTTGTGCTCCAAGGCAGCCGGGCTGCCCTGACTGCCAGGACCCTGCGCCCCGCGGGCTCTGCAGAGCTGCACAGCGGGGAGGCAGCTTCGGGCACCTCAGCCCCCGGGCAGGAGGGGCTGCTTGCTCTGCAGGGCTGCCTGTGGGCAAAGCAGGGTGCTGGCCTTCTGCTCCTGGCCCCAGCCTGGCCTTGCAGGGCTAATGCTGTTCCTGTCTCAAATGTGCTAAAGACAGACTTGTTTGTTTCCAGCTCTGCACAGGTGTGATTTGCACCACAAAATACTGAAGGGCTAAGGCCTGAACAACAGACCCTGACTGAAGCCTCAACAACAGGACCTGAGCCAAAGCTGCCCTCTAGGTGACCTTCCCAACCCAATGTTCTATGTATCTGCTCCTTAACCAAGTGTTATTATCAAAAGGATTGTTGCATCCATTCACTGGTGAAACACGTCTTCACCTTTCTGCATGAGGAAAATGGACAAGGCCACACCTGGCCTTGGTTCCTCCTTGAGCCCTGGCCAGGCTCGGGGAGAAAACCAAGAGGAGAATGACACCAGCTGTGCCCCAGCAGAAGCTCTGGCACATTGCTCGTCCAGCACTGTCAGAGCCGGGCTACTCTCACAGTGCACTCGGGAGCCTCGTGGCCGCCAAAGGTGGAGGCACTGCAGGATTTCCCGGTTCCCAGCCATGGCTCTGCAGGGCTGGGCTGGGACAGCTTTCCCCAGCTGATGTGCAGCTCTGGATGAAGGGGAAACCATTGGGGTACCCGGTGATGTATCTTACTTAATCACCAGAGGCACCCTTTTGTAATAATGCTGTGGTACATTGCTTAGCTTATCCTTTCCCGACTCTTTTTTGCACTTCTGCATTACAGGAAATCACACTGTTCCTTCAGCTGGTGTCTGTGTCTGCATCTCTGACCCTCTCCACCATCAAAACAAACACACAGCCAGTTCAGCATGAGACCTGTCTCTCTGCCAGCCCATCTCTTGGCAAACACCCCTGGTGGCCGTCTCCACAAATGAAATTCCCACTTTGCAACTTCCTTTTCTGCAGGCAGGTGAGAAAAGGAGCCACTCCCAGTTCTGGACACCTCCAGAAAGCAGCTGCTTTCAGCATTCACAACCCTGAAATATCAACCTCCTTCCTTAACCTGGCACAGAGAGCTCCCACCAAGAGGCCTTTTGTCCAAGGATACCCACAGAAATTCCCACTTTGCAACTTCCTTTTCTGCAGGCAGGTGAGAAAAGGAGCCACTCCCAGTTCTGGACACCTCCAGAAACCAGCTGCTTTCAGCATTCACAACCCTGAAATATCAACCTCCTTCCTTAACCTGGCACAGAGAGCTCCCACCAAGAGGCCTTTTTTCCAAGGATACCCACAGAAGAGCTGGAGAAGGGAGCAGTTTGAAACACAACTGCTTCTGAGTTTAAACCTGCCTTTATGAAATGAGCACACACCAACCTGTCCCAAAGGGAAAGCAGGCAGAAGAGAGCAGCTCCTCTCCCACAACAGCAAACTCTGTGCTTCCTTCTGTTCCAGCTGGAGAGTGGAGGCCATGGGCTGCACCTCACTTTGGGAAGGAGCCCTGGAAATTAGGCTGATCTGGGAGGGCAGCAAAAGGAATTCCCCAAAAAGTAGGAAAAGATTGTCTGGAAGGAATAGATGATGACAATATTACTGCAGAAAAGCAAAAAAAGAATAATTGTGACGAACAAACATTCCCAGACCTGAGATGGAGATCTTCGGGGCATCTTCAATTCCCCCACTGCCGGTGTGCCTTGGTGATTTTGGGGAAAAGAAGCGTTTGGCCCATTCAGCCTTTGTACTGGCAGCAGGGTGCAGGCCTGTGGCAAGGCCGAGCCTGCCTCGTGGGCTGGGCCTGGGCTGTTGGGCTCAGGTCCCTGGGCCAGGGCCACCTCCCGGCCTCCTGATGGGGTTGGGGGTTTTGCTTCCCCTTCTGGTCCTGGGCCACCGCTTTGTGGGCCAGATCTGGGGTTCCTTGTCTGTCCACATGGGCCAGGGTCCCCCAAAGCCTCTCTGGCTGCTCTGCTGCTGCTGCTCTTTCAGACAAAGAGACAAAAAAAAAAAAAAAAAAAAAAAAAAAAAAGAAAAAAAAAAAAAAGAAAAGGGTTGAAAGAGCTGGCAGCAGCTCAAAAGCATTATGTTTGATGACTGTCAATGGACTTTTGATAACTATTGATGGATCTTTCTGTAGCAAGCCTGTTTCAGGACCAAAAGGGACTTTCAGAGATGGCAAAGAGGAATATCTTCAGTCCATGGACTTTTCCTGAAACTCAGCTCCTTGAACTTGAATTTTCTTTGCATTGTTTTTGCTTTATCTTATATTATAAAATTGTTTTAGTGATATGATAGAATTTTATGTTCTACAGGTGAAGAAATTCCCTGTTCATTCCACAGAAGCACTTGAGTGATGTTTGATTGGCAACAGATAACCTGTCAAGTGTTGGTCCTCTTCTCTGCATGAGCCCAGCAGAGAAAATTACAAGCATTTTTCTTTTTAATTTAACTAAATAAAAAAAGGTGACATGTTGCAGACATCTTTTATGAAAAATCCTTTCTTAGGATTTTTCCTCCTGAAAAGCTGCAGTTTCAGCAACAAAATGTAAACAATTATTATCTGCTGCTGTGGAATGCAACAGGTCCACCTGTTATTGGCCCATCTTGGATGTTTATAATGAATGGCCAATCAAGGACCGAGCTATCTTGGACAGAGTCCGAGAGAGCTGCCTTTTGTTATCATTCTTTTCTATTCTTAGCTTAGCTAGCTTATGAGAGGAAATCTTACCTTCTTTTCCATTTTAGTATAGTTATAATGTAATATATATATATCATAAAATAATAAATCAAGCCTTCTGAACATGGAGTCAACATTCTCGTCTCTCCCTTCACCTGAAAACCCCTGTGACCACGGTCACAGGAGGGTCTCTCTTGCCTTGGTGAGCCCTCAGCTCTCTGTGATATACTTCACCTCAATGCAGACTTCAGGTGCTTTTTTGTTTTCTTTTTCTTCCTCCAAAACACCAAGAGATCAAAATTCTTGGTAAAAACAGGACTTCTACTTTCAGTAAAAGTCAAAAAGAAGCTGTGCAAGGCTTCTTCCTAGATACAGATAAAATACTCTGGTGATCTTATCACACCCTGTTCTCAAACTTTTGGCACCAGCTTCTACTCTGGAACACCACGACTTCCTTGTAATCTGAAAGAGGGAACAAATCAAACCTCAAGAACAGGTCCTACCTTTAAAACCAGTGTCCCTCCCACCAGAAACTTCTTTTCCTGTTGTGACAGTTGAGTCATGTGATGATTGACTCTCACAATTATTAGACAAATATAATGTATGTGAAAAGAGCACATTATATGGCTCTATGCAGATATTTACCATATGTATTTTGATGTATTGATTAGTAGTGCTGTATTAACATTTTAATAATATGATAAATGTAGTCTTGTAATTGAAACGTAGCTTTTGTAATTAAAATAAGAACTATGTCACTGGGATTTTTTTAAGAAAGGAATGAGGCACTCGCACCCAATAGCAGCCACCTTAGGTTTCCTAGCAGGAAACCTAAATCTTTCAGAGAAAAGAATTTATTGCCCTCTTATCAGAAGAAATGAACTTCTTCCTGCCTCGAAAGCACTGTTAGGATTAGAAGGAAGAAGTTGATGATGACCAGACAGAATCCTGTATTTGAATGGAATTTATGCATCATGTGTGAAGTGTATGAATATGCAACGGGCCATTCCTTTTAAGGGTTAATCCTTTGTTAATGTGTGTCCTTTTTCGGGCTCCTGCTGCCCAGAAAAAGGTACCTGGACATCCGTAACTCTTTGTCTCTATTGTCTCATACTGTCCTAATTCAGCTTGTCCAAATTATTCTAATTGCATTACTATTTTTATAACAATTTTATTACTAATGAACTTTTAAAAATTTTAAAAACAAGTAATGAGCATTTTTCACAATGTATACAGGTTAAGAAAAGTTTATAGATTTATAGTTGTGCTGTACCCCTCACATGGTTATCAAGGGACAGCTGGGGTTGGGACATCTGGGAGGGCTGGCGTGTCGCTATGGCCACACCTGACCCCCAGTCAGGATTTGAGGAAGAGATCTCCACCAGTGGACAGCGAAGAAGGGGTTGATGGACAGAACTTCAGGAGGGGTTAAAGGGTTAAAAAGAGAAAACCTCCATTGTGAGGGGCCTGAGAACATGGTGGGGAAAATCTTTTGCTCCCGGTGCTGTAACCTTTTTTCTTCATTCAATCTTGTGTTGTATTTTTGATCAGGTTTAATAAACCTTCCTAAACTATGAAAAGTGAGTAGCTATTTCTCACACTGTGGTCTGCAACTCTCACTCTTTATTACAATAGAATGCTTCTTTTTATTAGGCTTACATCAGTTCCATATGAGCTTTTATGAACTTTTATGCCTTTTTATCTATATATGTTTTTTACCACTATCTGCTTATTGCAACATTCCAGGAATCACTTTTGACTCTTCTCTCCATATTCCTGCAGAAGGTCGGGTCACTGTGGATTTTACACCAATAAAAATCCAGGTTGTTCAGATCCTAGGTGTGATGGGCAGGCACAATTTCCCTGCTGACACAGGGACTGAAGACAAACCCCTCTGTTGTCACTGAAAACAAAAGAAAGGAGGAAGTTTCTGCCCATTGGAAAGTCCCCATTTGCCCTGAAGGACTCTGCCTCTTCTTGCTCAGCAGCAGCTCAGCAGCTGGATGCCAAGGACAAGAGAGGGAGGGGTGGTTGATTTGTGTGACAATCTAACAGCCCTTGCAAACAAGAGCTGAGTCTGTCAGTAACATCTCTGCAGAGGCAAGTCCTTGCTGAGGATGCAGAGCTGAGTCACTTGTGTTTAGTTTGCATCGAGTCAATGGCACGGGGGGTTTTCATGCTGCAGGTGTGGCCCCTGTGACAGCAGCCTGTTCATCCTTCAGGGGGTTTGCACCCACAGGGACAGTGCTGCTCCTGCCAACACACCACAGTTTGTCCTCATGCCAAAAAGTCCAGGCAGAACTTCTTAAAGGAGCATTTTCCTTTTGCTCTCAAACCAAAGATTTAGATGTAATGGTATACTAGAAACAAATCTTTTCCCCTGTTGTCTGTTGGGACAGGAGGGAAATCCTATCACATCCAGATAGCAAGGCGCTGATTGCACTTCCACTCTGGAAATGACTTGCAGGAGCAAGTAAATAAAATTCTCTGCTAGAACAGTGAAGTCCTGCCACTCTAAATCAGTGTGGTGCCTGAAGGGTTTTGTAGCAGGGTTGCACCTAAGTTGATGCTCAAGAAGTTTATGAGGTCCAACACAGACCTAAGGTTTGCACAGCAGAGTTTAGGCTAACAGCTAAGGGAGCATAAATTAAATGGTCTTTCCAACCCAGAAGGCTGATGAGAATTGTTGGTATTTGTGCTCTCCTTCCTTGTTTAAAGGATAGCAACATATTTGATGAGATTTTGGAATTGCAGCTAAAAGTCATGGCCAGATAAAGTCACCTAAGTGGTTGTTGTGCATTTCTAATTGTGGAGGTCAATATCAATGTAGCTGCTTCTGGTAATACAAAAAGCTCTTTCAAGACACTTCTTAAGAGAAATGTCTTTTTCCTTTTCACTCTTAACTGCAAAGCACCTCCAGGATGAACAGCAAACAGGTTATCTAAATTGTCCTTTCACAATAACAGAAAACTTCCCCTTTAATCAGCCTGAATTGAACAATTCTCATCTGTATGAAGGAATTTCATTTAGTCTCTGCTGTAAAGAAGTGATTTCTATGCAACAGGGTTGATAAAGGGAGGACCCAAATTAACAAGAGTGGTATTTGTTAACGCTGCCATTACTCATCACAAACTTTAAACCACCCACACCACCCAGCCCAAAACTAATATGGCTCTGTGTTAAACATTTCTGAGGGATTACACATCCTTGTGTGAAGACGGAATTAGGATTTAAAGCCAGTATTTCTGCATATACAAGCATTGTGCAAGAACATTTCATCTTCAAATGGAAACCAAGTATCACCTGTACAGGGTAAATGCTGCAATAACATGAATATACTTCTTCCATCAGGTTCACAGGCAGCTTAACCAATTCTGTGCTTGCAGATAATCTGTTTTGGAATCTTTTGGGGCCCTGAACCAGGAAAGTCACACTGAAATACTTTGGGACCATGAAAATTTCTTCAGATCCAAACCAGACTCCAGGTGACACAAGTGACTGCAGACATCTCCAACAACCCAGTGAAGGCCAGGTTTGCTGTGTTCTCTTTGTCAGTGTGGGTTTGTAATTCAGACTCACAGAAAGGCTTGAGTTGGAAGGGGCCTTAAAGACCCTCTAGATCCAATCCTCCTGCCATGGGCAGGGACACCTTCCACTAGACCAGGTGGCTCAGAGCCCCTGCAAGCTTTGGCAAATACCCAAAGACACCTTTTCCTCTGTTTTGCAAGGTCAGATTTCCATGCTCACCTTCACAGATGGCTCCAGTCTGACACAGAGCATTGCTGATTGGTCACTCTTATCTCCACAGCCCAGCAGAGATCCTGTTTTGGATGGCTCTCGCTGCTCCCAAGGCCCCAGGGACCAGCCACTGCCTCTCCTCCTTCTGCTTTCCCTTCCAGGATCAGAGATTTCCTGCTGCTTCCTCCATGTCTGAGACAACTGGAGGAGATGAGGGGCTGAGGATGTGGCTTCTGACAGAGAGTTGATAACTCTCAGCTGAGTATTTTATTCTCCTGCCACTAAGCTGTCAGGCTGCTGCTGAAATTCCTCCTGCTTGGAAAGGGCTGGTGTGAGCAGCAGGAATTGTTGCTGGCTGGAACTATTCCAAGAGCTGGACAAAAGAATCATTTTGTGGAAGGGCACCAGCTGCCCTTGGTCAGCAGCACAAGGTGTGAGGTCCCCTTTGAAGGCCATCCCTGCACAAGGACAGCCTGGCTTTCTCCAGTGCCCAGAATTCCTTCTTCCAGGCTTTTGAGCTGGCCTTGTCCCTCACCCTGGAGAAGCAGGTTGCTGTTGGAACTCTCATATCCACAGTTTCTGGCTGGATTGCCATGTCTTACCACAGACAGCCCTGGAGACACCAGTACAGACTCCATCTGCAATACAAGGGGACTTTGTTCTAGCTTTTCCCTTGGACCAGCGTGCAGCAAGCCCACCTGGGCCTCATTCAGGTCTTTGTGGGCTGGTAGTCAGCTTCTGCTGGGAATTTAAAGCTTTTACCCTACTTTCCACAGCAAATAGTGGAGTGAACCCAGCTGCACCACCCCCCGAATTTCACTCTAAAAACCACAATTTTTATTTTCCTCTATTCAAGCCTTGAAGAAAACAAACTTTTCTTGAGTGAGCTGGAGGCACAGTGTCCTCCAAGATCATTCTTGAATAGGACAATATTGCAGGGGAGGACTGGCAAACCCAGAGTTTACTGGTGCTTAGGAAGCTTTGCAAAACCTTCCCACATGCAGTGCTCTTGCACCCTCCTGAGCTCCTGGAGCCCTCACTCAGCTCAGGCACAGTTTGGACAGAAGGGGATGGTTCCGTCTGTCACATGTGGGGACAGGAGGAGGGAAGACTTTGCAAACACTGCCACGAGGGCAGGGCTGTTTTCATTGATGGTGCCAAGGTAGTACATCATCTTTGATTAAATGTGAGGTGCTGAAGGGCAAAAATTCTCAGTGATAAGGAGAGAGTGTCTCCACTCACACAGCAAGGTAAGTGGAAAGAGCAATCTGTATTTTATGGGAGGTGTTCATTTTTTCACAAAACCTTTTTGCAGAACACGTGCCTAGGCAGGGGTGATTCAGAGCATTTTATCAGCCTCACAGAGTATCCCCACATCTGCTTTGCCACATTTTCTCTCTTTTTTTCATTGTGAATGATTTCTCCTGCCAGGGTTGCTCCTGCTTGGAGTTCTACTCTCAGTGGAGCCCCGGAGTTTTCTCAGCTGCCTCTGCAGCGAGTTCTGAGCCAACGTGGGGCTCTGCTGCCAGCCCAAATCTGCCCTTCCCCTGCCCAGCCTGAGTGCAGGTGGGGCAGGTGCTGGGCATGGCCAGAGATTTGCATGGCCAAAATCCTCCAGCATTTACATCTGCTCATGGCTTTGGGTAGCACACATCACAGAACACCCATCACAGCTGACAAATGGCATTTCTTGCAGATTGCTACAGACACGCTGCTGATCCACAAATACACAAGAATCAATTTCAGCTGAAAAATGTCATTTGTTACAAATTGCTGCACTCACGCTGACAATATAGAACTATACAAATCTCAATTTAAGTTAAAACCAGGAATTTATTAGATTATTACAACCAGTCTGTGTAAAAATATACAAATACTAATTCAGTTAACAAAACTAAATTTATTGCCAACCTCTACAACAACTCACTATACACAAAGATTAATTAGGCATTTAACAACTTGATTTATTACATATAACTACAAATGAATAAATAGCAACACAACTGTATATAGGAAACAGAACTAAACAGATACAATAACATCCATGTATACTTAGATAGAAATATACATAGATGTAATTACATACAAATATGTATATATACACGTACATATATACAGAGGGTACATCCCTAAACACCACAAATACAAAAATAGTCCTATACAAATAGCAACCCACAAATGTGCATATCCAAATGATATCTTTAGACATTTCTACATAGCAGATATGTCTAGAGATGGACAGACATGTCTATCCAAATGGACAATGCAATTCTAGACATGTCTACACAGAACTCAAAGCAGAGGATCCCAGCTGCCCCATCTTCAAAGCCTCTCGCTCGGTCTCCTCCTCCCGTGCAGAGCAGCTCTCCTGGACAGCGACAGCAGATGGGACATCTGGCAAGCAAAGGGAACACTGAGTGAGTGTGGGGACGTTTCCCTTGGCAGCAGCTGCACTTCCATCAGGGCAGAGGAAATGTCAGAGCCTCCCCAGGGGGTCAGAAAGAGAAAGCAGCCGGGCGGGCCGGGCTGTGTTGAGCGCAGCCGCAGCGGGACTGTCCCGCAGCCCCGGCAGCCCGGCAGAGCCGGCACAGCTCCCGGGCCCTGCGGCACAGCTGCCTTGCCCAAGGACAGCCCCTGTGCCAGCCGGGGCAGCTGCGCAGAGCAGCCCCAGCACGGGCAGGGCCCGCTCCTGCCCCGCCGGGCAGTGCCCACGGCCACAGCCCACGGCAGCCTCAGCCCCACTTGCCTTCCCGGGCCTGTGGCCTCAGCCGGGCTCTCTGCTGGCTGGCAGCAGCAGGGCCCCGTTCACTGCTCTTGCTGCTGGCCTTCGGCTCCTCCCTGCTGGCTCCTCTCAGTCTCCGGCTGTCCTCAAGGTCTTCATGGCAGCTGTGGCAAAAGTGGAGGCTCTGGAATTGCTTCCAAGGCCTGGCAGAGCTGCAGTCCTGGAGCCCTCTGTGCTCCCTGCTGGCCCCCTCCATCCCCCCAGCCCCGCCATGCTCTCGGTGAAGCCCCAGCCCCCTTCAGTTTCTTCAGCCCCTCACAGTCCTCTCACCCGCCTCAGTCCCTTCTGAGCCATCCCGTCCCCTGAGACCCACCACCCTGCCAGCCTGTGCCACTTCCCTGTCACCTCGGTGCCACCAAGGCCCTCGGCTGCCCCACAGCCCTCAGCCCCAGCAGCAGCTCAGGGTTACCGTCCCTTCAGCACCACGGCCCCCTCAGCCCCCTCAGTCTCACCGTCCTTCAGCAGCTCCTCAGGGACAGTGCCTGGGGCCAGCGGCAGCTCCCACCGCTCCAGGGACAGCCGGGGCTGGAAGTGCTGCTCCGCCCGGCCCGGCTGCCAGCTCGGACCCAGCACAGGGACAGGGGACACAGCGGGCACCGGGGGAAAAACAAGAGGTGAAAAAGGCAGCCGAGGAGGGAAAGAGGTACAAATGCAGCCTAGGCCTACACAAACAGCAATCTATCCATCAACCTCTCAATCTAAACATTCCTGTTCCTCCTACTATATAACTATACATGTTTATAAATGTAACTTCATAAATATATATATATTTATATAAGTATTTTACTCCACACATATAAGAATCTAACTCTGAAAATATTTAAATGTAAATATATAATAAAATATATCACATCTATAACTATATACATATCCACATTTAACTACACAGATCTATCAATATATGTCCATAGAAATAGAATATTATCCTCTATAAATGGAACTATATCCACTAATAATTAAAACCATAGAAATCTATAAACATATCTACAAACAGAGGAGTTCTACCTGCCCAGTGGTCACAGGCTCTCCCCTGTCTCTTCCTGCCATGCTGGGCAGCCCTCCTGGAGATATTGGTCACATGGCATCTGGGAAGCAAAGGGAACGCTCAGTCAATATTGGCCCTTGTGCACCTTTCCCTTGGGCAGCAATTGTCCTTCTACCAGGGGCTGTCAAAGATGGCCTGACAGGCAGACTCTCACTTAGCAATTTGAAGCAATCTGCCCTTAAAAGAACAGGGACCATCCCAAGGGTTCAAAAGTGTGCTTCAAAGCATTGAATTATCTCGATAAAGTCCCAGCCCCCGCAGTGCAAAGGGCACCCAGGAGAGCTTGAAACACAGTCCCAGCTGCCACAAGGAAGCCCAGCCTTGTTCTTTCTCTGAGCTGACAGAGACACCTCAGTCCTCACTGAAATGGCTGAAGCTGAAGGTGCTGGGAGCTGAGTCCTGAACCAGCTCCATTACCTGCCATCTACAAACTGCCCTCTGCAGGGAGCAGCAGCTGCTCCAACTTGACCATCAGCTCTGGCAGGAAGGGCTGGGAGGGACAGAGCTCCCTACGAGGCCTGCAGGCTGCACCAGCTTGGCTAAGGAATGGATCCACAGTGCTCCTTCTCTCCTCTTAGGCCTCCCTAATCAGGGGTCATTCAAGCTTTTCCTTCTGATACTGGAGTTACCGTGATTTTTCAATTGGTTGGCCTCTGATGTTGTGGTCCTTGTTTTTCTTGTGGGTCAGGACCACTGGAATTACATTTAGTCAGTGATTTGGACTTCTACCCTGACTTTTTGCTCTTTTTTTCCCCTGTTCCTTCAAGAGTCACTCAGCCTGGCCTCCCCTGGCACCCTGCAGCAAATTTATCCACCAACTTCAGCACAAAACTGGGACACCCGGCTTGGTGACACAACTCTCACAAGGTCAGGTTTATTCTCTGCTCTCTGCCCCAGCAGAGGACTCTGTGTCAGAGCCTCTGGAGAAGTGTGGAGGGCAGGGCTCAGGGAGGTTGTGCCCATGCAGGATTTGAACTCAAGGCACCAGGAAGCACCAACCCTGCTCAGGGCAGCCATCTCACAGCTCTCTAAACCAGTGTGGGCTCTGTCCTTACCAGGCTCCTCGGGCTCCTGGGAACTGTTCCTGCAGCTCTCGGTGCCAGATGAAGCTTCCTCTGCTGCAGCTCTGTTCACAGGCTCCCCTCCTGAAGAATCAGGGGCAACACCAACATTGCCCTGAACAGAAAAACAGAAAGAAAGGAACCTTGCAAAGATCACTCACTATTTTGCTGGAATCATATCAGGGATACAGTAACTCTCCTTCTCCACTCCCAAAGTACATGGAGCACAGAGGAGGGAACACTGCTCACATAGTTCACATGACAAGCCTTTTAAACTCAGGATTCAGGGGCCAAGGTGAAACTGAAGCTCTTACAAAATGACCTTTGAGACAAAACAAGAACACAGAATACCAGAAGACACCAAGTGAGGGGACATGCCCCCACACTCTGACCCTGCCTTATCCCAGAGCTGTGAGAAATCAGCCAGCACAAAGCCAGGGGCTCTCCTTGCTGCCAGCACGGCTGCCAGCCCTGCCCAGGGCTGTGTGCTGCAAACCCACAGGCAAAGCACACATTTCTGCGTGGCAGTCTCAGCACCCCCAGCCAAGCGCTCACACAACCCATCACAAGGTGCTGCTTCTCCGAGCTCTCTGCTGCTGCCCCGCTTGTGTCATCCAGGCAAACACTGATGCACCCAGGCTATTTCCAGGATCACATTTGTGATCAGTGGCAAAAATCTGTAAATCGTTAGGGTGGGGAAAAAAACCAACCCAAAAGACAGGAAAAGCCAGACAACCAAATAGTGTTTCTATTCCTATACTCTATACTGAGGAAGCAAACGTCCACAATGAAGCAAATTACCTTTGGACACAAAGATATTCTCCCTATGACCAGTTCCAGAATATTCATCTCTTCTGCCATAGCCTGTCCATCAGAACCCTAAAGATTCTAAAGATGGTTCCAAGCCTGCAATGTTTCCTTTTATTGTGGAATAAAATGCTTCTCTAAACTGCTATGTGTGACTTTACAGAAGACAAAAGTCATGCCACTTGAGAATAAGGTATTGGTAAATCCAAAAAATCCCACTCTCCCCCTTGAGTCATAATCACAAATGTACTGCAGGCAATGGGTCAGCACATCAACAAAAAGAGACATTCTTTGGCCAACATGTGTAAGAATCTGCAAAGGACAGAGAGCTGCAGCTACAGCCCAGCCCTTGCTTTGCCTTGGCCTTCCCACCCAAAAGAGGCACAGCCCACATCTGCTGCAGCTGCAACAGAGGCACCTCTGGCATGCCCCTCCCTGCACAGGACACTTGGCCTTCAGTGCCACTTCTCCAAACACTCTTCTCCTCTTTCCCAGCAAGTAAAACCTCTTCTTCATTTCTTCTTCATCTCCTCTTTTAGAAATCTTTCTTTACCAAGAATAATTCAATAATTAAATAATAATGAAATAAGTTCAATTCGAGAAGCCTTTGCTTGTCAAATGTGTAACAAGGTTCAAAAGCTCTCAGTCCAGCCCTTTTATCCCCATCCAATGGAATTACCTGCACAGAGGGAGATCTTTCAGACAGGGACCTCCTGATCTCCCGAATCATTTTCTCTACGGCAAGGCCCAGATCTGCTGGTGGCCATTCCTCCTCCCCAGGTGCGTTCTGTGCTGAGCTGGAGGCCGCCCATGCTGCACAAGCTGCACTGCCGGGTGGAGCGCTGGGCCCTGAAGTGCCCAGGGTGGCTGCAAGAATCCAAACACATTGGTCAGGCTCCACAACGTGGCTGTGGGACACAGAGCTCTAGTGCTGCTGTGGATCAAACATCACGGGAAGCACACAGCAAAACCAGGCAGAGAATCTTTTGGCCTCCTAGGTGCCCCTTCCTAGTAGGCTTGAAAACTTCTGGCTGAGAATGGCAGAGCCTTGAGGCAAAATACTTCAAACGGTCACTTTTCAGGACCTTTTGGAAAAACAAGGCTCCAACTCTTTTCCTACCTCGTGCGTCATCAGCTGGGGGCTGCTGCTCCCTGTGCAGCTGCTGGAAGCTGCAGGGCTGGATAGCGAGCACCTCCCACTCGGCCGGAGGCAGCTGCTCCCCGCAGAGCTCCTGCAGGCGGCTGCGGGGCCCCTCCCGCCCGAGCGGCTGCGGCCGCTCCCCGTGGAGCCCGAGCAAGTGGCAGGGCGGGATGCCGAGCACCGCCCGCTCGGCGGGCGGCGGCCGCTCCCCGTAGAGCTCCTGGAAGCGGCTCGGCCCCTCCCGCCGGGCCGGCAGCGGCCGCTCCCTGTGCAGCAGGTGGAAGCCGCAGGGCGGGCGCCGGGCGAGCAGCCGCCGCTCCCCGGGGTGCTGCTGGAGGCGGCCGGGCCGGGGGCTGCGCAGCTCCCGCCCGTCCGGCAGCGCCCGCTCCCTGTGCAGCAGGAGGAAGCCGCTGGGCGGGCGCCCGGCCGGCAGCGGCGGCCGCTCCCTGGGCAGCGGCGTGAAGCGACCCTGCCCGTGCCGCCCGTCCGGCAGCGGCCGCGCCCCGGGGAGCTGCTGGGAGTAGCGGGGCGGGCGCCTGCGGCCATCCCGGCCCGCCGCCGGCCGCTGCCTGTTGGCCGCGCTCCGGCGCTTGATGCGGAGCAGGAGGTCGGGGCGGTCGCGGCGAAAGCAGGGGTTGCTGTAGTGGAGCCAGGCCCCTGCATCGCCCGGCGCGGCCGAGCCGAGCCAGCCCGGCGCCTTGTGGAAGCCGTAGCGGTAGAGCTGCCGCACGAAGCTGCGGAACTGCGTGGCCCTGAAGGTGTGCGGCACCGGGGCCAGCCCATGGCCACGGCCCCTGTGGGCGTGGCCCGAGCTGAGCAGCTCTCACTCCAAGAGGGAGCGGTCGATGAGCAGCCCCTGGGCGCGGCTGTCCCAGCGCACCGAGCGGACGCGGGGGCTGTTCACCAGGCGCCAGAGCTTGGCGGGGAAGGTGCGGGCGCTGAGCCCGGCGGGCAGCGGCAGCTCCGCCATGGCATCGATCGCCGACTGTGGCCACAACGCCCGCAGCGCAACGGCCGCGGCTGCGCCGGCGGCGCGCGGCCTGAGGGGGGCGCTGCGCTCGGGCCCGTGGGGCCGCGCGCGGCAGAGCCGGGGCTGCGGGCACAGCGCGGGCGGGGCGGCTCCGGGGCTGGCCGGGCTCGGCTCGGCTCGGCTCGGCTCGGCTCGGCTCGGCACAGCAGGTTATCCCTACACTGCATGCCGTGTCTGGGTCACCATCGGGGACAGAGAGGAAGGACATTGCTCTGTTTTGGCTGGGAAAAGGATGAAAAGGGGTGATTAGAAAACATTCATTTGGTCTCCTTTTCCACAGACTAGCTGGTTTTATCTCACTATGTCTGCCTGTCTTTGGCAGAGTTGGCACATTTCTCGTGATTCAGAGTCAGCTACAGCAGCAGGAATGGGAAGCAATTTTGTTAGCATTGATATCAAAGCCAAAGTGCTTCCCCATGGATGGATGTTGCTTTCTTCAAGGGATTTTTGGCCTAGAGCTGTAGCAAACTCACATTGGTGTCTTCCCAAGCAGTGTTGCCTTTGTATTTCCACAGGAATCACCTCTTCTTTTTTTTCCCCCCATTTGGGGAGAGCTCCAATGCAAATGCTTCCTGCAGCCAGCTCTTGTCACTGTGGACTGACAAAGGAGATCTTGCAATGGAGAAACTCCCTAGAGCTGCTGTGGAGAGCTGAAGGGGGAAGCTTTGTCCCTTAGTCTTGAAGTCTTGTTGGGGAGCTGCTCGTGCTCTGGGGGACGGACACCAGTGGTGTTTATCCAAGTCTTGCAGATAAAGAAAGAAAGTAAATCGATGCCAGGTAGAGAAACAAGGTGTATGGGAGAGAGACGGGGAAAAGGAGAGGGGTTATAGAGAAAGGAGCCCTCCGGAGGCAGAGATCAATCTTCATGGAGGTAATGATCGATGCTAGGTTTATTGCAAATCTCAGGGTACATTTATATGGTAATGCAGGGTTCAGCAACGGGAGAATACTTATAAGTGGTTACAAAGTGTTATGTGTAGGACAAAGAGCTAACATATCTTTGGTCAGGTATATAGATTGGCAAAAGTGTCAGCAGAACATTCTGCCCCATATCTTTCTCTTCACATCCGTAGAACATCTTGCTTCACATCTCTTTTCGTGGGTACATCTTGGCAAACTTTTTTATATTGTTTGCCCAAGGGCAGCATGCGTCTGTTCTAAGGCACGTATGCAGGGTTGTGCAGCTTGCTTCTCTCCAGTGTCTGCTGAAAATGCTCTCTACATTCCTGAGCTTCCTGACACACCACAGAGACTTTGGGGTTGTCGTATTGGCAAACAAATTTCAGTCTGGGAACTTTTTGAAGTTCCCAATTCTTTTTTTTATTTTTTGCTTTCTTCCAGAAATACTGTCATAATCTAATGCTTCCAGAGAATTTTTCCTACTTTTTGGGGAATTCCTTTTGCTGCCCTCCCAGATCAGGCCAATTCTAAGGGCTCCTTCCCAAAGTGAGGTGCAGCCCGTGGCCTCCACTCTCCAGCTGGAACAGAAGGAAGCACAGAGTTTGCTGTTGTGAGAGAGGAGCTGCTCTCTTCTGCCTGCTTTCCCTTTGGGACAGGTTGGTGTGTGCTCATTTGATAAAGGCAGGTTTAAACTCAGAAGCAGTTGTGTTTCAAACTGCTCCCTTCTCCAGCTCTTCTGTGGGTATCCTTGGAAAAAAGGCCTCTTGGTGGGAGCTCTCTGTGCCAAGTTAAGGAAGGAGGTTGATATTTCAGGGTTGTGAATGCTGAAAGCAGCTGCTTTCTGGAGGTGTCCAGAACTGGGAGTGGCTCCTTTTCTCACCTGCCTGCAGAAAAGGAAGTTGCAAAGTGGGAATTTCATTTGTGGAGACGGCCACCAGGGGTGTTTGCCAAGAGATGGGCTGGCAGAGAGACAGGTCTCATGCTGAACTGGCTGTGTGTTTGTTTTGATGGTGGAGAGGGTCAGAGATGCAGACACAGACACCAGCTGAAGGAACAGTGTGATTTCCTGTAATGCAGAAGTGCAAAAAAGAGTCAGGACAGGATAAGCTAAGCAACGCGCCCAGCATTATTACAAAAGGGTGCCTCTGGTGATTCAGGAAGATCCATCACCAGGTACCCCAATGGTTTCCCCTTCATCCAGAGCTGCACATCAGCTGGGGGAAGCTGTCCCAGCCCAGCCCTGCAGAGCCATGGCTGGGAACCGGGAAATCCTGCAGTGCCTCCACCTTTGGCGGCCACGAGGCTCCCGAGTGCGCTGTGAGAGTAGCCCGGCTCTGACAGTGCTGGACGAGCAATGTGCCAGAGCTTCTGCTGGGGGCACAGCTGGTGTCATTCTCCTCTTGGTTTTCTCCCCGAGCCTGGCCAGGGCTCAAGGAGGAACCAAGGCCAGGTGTGGCCTTGTCCATTTTCCTCATGCAGAAAGGTGAAGACGTGTTTCACCAGTGAATGGATGCAACATTCCTTTTGATAATAACACTTGGTTAAGGAGCAGATACATAGAACATTGGGTTGGGAAGGTGATCTAGAGGGCAGCTTTGGCTCAGATTCTGTTGTTGAGGCTTCAGTCAGGGTCTGTTGTTCAGGCCTTAGTCCTTCAGTATTTTGTGGTGCAAATCACACCTGTGCAGAGCTGGAAACAAACAAGTCTGTCCTTTGCACATTTGAGACAGGGAACAGGATTAGCCCTGCAAGGCCAGGCTGGGGCCAGGAGCAGAAGGCCAGCACCCTGCTTTGCCCACAGGCAGCCCTGCAGAGCAAGCAGCCCCTCCTGCCCGGGGGCTGAGGTGCCCGAAGCTGCCTCCCCGTTGTGCAGCTCTGCAGAGCCCGCGGGGCGCAGGGTCCTGGCAGCCAGGGCAGCCCGGCTGCCTTGGAGCACAAGGAGTGGCCCAGAGAGAAGCTGCTGCCCTTTGCTTTGGACTGTTCCTCAGAGTCTTGTCAATAATCCACAGTGTCTGATGTGTTTTCCTTTCCTCTCCCAAATTTAACACAGCTTTTTGAGAAAATTGACTGATGTAGGTGCTGGTGCTGGTGGTGGTGCTTTTGTCTGCAGGTGAGGGCAGGTGATTTGAACCAAGGACAGGGTCCATTGTTAACACCCCAGCCTTTGCCAAGTCAAGAAAACCATTCACAATTGGGCTACCACTGCTGAGCTGTTTTCCTAGGTTTTGGAAAGCTACCACCTTAAGAAACCCAACAAATTTTCCTCCAGGAGGACACCAGCAGTAGCATGATGCCAATGTTTTCCACCCCTTTTCTGTGTATTTTAAGAGTTCCGCAGTGCCCAGCAGGAATCAAATGACCGGTGATAATGTGATTTGACAGCTCTCTATTCTTGGTTGCCACATGAGTGTTCATGACAAGCTGGACACCCCACTCGTGGCTCTGTCGAGTTAAATTGATCCCAATTGTGTGCAAACAGCAGCCCCGAGATGCTGAGAAGAGCAAGCACAGTGGGTGGGTGTGCATGCACACCCGGGGGCTGACTGCTCTGTGGGCAGATGGTTTTGCACTGTTGTAAATCTTCACTCTCCCAAGCTGAAAGACTATTTCAAATATATATCTTAAATGAAAATATATATCAAAAAATAAAATTGTCCAAAAATACATGTGCATTAAATTTCATGCATATTATACATTATATCTTTTGATTAATATAATATAATATAATATAATATAATATAATATAATATAATATAATATAATATAATATAATATAATATAATATAATATAATATAATATAATATAATATAATATAATATAATATAATATTATATAATATAATATAATATAATATATACATGAGATCATTTTTGAAGCCATTGCTTGAGGGGGATATTAGATGATCTCCTAGTGTTTGTACATTTTAGTTTCTGCTACTGCTGATCCTAGCAGCAACTCCCTGTCAGTTCCTCCAGGTAACTTCACACAAAGGGATTCCATCATTTCAGTGCCTGTGAGAGCTTGGCACTGAAATGCCAAGTTGATTCCCAGCTGTCCAGCCTCCCTCTGGATTTTGGGGCATCTCAGCACTTGTGTCCATGGTCCTCCCTTCATCCCCAGCCTGCAGCAGCCACAGTCGCTGCTGCCTCCCCCTTGCGGCAACTCATTTGCCAAAGTGCTGCCAAAGGCAGCAGGGCTAGCTCAGGATCCCTGCTGGCTTCTGGTCTCTGGGATGAGCTTCAGAGGGACTCTTGGAGCCCTTTCCTAAAGAGATGCCTGTGGGATGAGGAATTTGTCCTCCTGGGTGGCTCCTGCTTGGATTCTGTGCTCGTGGAGCCCCGGAGTTTGCTCAGCAGGCTCTGCAGCGAGTTCTGAGCCAACGTGGGGCTCTGCTGCCAGCCCAAATCTGTGCTTCCCCTGCCCAGCCTGAGTGCAGGTGGGGCATGTGCTGGGCATGGCCGGAGATTGGCATGGCCAAAATCTTCCAGCATTTACATCTGCCCATGGCTTTGGGTAGCACAAATCTACACTTACTTCAGTTGAAACATTGCCTTTATTGCAGATAGTTACACCTGCACTACTAATGTACAAATACACAAACATTAAATTATGTTTAAAAATGAAATTTATTTTAAATTGCAACAGCTTTGCTACCAATATAGAAACACAGAAATATCAATTTATGATTAAAATCTAATTTATTCTGAGAATTGTGATATGTAAATATATATAAATATCAACTTCAGTGGAAAAAAAATTACTTTATTGCAACCCTCTGCAACAACTCACTGTACACAAAGATTGAAGTTACTGAATTGAAGTTTAACAATTAAATTCATTACATATTACTACAACCGTACAGCCCATATACAAATACAGAAACATCAATATCCCTCTCTAAAGAATCTCAGATCCAGAACTAAATAAATAGAATTTTAGAACTATACAACTCCATACATAATAAATAGAAGAAAATACATATATAGACATAACAATATAGAAATGTAAACATGCATTACATATTTCATGACCTATAACATGACAATATAATACAAATATAACAAACCTGTCTATAAATACACAAATATCAATGGACCAATAAAAAAATCCATAAAACCCCAGCAACAGAAATGCACAGCTACAGAGCTGTACAAGTATGTAAACAGATGAATATACACGCATCAGTATAACAATATACACACATAATATCCCTATACAAATATCAGTCAGTGTATGTAAATATCCCTATACTTGTAACTATCCAAATCTAGCTACAGATCCATAAACAGCGCTAGATCAGGAGGGGTTGCAGCCGCCGATGCTCCCAGGCTCTCCCTTGGTCTCCTCCTCCCGAGCAGAGCAGCTCTCCTGGACAGGGACAGCAGATGGGACATCTGGCAAGCACAGGGAACACTGAGTGAGTGTGGGGACGTTTCCCTTGGCAGCAGCTGCGCTTCCATCAGGGAAGAGGAAATGTCACAGCCTCCCCAGGAGGGTCAGAAGGAAAAGCAGCCGAGCGGGCCAGGCTGTGGTGAGCTGTTCACTTCTTTCTGGCATCCCAGTTGCTCTGAGGGAACTCCCTCATGTCACGTTATTGAACCACCTCTGCACTTATTAGCACTGTGGCCCCCAAATCAATCAGCATTTATGTCTCCAGCTGCTTGCACCAATGACAGGGAATGTCCTCTAACAGTGCTGGGGCACAAAGTTACCTTGCACAGGTCATCTGACAGGGCCTTGTTCTTTCTGTGCTTCTTGTGTTTCTCCTTACCTTCCACTTGGAATTGTTACAGCATTTCTTTTTCTTTCCCCTTGATCAGTGCTGAAATTTGTGTTTCTCTTCCAAGTTTCAATTTGTTCAGTGATCCTGTCAAGCCTTTTCTCCGAAGCTTTTATCATGGAATTGAGTGTTAATTTCAACAATTTTGGTGATTTTCTGTGAGATTCATGCAAGTGTCCTGTTCATTGGGCACCATTTAGGAAGGTACAAAAGAGAAAAAGGATGCTCTGTAGGTCAGTTCACTAGTGGAATATTCATGGATAGAGAGAGTGATTAGCTGAATTTTACATCTACTCCTAACCTGAAAGTGCAGCAGGTAATTTGGGGAGAAATTAAAGCCTGATTTCTCCTTCTACCAGCCTGTATTCAAATGTAAAGTAAATAGAGCAGGGTGAGAATGTCAGTGTTCTGTTCCTGAAGTGCCTTTTTAAGGTGTTCTTAAAGTAATGGAGATAAAATCTAGGTGGGCATTCCTAATTTCCAGACACTCATTGTCAATTTCATTGACTCTGAAAACAGCAGAGATGTGCACATCATACCTGATCAATCCATTTGGGGATGTTTTAGGTTCAGATTCTCTGAGTCTTTAGATTTTTAGATCTCTAGACAATGCTTCCAGGAATCTAAACAGCTTTCAGAAATTCAGCTTTTTTCCTTTTTTCCTCAGTCTTTGCACTCATGGGCGCCAGAGACCTTCAGTGAATGGATTCCACTCTAATCCATCTCCAAGCTGGATCTCCCAGCTGTGTTCACACTGGTGGTTTGTGTGTCTCTTCTGCACAGTGCAATTTTAAAATCTTTGTTCCTTATTATCTCTACCCTTATTTTTTTTTCTGTTTTAGCTTGCAAATGCATGCAGATGTATCAGAAATGATACATCTAATTTCTGATGCATCAGTTCCTGTCTAGCAATTTCATTTTATCCTGTTCTGATGTTATGCTAGCCTTCTATGTTTTATTCTAAGTGGACCCCTGTTTTCTTGCATGTGGAAGTTTTACAATGCAATGCTCTCATTCACCTGCTTCCATGAAACCCTTCTGTTGTGGTGTGCTGTATTGTCCCATTTTGGCCTTCCAGGTCACTTTCCCAGGTGTGCCTATACGTCTATCCCTTCCCCCTTGCCCCCATGCTGAGTGAGTCCTGTCAATCAGGCTAAACGTTCCAGCAAGGCGTCGTGTGGTTGGTCAAGTTCAAAGGATGCCCCTCAGGCCCAGGGGTCATTGGCCTGTCTGGGTGTCATCTTCCCCTGAGACCCTGCCCCTCTCACCTGGTTGGTGGCTCACCTGTACCTCCCCTCCCCCTGTCCCTGAGCTTAAAAAGGTCATCAGACCATGCGGTCGATTGTTCTGTTGGAGCAGGTCCTCACGTTCAGACCTCTGTAACCATGGAATAAACCTCTGGACGTTAAACCCTCCAGCAGAATCCATCTCCTTTTTCTCTTCACCATCGCCTGAAGCTATCCCTCCTGAGGTAACGGGGTCCCTTACAAGCCTGGACTTGTTCAGTGCCCAGCTGCAACCACCAGCAAGCCGAGGTATCTCTGCGGTGATACACCACAGTTGCGTCCTTTGGCCCAGCAGCGAGGGTCAGACTGGTTCAGGCACAATCTAACTGGTAATATTGGGAGCCTTTTTTTTCCAATATTTGGCGTCCCTGAGGCGGGCAAAGCGACTCTGCAGCCCAAGACGGACCCGCAGCACCTTGGAGAAGCTTCTGGCAGCTGTGCATCCAGCTGAAAGGGGCTTTGGTTGCAACGCCTTCGGCTAGAGACTTTGGGAATATTCCCAGAAGAAGTTTCGTGGACTGTTCGGCGCCTCTGGAAAGCCCAGCTCCTTTCTGGTGAGCAGATTTTCCAGAGGGAGGACAGGGTAGCCTCTCTCGCCCAAGAGAGGTCCTGTTCCGGTGAAGAGATCTGCCTGTACCCAGCCAGCTACAGCTTCCATTTTGGGTGAGTATCTCTGCTCTCGGTAGGGCAGGAGCTCAAAAACAGACTCTGCCGTGAGTTCTGTTCCTTCTTGCATTTGCATTTTTGGCTGCGCAGCCCCACAGACGGGAATTAATTGATTTCTAGCTATTAGCTTTCTGCCGCGTGTTTTGCTGTCTTTTAGAATTCGCGCGGGAGATCTTTGCCCTTCCCTCCCGGCTCTGCAAGCTCGGCTCTCTTGCCGCGGGGGATCCCTCTCTCTCTCTGTGGGGGAAGGGGGGGTTCTCTGCACACGCGGCGCGGGGGGCCCCGGTTTCGGCTTGCCACGTGGCGTGGCTGCTCTCTCTGCTCCGCGGGGGGCTGCATTCCACAGCGGGGGAGGCTTTGTTTCTGCCTCTGCTCGGCAGGGCGTGCCCTGCTGCTGCTGCCCGGGAATTTTAAAAGCAGTATATACAGCTGCATTGTGAAGCTTTTGTCGGCTCGTTATCCCTTTCCATCTGTGGTTTTTTTTTAGAAATCGGTAGCTGATTTTGGCTTTGTTTTTGGTCAGGTGGGATTTAGTACTTTGCTTTTTACATCTAACATGGGTTTGAAACTCAGCATTGTACAAAAAGGAGTGTTTTATAATATTGTAAGCATTTTGGACAGTGGTAATGTTAAGTTCTCTAAAGGAAAATTGAAACAGTTTGTAAGATGGCTTTTCCTCCACTTCCCACAAATCTCCCCTGAAGGAATCCACAATATTCAATTCTGGGATAAAGTTGGGAATGAATTGATATTCTTTAGGACAATCTGGAAATGCACCCTCAGCTAAATTTGTGTTTTGGAGTTTACAAATTCAAACAGCATTGCTCAAACAAAAGGAAATGGAGAAAAAGCCAAATGTAAAGCCATGTACCTCTACTCTCCCTGTTTCTCCCTCTCCTAGTTCTAAAACCCCTAAACCTCTTTCCCCAAAACTTAGTATTTTAAACAGATCAAACTCATTGGGAAGTCGACGCCCAAATTCTGTTGAAATGCCTGAGTTGCCCTCTCCACAAGGCCCTGGCCAGGCTGCGTGGAACCTTTCCCAATCCCTTGTGTCCCATCCTCAGAAACCCACAGCACGTGTTAGCTTTGCAGAGAGTAGTGTTACCCAAAATGGCCCCCAGTCCCTAGGGGGTCCACAAGATGGTGGATGCCACGTGGCATCTTCCCAAACCTGGTCTTCTTCTTCCCAAAATCCTCTTAAGCATCCCGAAACTCCAGCCCCATCCCCCCCTCCTCCTGTTCCTCGTGATACCTTCCCCCCTCCCTTTCCTGCAGTACCCTCAGCTCCGCCTCTCTACTCCTCCCAGGGGGCATCTGCTGACGTGATGTCACCAGGTGTCCCCGCCCCCTGCCTGCCCCTTGACTCCGCCCCTTGTTCCCACGGTTTCCCCGCCCCTTGCCGGCCCCCTGTCCCCGCCCCCTGTCCCCGTTGCGTCCCCGCCCCCTCCCCGGGTTCCCACGGTGGGGACACACCCACTGCCATCCCCCAAACCTGGAGCTGTGATCCCAATGCTTCTGTTTCAAGGGATACAGAGCAGGGAACAGCAGACCCAATGCATAGTCCCATGTTGTCACTGGCTCCTGTTACCTTTCAGCCTGCAGCTCAGGGGGGAGCAGCTCCAACTGCTAATTGGAGTTCTTTTGGACGGCAATTGATTAAAGAGATTTGTAAGTCTCATAAAGAATATGGTCCACACAGTCCATATTTCCGTGGCCTTTTAAATTCTGAATTGAGAAGGACTGTAGTGATTCCACATGATTTAAAACAGCTTTTTTCCTGTCTCATGACCTCCACAGAATTTAAATTATGGGAAATAGCATGGAAACAACTGCTGAATGATGCTCTCCCAGGCTTGCATTCTGATCCAAACACAGCCAAGGACAACAGTGGTAACCCTATCACCATTGAGCACCTCTGTGGTGAGGGCCAATGGTCTTCACCCCCAATCCAAGTTACTGCAATTCCTGCAGAAACACTCGAGAAAGTAAAAGAAGCAGCTGAAAAAGCATTCTTTTCCCTACAACCTGAGGGGCCTTTTGAGCCCTATAGTAAAATTAAACAGCTACCATCAGAGCCTTTTTTGAAATTTGTAGAAAGGCTAACTAGAGCTATTGAAATACAAGTTAAAAAAGATAATGCTAGGGAAGCAATTTTAGAAGAAATGGCATTTATAAATGCAAATAATCAGTGTCAAGCGGCAATCCTGAGCCTTCCTATCGAACCTCCCCCTACGCTAAAAGATATGCTTCTAGTGTGTAACAGGAAAGTGCCTCTGATGACTGTGGCTGAAGACACCAGACCAAGGCTGCTGCCAAGACCACCTCAGCGTGTCGCCGTTGCCAGCCCTGCGCCTTTCCCCTCAGCACAGCAGTACCCTGGGCAGCAGCGGAGACCAGCAATGGCTGAGCCCACAAAACCATGCCTGCTTTGTAACAACCTAGGGCACTGGAGTAACCGGTGCCCCCTGAAAAGGGAATTTGATGAATTTAGAAATGGCAGGGGAGGAGAACTACAAGCCCTCCCTGGGGGTCAACAACAACAAAAAAACTGAAGAGCCAGCGCCGGCCTGCCAGGCGCACAGACACAAAAAGAACAGGCCAAGGGAATAAGGGTAGCACAACAAATCAAGCGCGCGATAATATTAATGTTTGTGTAAGTGAAGCAGGTGCTTCAAAGACTGTGTATAATTTAGGTGATCCTGTGTTAACCACGTCTTCTGTCAATGAGCCTTCCAGGTTGCAGCTGACTGAGTCACTCTATCTGGAGGACACTGATTGGCATTTTGTGTCTGTCAATCCTGAACAGAAAGGTACTTGGAACCGGATTCGTTGTAAGTACATCGTCATTGGGGACACCGAACACACACCACAAGAGATCGAAATTGCTCCGGGAATGACAACATCAGATCCTGAGCAATTCATTCTCGGCCTGCATTGTTTCCACCCACCCCTGTTTCTTCCCAAGGGACAAATTGTTGCACAAGCTATCCCTGTGCCATCTTTACCTGAAAATATCAAAAAACAAGGGCCCACAGTCGCCCGAGTACAAGTTATTGGAAAAGACAAACCCAAATTATGGTGTAATGTCAGTGGGGGTGGGGAGTCTAAACACATTGAGATGCTTGTAGACACAGGTGCAGACTGCACAGTAACTCCAGTACAAGACTGGCCAGCACATTGGCCTTTGCAAAATGTTGCCGGTCACCTTCAAGGAGTAGGAGGTCTGCAATTGGCAAGACAATCCAAAAGCATTATTCAATTTGAGGGACCAAACGGACAATTGGCTAATATCCGTCCATTTGTGTTGGATTATTTGGAACCTTTGTTAGGGAGAGATTTAATGGCCCAGTGGGGTGTCACAATTGATATTCCAGACTCTCCACAGCATATTTGTACAGCAGTCACTGAACAACAGCGCCCCACCCAAAAATTGAAGTGGATAACAGACAAACCAATTCAGGTGAAACAGTGGCCGCTAAGTAAACAAAAAATAAAGGTGCTTGAAGAACTAGTGGAAGAGCAACTAAAAAAGGGCCACATTGTGGAGACCATGTCCCCATGGAACTCTCCAGTGTTTGTCATCCAAAAAGCTGACAAAAAGAGATGGCGGCTCCTCTGCGACCTCCGACAAATTAATAATGTAATTGAAGATATGGGTTCTCCCCAACCTGGTATGCCATCCCCAACAATGCTTCCCCAAGATTGGAAATTAGCTGTTATTGATATTAAAGATTGTTTTTTCCAAATCCCCTTGCACCCTGACGATGCACCGCGTTTTGCATTCTCAGTTCCTTCTATTAATATGGAATCTCCTATGAAAAGGTACCATTGGACCGTTCTTCCTCAGGGATTAAAGGTCTCTCCAGCTATCTGCCAGTGGTATGTCTCTTCCCTGCTTTCCCCAGTACGTGCAGCCGCAGAGAAGGCCATCATCTATCATTATATGGATGATATCCTTGTGTGTGCCCCCAATGATGATTTACTCACGCATGCGCTTGACCTAACGATCGATGCATTGGTTGTTGCAGGGTTCGAGCTCCAGGAAAAGAAAATTCAAAAGATGCCACCTTGGAAGTATTTGGGCTTAGAAATTGGAAATAGGACCATTGTTCCTCAAAAATTAGAAATCAATCCAAAGATCAAGACCCTTGCGGCTGTCCACAGGTTGTGTGGGTCTTTGAATTGGGTAAGACCATGGCTCGGTCTGACTAATGAAGACCTTGCCCCTCTTTTCAATTTATTGAAAGGGGGAGAGGACCCAGGTGCTCCTAGGTCTGTTACCCCAGAGGCACGGAAAGCTCTAGAAAAGGTTCAGATTGCAATGTCCACAAGACAGGCCAACCGGTGCCGGCCTGACCTGCCATTCAAATTTATCATCCTAGGTAAGTTGCCACACCTCCATGGAATTATTTTCCAGTGGGAGGAAAAACAAACACCTAAGGCAAAGAACACACCAAAAAAGGACCGAGACCAGAGGGACCCTCTCTTGATCATAGAATGGGTTTTCCTCAGTCACAAAAGGTCCAAGAGACTGACAAAGCCTCAGGAGCTGGTAGCAGAACTGATCCGGAAAGCAAGGACCCGGATCAGGGAGTTAGCAGGATGTGATTTTGAGTGCATTCACATTCCAGTTGAGTTAAAATCAGGTCAAAATACTATGAAAATACTGGAACAATTGTTTCAAGAAAATGAAGTGTTGCAGTTTGCTCTGGATTCCTACTCAGGACAAATTTCGGTAGCGCGGCCCGCTCACAAATTGTTCGAACAAGATGTTCAATTTACCTTAAAATTGAGAAGTGCTCTAAGTAGGAGACCTTTAAAAAGGGCTCTAACTGTCTTCACAGATGCATCCGGGAGGTCCCACAAGTCTGTTATGACTTGGAAGGATCCTCAAACCCAGCAGTGGGAGACAGACATTGCTGAGGTGGAAGGTTCACCTCAGGTTGCTGAATTGGCTGCGGTTGTCAGGGCCTTTGAAAGGTTCTCAGAACCATTTAATCTGATTACAGACTCTGCATATGTGGCAGGAGTAGTATCCAGGGCAAATCAAGCAATACTGCAAGATGTGTCTAACATCGCACTTTTCGAATTGCTCTCAAAGCTGGTAAAGTTAGTCACTCACCGAGAGCAACCATTTTATGTGATGCATGTCAGGTCACACACTGACTTGCCAGGGTTTATCGCTGAAGGCAACAGAAGGGCAGATGCTCTTGCTGCACCTGCAGTGATGGCCACTCTCCCAAATGTTTTTGAACAGGCAAAAATCAGCCACCAGCTTTTCCACCAAAATGCACCTGGCCTGGTTCGTCAGTTTAACATCACTCGAGAACAGGCCAAAGCGATTGTGGCCACATGCCCAAATTGCCAACAACATGCACTCCCTACAGTGAGTACGGGAGCAAACCCAAGGGGACTGAACAGTTGTGAACTGTGGTAAACAGATGTAACACACATACAGTCTTTTGGACGGCAGAAATATGTTCATGTTAGTGTAGATACCTTTTCTGGAGCGGTCTATGCTTCTGCCCACACAGGAGAATCATCTATCGATGCTATTAAGCACCTCTTACAGGCTTTTTCTTTCATGGGCATCCCCAAGGAGCTGAAAACTGATAATGGGCCTGCTTACAAATCCAAGGAATTCGGGAGCTTCCTGCAGCAATGGGGAGTAGAGCACAAAACTGGCATCCCCTACTCCCCTACAGGTCAAGCCATTGTAGAAAGAACTCACTGTGATATTAAAAGGGTCCTGGACCAGCAACAACAGGTTCTGAAGGTAGAACCTCCCCACATCCGGTTATCCAGGGTGCTATTCACAATCAATTTTCTGAATTGTTCTTTTGACAGCCTGAACCCACCCATCCTACGCCACTTTGGGGGGAGCAATCATAGGTTAATAAAAGAAAAACCTCCAGTTTTAGTAAAGGACCCTGAGACTTGGAAAATGGTGGGACCTTACAAATTAGTTACTTGGGGACGTGGATATGCCTGTGTGTCCACCCCCTCTGGTTTAAGGTGGGTTCCTTCCAAATGGGTAAAGCCCTATGTTACCAACGTCTCAGAGAAATCTACAGAAGCACCCCAGGTTGCTCATGCTGCCTGGAGAAGAAAACGCCGCCCGTGTTCTCTGGAGGAAATTCCATTTAAGCCTCCTATCTGGAATAGTTTATAATATATGTTTGTTTCAAGTTTTTGTACCAGTTTAGATCCCACTGTTCGTGTGTAGCCTCGAGATGCCACGAGACCGAGCCTGCTTCTCGTCCTACTTGTGATCATTTCTCCAACGACCTCCTGGTTAGTCCCTCAGCCCAAAGCGAATGTATGGACCACTCTGGCCAGAGCCCTTGGACAAGATCACATTTGCCTCTCCACCGCGACAGCCTCTGACCCCCTGTCAACTTGCCTGGTGGGAGTTCCTTTTAAATCCTCAGAGTTCCCAAATGAAATGTGGAGTGCCTTAAATGAAGTTAACTTACTCGCACCTTCCCCTGGCCGTTACCCTGCTGACAATCCTTTACTGTTTTGGCAGGAGTGGGCGAAAAAGTTACCAGTATCAAAAAGGGAGCCACAAGAGTTCCATCTCTTAGGCTCCATGAATGCAACCTTTTGCATTCACTTTAAATTCAATTCCCGCTTACCATATCATGAAGCTAAACCAAACACCTATTCTGACCCTAGCAACCCACACTACACAGACAAGAACTGGTGTGAAAATTCAGTTTTAGTCATTCACTCATCTGGTGGTGATTACAAGCCTCGTGAACTCCCAAAAGGTGTGTTTTTAATATGTGGAGACAGAGCATGGGCAGGTCTCCCTCCTCGTCTGCTCGGAGGTCCATGTACCTTTGGCAAGCTGAGCCTGTCAACACCAAATCGAACAAACCTAATACACTGGCAAACTAAAAACAACACACATACATTGGCTATCAAAAAAAAGAGACCTAAGGCAATTAGACCCTGACTGTAATTCAGAAATTGTTCACTGGTCCAGACTTAAGGCCACCGCAATTACAGTCCTTCTGCCGTGGATCTCGGCAGCAAAAACCATGGGCGAATTAGGCCGATTGGAATGTTGGGTCGCAAAACAGGCAAACCTCACTTCTACTGCCCTGAGTGACCTCTTATCAGATGAGGAAATCACCAGGCAAGCCACCATTCAAAATAGGGCAGCCATAGACTATCTGCTCCTTCTGCACAACCATCGCTGTGAAGAATTTGAAGGACTCTGCTGTCTTGACTTGTCATCAAAGGCAGAGAACGTACATGCCACAATTGACAAGATGAAAACCATGGTGAGCGACATCAAGAGAGAAACTGACGACTGGCTGAATGGACTGTTCAATGGCTGGGGACTCTCGGGCTGGTTGGGATCTATTCTGAAAACTGTGTTTTTAGTGCTGTTTTTAGTTTATATTTTAGTTATAGTTATTGTAGTTTTTAGCATTGTTTTTGGACTAATCAAACGCATGGTTCTCAAGTTAGTTTCAAGCTCATCTCCCCCTCCTGAGGTCTACCATTTGGAAGCCCTCAGTGCTCCAATGGATGACCTAGAACCCTCAGTGGAAAACACTGACCCTCCTGTAGAGGAAGAACTGATTTACCAACCATGGTTTAGCAATCATTCTGCACCACAAACACAGTCCTCTTCTTTTTAAACAAAACTAGGGGGAGATGTTGTAGTGTGCTGTATTGTCCCATTTTGGCCTTCCAGGTCACTTTCCCAGGTGTGCCTATACGTCTATCCCTTCCCCCTTGCCCCCATGCTGAGTGAGTCCTGTCAATCAGGCTAAACGTTCCAGCAAGGCGTCGTGTGGTTGGTCAAGTTCAAAGGATGCCCCTCAGGCCCAGGGGTCATTGGCCTGTCTGGGTGTCATCTTCCCCTGAGACCCTGCCCCTCTCACCTGGTTGGTGGCTCACCTGTACCTCCCCTCCCCCTGTCCCTGAGCTTAAAAAGGTCATCAGACCATGCGGTCGATTGTTCTGTTGGAGCAGGTCCTCACGTTCAGACCTCTGTAACCATGGAATAAACCTCTGGATGTTAAACCCTCCAGCAGAATCCATCTCCTTTTTCTCTTCACCATCGCCTGAAGCTATCCCTCCTGAGGTAACGGGGTCCCTTACAAGCCTGGACTTGTTCAGTGCCCAGCTGCAACCACCAGCAAGCCGAGGTATCTCTGCGGTGATACACCGCAGTTGCTGCCTTTGGCCCAGCAGCGAGGGTCAGACTGGTTCAGGCACAATCTAACTGGTAATATTGGGAGCCTTTTTTTCCAATACCCTTCATTAACATTAGCACAAGTAACTGTGTGATTCCCTTCTGCTTTGTAGAAGATTTGGGAAATTCAAGTCCTGCTCAGCTACAGAAAAACATACATGGTGCTTGGTAATTTCCCTAAGAGCTTAAGTTAATGGTAAACAACTGCAGCTTATTCATTTCACAGAAATTGGGAGAAAAAACATTGCAAATATTGAGGAATGTAGTCCAATATTGATGGGCATCCCTCAGTTATCCGGACAGACGGATGTCACTGGCAAAATTCCCTCTTTTCCAAAGGTTTTCATTTGCTTTGGCTGTGCTTCGTATGGCTGCAGGTCACATTTCCCCTGATTTAAGGAAGTGTCTTGGCAGGTATTCTTGGTGATATATCTTGCTAATTCTACACTTGGAGGAATTACTCAGTTCTGCAGTCCTTATTACATGCCCTGTTCTAAAAGATGTCTATGCTATTTTCCCTCTCTCTGTGTTTTCACACTTGTTCAACAAGGTTTTCTTTCTAAGAATATTAATCACAATATCCCAAAGGATTAAAAAATGCTTTGGTATTTTTTCCCTTAGTATTTACTAAAGAAAAATAATAATTAAAAAAAAACTGTATGCATGTAAATCTGGATGTAAAATACAAACAGAAATAAACTTGAGAGTTCTCCCAAAAACCTTAAGAAAAAAACCCCATGTAATCTATAAAGCCCAGAGTATTCATCTACAGCATACAAAAATGGGCATGTTCCAGAAGAGAAAATTTGTACAATGGTTCCGCACAGAATTCTATGCTTTCAAGCTTTTTGCCCTTCAGGGGCAGTGCCATTCTCTGAACTGTAATGCTCCGAGCATGTTCTGCTCACCATGGCAGCTTTCTGCTCTGCCCTGGTACAGATCATCCTCCCAGCACAGGAGCAGTGCAGCCACCACAACTTGCAGCACCTTCCCACACAGCAAGAACCTGAAGGACAGAGATGGCTTTCACCAGCTGCTGCGGGTTCTAACACTGCCACCTCTCAGCTGCTGAAAGCCTGAATTTCTGTGTTGCAGTGTGTTAGTTTATTGAGTCAAATGTTCTGTTGTGCAGCGGTATGTTCAAGTGTTCCCCGAGTTATTACAGTTAGTCTCTCCCCTATGTTATGCCCTCTTACCCAAGTGTCCCTCAAGGAATCCCCTCCCTCCTCACCAGATTTTTCCCTGTCTGTCAAGACAACCCGGCCCCTTTGCCCCATCCCTCAGCCCAAACCCTACCCTTTGTTCCAGAAAGTTCCCTGTCCCTCACCCTAAGATCCAATCCCTATCCCAATGCTCTCTCTTCCCCTTGTTCTGATTTGTTGTAGCCCTCAAAACCACACCCCAAGAGTCGCTTATTGGTTACCATATGGTGTCCACCCCGTATTTTGAAAGATTTTAAAAACCCATGCACAAGGGTGCTGGGGGTTCTTTCAACATCTGTTCCCTTTGGGAATTCTCACCTACAGAGCCTTCCCCCCGCCTCTCTTGATGAATTTGCTGCACTTTACACCGCAGAAGAGCCTCCTCTGCTTCCTTCACTCGGTCCTCCAGGGGTCTCAATTGCTGGGCATTTGGCCTAGAGGTTCTGGCTCAGGCAAAACCCTAACCTAGCCAGTTTCCCACTCTTGCCATTGTCCCTGGAGCATCACAGAGCTAGCCAGGGCTGCGGAGGGCAGTGACAGTGACCCATGCCCTGGCATGTCACAGCCCCCAGAGCCACACCTGCCAGGCCACAAGCCCCAGCCCTGGTCCCCACTGCCGGCCTCAGATGCTCCTGGGCATCCTCACCCTGAGTGCAAAGGCAGCCTCAGGAGCCCCCAGGGCGCTCTGGATCCAGGCTGCAGACATGCTAAAGCCAGCACTGAAAGGGACATGGATGGGGACTGCAGCTGGATCTTGCAGTGCTCACCACTCCTGACTGCTCTCTGAGTGAACTCAAACCTCATTGGCAGCACCTTGAGCACATTGACCCTGCTCGCCCGTCCTGGAACGTGGTGTTCTCACATCATACACCAGCCCTTTGCAGGGAGTGACCAGCTCCCAGCTGCTCTGCTACCCTGGCCTTACTTTCTATTTGCCAGCCATGAACTTAACGGATACACTCCTGAGAAACCTAGCACAACATTTGCCTCTCAGGAGCTCTGTGGCAAAAAAACTCCACTAATCCCTAGTTTTTGCACAGAGGAGGAGGTCCTGACATTAGGCACAGGCACAGGCAGGGCTCTGGCATATGAATTCTCAAGTCGCAGGATTCCACCCATTGTTGTTTCTAGCTGCTTTGCTGATATTTTAGAGCAAATTTCTGGACAGGGGCTGCTGCTGACAGGGTAGGAAAATTTGGAGAAAAAAAGGTGCAGGAGACAACCAAAAAAAAACAAGGGGGGAAACCCTTAGAAATACAGAGCACAACAGAAGTCCTTGGAGATGGTTGAATAGAAAATGCCAGCAGCAGTGAGCAGAGCCCGAGGTTGCTCAGTGCCACCCCAGGGGCTCCTCAGTCCCCTGCTGGTTTGTGTCTGATGCAGCCCTGCCTGGAAAGGGCTCCAGGCTCTGGTGTTCCCAGCTTGCTCCAGGCTACATTCTTAGCAGCACTGAAAGAAGAGGTGAAACAAAGAGCCGTTTTCTGTGCTGCCTGCAAACTCTCCTCCTTCAGTGCCACTGCCAGAGATGATCCCTCTGTCAGCTTGGCACTGTGCCTGCTGCATCCTCGTCCCTGTCCCTTGCATCAGCTCCTGCACATCGGAACTTGTTGTCTAACATCATGAACAGAGAGAGCTGTGTCAGAAGAGCAAGGAGTGCATTTTCTTGGCCTTTCTAACAGACACAAGAAGAATGAGTCCAAATAACTTTGATGTTTGTTCCTGCCCTCCTTTTTGCTAAGTCTTTTCTGCTTTAATGCAAAAGCCTCTTCGTACATGGATGGAGTGATCTGGAATTGGCAGCTGGTTCAGGCTGTCAGGCACCATGGCAGTTTTCTTTTGTCTCTGATGAGGATTTGGTGAATTTTCCATTGGTCACTTGGTGGCGTCACCATGGGCTGAGCTCAGCGGCCGACTCTGCTGTCCCCAGGGGATGCATTGGAATGCCAAACCACTCAGGGCTGGAATTCGGGGTTGGACAGGCTCGGAGCGCCCGGAGCCTGGGCCCGTGAGGAGCTGCTGCTGGTGCTGGCTGTGCTCAGCCCGCTGTGCCAAGCAGCCGCGGCCATGGAGACACAGGCGGGAGCTGTGGCCAAGGCTGGCAGGCGGCCCGGGCCGGCTCGCAGCTGTGAGGACACCGGCAGCCTGTGCCCTGAGGCCGAGGCCGTGGCGGGCGGTTTGCGGGCAGGGCTTTTCCGAGCCGGCCACAATATGCTGCCTCCCGTGTGGGCCCGGCTGCGGCAGAGGCAGGCGGGAGCGCGGCGGGGCCGGCAGCGGCGGGCAGAGGCCGCAGAGAGCAGCAGCCCGGCCGGGCCCGCTGCGGAGCGGCACGGAGCTGCCGGGCAGCCCTCAGCCGTGTCTGTGCGCACAGGGCAGAAGCAGAACCCGCAGCAGAGGCAGGAGCCACGGCAGGAGTCAGCCATAGCAGCAGCTCGCCGTGCCCGAGGCCGCAGCCACAGCTCTCCCCTGCCGGCCACAGCAGCAGCCGCTCGCCTCCGAGGCTCCGGGCGCTTCCCGAAGACGAGGGGCCCGGCCCCCAGCACGCCCTGGAGCCCCGCAGCGAGAGCAGCCGCCGGTGCCGCAAAGGGCAGCGCAGAGGGTGCAGGGTGAGGAGGAGGACATGAGGCTCGCTCTGGGCCGCGCTGGGGCAGCTCTGCCCTGTCAGCCTTCGCCTTGAGCCCTTTGCTTCTTTTCCATGAGCCCTGATCCCTGTCCTTGGCCAAGGGCCCCCACAGCCCTCTGCAGAGCTGCAGGAAAAACTGCGTCAGTCACAGAATCACAAAATCTCTGGCTTAGAAGACAGACACTTTAAAAATTACCGAGTCCAACCTATGGCCTAATACCTCAACTAAAGCACGGCACTGAGTGCCACATCCAGTCTTCTTTTAAAGGCTTGCAGGGATGGTGAGTCCACCAGCTCCCGGGAGGGGTCTGTCCCAGGAAGAACCAAGATAACACTGGGGCCTTCTACCCCCTGGTGCTTGGAGCTCTGGAAGTTTGTCTTTCTGCTTCGGCAAAGGCCATGGAAGAGGACTGGGAAAAGTAGTCACAAATCGAGTAGCCTACAGAGCTCTAAATTGATGTGCAAGGAATACAGAAAAGACAGAAAAGAAAAAAGGCAAAACCCAAATGGCATCAGCAAAGTCTTGGGCATGAACACATAGCTGCAAAGGGTCTTCTCATCCCTATTTCTTTGTATTTCTGGGAACCAGATGAATCCTGCTTGAGCCTCTGGGAAGATGGGTTTGGGAGGTAAAAGTTCATGTCTTTTTTCTCCTTGGGGCAGCTCCTGTTGCTAGCATCAGCTGAGCCTCTCTCCAGCCTGATGCCTATTCTGATTGTTGCAGCAAAACAACTGATGGCAGACAGAAGACACTGATGCTTCCAGAGCCATGACTTTTTCCCGTGCCAGCTGGGAGTGGGAGTCAGAAGAAAAACTCATGAAAGCACAACTCCATTGGAAGATTGCCTTCCTTTTCATTGTGTAAAGAAGCTCTAGATCCACTTGTGAATTGTCAGTTGTTCATTAAGGATGGGAGGTTCTCTTTCATTATTTTTTTCATGTGCTTTGGAAGTGGATGAGGCTCTTGTTCATTCACAAACTCCAGACCAAAATGCCTTTGAAAGATGGCCCTCGTGGCAGTTTTTGCCCAGCCATGGTACTTGTGGATATAAGAAAGCAAGGGCAATGGTATTTGCAGCCAAAACCCAGGAAAGCTTGGCTCAGCCAAAACATCCTGGGGAGATACAGGCCTCCAGCTGTTCCTAGAAATCAGCAGAGTTCCAGCCAAATGGTTGTGTAGCACTAAGTGCACTCTCTTTCCCTGGATCAGATCTTTGCTCAGCTGAAGAAGCAGAAAGATCAACAAGGAGCTCCCAAAGGCTCATCACATCATTTTGATTTTGGTCATCTTGTGTAAGTTTGCAACTAAACATGTGCTTGCGGTTGAGCTAATGAGAGAAAAAAAAAGTAAATAGAGGCTGTATGGTAGGGCCATGATATTCCACAAGAGGAATCACTGGTGTGCATTTCATTGGACCTCTCTAAATCCTATAAAAGTATTGCAGCTCTGATTTAAAATAGACCAATATGAACCAACTTGGAGAGACAGAGACTAAAATGGCTTATGGGGTTTTTCTTAAGAGTGAGAAAAACTACCCAAAAGGTGTTGTTTTGTGACATTTTAAAATATACTACCTGAAAATTAAATCAAGAGTTTAAAACTGAGTGTTTAGGTATATGAATAATTAAAACCACAAAAATGTGCAGATATGAATGCATGTTTTCATAAAAATCATGAAATTATAGACAAAAAATCATATGCCCTGAACTACAATACAAAGGCAGGTAGAACTGTACTTGAATGATCTCTTTTTAGATTGCTGGAGTTTTTTCCTTGTGAAGAGGAGCTAGGGTATTGCTGAAGAAAAGTGGCACAAGCAGGACGAGCCAGCGTGCCATGCTCCGTGCAGAGGCTGCCAGGGGCTGCCCGAAGAGCGCCCTGCTGCAGGCAGAGCCCTCCTGTCCCGGGGCCCGGGAGCAAAGGGCCAGGGCAGCCACCTCCTCCTCGTCCTGACCCTGCCATCGCTCCCTGCCGCTGCTGCTGAGGGAAAGAGAAGACTCTCCTAAGGCCCCATGAATGAATGCACTTACACAGCCCTGGGGATGCCAGTGAAGGAAACCATGTGTCCCGTAATGCATGTGTGACCAGAGTCACCAAACACCACCTAAACATGGAATTGTTGCACCTCTCTAGGACAGGCAGAAATTTAAAGAATTTACTGGGGACTTGAGGGCAGAAGAGGCTGGAGGAGGGAAGCAACTCTGAGGGGAAAAAAACCCCACCATATCTGGAGGGGAAAACATCTCTGCCTGCTCAGAATTGGTCGAGGGAACATGTCTTCAATCCTCTCCAGAAAGGGATGCTTTAGGTGAGCTTTGCACCCTCAACTGCCTTGGACCAGAGCCAGGAAGATTCAATTATGTAAATGATAGATAGATAGATAGATAGATAGATAGATAGATAGATAGATAGATAGATAGATAGACAGACAGATAGATAGATAGATAGATAGATAGATAGATAGATAGATAGATAGATAGATAGATAGATAGATTGATTGATTGATTTCGTTACTGAAATATCTCTTTACTGTCCTCTCTGTTGCTACAGATATCAGAAATTGGTAGCCAGTGCCACACTCAACTACAATCCTGAGATTGCTCTCCTGTTGCTTCAAAAAAGCACACTCTTGGGGAATGTGGAGCATGTAGGTCCTTACAGAAAGGGATCAGACCCAGAGCATTGCACTGGGAACTGCACTCTTTGTGCATCTGTGCTCGGGCAAATTCTTCTCTTGCACACGACCACACTGGTGGAGCTAAACTGGCTGGAATCAGAAATGCAGCCCAGCCCCTTCCAGCTCCTGTGACCTCTGAGGAGCAGTTGGAATGGAAGGGCATTGACCTCCTGCTCAGTTCCCAAACTCAACACACACTGATTCCCTGGGCTGCCAAAAGGCATGGGCACTACTAAGCTCAAAGTGATGTGTAAGGCCATACTGGCTGGCCTGGAACCACAACACATCCTTCTGCACCAAGGTCCCTGCACAGAATGATGTGTTCTCATGCAAAACTACTGCATTCTCCAGAAGTGATACCTTGGAAATGAAAATTCTAGCAGACCCAGTCCCAGTGCTATAAAAGGGCAGAAAATAATGATGAAAAGAACTTCAGCTGGGAGAAGAAGAAAATGAACAGCCTCTTCCTCCAAGCAAACAAACAAACAAACAAACAAAAATATATATACCCAAGAAAAAAAAAAAGGGGGAAAAGTCGTTTCCAAAAGTGGCTCAAATATTTGGATGCACTGAGGAGATGCTGAAGGCCCCTCACGAGGCTCCTGCTCCTGTTGTCCAAGCTAAAGCTTTCTCATCCTGACCAAACAAGCCCCCTTCTCAAACTTCTCAACATCCCTAGGATACTTTAACCCCCTATCCCACCGCCTAAGTATAACCAACTTCCTCAAAGGAGGACAGAACATCGCATCCCACCTAATTGACCTCTCCTGATACAAAATATTAGGTCCAGAGGGGCTAGCCAGCCTACAACTTACAGCAACCAAAACTGCCACCACCCTCCACCAGGCCTAATCAAAGCTTACTTAGGATCATTCACCTTATCCATTCTCATCATCCTCGTAGCCACATACAGAAATAACCAATGGCCGTCAACCTTCGTAAAAACCACCAAATCCTCAAAATCATCAACAACGCCCTAATCGACCTCCCAGTGCCATCAAACATCTCAACATGATGAAACTTTGGGTCTCTAGTAGGCGTTTGCTTAATTACTCAAATCGTCACAGGTCTTCTGCTAGCTATGCACTACACAGCAGATACCCATCTAGCCTTCTCCTCTGTCGCTCACATATGCCGAGACGTACAATTCAGCTGACTCATCCGCAACCTCCACGCAAACAGAGCCTCCTTCTTCTTCATCTGCATCTACCCGCACATCAGCCGAGGACTCTACTACGGCTCATACCTAAACAAAGAAAGTTGAAACATTGGAGTCATCCTCCTCCTAACCCACATAGCAACCGCTTTCATAGGATACATCCTACCATGAGGCCAAATATCATTCTGAGGAGCTACTGTAATCACAAACCTATTGTCAGCCATCCCTTACATCGGGCAAACACTAGTCAAATGAGCCTGAGGAGGGTTCTCTGTCGACAACCCCACACTGACCCGATTCTTCGCTCTCCACTTCCTCCTTCCCTTCATCATCGTAGGCCTTACTCTCGTCAATCTCACCTTCCTCCACGAAACAGGCTCAAACAACCTGCTAGGCATTCCCACAGACTGTGACAAGATCCCCTTCCACCCATACTACACCATCAAAGACATCCTAGGATTCGTACTAATGCTCTCCCTACTCGTCTCACTAGCCCTATTCTCCCTCAACCTCCTAGGTGACCCAGAAAACTTCACCCCAGCCAACCCACTAGTCACCCTCCTCACATCAAACCCGAGTGATATTTCCTATTTGCTTACACCATCCTCTGATCCATCCCAAACAAACTAGGAGGTATACTAGCTCTAGCCACCTCAATCCTCGTCGTATTCCTCACCCCACTACTACATACATCAAAACTATGATCAATACCCTTCTGCCCCCTATCACAAATCCTATTCTGAACCCTAGTTGCCAACATCCTCATCCTAACCTGAGTAGGCAGCCAGCCAGTAGGACACCCCTTCATCATCATTGGCCAACTAGCCTCATTCACATACTTCACAATCATTCTAATTCTATTCCCTCTGATTGAGGCAATTGTCAGTGGGCTGTTGCACACTGACAGGAGCCTTGCTTTTTCCACTGTGTGAGCACAGCCTGCAAACTTGCAGGGCAGTGTTAAAATGATTGAGTGAATTGCTCCTTTGCTTTTCGCTGCCTATGGCATTACTTATGGTGCCTATTTAATGACACATTTCACAAGTAAGTAGATGTTTCCTCTCTACTTAGGTTAGGGTGTATCCTAACCTGTCTTTTGTATGTCTTCCTGCTCTTTCTTAGTGACTGAGTTTCTGATTTTGAAACAGAAAGAGCATTAGGATGCCACTGGTTTGGTAAAGCTCCTGTCAAGGCGTTCAGCTAAAAAGGGGGTGTCTCTAGCCACAGGGGCAGTTAGGTATATACATGCAAGTATCCGCACTCCAGTGTAGGTGCCCTGGATACCCCAATCAAGAAGATAGGAGTGGGCTCTGACACTCAGGGCTTATGTGCACCAAGGCAACCTTCTGATGTCACTACGATAAGGTGGCAACCTTAAAGTTTTTAAAGGTTTATTAAACCTTAAGAAAAGACTGTATAAGGAAAGATTGCAGCACTGGGAAGTCTCCATGATTATCAGCCACATGCTCTTCTACAAATGGGATGCTCTGCTTTTTTTACCCTTAGCCCCTCCCAATGTTTTGTCAGTCAATTCTTTCTCTACCGTCCAGTGGTGGAGATTACTTTCTTGCATCTTGATTGGAGGTCAATTGTTGTTACACCCCGCCTGCTGGTCACAAGCCAGCCCTCCCCAAATGCCCTGACTACCAAGACTATTACAAGGGGGATAAGAAAGAGGACTATGGGAGGACATATTACAATAACAGCACTTTACATTTGAACATAATATCTATCCACATAATATCTGTCTCTTAATTGTGAGAGCCAACTATTACATTACTCACCTATAATGCACAGAAGCAGGAGAGAAGGCACTGGCTTGGCATAACAGCTGAAATCATTGCTAACAAATCTCCCCACATATTTGCACCTTTATTGGACATGGCCAGGACTCCTGTGGATGTACATCTCTTCCTTTCTTCCCCTTTGGAAGCAGTCAAACTGGCAACTCGTGGGGAAACGAAGGGCTTTGTGGGGGCTGCATTGCTCTGCACACACCCAGGCCACCCGTGGCACAGACCTTTGGTACCTAAAAAATCAACCAGAGGAAAACAGCTGGAGGAGGTTTCATTTGGACCTTTCTTAGCCGCTAACAGAAGTTGTCAAAATGAAAGTGACCAAGCAAGGCCTGATCCCTGCTGCCAGCTCAGGGTTAGAAAGGAGGCATTACTTGATTTCAGTGCTGGGTGCACAGGGAATCACTTCCTTAAGCCCTGCACACCCAGCTGTCTCACTTACTAGTTTGTATCCATGGAACTAAGATAATCTGTACTTTGCTGAAACTTACATATTACCGCGCCTGTGTGGGTCGCAGCTGGTGAGAGAGAGACGGTGAATCTTGTTTCTTGATCAGAAGGCTTGATTTATTAAGATATGATATATAATACATTATGACTATACTAAATAGAATATAGAGAGAGGTTTGCAGAGCTGCTAGCTAAGCTAAGAATAGATAGAAAGAATTCCAAACAAAGTTGTGTCCAGGGACTCAGTCCCCTAGCTTGCACTGGTGATTGGCCCTTAATTATAAACATAGAAAATGAGCCAATCAAGGTGAATCCTATTGCATTCCACAGCAGCTGATAACAATTGTTTACCTTCCCTTCTGAGGCCTCTGCCTTCCAGAAGACACAGAAATCTGAAAGAAAGGATTTCTGTGGAAAAATGTCTGCGACATCTCACCTTTCTAAATTGTATAAAATAAAAGAAAAATGCTGATGTGGAATGAACAGGAAATTTCTTCACCTATAGAATATACAATAACTAACAAATCACTAAAACAATGCTATAATATAAGAAAAATGCAAAATACAATGTAAAGAGAATTTGAGTCCATGCAGCTGAATTTCAGGAACAGTCCATCAGCTGAAGTTGTTTCTTTTGGACATCTGAGAGTCCTTAGAGTCCTTTTTGTCCTGAAACAGCATAACACAATTTTAAACAATTTAAAACAATTTGTACAATTTTGAAATGTCCTTTCTGGCCTTTCAGTGCTTCAGCGCTTCAGAGCTGCTGCCCACTATTTTCAATCTTTTTTATTTAATTTTTAAGTTTGGTTTTTTGGTTTTTTTTTGTTTTTTTTTTTTTTTTTTTTTTTTTTAATCGAAAAGCAAAAGGGCAGCAGCCGGGCAGAGCAGTGCCAGAGAAGGAAAGGCCCTGGGGGCCCTGGCCCATGCTGGACCAGGAACCCCAAAACTGGCTCACAAAGGGGGACCCGGACCGGTAGGACAAACCAAAATCCCCAAAAACATAAGGAGGCCAAGTGATGGCCCTGGCTCAGGAACCTCCTGAGCCCAACGGCCCAGGCCAAACTCATAAGGAAGGCTCTGCATATCCACAGGCCTGAACCCTGCTGCCAGCACAATGGCAGCATGGGTAGTGAGACGCTTCCTTTCCCCTAAACCACTGAGGCATGCCAGCAGCAGGGAAATAGAAGCCTTCCCCAGCAATCCCATCCGGGGTCTGGAGATGTTTGTTTCCCACAGCAAACCAGCTATGGTCTCCTCCAACTGTGCCCTCTCCCTCTGCAATGCATCAGGTTTGTCTCTCATCCGCCCTGTGGCATCATCCCCATCCCCTCCGGGCTGAGGATCAGAGGCAGAACTCTCTGGATGCACCTGCCCCCCCATGCCACTAGGGCACAAGAGAGGCGGCGGCCTCCACGGGACAATCCCCGAAAAACCACCCCCCAAACCACCGAGAATGCTGGTCTTAAAAACAGGCAGCTGGACTGCCACAACAGTGAGTTGGCGGGCAGCCCCCGCTCCACGGAAGGAGAGACCCCCGGCCAGGGCGGCTGCTGGGACGTCCGGTGGAAGCAGCGGGGAGGGAGCCGGAACTGGGGAGGGAACCACGCTGAGCGTGGGATCCGCCGCGGGCTGCTCCGAGTGTCCCGCAGGTTCAGCGGCGTTTTCAGCCCCATCCTGAACAGGAACTGTCTCGGCTGGAGGAGGCGGGGACACGCGGGAACACGCTGTTGCTGCGTCCCTTGGCTCTGAAAGCGGCGGCAGGCACGGCACGGGCAGCAGCGGAGCTGGGAGAAGCGGCGGAGCATCGCTGTTGCTTAGCAACAGGTCAATCGCCGGAAGTGCTTCTTCAGTCTCCGATGCAGGCTCTGGCAGGGGCGTGGAGGAAGCCTCAGAGACCGGTGTCGCCCCCATGTCTGAAGGAGGCGGAGTCTGAGAGGCCGGCTGTGGCTTGAGCGGCCACTCCCATCCCCCCGGAGAGAGAGAAGGGGGGGAAGGAGAAGACTCCATCTGAGCATGCTCCGGAGCAAGAGTAAAAAAAACTTCTTCGGGCCGCGAAGTTTCAGCCCCCTCCACCGCGAAGCGGGGGGGGGGAAAAGCCCAAAGTCATCACCCACGGGGTCTTCTGCCAAGGGTGATGGAAACGGAGCCTGGCCATAACAGTTAGAGATCCATTGAAAACAAGCTGCTCTGCGCTTCAGGACTGGGAAAAGCTTTATAAATGCTGGGTAGATAGAAGGCAACACGCGTCCCTCAATGTAGACGCGCTGGATAATCAAGTCCATGCACTCCCAGACGAAAACATCCAAAGCGTACAGGACCTCAGTAAAGAACCCAAAAAGCTTTGCCCATCTAAAGAACTCATAGATATCTGTTTCTGACAAAAGGAAACCGTCTTCCCTGCACCAATGTTTCCAGAGGGCTATGATTTTCTCCTCTGAAGGGGAGAATTGAATCTCTTCTGGCAAGGCATGGGTCTGCCATACGAACAGCCACAAGCTACAAAGGGCTGGTTCATCAGGGATAGAAAAGTGAACAGTACCTTTTGAAAGAGTCCAGCTTGCTCTGGCCAGCTCTGCAGGTATGCTGTTCTTGTCTACCATGTTTCCTGAAGGTTTTCCAGAAGAAGGTTCTGTTGTGGTCAGCCTTGGCTGTGAACTCTGTCCATATCAGGATCTTCAGTTCTTCAGCTCCTGGCTTGAATCCACTTCTGTGGTCACTTCAAAGCAACCATCAAATGCTACACATACAGGATTTTTACCCAGTGCAGCAATTTTGCTCCTCTGGTCTTATTAATCTTTGCTCTTACACGAGGGGTCACCAGATATTACCACGCCTGTGTGGGTCGCAGCTGGTGAGAGAGAGACGGTGAATCTTGTTTCTTGATCAGAAGGCTTGATTTATTAAGATATGATATATAATACATTATGACTATACTAAATAGAATATAGAGAGAGGTTTGCAGAGCTGCTAGCTAAGCTAAGAATAGATAGAAAGAATTCCAAACAAAGTTGTGTCCAGGGACTCAGTCCCCTAGCTTGCACTGGTGATTGGCCCTTAATTATAAACATAGAAAATGAGCCAATCAAGGTGAATCCTATTGCATTCCACAGCAGCTGATAACAATTGTTTACCTTCCCTTCTGAGGCCTCTGCCTTCCAGAAGACACAGAAATCTGAAAGAAAGGATTTCTGTGGAAAAATGTCTGCGACACTTACAGGCTAAACATTACCTCCAATTTATTGACATATTTCAATCACTTCTCAGAATTTATTGACATCAGAGTAGGAGTGTCCTGTAGATCCCTGCTGGTCATTGTCACAGGTTCAGGTGACCCATGCACAAAATAACCCAGGACAAAACTGGGCTTGCAAAGCAAATTCATTCTATTAGTTGCAGTAGCATATAATACATACTGACCTCTGGATTCCCAAAAATCCACTGAACAGGAGAAGGAGTTGGAGTGTGGTGCTCGGCAGCAGGGGCAGGTAGGCAGCGCACTTCCAGTACATCCCCTGGATCAAAACGCTGCGCATCTCGTCCTTCTCAACCCTTCAGCCCAGAACTAGGCCTTGTATCTCCTGCTCAGGAGTGGAATTTTACAGCAGGAGTTAGAGCAGCAGCTCACACATGCCTGGTGTGTGAGATGAAGCCATGATGGCTCAGGATGACTCCATGACTCCCTGCCACCAAGGGCTGCATTGTGCATTGTTCTCCTTTCAAAGCTTGACTGCTCACCCATTGACCAATCCATTGTTTCTCTTTCAAGGGTCATGGTCCCACCTGCTAAACAAGACACTTTTCTTCATTGTCTTGTCAAGCTGGTCAAACATGGATCAAATATGGCAGGGCCTGGGACACGATTCCAGTTCCTGACACAGTCATTTCGGAAATATTCCCATTCCTCAAACTCTCCTTTGGTGGTCAAGAGCCTCCTAAAACACTTTCTTTCCTTTGAATGCATTCCAGCTACCTTCTTAGCACGACCACTCTCCTTATTCTCAAGGCCAAGTTTGGCACTTGCACTGCAGTGGGGGAATACATGGTTCAGCACTCCTGTTAAAGCTAAAGCAATTCAAAAGACTATGCCCTGTTTGTTAGACTAAATGCCTCTCCTTCCTAATCTGAGAATCAAACACAATTGTTTCATCAATACACACTGCAAGTGCTCTTGCTGAGTGAAGCCACATTGCTGTGTCAATAAAGCAGCCGGGACTCAGCTTCTTCCTGCAGGGAAAGCCAATTCTTTATTCACATATATCATTTTTATACTGTTTTCACAGACGTCGTGTTCAACTCCAACTGGCTGGTAGTTTCCTTGCCACACAATTTATTGCTTAGAAGGTGTATTGGTGTGTACATGTTAAGACTCTCTCTTTTTAAGACTCACTCTTACTCAGGTGATTACATTTTTCTTTCGTGGACGCTCATGGGACAGGTTTCTTGTTTATTACAGATGCAAACAGTTTTCTTGGCGCAAGAGCTTGTTGTGCTAACTGCACTAATGACTATTCCCATGGGAAGTTAGCTGGCTGCACGTAGAAGATGGAACAGGCCAGCTGGTAATTTACCACAGTGTGGTAAATAAGTATGGTTCGTGCTGATAAAAATTGAAACAAGAATCAATATTGATACAGTAATTAATATTTGTAAATATTAAAACAGGTAAAATTAGTAATGCTGAAGAAAAAGGAAGAGGAGGGGCACCATGCCCCACCCTCCCCCGTAGCAGATGTTCAGGAACAGGAGGAAAGCAAGAGATAATGGTTGCTAAAAATTAACAAAGAAGGAACTCTCTGGTTGTGTCCCGGGAAAATGCTAATTATAAGGGATTTATTGCCTTGATACTCAGATGTAGTAATTATGTTAGTTTTGGCTTCCATTGTATTGGCTTGGTGTAACCCAAAGGTTAATTAAAGGACACAGAGGAGGACTACAAGATCTTCATCAGATGACCCCCAAAGACTTGTGCGACCACCAACCAAGTGGTGGCATATGGATGGTAAAGGTGATGATGAGGGCAGAGGTAGAAGTGTGAAGAATCAAAAATGGGAGGAGATGGCATTGACACATGGCATATAAGGACGAATCTTCACTTGGCAAGCTTGTACGTGATGTGGCAAGGGTTCCAGGGGCCTGCACTCCGTACCCCGCAGTTATCTTTTGCTTATGCGCTATTATTAGAACCAAATTATCCCTTATTTTAATCAAATTCTATTCTATCCAATTTAATACTTTTTTATTTTAAATATTCAAATAAAATTGCTACTACTTTTAATATTGTTTGGGGTTTTTAAATGATGGGATAATTGGGCAAACATAACAATAGGAAGGCCTGATTTTATAAGGCCTGTCTTTTCTAATAACCCTACCTGTCTGCAACACATTATGACTTTCTTTCAGAAATTAACGAAGAAAACACAAATTGCCTACTGAAACACTTCTGCCCCCTTCCAAATCAGTTCACTCCTCAAATACAAGCCTCAGGCACATCCCTGATGTGCCTCTCTCCCAGCAGCTCAGAGCTGCATTGCACAGCGCTTGCTGTGCACCAGAGAGCACAAAGCAGGCTGGCCTGGTGGGCCTGAATATTTCTGCCCAACACTCTGCATCTCACACCTTTGCTCTGGCTCAGTGCAGAACTGCAGGATTGCAGGTGCTTCCTCCCAGAGCTGCGTGAGGCGCTGGCTCCTGCAGATGTGCCCTGCCAAGCTGTCCCTGCCTCACGCTGGCCTCGCTTCCCCTGGCACAAGTGCGGGGCCTGAAGGAGCTGCCCTGTGCTCCAGCCTGCCGAGCAGCCCGGCTCCCTGCCCCGGTGCCCAGAGTGCTGCACACACTGCAGACCTTTGCCAGGAGTTGCAGGGCAGCCGGCAGAAGAGGAGGAATCCTCAGCCAGCCCAGCAGCCCGTGGCTGCCCTTGGCCTTTCTCTGCTCCTGGGCACACTCCAGACGGCCAATGCCTCCAGGCCGGGCTGTGCCCAGCACGGCTGCGCTTCCCCTCGGCAGCAGCCAGCTGCCACCTGGGCTCTGAGAGCGGAGGATTCGCCCGCTCCCAGCAACAGGCACCCAGGGCCCGGCTGCTGCCTCTTGCAGCTCCAAGGGCCTCCTTCCAGCCTGCCTCTGCCGCGGCTCAAGCTGCTCCGGCCTCTGCCGGGGCTCTGCTGGGGCTCCAGCCTGGGCAAGGCCGGGCCCGCTCTCACCTCACAGGCACTGGCAGCTCTGCACCACAGGAGACCTTCCCGAGCACCCTCTCTGATCTTTCTGTTTTCTCACTTGAGCAAAGCTCTCCTCCAGCCAAAGAGATTATTGCATTTAGGGAGCCCCAATCCTCTCCAGTCACAGCTGAAGGCCTGCATCTGTATAAGATGTTTGGGCTGCCTCATTCTTCCTGTGCTTTTGCCTTTAAATGCCATTGCTCTTTCTGCCTAAAACAGAAGTACCAAAGATGGCCAAAAACAGACCAGTGGGCCATATTCCAAAGGCAGTGTGGTCTGGAGAGGATTAATGAAGAACATCCTTCCCCACTTTCACACCATGCCAAAGACACTGTTTCACTTTCCACCTTTAAGAAACAACAGACAATTCAGAAGGAATTCTCGAGTTTATTTGCAGAGTGAGAAGGAAGGGAATCTTCAAGGTGAGTTGTGGTTTCAGAAACTTTATTGATTTTCAATCCTACTCTGCAGTCCTATTAGACAATCCTACTCTAACCCTAACCCTTACCTTAACCCTAATCCTTATCCTTATCCTTATCCTTATCCTTATCCTTATCCTTATCCTTATCCTTATCCTTATCCTTATCCTTATCCTTATCCTTATCCTTATCCTCATCCTAATCTTAATCCTTATCCTCATCCTTATCCTTATCCTTATCCTTATCCTTATCCTTATCCTTATCCTTATCCTTATCCTTATCCTTATCCTTATCCTTATCCTTATCCTTATCCTTATCCTTAATCTAATCCTAATCCTAATCCTAATCCTAATCCTAATCCTAATCCTAATCCTAATCCTAACCTACAATCCTACTCTAAACTGATTGAGGAATAAATGGTCCTGATGTGATTATCACATTCTTGTCTCCTTCCTCTTCTTCACTGAAACAATCAGTGGCACCAGGCTGGACACGGGCTCAGCAAATCTTACAAATGGATGCTGCCCAAAGGGAAAAAAAACAGATCAACAAAAAACAATGAACCATGACTTTCCAAGCTCAGTGCTTCACAGGATTCCTCCTGCTCCTAGAAGGATGCAGGAAGAGGAACAATGGGACTGTCTACACCTCCATCTTTATGTGCAGACTTTGCCATCACAGGCAAACCTGGCCCAGAATCCCACTCATCCATTTATACAGGTGTCTTCATCTTGCTGAGATTTTAGCCCTGCCAGTGCTCTAGAAATGGTGCTTTCTGTCCTTGGAGTTTCTTCTTTTCAGGAAACTCCAAAGCCTCTCATTGGTCCCTCTCTTTGAAAGACAGGCACTGTGCTGATTGACACAGGGACAGAAAGCAGTGTCTACCTTTCCATGCCCTGCCCCTCGTGTGCTGGATGGCTCCTTCCTTCCCAGCAGGGCCAGCCCAGTGGCACTGGGCCCTGCAGTTCCCTCTCTGCCACACATCCTGGCAGTAACCCTGGCGCAGTTCCCATCTGCTTGAGCGTGCCAGGCAGCAGATGGGGCTGGGACAAGTCCCTCCCAGCTGTCCCTGTTTGCGTGGCAGAAACCTCTGAGGGTGGGCTGGGGGGCACAAACCAGGGCCCCTCAGAGACTCACAGTGAGCCCCCCACAGCCCCTCCTGCCCACAGCCAAATCTCTGACCCCTAGGCTGGGACCGGCTTCCTTGGGTTCTTCCACCACCATTTCATGTCTCTGTACCCTGCATTGCTCTACTTCAATTCTTTTGCCATTACATAAAACTGAACACCCCACCAAATTACAAAAGAAGGTGACAGAAACAGCCAGAGGACCTCTCTGACTCAGGAAATGCAGAGAGAGGTGGGGTTGCTCAGTTTTGTCAAGAACAGGCCCCAGGGAGACTTTATTGCCACTTTCCAAAACTTCAGAGGGGCTTTGAAGAAAGTGGAGGACATCTTTTTTAACAGGGCCAGTTACAATAGGATGTGGGTGAATATTTTTTAACACAAATAGGATCTAATCAGAACTTGTTTACTCGGAGCATGGTGTGACCCTGGCACAGCTTGCCCCAAGAGCTTGTAGGTGCCCCATCCCTGCAACCATTCCGGCTCCAGTGGGAAAGGGCTCTGAGAACCTTGATGTCTTTAAAGATGTCACTGCTCATTGCAGGACACTTGCACCAGAGGACATTTGCAGGGCCCTGCCAGCCCAGCCCAGTCCAGGATTCCTCACTTTTTTCATTTGAAGAGCAGCAAGAGTGGAGGTGAGGAGGAAGGGGGCTCATCTGCTGCCTTGGGCTTGAGTGGAGGAGGAGCCCATCCCTCAGAGCCTGTTTCACCTGCAGCCGCTTCACATTTTACCTGCAGGAGCTCCTTGGCAGACCAGCGCCGCGCCTCGTCTCTCTGCAGGCAGCAGCTCAGGAAGTCATGCACGCAGGATGAAAATAGGTTGGGCTGCTTCAGCTTTTGTCTTCCTCCTGTGGCTATCAGGAGTTGGGGCTGGGGAAAAAGGAGACACCAGGCTCCACCTGCTTCTTTCCCATCTGTCACTGCTCTCCCAGATCCCACTGATTAGGCTCCACTCTGCAGTGGCAGTTTCTGCCCTGGCAGAGACCCAGAGATGACTTTCCTTTACCAACCGAAAAACCCAAACCCTGATGCAGCCACAGCATCTCCAACATCCCACAGATCTTGCCTTGGCAGCTGATTTCATATACTGACCTAGTTAGTGGGAGCTACATCAGCAAAAGGACATTTGCTCCTCTGAGGATTCATGCCAGCTTGAGAGGCTTTTTGGAAGAAGGATTTGCTATACTAACTCTACTGTATCCAAGGGTTAGTACATGGAAAGTATTTCTGCAGTGCTTCTTGGTCCCTTAAGCACCACTGCCACAAAACAAAACTAATCAAGCTTTTTGCTTTGTTCTTGAAAACAATGGGAATTGGAGGGAAAGAAAGGAAATCCACCAGGTGTTCCTCAGGTAAGGAAACAAATCTTTGGAATCTCATCTTCAACACAGACACATTATGATCCATGCACAAATGTACTGGGATGAAAACGCCTGCTTGGACACACAGGAGCCACCTGCAGCTCTGTTTCTCAGCAGTCTGAAAATTTCTGCTTTCCTTACATGGAAAAGAAAAACCTTTCATTGTCAAATCAGAAGGAGAGGTTCCATCCCTACGGTCACCCTCTACTCATTTGGCTACTCAAGTCAATGCATGAATGGTAGGCCCATCCCAGAAACTGCCAGGAAACAAATGGGAGGTTTTGGCAGGCTCTCCACATCACCAGGCTCTGGCTTGGTGATGTGCAGAATGTGGCTTGGGGTGGGAGAGAAACACGGTCACTGAGTGTTTCAGCAGCACTGCACAAGAAGCAGAAGAGACTCTGTGGCCTTTACACCCTCATGCCCAGGTTTCAGGCACGTTGCCCAGTGAGAAGAAACAGCACAGGGTGTTAAGTTCCTCTCTAAAACCAGTGCCTTAGCAACTTTCATGTGTTTGGGCTTCTTTTCTTCATTTCTGGAAATGTAACACCAGTTCTGAGAGGCTTGCCTTGTGGTTTTAGGGGCATCTTCACAGACAGACAAGTGGGAACAACTTGAAACCCAAAGCAAATGTTGCCTGAGAAGAGCTGGGGAGTGTTTGCCTGTGGTGAGGCTTGAGCTGTCTGGCAATCCCCTTCCATGATGTGCAGAAACATCCAGCTGCTCCCCAAAACTCAGTCCCTCTGGGCACGCAGGCCTCTGGAAACACCTGGCAATTCCAGCCTTTCTCCTGCTCAAGAGCATCTAACCTAAGCTGAGCTCCAGTTTCTTCAGCAAGGCCAAGGATGCTCACTTCCATGCAGCTGACAGTGTCTGTGGAGCTCAGCAGGTCTTTCTGATACTCCTCAGGCCAAGGAATTACAGTGTAGATTGGCAAGACATCAGCTGATCCTTATCCAGTGTGGTTCATGTGGAACCAAGCTCTAACACGCTGACAAGTCAGAGGGAGAGAGCTCATTTTGCTTTTGCAGGATGGTATTTGGAAACATAAGACACCAATTTGGAACTATTCAAACCTCAACTTGCAGAATCCATCTCAAATAGACAAAAAGAACAATGGCAAGAGGCCTTGGAGTCTCCATAAAAATGCCCACCACTGTCATGATAACTGCGCTCATGGCACTGAAATAGATGGTGACCAAAGAGACTTTGCTATTATCCTCTTTAACCCAAAGGAGAATTTCAAATCCAGAAATGGCAATGCACTCCCCTTGTGTACAAATAATTTATGCGGCTTTCTGTCCTTTTCCCACATCACCAGAGGTGACAAAGAGGGTTTTATCCTGACTCTCAGCTGAGCTCAGCCACTGGCCATGGTGGGGAGCTGGAGTCCTCCCTGTCATTATAACAGTGCAGGCCAGGGATGGCCCTGCTCCTGTGGTAAAGAAACACAGCACCGGTGTCAACTGCCCATGTTGGATCCCAGCCCAGGCACCTGCCTGCAAGCTCATCAAGTTGTTAAAGTACCAAGAAACAGCCAAGGGTTTGGCAAACAATTCTAACTGCAGTCGGAGAAAAACACATCCTAAACTTATCCAGGCCACCCACACACGTGACTGAACAATGTACAGATGACTTGAAAGCCTGAAAATTTTGAAGATCCACAGGATTTGGAAAAGATGCTACAGAATGGAAGAGAAGAGCTGCATTTAAAAAATGAAAAAGCAAGCAGAACTGCTTGGGCATTGCTTTGGTAGTAGGTTTTTTTCTCTTTTCCTTTTTTTTTACTTTTCTTTTTCCTTTTTTCCTATGTTTTCTATAAAATTGAAACTGGGAAGGTCTAACCTCCATTGCTCAGTATGTTTATCACATGTCTACCCTCTCCACTGAAAAATTCTTGTCCTTCAGAAACAGAGTTCCAACATTGTTCAAAAAACAAGTGGGAAATGTCAGGCATGGCTGGAGGCCAAAATGACAGGTTTCTGAACTGGTTAGGTTTCTGAACTGCCACTTCTCTTTCTGATACAACCAAAGCTACAGCAGATGCTGATGTGTTGCAGGGGCATTTTTAGAAGGGGATCTTGGTGGAAGTGGTGCCAGCAGATGGCAATGGGATTTTGTCCAATGGCACACCGAGCATGGGACAGGTGAGAAAGACAGTAGGATCAGTGAGTATTTGCACCTTACCAAGACAGGAGTGGCATTCCAGGAAGGAACTTCTCGTTCCACCATTTCGATGCCCACGATTCCCAAAGATCATATGTCCACTTTGGGGCCACATGGTTGACCTGTCACCACTTCAGGCACCAGCCACCCAGCAGCGCCGGCCACGGAGCTCCGTCTGTCCTGCTCAGGGCTGAGCTGAGCAAAGAGGCCAAAGTCAGCTGTGGAGAAAACAACAAACCATTGTCGACGGAAGGGAACCAGGACATCAGTTTGATCATCACAGGCTCGATTTTATTGATCAGTACGGCGGGTTAAATACAGTTAATAATGAGCTTCATACATATTGCAAAAGTTGAGCTCAGGATTGGTCAGCTTACATATCAGCACCTACGCCTACTTCTACATTCCTATGGTTCTACTTTTGATACTTTCTACATATTCTTAGGATATATTCAGGACTAATCTCAACTCCCTATCCTCATGTTGCAGCAAGGTTGCTGCTGACTCTTCCTTTCAGCTTGCTGACTGCTGACTTTTCTCCTTCAGCTTAACCAGTGGCATTATATCAGTGTGGCCTTTCTCAGCTAACCAATTATTAATAATGCTCTCCACATTTCCCCCGTTTTCTTCTTGTGCAAGGAGATTAGTTTGCCATGTTTTTGCTATTGTACGGCTGACCATGTTTTGGATACAGTTAAAGATACAAGGCAAAATAAGCAAAAACAGTAAAATTACACCCAGCAGTCCTATAGCATAGATCACAAGGTTCCTCAGCCACGGTCCGAGTCCCAGGCCTTTAAGCCATTCTTCAATTCCTAAACCGTCTTCTTCCTTAAGTTTGTGAAGTCCCTGTTGTAATTCTTTTATCTTAGTGTGAATGGACACCGAATGATCAGACAGATTCATGCAACACATTCCCTCAAACTCTTCACATCCATGTCCTTGTGCTAAGAGCAAAAAATCTACAGCAGCTCTATTTTGCAAAACAGCATGGTTAACACTTTGCACATCTGCAGTTAACATGTCTAGAATTTGTGATGTCTTGTTCAGCTCATCCCTTGCCCAGCATCCTAATTGTTTTGCTAAATTCATGGCTTTATTGGCAGATCCTCCTGGTAAGATAGTTGAAACCACCACCTGTTTGAATGTGCCCCAAAACCGTGGATCTCCTATCTTGCTGCAGTCTAAGTCATGTATGCTACGTTTTCTCCTGTTTGAATTTTGACTCAGCTGCATTAGCAAGGACACATTAGGATGAAACAGTGACAATTTTCCCAAAAAACAGGGTCCACCCTGTGGTTTAGCTGGTATACCATTCCATGCCCTGTCTCCACAAATCAAAAATATTCCTGTGGGTAACTTCATTGGTGCTGTGATATTTGTGCCGTTACATTGACTGTAATGCTGTGGAGAGAATTCACTCACATTCAGGGATGAATCTAGGGTGGCCCATGTTTCTTTAGGTTGGTTTAAATTCTGAGCACCCAAAAGTTTGAAGCTAAACCATCCACCAGCTGTAGTGTTAGATATGCTGGCATTTGTACTTCCAAAAAGATCCAATTCTTCAGGAGGAGAATGCAAAGAGGTGTTAAGTGATTGGATTAGTAAGCATTGACGATAGCCATCACTCTGACCTGCAGTATACCTTTGTTGCACCGGCAATGTGATGTTTGACATGTTAGACATACATAAGGTTTGATTGTTTATCAAACTGCAAAATTCTCCAGGAGACCACACCGGAAGTCCCACCAGGCATGTTCGAAATGGGTTAGTGACTCCTCCAAGACTAAGACAAAGTGATGATTGGTTAGTTTGATTAGCAAGTGTTACCCATAAATTTTCCCTTGGTTGACTAAAGTGTGTTACTCCTACTGCTTCACTTGCTACAGCATTGAGCAGTATTACAAAAACAAACCTCATTTTTCTTTCTGCTTGCTTTGCTTCTCCTTTTCTTCCTTCTGCTTACGTTGTTTTTCCTTTCTTCGCTGTCTTTTCCCTGGTTTGCTAGATTGTCTATTGTAAGGCTGAGTCAATTCTTGAATATACTGATCTAATTCTAAATCAGCATCCTTGCTCACAAGTATAGCACGAGGTAAGTTTGAAGGCAAATCAGCTTTGCAGCGAGCTGCTATGATGCGTGAGGCTTTAGTAATTTCAAATATTCTAAGGTTTTCCTGTAACTTCCACCTAAGATATGCTATAACCACTTGTTCTGCACTCTCAAAGAGCTGTAATCCTGTCCGTCCTGGCAGGCCAGTACTTTGTTCAAGAGCTCTAACCCAGATATGATTTCGAATCCACTTTCCAAAACAAGATGTACACCATAAATATCCCAATGACTTCTGTGAATACCAATAAACCTGATTACAATCTGCACAATGCAAAGCTACCCATGCAGAGCATTTATCTTTATCCTTTTTGCAAACATAACAAGGAAGCGAATGTAAGTAAGGACCAGTATAATATTGTGTATCTTCAACCCAATGCAACCAATTCAATGGTGGTGATCGCAAAGCCTCTTCAGCCTCTTTACTATATGAGGCTAACAGCTCAAGGTCTTTCTTTAACACAAGGTGTATCTTATTTCGTAATCGTAGTTCTTGTTCGTTATCCTCCTCAACAACTATATCTTCCTGAGGGTCCCACAACAGTAAAATTGTTCTAATCATAGAAAATTAATTAGCAATCACTGATACCCCTATTCAAATGAGACCGTTCCCTTTTTTGCCTTCTTTTTCTTATCTGTCTTCAATCTTGCTGCTCCTAATTTCACTGGTCCTGCCACTTTCAAACTTAATTATTGCAACTTATCAATGCAGCAATCTAATGCTCTATCAGGATCCCCTTGGAAGGGTCCTACAACTGAATGCTGTGTTAAAGGCACTAATTTCCTACACGTTATAGAAACTATACGTGATTTACTTTGAACCTTAATTCTATTTACAATACATTGTATTTCCCATCGATAATAAGCAAGAACCTTCTGTTCAGGAGACTCATAAAGATTTAAAGCTATATATGCGTTTTGCCCCGTTTGTCTCCTTAATTCATCTTGCCAGCTTTTTCCCTACGTATGCTCGTGTTCACAAGTATGACACCACAAATCCCGTAATAATGATTGTTCTATCCAAAAAGTTCTTTTACAACCCCCACAACGTAGAGCTATCCAGGCAGCACAATGTGGATTGTGACAGTCAAGGCAATGTAGTTTCGCTGGATCTGTTAAATGAAAAGTTGATAATGAGTCAATGAAACGAATCAACTCCTGGGCCGTCCGATAGTGACGTGTCAGTGCTCTGTCCACCGCTTCCGAGTACCCCTTCAATTGAAACAGTAGTGGTTGTAGGACTAGAAGCAGTTTCTTCCCCAGTCGCTCCTTGTCCTCCTCCGTAAGGCGATCCACCAGAGGCTGCATCAAAAACAGGTTTAGTCCACTTAGCAAGCACCCACAAAGGCCCTGTAGGTGAGGAAACACAAAGATACCCCCGACCCCAATATAATACTTTTGCAGGTTTTTCCCATAATCCTGTACTTGGGTTCTTATACTTAACCCAGACCTCTGTTTCCTTAGTATTTTCCTGACCTGACCTTGGATGATGTTTCATTGCAGGGGGGGTATCATCTTCCCCAAAAATGCATAAGTGATTAATCACATACAAAACCTTAGCCAAACATGCTTGTGGATCTGTCAAATCTTGATGTTTCTCAACATACTGCTTAAGGGTACCATTTGCTCTTTCCCGTAAAGCTTTCCTTAACTGTATCAGTAACTCATACAATCGTTTATTATTCACTTCCTTAATTGCTGCTTCCTCTATTCGTTTGACTACTCCTGCAATATACATAGAGTCTGTGACCACATTTAAAGGCTCCTGTAAGTTGGACACCGCCCATACTACTGCTAACAATTCCAAAGTTTGTAAGCTATCTGCAGGGTCTGCTGTGAGGAGTTGATGCTTCCATTGTCCTTTTTCTTGCCAGGTAACAGCAGCACACCTTGATTTCTTTCCTGCATCTGTAAAAACTGTAATAGCTCCTTCTATGGGGTTTTCTTCTCTTAAAGGTCGAGTGATCCAGTTCCATTCTGTCATCCATTGCAAAACTCTAGGCACTAATTTACTAGTCTCTACTTTAGCAGGTGACATCAATAATGCTTCTTGTAAATTCTTTGAATTTATCAAGTACCAGTCCAAGGTTTCTTTTTCCATAGGTAATCTAATAGTAGCAGGTTCTCTACCATCCACTTCAAGAATTCTGAGACGCCCCTTTTTGATTAATGCAGCCAATTGTTCAATTTTTGAAGATATTGTTTTCTTGTGCTGTAGTGGTGGTGACAACCATTCCAACACCCGTATCTCCCCCGTTTTCTTTTGCAACTGAGAGAGAGCACCAAGCAAGTGGCAAGGGCTATTCCAAATAGTAAGGTCAATGGGGTGGTCGAGTTGTCGACAAGACACATACCCTTGCTGTACACAGTTACTAATTTGCTGCAAGGCAAGATGATGCTCCTTTGTCAGGTGTACAGGAGTAGTAGGGTCCACACCTTTTAACAAAGGCCGTAGGGCTTCTAATAAGTGATTTGGTATTCCCACAATAGGCTTCAGCCACTGTAAGTCTCCCAGCAACTTCTGTGCATCATGTAGAGTTTTAATGTCCAATTGTAATTCCAATTTTTGTGGTATCACTATTTGATTCGTCAAAGTCCATCCCAAATATTTCCAGGGCTTTGTAGTCTGAATTTTCTCTGCAGCAATAACAAGTGAATATGCAGCAAGAGTATTTATAATGATGTTAATCTGTAAAGAGGAGAATGGCTGTTGCTGTGCAAACAAAATATCGTCCATGTAATGATATATTATAGTTGCTGGCCATTTACGACGTAATGGCTGTAATGCTGCATCAACATAAAGCTGACATAAAGTGGGAGAGTTGCGCATGCCCTGCGGAAGAGATGTCCATTCAAATCTTTTATCTGGTTCCCCACGATTTATTGCTGGTAAAGTAAAAGCAAATCTCTTCATGTCATCAGGATGCAGGCCAATAGTGAAAAAACAATCCTTTAGGTCAATAATTAAAAGTGGCCAGTGTTCTGGAATCATAGCTGGATTTGGAAGACCAGGCTGTAAGGCCCCCATTGGTTCCATTTGGTCATTTACAGCCCTCAAATCATGTATCAAACGATATTTCCCTGATTTCTTTTTGATTACAAAAATAGGTGTATTCCAAGGGCTTGTGGACAGTCGCAGGTGTCCCTTTGTATATTGTTCCTGTACCAATTCATGGGCATGCATAAGACTCTCCCCTTTTAATGGCCATTGCTTAACCATCACCGGTGTATCCGTTTTCCAGGTGAGTGGAATGGGGAAAGTCCAAGCAACGGCAATTACCCCAAAGGGTGCTGATTAGTTAACACCACTCCCAATTGTGTTAAAATGTCCCTTCCAATTAAGCAGGAAACTGTAGGAGGCAGTTGAACAATTGAAAACACAGCAGATATTTGTTGATTCTCAATGCACACAGACAAAGACGGCGACCTGCTTGCCAATGTAAATCCTCCCACTCCTGTGAGCATGTTTGATGAGGGAAATAGAGGCCAATGTTGCGGCCATGCTTCTGGAGAAATGATGCTAGTATCTGCTCCTGTATCCAATAATCCATAAAGGGTTATGCTTTGATGCCCATAGGTAATTTCAACCTTTTGTTTTGGTCTATTTTGTAAATCCACAGTTAAAAGTGTAACACCAGTAGAGCCAAAACCTTTTTCATCCCGTGCTTGCCCAGTAAATGATTGTATTGCTGATGTCATTTGTGACAGTGGTACCAATTGTGCAATGCGTTGTCCTTTTGTAATTTTAATGGGAGGATAAAGGGTGTAAGCCATAATTTGTATTTCCCCTGTAAAGTCCGCATCGATAACACCAGGCAAAACAAATAATCCCAACATAGTTATAGAGGAACGTCCCAGCAATAATGCTCCACATGTTTGTCCATTTAGTATAAGAGGACCCTTTATTCCAGTGGGTATCCTCTCAGGCTGGTTTGTCATTAGTGTGACGTCTACTGCTGCTGATAAGTCCAAGCCGAGGCTCCCGGTTGTTGCGGGTTGCAGACAGGAGGTAGCAGCGATGTCACGGCAGCAGCTGGTGTCTCCGATGTCACGGCGGCAACTTGTGTCTGTCCCTCATTGCCGCATCGGTAGCACTTGATGAATGGTCTTGAGCCTCTTTACGTGACTGCCAGTGAGCTGCTTTGGAGAGGAGCAAGAGCAGCTAACACCTGATTTTGAGTAGACTATGCTTTTGCAACCCTAATCCTAATTCCTTTAAGGCTTCTGCTATAAATGCCTGTGAAGCTGTTGGCATTATTGCCATTCGCTCTAATGCTTCCTCAATAGTCCAGTTTGCCCCTAAAGTAGCTAACACTCTCTGGGTTGCTGGATTGCTATTTTGCAAGGCACACTGCTTCAATAGCGCCCTGCAACACCAGCCCGATCTATAGCAGTAGCTGCTCTATCAATAAAATTTTCAAATGATTCTTCCCTTCCTTGCTTAATACCCATATAAGCTGGTAACCCTCCTGGCTCTTTAACCATGTCTATTGCAGCACGCACTAACCTCATAGACTCTCTAAGTTTATCAGCTCCCGATATCATCTGTGCCTCTGTACGCAAATATGCCCCTAAGCCCATCAGCTCCTCTACTGTCACCCCATGTAATGGGTCTCCCTGGGCTCGTTGTACAGCAACCGATTCATTTACCAACGCTTGCCAATGGGCGTTAAACAATAACTGCTGATGCTGAGTGAATATCAACCGAACTATTCCTCTTAAACCATTAGGACATAAAACCTGAGTATTAAAAAGATAATCTAACATTTGCCTAACAGGTTCACTTTTTACTCCAAACTGACTAACCGTAGAACGTAGCTGAGTTAACAGCTTCCAATCTAAGGGAGTATATTCTGCTATATTATGCGTAAGGTTCCCCTGTGCATCATACTGTGGTGTGTATGTAACTGGACATGCAAGACTAGAAGCTATTTCCACCGCCTCACCATCCCCCATTTGCATTACTTCTTTCGCCAAAGCAGCCCAAGCTTCCCTCCTCTGTTTAGCCATCTCCCCCCATGGATCACGGTGAGCCCCTGGGATGGGATCTGGCTCTTTAAGGGTGCTATGCTGCTGGCGCTTCGGTGCAGACACCGAGTTTTCGCGCGGGGGGGGCAGTGAAGCAGAGGCTGGCTCGCGCGGGGGAAGCGGGAGCCCCCCCTCCCCCGCTGGAGCTGACAGTGAAACCAGAGCCGACTCGAGTGGAGCCAGCTCACGCGGGGGAAGCAACCCCCCCGCCGGAGCCGGCTCGTGCGGGGGAAGCGACCCCCCCACTGAAGCTGTAACCGGAGCCGGCTCACTGAGGGGCAGCGGCGGAGGCAAGGCTGGCGGCGGAGGCGAAGCTGGCTTGCTCCCACCCCCACCATCCGACCCGCCTGAAGCTGGCGGCGGAGGCAAAGCTGGCTTGCTCCTACCCCCACCATCCGACTCGCCCTCCCCCTCTGACAGGAAAGGTGCAGACGGTTCCACTGCGCCTATAGGAAAATCCTCCACACCACTTTGCTGGGGACTCTTAGGCATAAGTACCTTAGTTACAGAAGGTGCCAGGGGATCATCTTCACGACCATACCCTATATTCCTCTTATGAGCTTCTGTTGCCCTTTCTGCTGCCTTTCTCTCAGAGACCTGCTGAAGTAACGTGTTATACACCACCCTCCATAACTTCCCGAATTTCTTTGCTGACTTATCATCATCTAGTACTGTATCCCACAATATTTCCCCAAACTTCTTCCACTCTGCTAGCTCATGAACTGTATGAGGATTAGAAAAGATACCCTTAGCATGGCCATAAGCTAATAACCCTGGTAACTCCTTTTTTAAATCTATCCCTTTTATCCCACGCCGCTCTAAATAGGCGGTAAATAAATCATATGCCGCTTGCCTATCCATACCTATTAATCAGCACGCGCTGTTTCAGCTCTCCAGGCTCCTGCGACACATATTGGCTTGGCTCACCGTTATGAACACCAAGGGTGCTTCAAATTCCGGCACCGTCCCAGCTGCAAGGACCCAAACCCAACTTCCTCGACCATGGCGTAATCCCTTTTTCTTTTAATCCAAGAAAAAAGGGCAGAGATTCGGTTATGCCCGCATTCTCCACCATTTGTCGGCGGAAGGGAACCAGGACATCAATTTGATCATCACAGGCTCAATTTTATTGATCAGTACGGCGGGTTAAATACAGTTAATAATGAGCTTCATACATATTGCAAAAGTTGAGCTCAGGATTGGTCAGCTTACATATCAGCACCTACGCCTACTTCTACATTCCTATGGTTCTACTTTTCATACTTTCTACATATTCTCAGGATATATTTAGGACTAATCTCAACTCCCTATCCTTGTGTTGCAGCAAGGTCACTGCTGACTCTTCCTTTCAGCTTGCTGACTGCGGACTTTTCTCCTTCAGCTTAACCAGCGGCATTATGTCAGTATGGCCTTTCTCAGCTAAACAATTATTAATAATACTCTCCACAAGTTCTGCTTGCTTTTTCTTTTTTTAAACACAGCTCTTCTCTTCCATTCTGTAGCATCTTTTCCAAATCCTGTGGATCTTCAAAACTTTCAGGCTTTCAAGTCATCTGTACATTGTTCAGTCATGTGTGTGGGTGGACTGGATAAGTTTAGGATGTGTTTTTCTCCAACTGCAGTTAGAATTGTTTGCCAAACCCTTGGCTGTTTCTTGGTACTTTAACAAGTTGATGAGCTTGCAGGCAGGTGCCTGGGCTGGGATCCAACATGGGCAGTTGACACCGGTGCTGTGTTTCTTTACCACAGGAGCAGGGCCATCCCTGGCCTGCACAGTTCTAATGACAGGGAGGGCTCCAGCTCCCCACCATGGCCAGTGGCTGAGCTCAGCTGAGAGTCAGGATAAAACCCTCTTTGTCACCTCTGGTGATGTGGGAAAAGGACAGAAAGCCACATAAATTATTTGTACACAAGGGGAGTGCATTGCCATTTCTGGATTTGAAATTCTCCTTTGGGTTAAAGAGGATAATAGCAAAGTCTCTTTGGTCACCATCTATTTCTGTGCTACAAGCACAGAGTTATCATGACAGTGGTGGGCATTTTTATGGAGACTCCAAGGCCTCTTGCCATTGTTCTTTTTGTCTATTTGAGATGGATTCTGCAAGTTGAGGTTTGAATAGTTCCAAATTGGTGTCTTATGTTTCTAAATACCATCTTGCAAAAGCAGAATGAGCTCTCTCCCTCTGACTTGTCAGCGTGTTAGAGCTTGGTTCCACATGAACCACACTGGATAAGGATCAGCCGATGTCTTGCCAATCTACACTGTAATTCCTTGGCCTGAGGAGTATCAGAAGGACCTGCTGAGCTCCATGGACATTGTCAGCTGCATGGAAGTGAGCATCCTTGGCCTTGCTGAAGAAACTGGAGTACAGCTTAGGTTAGATGCTCTTGAGCAGGAGAAAGGCTGGAATCCTCAGGTGTTTCCAGAGGCCTGCGTGCCCAGAGGGACTGAGTTCTGGGGAGCAGCTGGATGTTTCTGCACATCATGGAAAGGGATTGCCAGACAGCTCAAGCCTCACCACAGGCAAACACTCCCCAGCTCTTCTCAGGCAACATTTGCTTTGGGTTTCAAGTTGTTCCCACTTGTCTGTCTGTGAAGATGCCCCTAAAACCACAAGGCAAGCCTCTCAGAACTGGTGTTACATTTCCAGAAATGAAGAAAAGAAGCCCAAACACATGAAAGTTGCTAAGGCACTGGTTTTCAGAGAGGAACTTAACCCCCTGTGCAGTTTCTTCTCACTGGGAAACATGCCTGAAACCTGGGCATAAGGGTGTAAAGGCCACAGAGTCTCTTCTGCTTCTTGTGCAGTGCTGCTGAAACACTCAGTGACCGTGTTTCCCTCCTAGCCCAAGCCACATTCTGCACGTCAACAAGCCAGAGCCTGGTGATGCGGAGAGCCTGCCAAAACCTCCCATTTGTTTCCTGGCAGTTTCTGGGATGGGCCTACCATTCATGCATTGACTTGAGTAGCCAAATGAGTAGAGGGTGACCGTAGGGATGGAACCTCTCCTTCTGATTTGACCATGAAAAGTTTTTTCTTTTCCATGTAAGGAAAGCAGCAATTTTCAGACTGCTGAGAGACAGAGCTGTAGGTGGCCGCTGTGTGTCCAAGCAGACGTTTTCATCCCAGTACATTTGTGCATGCATCTTAATGTGTCTGTGTTGAAGATGAGATTCCAAATATTTGTTTTCTTACCTGAGGAACACCTGGTGGATTTCCTTTCTTTCCCTCCAATTCCCATTCTTTTCAAGAACAAAGCAAAAAGCTTGATTAGTTTTGTTCTATGGCAGCTGTACTTATGGGACCAAGAAGCACTGCAGAGATACTTTCCATGTACTAACCTTTGGATACAGTAGAGTTAGTATAGCAAAGTCCTTCTTCCAAAAAGCCTCTCAAGCTGGTATGAATTGTCAGGGAAGGAAATGTGCTTGTGCTGATGTAGTTCCCACTAACTGGGTCAGTCAATGTAATCAGCTGCCATGGCAAGATCTGTGGGATGGTGGGAAAGCTGTGGCTGCATTGGGGTTTGGGTTTTCGGTTGGTAAAGGAAAATCATCTCTGGGTCTTTGCCAGGGCAGAAACTGCCACTGCAGAGTGGAGCTTAATCAATGAGATCTGGGAGAGTAGTGACACATGGAAAAGAAGCAGGTGTAGCCTGGTGTCTCCTTTTTCCCCAGCCTCAACTCCTGATAGCCACAGGAGGAAGACAAAAGCTGCAGCTGCCCAACCTATTTTCATCTTGCCTGCATGACTTCCTGAGCTGCTGCCTGCAGAGAGACGAGGCACGGTGCTGGTCTGCCAAGGAGCTCCTGCAGGTAAAATGTGAAGGGGCTGCAGGTGAAACAGGCTCTGAGGGATGGGCTCCTCCTCCACTCAAGCCCAAGGCAGCAGATGAGCCCCCTTCCTCCTCACCTCCACTCTTGCTGCTCTTCAAATGAAAACAGTGAGGAATCCTAGACTGGGCTGGGCTGGCAGGGCCCTGCAAATGTCCTCTGGTGCAAGTGTCCTGCAATGAGCAGTGACATCTTTAAAGACATCAAGGTTCTCAGAGCCCTTTCCCACTGGAGCCGGAATGGTTGCAGGGATGGGGCACCTACAAGCTCTTGGGGCAAGCTGTGCCAGGGTCACACCATGCTCCGAGTAAACAAGTTCTGATTAGATCCTATTTGTGTTAAAAAATATTCACCCACATCCTATTGTAACTGCCCCTGTTAAAAAAGATGTCCTCCACTTTCTTCAAAGCCACTCTGAAGTTTTGGAAAGTGCCAATAAAGTCTCCCTGGGGCCTGTTCTTCACAAAACTGAAAAACTGCACCTCTCTCTGCATTTCCTGAGAGGAGAGGTGCTCTGTCCTCTGACTGTTTCTGTCACCCTCTTTTGTGTTTTGCTGGAGTGTTCAGTTTTATCTAATGGCAAAAGAATTGAAGTAGAGCAATGTGGGGTACAGGGATATGAAATGGTGGTGGTGGAACCCAAGGAAGCCAGTCCCAGCCAAGGAGTCAGAGGTTTGGCTGTGGGCAGGAGGGGCTGTGGGGGCTCACTCTGAGGGGCCCTGGTTTGTGCCCCCCAGCCCACCCTTAGAGGTTTCTGCCACGCAAACAGGGACAGCTGGGAGGGACTTGTCCCAGCCCCATCTGCTGCCTGGCACGCTCAAGCAGATGGGAACTGTGCCAGGGTTACTGCCAGGTTGTGTGGCAGAGAGGGAACTGCAGGGCCCAGTGCCACTGGGCTGGCCCTGCTGGGAAGGAAGGTGCCACCCAGCACACGAGGGGCAGGGCATGGAAAGGCAGACACTGCTTTCTGTCCCTGTGGGAATCAGCACAGTGCCTGTCTTTCAAAGAGAGGGACCAATGAGAGGCTTTGGAGTTTTCTGAAAGGAAGAAAATCCAGGGACAGAAAGCACCATTTCTAGAGCACTGGCAGGGCAAAAATCCCAACAAGATAAAGAAACCTGAATGAATGGATAAGTGGGATTCTGGGCCAGGTTTGCCTGTGATGGCAGGGTCCTGCACATGACTGCTGGGTAGCAGATGGTCCCATTGCTTCTCTTTCTGGGTCTTTTTAGGACCCAGAGCAATCCCAATTGAGCCTGTGAAGCACTGAGGTTGGAAAGTAATGGTTCACTGTTCTTTGTCTTTTTGTTTTTTGGGTTTTTTTTGGTTTGTTTTGTTTGGTTTTGTACTGTTTTTGGTATTTTGGTTTGGTTTTTTGTTTTTTTGTTGTTTTTTTTTTTTTGTGAACAGCATCCTTTTGTAACATCAGCCGAGGCTACATCCACCCTGGCACCGCTCATCATCTCAGTGAAGAGGAAGATGGAGAAGCAAACAGTGCTATAATCATATCAGGACCATTTTCTCCATAGCCATCTTAGAGTAGGATAGTAGAGTAGGACTGTAGAGTGGGATTTAGAGTAGGATTATGTGGAGAAAAGACAAAAGACTGCACAATCCCATGTGAATCAAGGAGAAGCCATTTATTGTGCTTCTAAACACAGTTTATAATTACTTCCTATCCTACAGGTTTCTATAGTCATGCATTGTTTGTTTGGTTGCTGCACTTTGTCCACACATCTCTTGACTAGTAGCTCTATTTTGTCCTGAGGCAAGCATGCATCGCTTCTTCTTCTGCTTGCAACATCACCTTTTTATCCACAAAATTGAATGCAGCTTTATTAAAAACCTGACCTAGTCCTAGAAGTTTAATTAGTTTAGTTAGCTCAAGAAGGTTAGGCTGGTTGATTTAGTGCCTGTCCATTTTTCTGTAAATACCCCCCACAGGATTATAGAGTAGGATTGTAAATAAATAAAGTTTCTGAAACTAACTCATCTGGAAGAATCCTTTCTTTCTCACCCTATGAAGAAGCTGAGCATTTCCTTCTGAGTTGTCAGCTGTCTCTTAAATGTGCAAATGGCTTCTTTGTTGTTGTGAAAAGTACATATTACAGGATAGGAACTTCACAGGTAATAAAATGAATATATATATATAAATTATTATACTATATGTGTTATGTTGTCTTAGTTAGCAGTACTGTATTGTTTTAAGTAGTGTGTTATGTTGCGGTGTGATGTCATGGTTTGCCTCAGATACCCCAGGTTCCTCCCTGATAATTCCCTGCCATGTGTGTCAATCGTCCCTCCTTTCCACACCCTGACCCCTGCTGAGCGCTGTCTGTCAATACTGGCATTCCAGAAGGACGTTGAGTGATTGGCAGAATTCAAAAGATGCCCTCCCCTCCTGGAAGGACATTGGGCCATCCAGGTGTCCTCTGTCCCTTGTCACTTCCCTGCCCATACCTGGTTGGTGCTCCCCGTGTTCCTTCCCTGCCCCTCTGCCCCAGGTAAAAGGGCGAGCAAACCATGCAGTTGGGAGTTCTCCTGGAGCCCTTGCTGGATCCAGAGGCCTGTGGGCCAGGAATAAAGCTCTCAATAGAAACCCTCCATCAGAACCGACTCCTTTCCTTCACCTTGCCTTAAAGCTTCTCCACCAAAGGTAAACCTGAGCTCCTGCATGCCTGGACTTGCCTCCAAGGGCCCAGCTGCAGCACCCAGCTAGCCAAAAGCGTCTCTGGGGTAAAATTCCACAGTTGCTGCTATTTGGTCAAGCAGCAAAGGCCAGACAAGCTCATGTACGTCCCGTCCAGCTATATTGGTAATTATTTCAGTGGTAAATATAGTTTTAGTTTATACCATCATGTAAAAAATAGAAACTAGGTGATGTAAGATACTTTTTTAACTAGCTCAAGAAAGGGATGGGATAATCAAGGAATTCTTTGCCCAGAGATAACAGCAACAGGACACCTAAAGCCCCGAGAAAAGAATTCTTGCATCCTTATTGGAAAAGACCAACTTTCTTCCACCTCCTTCCCAACTTTGAGGAGCCAACAGGATTAAGGGGGAGAACTTGACAATAAGCAGAGAACACCCTTTGTTTGAAAAGAATTTATGCAGCATGTATGAGATATATGAGTATGCAACAGGCTATTGCTTTTAAGGGCTAATCCTTTGCCAGCCTGTGTGCTTTCAGGGCATAATTGCCCAGGAAGCACCAGGGGTGTCTGTATGTCTTTGTTTTTATTGTCCTTTACTGTTCTAACTCTGATTGTCCAAATTCTGATTACTCTAACTTTTCTTACTATCTTAATAACCATTTCATTGCTATTAAACTTAAAAAAATTTAAAACAAGTGATTGGTGTTTTTTGCAGTGTGCTTTGAAAGTTGGGAAGACTCTTCATTCATCATCTCCAGAGCACACTGCCCTTGGCCAGCACACTGGCCCGTTTTGGTACATCTGTGACACTTCTAATTGAGGCAGAAAGGGCAATGGCATTTGAAGACAAAACCAAAGGAAGAATGAGGCAGCCCAAACATCTTGGGCGGAAGCAGTCAAGGGGTTAGCTGAAAATGTAATTAGGATAACTGAAAAGTGCAGATGAGTCGAGGGGCCAGCTGGGAATAAAATTGGGATAGTAGAAGATTGCATATTTTAGTTAAGATTTTAAAATTAGGTAAGAAGCTAAGTTAGTAATACAGCTAGCAGAAATCATGTAACTTAGTTAAAGAGTACCAAATATATGAGGAACATAAAGCTAGGAGTGACAGGGATAGAGGAAGCAGTTGTGAAGAAGCAGAGACCATAGAAATACCTTGCCTTAAGAATAATTGAACTGTTAGGAGAGGCTTGGACCGTGAGCAGCAGGTGAAAAGGTCTTGCCAACTGGCCATGGGAGAAGAGTTCACCATGAGCGAGATGGCTTTCTTCCTCCCATACAACCACTCCCTCATTTCAAAATCCCACCTATCCAGTTGAGGGAGTAAAATTGCGCAGCTGTAACAGATATTCAGTTGATAAAATACAAAGCAGGACGTAATAATGATGTATTATGGGTCCTTAGAAACCTAATGTAAAACCTTTTCTGTAGAAATAGAGAGCAGGAGTCTGCAACTCCTTGCACGTGTCTTTGGAAACGAGTTCACATGTGTCCAGTGCTGCAATAAATACCCTTCTTTTCTACTATAATTAGTTGAAGAGTCATCTGTCCATGCTTCAAGGGTTATGCTGGAGTAGTGAACTGATTTGCAGGGAGCAGAAGAGTTTCAGCAGGCAATTTTTGGAAGAGATGGAAGGCTCTTGTGACTGAAAGGGAAAGCCATTTGGAATGGATAAATGATCCCAAAGTCCATACAATTATATCTTTGTGTCTGAATTTAAATCAGAATGATTATAGATAGCTTCATGCAATTTGTCTACAAATTTATCAAAGTCTTCATTTTTTTTGACAAATCTGTGTAAAAGACATGGTGTGTAACTTATCTGGAAGTGCAAGGATAGCATTATATGCTAGTTGTTGGCTCATCTGTAAGACTTGATCAATGCTCCCAGCCTGGGCAGTGGCAGTAGCCCAGGGCCCTTTGCCAAGTAACTGTTGTGCTGTTAAACCATACAGAGGATCACCCTGCACTCTAGGTCTTGCAGCTTCTTGAGCACACTTTTCCTCCCAGCTTTTATGAAACATCACCTGCTGATAGCGTGGCATTCTAAGTCTTATTAGGGTATGCACATCAGCTGGAATTAATATGTTAGATGGAAAAATATACTGCAGAAGTGACTGTGCAAGTTGGGATTTTCAACCAAATTGTGAAATTGAAGCTCTCAACTTTTCTAAAATCTTCCAATCGAAAGGTTTTCAAACTCTACTTGCAGCATTAGTTACTACAGGAAAAGCTTCTACATCATTGGAGAGAAAAGTCCCTTCTACAATATCTTCTGCAATAACATTTTTCTACTTTTGTTTCTCTTTTGTGGAGATAAAGCTTGGCCTGCAATTCCTCAGAAAGGATTAGGAGGACCATGCTATTTTGGGAAATTGACACTGTTTGCCCCTAGCATTCAACAGATGCTTGACATCAGGCACAAATTCCAACATCCAAAACGTAGTGTGCATCTATTAGGCTCAGACTGTAAGGATAATGTAGAATTGTGGAATTTGCCTTCAGTTAAATTGGCATCACTTTTTACACCAACATTACCTTCATCAAAGGCTCTTACATAATTCAAACGATTGGCTTGTTGGACAGGAAAACAAATTAACATTACATCTGCAATACTGAAGGAACTCACCACTGATGTAGGCAGCATACACCACGCTGTGTTACAGGATAGGGCTGCTATAGATTTTTTGTTGCTCGCACAAGGAGATGGGTGTGAAGATTTTGAAGGGATGTGTTGCATGAATCTCTCTGACCACTCTGAATCTATTGACAAGAAACTGTCATTGCTTAAGGAGAATATGAAAAAGCTGACAGTTGTTTAGAATTCTTTTGATGAATGGCTAAAATCCTGGGGAATAACGGCCATGGCTCTTCCAAACTGGATTTAGGAATGGCACACTTACTGCAGTCATTGGATCCAGATGTGCCCAGATCCCTTTGGGACTCCTGCTTTTGGTGTCTCTGCCTCCTCTCCCTGCCCAAGGAGGCTCCTCTCTCCCCTCTCCCTGCCCTGACAAGACAGTCACACAAATAAAGATTTGGGATTGCCGGGTGCAAAGAGGTTGTAGAAGGAGCCTTCTCCAGGCCTGGTCTGTTTCCAAAACCCACACAGTCTCCTGCAGCAAGGAACCTCCTTGTTCACCCTCTCCAAGGGTGTCAAGCTCAGGAAGGGATTCCTGACACCTTGTCCAGCTGTGAGAGCTCTTGTGTCTCCATATCAAGAGACAAAACCAAACACAGGAACCCTGCGGTGACCGAGATTGTGGCATGGGGACATCTGTATTTATTTCCCAGTGACAAATAAAAATGTGGAATGGTGCCAGTGCCTGCTTTGATCTACATCAACCTCTGATAAACATCCCTATTCCTGACAGCGACTCCTCTGCAGCTGCTCTGGGAGATCTCCTGGGCTGAGTGCAGTAAGAGGAGATTGCAGTGGTGCTGAGGTGCTCGAGGGGGCCCATTTCAATGCTCTGCTGGAGTCCAAGGACATTGTGTTTCCCCAGGGAGCAACGTTCCTTTCTGGCACTCCTCACTGCCCATGAGGGACATTATTCAGTTGCTGCCCTTGGGTGAGTTCCAGCCACAGGGAGAGGGAGGAGGAGATGATCCCACCCATGGCTGCTGCTGGGTCCAGACATTGGGTGAGATAAAGCTGAGCCAGAGCTTCAGCATCTCTCCAAAAATCACAGAATCACAGAATGGCTTGGCTTGGAAGAGACCCTAAAGTTCATCTCATTCCACCCCTGGCGATGGGCAGGGACACCTTCCACTATCCCAGGCTGCTCCAAGCCCTGTCCAACCTGGCCTTGGACACTGCCAGGGATCCAGGGGCAGCCACAGCTTCTCTGGGCAAGCTCTGATCTCTGCCCAGGGGAGCAGGGACAGGACCCAAGGGAACAGCTGGAGCTGGGCCAGGGCAGGGCTGGGCTGGGGATCAGCAAAAGCTTCTTCCCCCAGAGGGGGCTCAGGCACTGCGCAGGCTCCCCAGGGAATGGGCACAGCCCCGAGGCTGCTGGAGCTCCAGAGGCCTTTGGACAGCGCTCCCAGGGCTGCCCAGGTTGCGATTGTTGGGGGGTCTGTGCAGGGCCAGGGGCTGGCTGATCCCTATGGGCCCCTGCCAGCTCAGCCCCTCCTGCAATTCTCACCCTTTGGCTCAGCCTTTGTGTCCCTTTGAGGTGCTGGCAGAGCTATTGGGGACAGGGCAGGAGCGGGGCAGCCCCAGTGTTCCTCTGTGTGTGACACCCCAGCGGTGACAGCCCCAGTGTCCCCTGTGTGTGACACCCCAGCGGTGACAGCCCCAGCGTTGCCCTGTGTGTGACACCCCAGAGGTGACAGTCCCAGTGTCCCCTGTGTGTGACACTCCAGCAGTGACAGCCCCAGCATTGCCCTGTGTGTGACACCCCAGCGGTGACAGCCCCAGCTTTCCCTCCATGCAGTCGCTCCAAGGGAAGCGTCCAGAGATGCATCCAGTCCATGGAACTGAGCGGCCACTGCCCACCCCAGCCTGGGATGATGTGGATTCTGTTATAAATGAGACTAGGCCAATATTCAAGCAGCAATCAATTCATTAATTAATATGGTAAATTATGAGCAATACAGCGCTGGGTACAGTGGGGGAAGTTTTCCCTCCAACTGCCCACTGATAGTTGAGGCTTAAAGGTACTTATAGGGGTACTCAAAGGCTTTCTCAGAAGTTTCTATTCCCAATTTTTACTCATCAGCCGCTTCTATTCCCAATTTTTATGTCACAATTCCATACCTATTGTGATTTAGTTTTTCTCAGGATGTATCCCAGAAAGGAGTATCCCCATATGGTGAGGGTTTGGTTTCTGGAAGAAGGAAGAAGTCTCCCAGACGGTGTGGTCCAGCTCTCCAGATGTGGGTCCACCTTTTGATTGCAGGGACTATAAATCACGAAACATTGATGTCCAGATTCTCTTGGTCAAATTGAATAATCCTTGAGATGTTGTTCATCTTCCTTTCTCAAGCTGCTTTTCTCTGTTTTGTTAAGGTGAGAGATAAGCATGTTTCCTTTATGTATTCTAAAGCTATAGTTTCAAAGATTCTTACTATAAGCAGTATTCTAAAATTATACTTCAAAACATTATTATTGCAAAACTCTTTAAGGCTTAACTACAAGCAGAAAGTTCCTGTCAAAGAGCAACATCCTTAAAGCTTTCATTCAATTGCTCCTAAATCAACTTAAGACTTATAAAGGTTAATTACGATCAAAGGATAGGTTCAAAGGCCTTCTTGCATGCTTTACTTTCTTCAGTAATTATTAGAATTCGTCTTTATAAGTGTCCCATGGTTGGTTTCCACACAGATCACAATCACAAATACACATGTTGCCTGTATGTACCTGACACGAAAAACAGCTTTGTATTTCACAGGGGGGAACAGGGACGGCTCCTGTGAGAAGCTGCTGGAAGCTTCCACCGTGTCTGGCACAGCCAATTACTGGTGGCTTCAAAGATGGACCTGCTGCTGGCAAAGGCTGGGCCAGTTACAAATGCTGGCAATGCCTCTGTGATAACAGACTGTAAAAGAAATCAAAATAGAGGTTGTGGCGTATTGGATTATGCTCCCAATATTACCAGTTAGATTGTGCCTGGGCCAGTCTGACCCTCGCTGCTGGGCCAAAGGCAGCAACTGCGGTGTATCACCCCAGAGATACCTTGGCTTGCTGGTGGTTGCAGCTGGGCACTGAACAAGTCCAGGCTTGTTAGGAACCCCGTTTACCTCAGGAGGAATACCTTCAGGCGATGGTGAAGAGAAAAAGGAGAGGATTCTGCTGGAGGGTTTAATGTCCAGAGGTTTATTCCATGGTTACAGAGGTCTGAACGTGAGCAACTGCTCCAACCAAACAATGGCCGCATGGTCTGATTCACCTTTTAAGCTCAGGGACAGGGGGAGGGGAGGTACAGGTGAGCCACCAACCAGGTGAGAGGGGCAGGGTCTCAGGGGAAGATGGCACCCAGAAAGGCCAATGACCTCTGGGCATAGGGGCATCCTTTGAACTTGACCAACCACACGACGCCTTGCTGGAATGTTAAGCCTGATTGACAGGACTCGCTCAGCATGGGGGCAAGGGGGAAGGGAGAGAGGTATAGGCACACTTGGGGAAATGACCTGGAAGGCCAAAATGGGACATTACAGCACACCACAACAGTGGCGCAGCTTTAACTCCAGTCAGAGGAAAGCAGAGGGAGAACATGTGAGAAGAACAATCTGCAGACATCAAGGTCAGTGCAGAAGTAGGGGCAGGAGGTGCTCCAGGCACTGGAGACCCAGGCACTCTGCAGGAGAGCCATGGAGAGAGGGGCCCTGCTCCCAGGCTGGAGCAGCCTGTTCCTGGAGGAATGCACCCCCTGGAATAGTGACCCATGCTGCAGCAGTTTGGGATGGTCTGGTGTCCCTGGCATGGACTCACATTGCAGCAGTTTGCAGAGGGCTGCTGCCCCTGAAATGGACTCACATGGGAGAAACTCCTGCAGAACTGTCTCCCTTGGGAGGGACCCACGGTGCAGCAGGGGAACCACTCCTCTCCCTGAGCAGGGGCAGAAGCCATGGGTGATGAACTGACCATAACCCCCATTCCTTGTCCCCCTGCACTGCTGGGGTAGGAGGTAGAGTTGGAAGGAGGGAGCTGAGGGGCTTATTTTATTTCCCCTTTTCCTGCTCTGACTTTGTTAGTAATAAATGAATTTCACATCTCTAAGCTAAGCCTGTATTTCCTAGGACAGTATTTGATGAGTGATCTCACCCAGTCCTTATCTCAACCCATGAACCCTTTATTAAATTCTCTTTGTCCAGCTGCAGAGGGGAGTGAGTGAGCAGCCCACATGGATGCCTGGCATTTGGCCTGGGTCAACCCACGACACCTTGGTACCACAGGGTCACAATGGCCCCTTGGTTCTATGGGGTCTCATTGGTTCCATCAGGCCCTGCAGGGCCACCTAATTCAACAAGGCCTCAAAATTTCACAGTGGTCTCCAGGATTCCATGAGGCCCTGCAATGTCAAAATGGACCTTTGGATCCATGGGGGCCCACGGTGTCAGAATGGGCTCTTTTGGTTCTACAGCTTCACAATGGCCCCTCGGTTCCATGTGTCCTGCACTGTTCCATGAATCCTTAGTTCCATAGGGTCCTCTAGGGTCACAATGGTCTCCTTGGTTTCATGGTGCTACAGTTGCTATAATTTCCATGGTATCACAACTGCCCTTGGATCCCAAGAGGCCCCAGAGTGTGACAATGGCCCCTCGCTTCCATGACGCCTTGTGGTGTCACAATGGTGTCCATGATTCCATCAGGCCCTGCAGTGTCACCATGGACAGTTGGTTCAATGACACTCCACAATGTCACCAAGGCCCCTTGGTTCCAAAGAGCCCCACTGTGTCACTGTGGTCCCTTTGGTTCAAAGGCTTAAAAGTGCCAGAATGACCCTTTGGTTCCATCAGGCCTTGAAGTTTCCAAATGGTCTCCATGGTTTCATGAGTATTCCCTGTGTCACAAGAGACTCTTGGTTCCCTGAAGTTCTCCAGTGTCACAATGGGCCCTTGGTTCCATGAGGTTTGGTAGAGTCCCAATTGACTCCTTGGTTCCATGAAGCCCTGCTGTGTCACAATGCCCATGGTTCCATGAGTGTCCATGGTGTCACCATGGTCTCCTTGGATCCCCAGTATCACCATGGTCTCCTTGGTAGCATCCAGGCCTTGTAACAAGAGATAGGGAGCCATTTTGTGCCTCAGATGAAAGGCTGCAGAACTCATGGTTGTGAGGCTGTGTAACTGATAAGAAACAAAAACCACCTGAATCTGAACGTGAAATATCATCTCAAGTACCTTCAATCCCAGCCTCGACAGAGGTAGAAAATACAAACAGAGATTCCACAGTAAACCAAAAATGGAACCATATTTTGAATGCAGGCAAAATGCATTCAAGTGCATTCAAATGCACTCGATATGATGGGGAGGTGATAATCCCGTATTCCAAGAGTGAACTTAAGAAGGGCTGACTATTGAAGGAACTGCAGAGAGCTACAATATAAGAAAAGCAGGTGGCAAAGGTAATTCTGGGATAGGCAGACCAGAAAGCAAGAGCAGATGAACCAGTGCAGTCACCACCAAGAAGATCAGGTTCACATGCTGTGGGCAGCAACCCATCAGGCTGTGTCACCATCCCCTGGTACAAGGGGGGTCGTGTTTGTTTCACTGGTCTCGGGGTGCAAAGACACACAGCAGGGCACTTTCAGTATTAACTAAAACAAATGCACCTTTCAGTGAGTGCCCACAGCAGATGCAACAGAAGGATTAGAAAGGAGATAAAGGACAGAGAGACAGAGAAAAGGAGGGGGGGAATAGCTGCCAACAGAGAGATGAAATCTTCTTGGTCAGGACAATTGATCCGTCTGGTCACATCGGGGAGAGTCTCAAAGCCTTTGGTTAACTCAGGGCTCTTTTATAATCTACTGCCAGGAGGGGAGCAGGACGGCACATGGAGGGAACAGTGGAGAATAAATCCATTTGGAACAGGTACAGACAGTCCAGTTCTAAACAGCACAAACCGGTGCCAGCAGTGAGCTGGGCCCGTTGTTTCTGGACTGGTTCCTATGGGAAACATCCCGCTTCCTATGGCAGACATCCCACTCCAGTCAGGCCAGCACCCCTGGGTTAGAATTTGAAGGGTCTCAGTCTCAGTCCTGGGGAGGGCTTCAATCTCCATCCTTGATGGTGGCTGTGAGGCAGATGAGGGATCTTTGGACCATCTCTTACAGACTGACATCCCAAAATATAAAAATAATTATGCATTTCCTCTTAAAAATACAATTTCCTGAATTAATAAAATTATAATTATTTTTCTTATTTATAATACTATTATTCTATATTTGTATTACAAAATTTAACGTGTCTACTAAAAAATCCATACCTTTTTAACAAGCAAAACATTTATTGGTCATTGGTTCTAAGTAACACAATTCCCTTCATTAATTCATTGACCAGTGTGGCTATTGATTTCTCTTTCTTTATGCTAACATTGAGCAAATCCTGCTTAACACAGCTGGGAAAATCTGTTTGCATTCAAGAGAGATGTTAAAGGTGGCGATGGCACCAGCAGCTTCCATCTGCAACAGAGATCCAGGGAAAGGACAAGGACAGAGAATTCAGCTGCAAGACTCAGAGAATTCTGCTTCCAGAGATCATTTCTGCTCACACTATCCCTTGGAGAAAGGTGACACCATTCCAGGCAGCCTGTACTGAGCAGGTGGTTCCTGAGTGGAGTTTGTTGTTTAGGAAACCTGGTCAGGCTTTTCCATTCTTTCCTTCCCAACAGGAAAACTTCTCCTGGGCCTGTGTGCAGGCAGAGCCTTGAGGAGAGCAAGTGGGACATGGTGCAAGGGGCTGGGACATGGAGCTGCCAAGCTCAGGGAACAAGATTCTGCTGCAGGGCACAGGGATTTCAATCCCAGGTGGGCAATGTCAGACATGGTGAGGCTGAGGGTGAGGAGCAGCTTGTCCAAACAGGGTCAACCCTCAAGGGGCTCATTCTTCTCCATGCACAGACCTCCTAAGGAGACATTCAGCATTAAGATCACTTGGGGAATGCTTCTGTCAGCTCTTCTCTGAACTGAAAAATAAAAAAATACTTGATGTGCACTTTAAATTTCCTCCTTACAAGAATCCCAACTCATTCCAATCAGCTGCACGAGCCCTGGAGACTTGAAGATCACTGAAGGAAGAGAAAGAGCCCTCAAGAGCTTTCTGTATTTTGATGATCCCCACTGTGGATTTGGAGCTCAGTCAGGACACTCAGGCACTGAGAGAAGGCTGAAGAAGGTGCTCAAGAAGTCAGAAGCAAAACTCCAAGTCCCCTGGAGCATCACAGGGCCCCACTGAGGGCAGGGAGTGCCAAAGGCTCCCCAGGGACTGCTGAAAGCAGATCCTTGAGGCCAGGATTGCAGGGAGCCACAGGCTCTGAACAGGGAACTGCAATGCTGAGCAAGGCCTGGGCTGGTTGGGGGAAGCAGAAAGGCCAAGCCCTGAGCCCAGCCTGGGCCAGCAGGGCCTGTCCCTCACAGCTGCCTCGGGGCTGTTTGTGGGGCACTGGGATGTGAGGGGCAGCAAGGACAAATGTCATAAATCTGTGTGACCCTGCAGATCGTCATGGAACCAAGGGGCCAGTGGGACACTGTGGGAAGTTATGGAACCAAGGGGCCAATGTGACACTGTGGGGCCTCATGAAAACAAGAGGCCATTGTGAGCTGCAGCCTGCACCCCAGAACACTGAAATGCTGGTGGTAATCCTTGACTTCAGTTTTGTGCACAGGAGAAACACCAACCAGATATTCTCAACATGGCCATATGCAAAGAAAGTTCCTCGCAGGAAGGGACTCACAGGGATCATCAAGTACAGCTCTTAATGGAATGGCTCACACAGGGATTGAACCCACAACCTCGGTGATACCAGCACCATGCACAAACCAACTGAGCTAAGAGATCAAAATTACACAAAATTTTACTGGCAAAAGGTAGGCAATCAAGGAACTTTGGCAAAGGGTTTAATAGAACTTCAACATAAACCTCTCATCATAACATTAACTTGAATAACTCAGCCCATTTAATCTTAAAACCTTTAACCCTGAAGATGTTAATTTACTCAAAAATGTTCCAAGTAAGTAGGATTAGAAGGAGAAGAAATAGAGAACAACAGCAAGACAAAGATCTATAGAAAGACACACACAGAGGTACCAACAGTGCCTGTTGTGGGATTGATTGACACCTCAGTCAATAAGACCTGGGTTAGCACTGCCCCTGCTGTGTGATTGACAGCTCTGTCACAGTCAGATGAAGATGATTTTAGAGATAGACGAAGAGAACCTTCGCTCTTAAACAGCTTATCTTAAAAACTAATACCTTATTAGTTGACATGGGCCATAAACACAACTGTGGAAAAAGCTATGAAAAAGGTGGAGGGACTTCGCAATTACAGATTTTTCTGGGTGGCTACTATTCATGGAAATTAAAAGCCACAAGAGAACTGTTTTCTTAAACTAAAGTCTCCATAACATTAACAAGAGGAACTTCTCTCCTTAAGTGAATTGAAGAAAGACTATTCTAGAGGTGGTAAAATGAGTGAAAAGTTTATGGTTTGTCTCTTTACATTCTCGGTAAGAAAGAAAAGTGGTACGGAGGGGGGAAGTGTTCCGAAAGTTTTGTTCTGATTCTTATTACACTTTCTTTAATTACTGGTAATAAACTTTTCTTTATACCCTTTAAAAGCTTTGAGCCTGCTTTTCCTTTCTCCTAATCCAATCTTGCAGCAGGAAATGAATAAGGGTATTATAGTGAGTGCCCTGGTAATTAGCCAACACTGAACTGAAACTGATTTTGACAAATCTTAAATTGGCAAACCAAAACCACTAGAGAAAACTTTCTGATGAACTGCACGAGACCAGAGGGAAACCAAAGCAGAGCCATGGTTTGTCAAGACTTGCCTGATCCTAATGAGCCCTGAGGTGCATTTGGAGCTGAGTCCTTGAACCTCAAGGCCAGACAGAAAATTGCACAGGAGTCAAAGTCAGAGGAAAACCCCAAAGTGTCTCAAAGCATGAATGGGTCCCACTCAGGTCCATCTGCAACACAGACAACTCATGGACTTCATGGAGGAGAGAATTAGAGGCCAGGATGGCACATAAAACCTCTCAGAGACTCAGTGTGGAAAGGAAAATCCAAAGTACCCTAAAAAACTCGAGTATCTCAAACCATTAATGAGCCCCACTGAGTGTCAGTACAAAGCTCTCCAAGGACTCATTAAAGCAGATAATTGGGGCCATGATTGCACAAACCGCTCCCAGAGTCTGCATCCAAAGGGAAACACCAAGTACCTTAAAATAACTGAAGTACCATGAAGCATTAATGAGCCCACTGAGTGTTATTACTAACAAAGGCTCTCAAGGGGCTCAAAGCAGATAATTGGAGGCCATGATTGCAATAAACCTCTCAGAGACTCCAAAGCAAAAGCAAAGCTCAAAGTCCTTTGAAAAACTCTGTGAGCATGAAGGAGCCCCCAGGGCCATTGCTGAGAAAGGCTCCCCAGGGACTACTTCCAGCAGATCCTTGAGGCCACTGGGATGTGGGCTAGGGGGGGATGCTGAGGGCAGGACAAGGGGCTGACAGTGCCCAGCCTGGCTGGGGCTGTGCCAGGAGGCCCAAGGGCATCAGGACAAGGTGTCTCTTTACAGCCCTTGGTGGCACAGACCCTGCTGCTGTGCCCCAGGGCACCAAGACTTGGCTTCTCTTTGTCCCCACCTGTCATCACTGCTTGCAGTTCTCTGCTCTGCCTGGGGCCTGGGGACACTTTGTCAGTTGTGTTCCTCAGTGGGACCCATTAAAAATCCAAGAAACTTTGGAATTGGATTCTGACTTGAAGTTCTCGAGAGGTTTCTTCAGCTCCCTCTCAGGGACTGATGTTCAGGACCTGAGCACAAAGCCCCAGAGGCTCATTAAAGTCCTTATGCTGTGTCAGTATTGCTGAGCTGGGCTGGGCTCCTGGCACAGAGGCAGCTCCTGGTAACCAAGAAGAGCTTCAAAAGCACATTTCTCTTGATGAGCAGCTCTTCTGCCAGCCCAGCAGGGCTGGGGCACTGCCTGCAGCCACCCCGGGCACAGCACAGAGGCACAAAGAGCTTCAATCAGTCAGGGCTGAGAAGGTGCTGAGAAGTGCCTGGGACAGAATCACTGCCAGCTCTTGGCACAGGAACCTCTGGCTGCAGGACAATGCAGCTGCAGCTCCTGGAGCCATCTCCTAAAGCTGGAACATCCCAAAGCCTACAGACTCTGTGAGTACAACTCTGGGTGTTTCTGGTGCAGGGGAGGTGAAATGCTCATGAAGCTCTGTCATGCTGAGGGGTTCTGGTCAGTCACTGAACATTTCCAAAACAATGAATTTTACAAAAATGAGGAAATTTTCAAAGACTAGGTAGGTATTCAGTTTCCTGCTATTGGAGAATTGCAGGGGGGAGGGATAAATATTAAATGTTGCTTCCGAAATACTATTATTAGTTTTGACAAGTGCCAGAGACATCCAAACTGTTATTTTTAGTGATCAATAGGTTCACAAGTGATCCCTAATGTGCTTTCAGCCACTCTGCCCATGGACAGCACCAGCATCACCTTTGCTGGAGCCATCAGGCTCAGTCTCAGCTGTCCTTTCTCCAAGCTGCAAACAGAACCTGCCCCCAGCCAGCACCCTGCAAACAGGCAGGGTTCTGTAGGGCCAAGGAGAGTGCAAAGAGATTTGGGGTCTGTGAGTGCTGGCAGGGAGAGATCTGGCACAGGGAAAGACCTGCAGGAGGAAAATCTGCAGGAAGCAGAGAGATGATCAGGCAAGGAGAGAAAACAAACCCCAGCAATGCTGTGGCAGGGAGCGTTTAGAGATGTCCACAGGATTCCCTCCAGTGCAGCCCCTCCCTTGAACAAGCCCCCTCCCTCCTGTGCCCCAGCCAAGCCTCTGCCCTCAGGACTGGGGCTCCAAGGCGTGCAGCCCCTCCTGTGCAGGCAGAGATGCAGCAGAGCTGTGGGGCAGCTCTGCAGCCCTGGGCCCAGTTTCCTCTGCAGAGCACAGGGCTGGGAGCAGCTGCCTGGCCCTGGGGGCTCTGGCAGGGGGCACAGCTGGGTCAGGGTGACACTGTCCCCAGTGGCTGGCTCTGGGCAATGCTGTCAGTACAGCCAGGGAAGGAGCTGCATCTCTCTCAATCCAGTGCCATCATAAGGACCCTGAAGTCTCCCTGAGATTTCAGTCCAAGCTGGGAGCTTCTATCCAGGGTTCAAACCTGTCCTATAGCATCTCTGAGTTATAAGATTGATGGGGAAAGGCAGAGGTGTTGTGACACTGGAAGTGCTGCTGGTTTAGTGAAAGGAGCCATGTGAGTCGTTGGCTACAAATGTGGAGCTGGGCTGTGGTGGATCCATCTGCTCTCAGCAGTACCTGAGGAGCTTTAAGGAAAATGTGGGAGTTTGAACATCCTCCATTTGAGAACAGTGAAAGCCCAAACAACTGCCAAACAGAATGAGCTGAGGGATCATCTCCCCTCAGACTCCACTTTGCATCACAGATTTTTCTCTGTTCTCCCTGAGTGCACCAAAAATTCTTTCTGATATGAAGGAGGTTTCTGATATGCAGGAGCAGCAGTAGGGATATGGGAGAGCTTATATAGAAAACCTCCAAACTCAAAAAAACTAAAGTCAATGTCTGTGTATTACAGAGGAGGGTGTATGGGAATTGGCTTTGATTTTGGATACAGGTATATCCTCCAACTCTTCACTGTCTTTTTCTCCATGAACAGGTCCCCATGTGCAGCCTCAGCAAATATCCAACACAGCTCCATCAGCCACTTCCTCCTGCTGGCATTGGCAGACACGCGGCAGCTGCAACTCCTGCACTTCTGCCTCTTGCTGGGCATCTCCCTGGCTGCCCTCCTGGGCAACGGCCTCATCATCAGCGCCGTAGCCTGCAGCCACCACCTGCACACGCCCATGTTCTTCTTCCTGCTCAACCTGGCCCTCAGTGACCTGGGCTCCATCTGCACCACTGTCCCCAAAGCCATGCACAATTCCCTCTGGGACACCAGGGACATCTCCTACACAGGATGTGCTGCACAGCTCTTCTTTTTTGTGTTATTCACTTCAGCAGAATTTTCTCTCCTGACCATCATGTGCTACGACCGCTACGTGTCCATCTGCAAACCCCTGCACTACGGGACCCTCCTGGGCAGCAGAGCTTGTGCCCACATGGCAGCAGCTGCCTGGGCCAGTGCCTTTCTCTATTCACTGCTGCACACAGCCAATACATTTTCCCTGCCCTTGTGCCATGGCAATGCCTTGGATCAGTTCTTCTGTGAAATCCCTCAGATCCTCAAGCTCTCCTGCTCAAATTCCTACATTAGGAAATTTGGTCCTCTTATAAGTAGTGCTTTTCTGTTTTTTGGTTGTTTTGTGTTCATTGTTTTCTCCTATGTGCAGATCTTCAGGGCTGTGCTGAGTATCCCCTCTGAGCAGGGATGGCACAAAGCCTTTTCCACCTGCCTCCCTCATCTCACTGTGGTCTCTCTGTTTCTCAGCACTGGCACATTTGCTTATTTTAAGTCTCCCTCCATCCCTGGATCTTGCCCTGTCAGTTCTGTACTCAGTGGTGCCTCCAGCCCTGAATCCCCTCATCTACAGCCTAAGGAACCAGGAGCTCAAGGCGGCAGTGAGGAGACTGATGACAGGATGCATTCAGCAACATTAAACTGCTGGCCCAGTTCTGCAAATCACTTGTAATAAAAGTCATGTTTAATACGTCTTGTTGGTTTCATCTTGGAGGTTCTTTTGCTTTGCTTTACTTAATATTGTCAGCAAAGAATTTTAATTCTTAGTACTATTTCTCTATTTTTTTCTCAACCTTTCTCATGGCAGTAGCCTGTGTCAAAGAGGGGCTGCCCTCTTGGTGGCTTTAAAGGTACTAAAGGATCTCCCAGCAAAGTTTTCTGCAGAGATGCCCTTTTGTTGCCTTCTCTGGATCTGCAACAGCAATGTCTGTGTGCAGAGATGGGGCCAGATCAGTGCTGGCACAGCAGCTGTGCCCAGCAGCAGCAGCAGCACTTGGTGTTGCCCGTGCTGCTGCCGTGGCCCTGCCCCGCTGCCCTGGTGGCCCTGGTGTTGCTGCAGGGCCTGAGTGCTCTCGGGGCCGGGCACAGCCCTGGGGGTGGCAGTGCCGGGGCTGCAGCAGGGACAGGCCATGGGCACTGCTGGGGCAGCGCTGACGCCTCAGCCCAGGGCCTGGGGGCTCCAGGCTCCTTGCCCAGGCTCTCTCAAGAACTCCCCCAGGCCAATGCTCAGCACAGAAAAGCCCCGTGAGCAGCCCCAGGCTGGCCGCGGGCAGGCTGGGGGCAAACAGCATGGCTGGGGCTCTGCAAGGGCCCTGGGGCAGACAGGAAGGAGCAGCAGAGCAGGGGCTGATCCATCCCCAGTGCACTGGACAGCCCAGGACAGCATCCTAGAGCATCCTCATGGAGCTGCCAACAACCTCCCCCCTCTCTGCAGCCCTGGCCTCTCCCCCACTCACACAGGTGCCCCATCCTTGCAGGCACAGACACGGCAGCACTGGCTCCGCAGCCCCTGTTTGCATTGCACACAGCAGGGAGAGCACCCCCATGCTGTTGGTGTGGGGACATGAACCTGAGGGAGCAAAAATGCCATCAGCCCCTAGGGCCAACAAGGGCTGGGGGACACCAGGGAAACCACTCAGCTTTGTCCTGGTCTCTGCAGTCAGCCAGAAAATTTGTTCCCATCAGCTGGGAGTTTCCTGTCCCACTGCAGATGCTGCTGCTCAGAGCTAGGGCTGCCTGGCAGCCACCCCCAAACTGCCCTGAGCATTTCCTTGGCTTCACCTTTGCTTTATTTGCTTTTCCTTGCTACAAATTTCTTCCTATTGCCAAGCCTTTTAACCTCCCTTGCAAACAGCCCATCCCTGTTTGCCCTTTCCTCTCTGGCGGCAAAACTCTGCAAAACTCCCCATTGCAGTTCCTGACTTGGCCCCATGGGAACATCCCTTGGGGAGCAGGATCATCCTGCAAGTGCTGCAGGAATTGTCTGCAGGCTCCTGCAGGGCCTGGTGCTGTTCCCTTGCCAGAGGCACCCCAGGCCAGGGGGGCACATCTGGGCTGCTCTGTCTGGCTCTGGGGCTCCCTGTTCTGGGCAGTGAGGAGGAGCTGCAGAGGCTCTGCAGGACTGACAGGATGGGCTTTGGGGCTGGCAGGAGAAGCTGAGGGACCTGGGCTGCTGGAGCTCCCCAAGAGGAGGCCCAGGGCTCATTCGGCAACTGCTCCAAGGGTGGTTTCAGAGAATCCCAGAATCAGCAAGGTTGGAAAAGATCTTCGAGATCATCAAGTCCAACCTGTGCCCTTACACCACCTTGTCTCCCCGGAGCCTCCTCTTCTCCAAGATAAACCTCAGCTCCCTCAGCCTCTCCTCACAGCTCTTGTGCTCCAGTTCCCCCACCAGCCTTGTTGCCCTTCTCTGGACACGCTCCAGCCCTTCCATGTCTTCCTAAACTGGGGGGCCCAGAACTGGACACAGCACTCGAGGTGCTGCCCAACCAGTGCCTAGGACAGGGGAAGAATCCCTGCCCTGCTCCTGCTGGCCACACCATTCCTGATCCACTCCAGGAGCCATTGGCCTTCTTGGCCACCTGGGCACACTGCTGGCTCATGTCCAGCCTGCTGTCCATCAGTGCCCCAGGGCCCTTTCTGCCTGGCTGCTGTCAAACCACTCTGTCCCCAGCCTGTAGAGCTGCAGGGGTTGTTGTGGCCAACATGCAGGGCCCGGCGCTTGGACTTGTTAAACCTCACCTTGTTGGATTTGGGCCGTGCATCCAGCCTGTCCAGGGCCGTCTGCAGAGCCCTCCTACCCTCCAGCAGATCCACACTCACAGCCATCTTGGTGTCACCAGGGTTCCATGAGGTCCCAGAGTGCCCCAATAGTCTCCATGATTCCATGAGCCTTCCCAGTGTCACAATGTGCCTTTGGTTACATGGGACCCGTTGATGTCACAAAATCCCTCACATCCTTGGGCTCTGCAGTGTCACAATGGCCCTTGGTTCCCCAAGGCCCTGCAGTGTCACAGTGAATCCTTGGTTCCATGAGGTCTGGCAGTGCAGCAATGCTCTCCTTGGTTCCACAGTGTCACAATGGCCTCTTGGTCCCAAGGGCCACCACGGTGTCAAACATGTTTCCTTCATTCCAGGAGTCCCTGAGGAGCAGCACTGGCCCCTTGGTTCCATGGGGCCCTGCAGTGTCACAATGGCCCCATCATGACACCAGGTCCTGCTCTGTCACAATGCTCTGCATGGTCCCACAAGGCCCTGCAGGGTCACAGTGGCTTCTGTGGTTCCAGAAGGCCTCAGAGTGCCACAATGAATTCCTTGGTCCTTCAGTGTCACAATGGAGCCCTGGTGACACAAGGTCCTGCAGTGTGACCAGGCACTCTTGGTTCCATGGGGCACCACCGTGTCACAATTGTTCCCTCAGTTCCCAGAGTCCTTGCAAAGGAGCAATGGCCCCTTGATTCCATTGTCCCCAGGCTCTCCCAAGGGTCTTCTTGGTTCTGTAGTGGCACAATGGCCCCTTTGTTGCACAAGGCCCCGCAGGGTCACAGTGGCCTCTGTGGTTCCAGGAGAACCCAGACTGTCACAATGGACTCCTTGCTTCCATCTAGCCCCACAATGTGTCACAATGGCCCCTTGGCTCTGTGCTGCCATGCAATACACAGTGTCACCATGGTCCTCTTAGTGCTACCAGGCCCTGTAGTTTCACAATGACCCCTTGCTTCCCCAGGGCCCTACAGTGTCACAATCATCAGAGAATCAACGTGGCTGGAAAAGACCTTGGACAGCATCAAGTCCAGCCTGGGACCCAACACCACCTTATCACCCAGGCCATGGCACTCAGTGCCAAATCCAGTCTTCCTTAAACACCTCCAGGGACAGTGAACTCACCCACCTCCCTGGGCAGCCCATTCCAATTCCCAATCACCCTTTGTGTGAGGAATATTCCCTAATGCCCTGCCTAAATGTTCCCTAGTGCAGCTGAAAGTTGTGTCCTCATATCCTGTCACTGTTCCGCGGGAAAAGGGTCTGATCCCCACTTGGCTGCATCCTCCTGTCAGGGAGTTGTAGAGAGTGATGAGGTTTCCCCTGAGCCTCCTCTTCTCCTGGATAAACAACCCCACCTCCCTCAGCTGCTGCTCACAGGATTTGTGCTCCAGACCTGTGGTGGTATTCACAGGGGTCCCAGGAAGAGGGAGGAGACGAGGATCTGCCTCCATGTTTTAGAAGGCTTGATTTATTATTTTATTATATATATTATATTAAAAGTAAATGATATATTAAAACTATACTAAAAGAATAGAAGAAAGTATTTCATCAGAAGGCTAGCAAGCAAGAAGAAGAATGATTAACAAAAGCTTATGTCTCAGACAGAGAGTCTGAGACAGCTGGACTGTGATAGGCCATTAATTAGAAACAACCACATGAGACCAAAACCAGATCCACCTTTTGCATTCCCCAGGAGCAGATAATCATTGTTTACATTTTGATCCTGAGGTCTCTCATCTTCTGAGGAGAAAAAAATCCTAAGGAAAGGATTTTTCATATAACATGTCTGTGACACAGACCCCTGCCCAGCCTTGTTGCCCTTCTCTGGACATGCTCCAGCCGCTCCATGTCCTTCCTAAATCGGGGGATCCAGAACTGTACACAGCACTTGAGGTGCTGCCCAACCAGTGCTGAGCACAGGGGAAGAATCCCTGTGCTGCTCCTGCTGGCCACACCATTCCTGATACATAGGAGTTCCAGAGGTGGGCTGAGGGAAATGGTGGGGAGGAGGTGTGGAAAAAGTGTTACTGATTGTCAGCCATGAAGGGTCTTGATTTTCATATAAGTTCAGGATGCATTAGAAGGTTCTGGGGGTTCAATTGGAAATTGCTGATATCAATCCATAAATAGTAAAAGAAAACGGGACAAAACAGTTCTCTCTGCTTTTTTTTTTCAATATAGCAATTTCACTTTTAATACACTTGTGAATTAACAACAGAAATAGTGAAAACTTAGATTTTTTCCGTAGGGCTTGTATTGTTCTGGTGTTTTGAGCAAATGTTTACGAGCTTTTCTCACTGAATTCCTGAATTGAAGTGCTCAAGAAAGAAGAAGCCTCTGGGAGTAGTAAAATTCATCAGCAACATCCAAGTGGCTGAGGATCCATCCCCATCGGAGCAGCAATGAATAGAAATGGGCACAGCTTTGTGGCTGCCCCAGCTTTGGGATTGGCCCTGGGCTGGAGCAGGAGCAGCTCTTGAGGGCCCCAAGGCCGGGGCTCTTGTGCTGCCCTGGGCAGATGGGATGGCAGCAGGGGCTGCAGAGCTCTCAGCACCTCAGCCCGAGGGGAGCAGGGCAGCAAGGGAGCTGCCTTGGGGCACCTGGGGCTGAGTCCTGTGGTAGCTGCAGCTGCTGCTGTGCCCTTGCAAGGGGCTGAGGCTGTGAGGCCAGTGGCCAGAGCAGCCTGGCCAGAGCAGAGCTGTGGGGCCACATGGGCTGGGCTGGGCTGGGCTGGGGAGAGGCCCTTGGTGCTGCCCTGAGCTCAGGGCAGCTGGCAAAGCTTGCAGGGAGCTGGGCTGGGCTCCAAGAGCCTGGCCCAGAAACCATCAGTGTTGGTCTCAGTGAGATGGTCTCAGCCTCGCAGAGTGTGCAGGGGCAGGACTCAGGCCAGGCCTTGTAGGGCATGGCCAGCGCCTGTGCAAGGCATTGCAAACAGGCAAGTGGCCCAGAGAGGAGGCTGCTCTGCGCCCTTGGTGGCATGGACAGAGCAGGGATGGGGCCCAGGACATTTGTCAGCACCAGCCTCTGTGCCCAGTCCTTGGCAGCCCTGGCTGCTGAGCCCAGCTTTGTCCTGGGCTGAGTTTGGCTGTGGCCCAGCTCCATCCTCCTGCGGGGCTCAGGGCTATTCCCAGCCATGGCCAGCCCTGGCTGCCTCTCTGCTGGCCCAGAGGGTGGCAGAGCCCGGGGCAGGGCTGTCTGTGCAGCCCCACAGGTGCCATGGGCTCTGCAGGAGCTGGTAGAGGCTGCCCAGCAGGGAGGCCATGGGGCAAAGAGCGTCAAGGCTGCTGTGGGCACCATGGCACAGGGGCCGTTCCCAGCCGCAATGCTCCTGGCCTGGGCTGGGCCTGCACAGGGGCTGGGCCACCATGGCTGGGCCAGCACAGGGCCACAAAGGAGCCACGCAGCTGCTGCCGGGGCTGACAGCGAGGCCAGGCACACACAAGCAATTGCTGAGCATGGCCTGCACTGGCCAGGCCTGACTGTGCCAAAGGCAGAGCTCAGCTGTCCTTGGGGGCTGCAGGAACACTCCAGAGCCCAAAGAGCCTCCATTGCTGTGCTGGAGACCAAGGCTGCAGGAGGGAAATGCAGGGCTGCTGCGGGATGGGGAGGGCATTGAATTCCAGAAAACACCTCAGCTCTCTGATGATCCCGGCACCATGCTGGGCCCTGTTTCAGATGGGAGCAGAGCAGATGTTGATGGGACAGGAGCCCTGCAGGGCTGTCAGCGACCTGCAGCTTGCTCTGCTCTCCCTCAGGTGCTGTCTGTGAAATCCAATCCCAGGTGGGTACCTCAGGGCACAAATGGCACTGCAGTCCATGGGCACACAACTGATTTCTGCCTGGAATGTAGCACAGGTTTTAATCCCTGTTTATATCATTTTATACAAGCAAATCTTTATTTTTCTGGGTCATTTGAGTACTTTTAAAAAATGGCAAAATTTTCCCATCAGGAACTGGAATTTCCGGGATCTAGTGGATTCTTCTTCAGATGGCAGGAGAACAAGTACTGATCTTCCCCTCCAGCTTTGCCACCAGCATTTAGTCTAATATTTAATTACTCTTTTTCTTCAGCTGTTTTGAGCTCTTCTGTTAAAATGGCCATGTCTAAGGACATCTCTTCATTTTGAGCAGCTGGATCTATGTCCTTCCCCTTGCTCCCAGATTTCCTCCTGCAGCTGTTCTCTGGTCTGTCCAATGCATCTCCCCTGAGTGGCTTCTTGCTTTGAGCATCAGGGAGTTGCCCAATCTTTCAGAAGTTTAAATAACTCCTTAGTCAGCATCTTAGTTGTAGTTTTCTCTTTTATATCCCCTCTTCTTATGTCTTTGTCTTAAATCCTTCCTATAAATCAATCCCTTGTGTATGGTGAACATGTCAGATGTTGCTGGGATGTCACAGGGAGCTGAGGGAACTGTCTTGATTTTTGTTAAATTTTATGTTCACATTTTTTTATGTTGACCATGAAGAGAAACCTTTTGGTGCCTCTGAGTCTCACCAGTTCCTGGTCCCTCAAAGTGCGGAAACCTGATGACTTGTGGCTCATACTCCAGGGTCTGCACTTGGGCCTGCCTCCATAGCCAGAGCAGAGCTCCCTTGTCCCAGAAAGTCCTTTGCAATGCAGGGATGAAGGAAACAGGACAGGCTGTGGGGAGCAGGGGCAGGGCAGAGCCAGGGAGAAGAATGACTTTTGCATTTGATGGAGTTGTGCCTTCCCTTGGCTTTGTTGGCTGACAAGAAATGAACATCCCTCTATGTCTCAGGCAGCTCCTTCTCCAAGGAAAGCAGGTGGGAGTTGAAGCCAAGGAGCTGAAAGCTGCAGGTGCAGCCTGGGCTGGAGGGAGCTCAGATTTGCACAAGGCTGCTCTGAGTGCCAGGGCTTGGATGGGGGAAATGGTGGGGTGGGGGTAGGGACAGAGTCCAATTGATTGTCAGCCATGAAGGGTCTTGATTTCCATATCTATTCAAACTGCATGAGGAGGTACTGGGATTCAGTGTCAATTGGAGATTGCACATGTTAATGAATCACCAGTAAATAAAAAATAAATTACAGGACCTGAAGAAATATTTTCTGGCCCTGTCTTTTTAAATATAGTGTATTCACTTTAAATAGGCTTCTGAAATCTGTCGAATTACCCACAAATTATTAGGAAACTCAAATCAAATTATTCCCAGAGGCTTGGGTTGTTAAAGTGTTCTGAATGTTAATGGGCCCTGGGACACTGAATTCCTGCACTGAAGAGCTGAAAGCTGAACAAGCCTCTGGAGCAGTAAAATTCAGCAGCAGCCTCCAAGGTGCTGGGGATGTCAGCAGCCCCCACTGAGGCCATCCCTGCCCAGAGACCGTGGGGGAATGGGCAGACAAGGAGAGCGTCCCTGGGGCTGGGGCAGCACAACTCAGAGGCACCAGCGGCTCCAGCTGGGCAATGGAGTGTGGAATGTGGCTGGGAAAGCCCTGCCTGGGCTGTGCCAAGCAGGACACACAAGCCCTGACTGCCATCCCCCAAACAACTCTCTCAGGGAGATATTTAAAAGGAATTACAATTGTTTGTGTACTCTGAGTTGGATGCACTACAGAAATACCCCCAAGAGATTCTGGGGAGCCCAAAACAACAAAACAGCCTTTACTGGCAACTTTAGAATATCAGAAAAACGTTGGCAAAGTGTTAATTATGACATTGTAGTGGTTTTGGTTTGTTAATTTAGATTTTTTGAATATAGAGACTTCTTAATTAATGGATTGATGAGTGTGGTTGCTTTTAATGTTCGTTAATCATTTATGTATTTATTTTGTTGTGAGATAGGATTACGAGACAGGTAAAGTAGGTGTAAAATTTTAAAGGGGTATAAAGAAAATTTTAGTTAAAGTAAATAGAAGAAAAAAGGTAGTAAAATTTTAAATAAACTCTTTAGAACACTTTTTTTCTTTACAACTTTTTTTTTTACTGAAAATATAAAGAAATTAAACTAAATATTACTATAATAAATTACTATAATAAATAGTTAGTTTACTATTTCTAGAATAGTCTTTTTTTGTTTACTTTGGGAGAGGAGGTTTTTTTAAGGTTATGGAGATTTTTTTACAAGAGGAAAAAATAGGGTTTTTTTGGTTCTTAATTTTTTCATGGATAACAGTTGTTTGGGGAACTTCGTTATTGTGAAGTTGGTTTCGTTGCTACCAGGCTTTTTTACAGCTTGTTCATGGGCCATGTTGTCTAACAGTGTATTGTTTTAAAGATGAGTTCTTTATAGGTAAAAGTTTTCATAATTTACTTTTTAAATTATTTTTATCTCTGGGAATAGAGATCTTCTGTTGGGGATACTGGGTTAATTTTTTTTCCCTCTGTTAAAAATGTTTAAGAAATTATAGGTATTTTAACATTTGTTTATTTTAATATGGAGGTTTTTGTTTGATAGTAATTTGAATTTTTTAATACTTTTTGTATTTTAGTGAAGAAGAGTTTTTTCTTATCATTTATAAGAGGATTTTAGTTTTAAGATTGAAGTATTTTTTCTTTCTGTTTTTATTCGGGATTTCATTTGTTCTTTATACATGTTGATAGTTTTATGTTGTTTTTTATATGCTTGCATTTTGTTTTTCTTTTACTGAAGGGAGGATTAAGTATTGAAAGGATTAACACCTTACCTGCTAGTAAATTGTCGTGGAAGTTATGGTTGGGTTGTGTTAGGATTGGTTTTATGGTTGGTTTGGGGTTTTTTTTTGTGTTTAATTTTAGCTGTAGGGTTATTTTGTATGGGTTACAGGTTGTAGGAGATTTTAGTTTTAGTTGTGTTGGGAGGAAGGGACTTGATGGTAAGATTTTAATAGCTGTGGCTAGCTTTCTTCTGGTTGGGGTTTGTAGCCTCTTTTGTTTTCCTGTTTGGTAGTTGTTGGGGTTTGGTTTGGTTTGGTTTCATTTGGTTTGGTTTCGTTTGGTTTGGTTAGAATGGGGTCAATGGTGGGGCACAGCCTGGGGCGGATGGAAAGGGCACAGCCCACAGCAGGGTGGTTTAATTTGGCTTGGTTTGGTTTGGTTTAGTTTGGCTTGGTTTGGTTTGGTTTGGTTTGGTTTAGTTTGGTTTGGTTTGGTTTGGTTTGGTTTGGTTTGGTTTGGTTTGGTTTGGTTTGGTTTGGTTTGGTTTGGTTTGGTTTGGTTTGGTTTGGCTTGGTTTGGTTGAGATGGGGGGCAGGTCCAGGACCCGTGTTTTCTTTGTTGTCTGAAAAAGAAAGAGGAGGTTCCTGGGTTTTTCATCTTTAGCATATGTGTTTCACAGAGGCGTGTTCAGTATCTTAGTGGTTTAACAAATTTTCAGTTACACAAAAAGATTCTATTACTTTTTGAAATTATTCTAATGTCAAAATACAACAGACATTCAATCAACAAAAAACACTTCTCAACGCATTGACTTGGCTCATTCCACTTTAAAAACTCTAAGCCTGTTCAATGTAATGTTAATCAAAATTTGCACGAGCACAGAAACAGAAGAAGTAGACACAGAAAGAGAGAAAGACAAAAAAAGATCCAGAGAGGCATACACAGAGCTACTAACTCCTGAATTCCAGCACTGTTCAGATGGAAATTAGAGGAGGAGGTGGGGTCAAGATGTCTGCTTGCCTTGTGGTCAGCCTTCAATACCCCTTGGTCTTCCTGGGCCCTTCCCCCAGGTGGGACTTGGGCTCATTTGGTCCCTCAGGAGCTGGGCTGGGGCTGCAGAGGTGGCTGTGGAGCATTGCCTGTGCTGTGCCAGGGACTGGCAGACACTGCTGGGCTGGGACAGAGGCTCTGGGGGGATTGGGGTTCCAGGGCAGGGCAAGGCTGGACCTGCTCCTTCCTCCCCCACACATGAAATGTTTCCAGCCAACAATCTCCTCCAATCTCTCACAACAGGGAATGTTGGAGGCGGAACCCAATTCTGGCCATGGGCATCTGGACTAAAACGACAGTCCTTTTCCAGAGGAAGGAAATCACAGAGCCCCAGTGTTTGGAAGGCAGATGAGAGCTTCACTAGGCCAAGACCAGTCTGTCTTGTCAGGAATGGCAGATTTTGTCTGGGAGCAGTCTTAGAGAATTTTGGAGGTGCAAGCCTAATCTCAGCCATGGCCACCTGGAGAAGCAGGACAGTTCTCTTCCATAGGAAGGAAAGCACAGAGCCTTCCCCAGTGTTTTGGGGAAAGATGAGAGCTGACCCTTGTGAAACCATTACCCGCCAGACTTGTCCTGGCAATACTCCTATTGGAACAATCCCTGGATATAAGGAAATTTGGAGGTGTAATTCCAGTTTTGGCCATGGATGCTTGGAGGAGAAGGAGAGTTCTTTTTCTATAAGAAGGAAAGCATGGAGCCCCAGTGTTTCATTAGCAGAAGAGACAACTGAGTTCCTGATGGTCCTGGCATCAAGGGTCATCCCATTCCATGGGGTCCAGCAGGGTCACAGTGGTCCCAATGATTCCATGAGGCCTTGTAGTGGCACAATCCTCTCCACAGCTCCCCAGGCCCCACAATGTCACGTGACTTCTCTGTTCCATGAGCCCTGCAATGTCACAATGGACCTTTGAACACTAGGGGTTGGCAGTGTCACAATGGTCTCCTTTGGCTCCACAGTGTCTCAATGGACCATTAATGACAGGAGGAGCTACAACGTCACAATGGACCTTTGGCTCCATGGGGTCTTGGAGTGTCGCAATGGTCCCTTGGTTCCATGACACCCCAAATTGTCACAATGGTCTCCACAGCTGAGCACACCTGAATGTGTTTGAGGAATGCAAAGGGCCAAGGCCTGAGCCCCAGCCCCTGGCCAGGCAGATCCTGTCCCTCCCTCCTTGCTCAGGGCTCTTCCCGGGATGGGCACTGCCATGTGGGGATGTGCAATGCCAAGGGCAGGAGCATGGGGCGGCCCCTGCCAGGCTGCTGAGCAGGGACAAGGAGGCACTGAGGCCCTAGGCCTGAGAGGGTCACTTGTTCCCTAGTGGCCTCAGGCCCAGGGCCAGCAGCCATGGCCAAAGTGCTGCCCAGGTTTGCTCTGGCAGGACTGTCTTGCAGCTGCTGCCCATCCCTGTGCCCTGTGCAGCCCAGGCTGTCCCACGGTGTCCCTGCCCTGTGCCTCTGTCCCTGCAGGCTGTCGGCATCCCCCAGCTGCCCCACCTGGCTGGGCCCTTCCTTTGCTGACAGCTCTGCCTCCTGCCTGCCTCTGCCCGCCCACACAGAGCCTGGGGCTGCTCAAGGCTCCTGCTGAGGGACGTGCTGCACCACAGCCCTGCCCTGGCAGGGAAATTCCTTTCTCCCGGTGTCCACTCTGGGTCTCCCCAGCTGCCATTGGTGCTATTATGTCTTCTTCAGGCTCATTCCTACTATGAAGAAAACCTCCAGCCTTTCTGAAACCACCCTTCAATCCCCCCCAGGCTACTCTTGTTCTGTCCTCAGTCTCTACACCACTGAGCCAATAGCCTGCAGATTCTGCTTGCTGCTTTTGTGATGAGGCCTCCAAACCCAATCTTGGGAGATTTTTGGTAAAAAAATAGGAACTGTAAAAATGGAAAAAAAAATGGTCAAACATATTTTCTCCCAAATCTTGCAGTGACAGGAAAAGGGTCAATATCTCTAAACTGAATGAGGGTGTAGTTACATTTTTTAGAAAGAGGAAATATTTTAGAATTATAAGAGTGGAAAGAAACTGCAACTGTTGTTCTAGAGAATTGGATTCCCCATCCCAGGAATCGTCTAAGAGCAGGAATTTTGCACAACCTGAGACAGTGAAACCCTCTCATCCCCAAGGACAGAATTCCTGTAGTGTGGGTTCTCTGATGTGCTGGGTGCCGTCACAGCGCTTCTGGCCAAAATGTCTGGTGAGAGCAGGCAGGCTGCTGCATGGGCAGTGACCTCACAGCCATCACCATGGCAGCCCTGTCCCCTGGGCCTGGCTCTGCCCTTTCTTCTGCCCCTGCCTTGGCTCTGCTGCCATGAAGAGTTTTGTCATTAATATCTTGTCCCCGAGGTGCTGGGGCCAGTGGCTGCCCAGTCAGGCTCCTGGAGCAGAAGTGGCTTTTCAGAGCCCAGCCAGGAATGAGCCCTGAGGCAGCAGCTCTGCAGTGGTGGCCACCAGGCTGGGCTGCCAAGGGAGGCTTCTTGCCATGGCCTGCAAGCAGCTGCTGCTGCCAAGGTGCCTTTGGTGCCTCAGGCTCTCCCTGGCACAGCTCCCAGCATGGCACTCTGCCCTTGTGCCCGAGCCCTTCCCTGTGCTGGGGCTGGCCTGGGGCTTTTCCTGCAGTGGGACCTGCCCTGCTGATGGCACAGGAAAGGCAGTTCCTGCTGGAGCAGGAGGCTCTGTACCTGCAATGGGCTCCAACAACTCCAGCAAGGCAGCAAGGCCCTGTTGACTTCAAAATTGCTCCCTAGAAAACTATATTCTAATAATTTTTTATAGATCCTTAACTGTGGCGTAAATAAATCTGGTTAAGATCCTTCTTTCTAATCATGATCAAGAATCAATCAGAGGTGTATTTATATAATTTATCTGGTATTTGATCATTATCAGTAAAGTTCAATTCCACCTGTACAATCTTTTAAACATAAACCTTTGACAAATTAAAGGACTGGGATTCAACCCAGCCATTCCCAGTCTCCTTGCTTAGAAGGAATTTTAGAAGTCTAGGGGCCCTGCAGGGGTTTGAGGATCCATGGTGGTTTTTGGGTGTCATTTCTCCATCTCATGACTCAGCAGGAATTTTTCCAATAAAGAAATAAATCTATTGCCTAAGCTCCCACTCTGCCAATGTCAGGAATCCTGGTGAGTGTCTAGGACATCCTGGCTCCTTGGCAGCCTGGGGACTCCTGGGATGTCACTGTGGAGCCCCCATGAGTACCTGTGACAGATCGGTGCCTTTGCAGCTCAAGGTCCCCTGGGATGTCACCATGGAGTGGCTGTGACTGCCTCTGACCACAGGGCTCTTTACCATCCCCAGAAACCCCTGGGATGTCTCCACGGAGTACCTGTGACATTCCAGCTCTGGAACAGCCTGCAGACTCTTGAAAGTCCTATGGAACCTCTCTGAGGGCCTGTGACAAATCTGATCCTTAGCAGGCAACCATCACCAGGCCCCTGCTGCTATGGCCAGTTTCCATGGCAACCATCCCCAGCCCGCTGTTGCTATGGTCAGTTTCCATGGCAACCATCACCATCCCCCTATTCCTATGGTCAGTCCCTTGGCAGCTCCATGGACACCCCATGCCAGAGGTGGTTGCCATGGACACCAGCTCAGGCCTGCAGCCAGAGCCCGTTTCCATGGCAACCATTGGCAGCCCCATCCCCGGGCTCATGGGATCCCAGAACCACAGAAATGGCTGAGCTGGGAGGGACCCATCAGGATCCTCCAGTGCAACTGCTGGCCCTGCACAGGACACCCCAACAATGCCAGCCTGGGCCTGGCAGCTTTGTCCAAATGCTGCTGGAGCTCAGAGAGCCCTGGAGCTGGGACCCTTCCCTGGGGAGCCTGGGCAGGGCCCCAGCAGCCTCTGGCCAAAAACATTTTCCTGACATCCAACCTGAGCCTGCCCCGACTCAGCTGCAGCCGTTCCCTCCCCTCCTGTCCCTGGGCACCAGAGGGAAGAGGCTCCCACAGCCCCAGCCAGGGACCCGCTCCCAAGGCTGTTGCCATGGCCACCAGGGCTGGCACCAGCTGGGATGGTTGGTTTCAGCAGGCTGGGCTTTAGGACTGGGATTCCCCAATTTCCTGCTCTCGCTAAAACCGTGCTGCCCTCGCTGCCCTCCTGCTTCCCATGGAAAGCACAAAAGGCAAAGATCCCAGCCTGGGATAAGAACAATTTATTGGGCACAGCAAGGAGATAAGGAACAAACAAGAATAGAAGCAATATTGATAACAAAAGGGATAAATAAAACTATTTACAGGGAAAACTAAAACACAACTCACTAGGTCTGCCTGGCCACAATTTCCCCTGTCTGGAAAGGACACCCTTCTCCTCAGGGAAATAGTCCCTTTCCTGCCCCTGGCAATGACCTGAGGTGGGAGGGAATGTAATGAAAGGGCCATGACTAGACCCTCATGTTTTTCAATGCCACATCAAGTCATTGGCAGGGCCAGGAAAAGGTACAGGTGTTGTCCAAGCATGAATCACAGGTAACATGCATCACCAGGGCTCTTACCAATGCGGGACCTCCAATGATGGATGAAGTTGGTGCAGTGCACTAAAATCCTCCTGCCCTTGGGGCATTTGCAGGGCTTCCCTTACCAGTGCCTCCGTTGGTGTGTTGTCAAGTGAGAGCTCTGGCTGAAGCTCTTCCTACACTGGGGACACTGGTAGGGCGTCTCCCCTATGTGGATGCGCCGGTGGGTGACGAGGTCGAAGTTGTGCTTGAAGCCCTTCCCGCACTCAGGGCAGTGGAAGGGCCTCTGCTTGGTGTGAATGCACTGGTGGCGGAGGAGATTGGAGCTAGTCCAAAACTTCTTCTGACACTGGGGACACTTGTAGGGCCTCTCTCCAGTGTGGATGCGCCAGTGCCTGATGAGGTGAAATTTCCGCTTGAAGCCCATCCTACAGTCAGGACAGTGGAAGGGCCTCTCCTCTGAGTGAATCCACTGGTGCTTGAGGAGAGTGGAGATGGTGTGAAACCTCTTCTGACACTCAGGGGACTTGTATGGCCTTTCCCCAGTGTGGATCCTCTGGTAGTAGATCAAAAGAGACTTCAGCCTGAAGCTCTTCCCACATTCCCCACACTCATAGGGCCATTCCCCAGTGTGGATCATCTGGTGGCTGATCAGGGTGCTGCTATGCCTGAAGCTCTTCTCACACTCCCAGTACTTGCGGGGCTTCTCCCCATCATGAAGCTGCCCATGGACCGCCAGCTCCGAGCTCTGTCTGAAGCTCTGTCCACCTTCCTGGAACAGCATGGGTCTTTCTCTCCTCAGAGCACCCTGGGCTGGGTTTGGCGGCCCTCCTCCTGCGGGATCTCTATGACTTGTCCTCCCCATTGGAATTCTGCACCATGGCACTGATCAAAATGCCCTCTTCCATGAGCTTCTCATGTGGGGATATGTTCTCCCTGGTCTCCATCCTCAGCTCCTTGTCTGGGGGAGGAAGGACAAGGAGAGGAGAGGATTTGCCACTTTGCCAGAGGGAAGGGGAAGGAGATTCTCCCAGTGCATCCCCGGCAGGATGGCAGTGGCAGGGGGGTTGTCCTGCAGCTGAGGGCTGTGCAGGGCTAGGAGATGGAGCAGGAGAGAGGGGGAAATGGACACCAAATTCTTCCTCACCTTTCTGGGTGTCCTGAGGCATCTTCTTCTTCCTCAAAATCTCTCTCGCCATCTGGCCAAGTTTTAGGAATGTGAAATTCTGTTTTGGGAGGAAAACAAGGGAAGAGCACACTACATTTTGTACTGGATTGAAGGCAAACCTGGGAGAGAGTCCAAGTCAGAATTATAAGAAATAAATAAGAAAATGAAAATCATTTTCAATAAATAAGAAAATGAAGATCAAGGCAGTGATATAGAAACTGCCTTAAACTGACTGAGTCAGGATATAACTGGACACCCTGTTGGTCAGGGTGGTGGCAGCTGTCCCATTAAATGGTGGCTGCAGTCCTGTTGGAGTGATGAACCTGATTCTGTCCAAGCAGTGATCCTGTAGAAGGGTCTGGTCTTTCTCTGAAGGTCCAGTGGTGGTCATGGAGCTCTTGTCCTCTGGCAATCCAGTAGGCAAGCTGTGCCTGGTATAGCAAGGCTCAGCTTATATCCAGGTAGAAATGCTTGGTTCCTCCCCCTGGGCAGAGCGTCCCACAATGGAATGATGGAATTTTATCAGTCCTGCAGTGACACTCAATGGCCCATTCACAGAAGATATCTCCCCTGGAGGGCGTTATCAGGAGTGAGTCATGCAAGAGATAAAGAACACTGCCTGGCCTGTTTATAGCAGTTAATGAAGACAGGGATTGAAAACATGCATTTGGTTACATCTTACATTGCAACCTGAAACAGTGGGGTAATCCCTGCTTGGGGGTGACCACCATTCCCCTTGCCTAAACTGGCTCAGGTGTAAATCCCTCATCCCGGGAAGGCCACACACACAGGGGACAATGCCACACTTACTACACTCCAGGGGAGGTCTCTGTCTATGTCATTCCCTTACTGTCCCCCCTTTTCTATCCCATTTTCTTTTCAATAAAATCCACTTTGAATTTGATTTCATTATCACCTCAACTGGGGCAGAGAAATCTCTCAAGCAATTTTCTTAACCAGACTAACCAGACTGTGAAATTATTTTGGCACAGTGAATTTCGGCACTATTCTCTGACCCCAAGCGCCTTTGACAATGGCATAGTTCCCTCCACTGAGGAGGTTGTGGCATTCTCTGGAGGAAGTCTTGGAAACTTGGACGCAGCTTCCTCTGAGCAACTTATGGGAGAATTGATGAGGGAAATTACTGTTGTGCATGGCCATTTTAAAGAAAATATTTTGTTGTCCTTCCTTGAAAAGTTTGTTAAAATCACTGGACGAAAGGGAGAAAATGATACCATCGAGACTGACAAGGTTCATTCACACCATGGTGAGGAACACAAGGATGCTAAAAGTCACTGAAGAAGACCAGCTCAAGTAGCTAAATTCCCAAATAACTCCTGCCAGGATTCTCCAGGAGATCATTCAGAACCAGCAGATCCCGGACTCGAGCCCCGGATATCTCCGGGCTCCCTAAGAGGAACTTTTTTGTGGGGAGAGGAGCCACGATCGCCCCTCTGGAGGGTCCCAGGGGTTCCAAGTGGGGATGGCCCGGAACCAACGGGGCAGGAAATTGGTTTTGGGGATCCAAATGAGAGCCGGAGCTGTGGAACAGGGAACCCCCAGGGTGGGGAGAGGGAAAGGGGCGATACTGGAGCTGGGGGACCCCCAGCAGCCCGGAAATGAGGCGGGGACGGGACCCCCTGACCCTGACAGGGGTGTCCTGGGGTGACTTCATGATGCTCGTACCCCCATTGTTCCGTTTAGCCTTGAAATGAGTTCTGCACCTTTAAGGCTGGTTCTGAGTGTGAAGGGGAGGAGGAAGAAGCTGCAGTTTGTTTTCAGAAACTGCACTCACTCCTCACTCCTCCACATTCCAGCTTTTAGATGGACAAACAGCAGGACAGAGCTCTCCTTTGCTTTTAGTTAGTTTTTAGCTCTCTGAGGCAGAGAAGTTTCCCCAACTGTGCTTTTTATTTTTCTTCGGAGCTGTTTAAACCTGCTCTGCACTGTAGACCCAGAATACCACTGGCAGCTCGCAGGTGTGGCCCACGTGGCCAAACCTGGGCTGGGGCATTTCCAGTGCTCGAGGGACTGATAAGAGACTGATAAGAGGCTGATAAGACACTGAGTCAGCTGATCTACAGCCCAAGGAGGGACTTTCAGAGAATGTCATCTATTTTGAAGCAGTAGGAGGTTTTATTGCTTAATATTGTTGAATTATTGTGCTGGTGAATTCTTTGGCTGTTAAATAAAGGTTTTTCCACTTTTCTTCAAGGAAATATTTTCCGAAACTGGCTGAGGGTGGGGCTGCTGAATCTGCATTCTAGAGGAAACTTTTTTTTGGAGGTTTTCAACCAAATTTGCCCTAAACTGTAGGGGGTTGAGTAAATATATGTATTGTAAATATATGAATGGCAGTGAAAGATCTTTGTATTGTATTAGTGACCCTGCCCTGATTCTAGTTATTGTAAATGGGCTGCAGCTGTGATGTCCTTGATTGGGCAGCAGCTGTAGCCCATGCAGGTAGCTGAGATAAAAGGGGGCGGGCTGGTCAGGGAGAGCCTGGGAGAGGAGCCCTGACCGAGAAGCAACAACACTACTGCTGTGAAGATCTGCCGTGAGAAAACCACCGAGAAGCTATGAGACTCAGGAAATATAATTATACAGCAATATGAATACAACATCTGGTGACCCCGGTGTGATTAAGAACATGCAGCCACAACGAACATCGAAAGAAGGTATGGAATCCCCCGGACAGCCGAGAGCTGTGGCAGCCAGAGAGCTGGGACAGAAGATAGGACAGCCGAGAGCTGTGGCAGCCAGAGAGCTGGGACAGAAGATAGGACAGCCGAGAGCTGTGGCAGCCTGAGAGCTGGGACAGAAGATAGGACAGCCGAGAGCTGTGGCAGCCAGAGAGCTGGGACTATAGAAGATAGGACAGCCGAGAGCTGTGGCAGCCAGAGAGCTGGGACTAGACAGCTGAGAGCTGTGGCAGCCTGAGAGCTGGGACTATAGAAGATAAGACAGCTGAGAGCTGTGGCAGCCTGAGAGCTGGGACAAAAATGTCTATGGTAATTGTAAAATTGGTAAAAGAAAAGGGGGAAATGTAGGGGGTTGAGTAAATATATGTATTGTAAATATATGAATGGCAGTGAAAGATCTTTGTATTGTATTAGTGACCCTGCCCTGATTCTAGTTATTGTAAATGGGCTGCAGCTGTGATGTCCTTGATTGGGCAGCAGCTGTAGCCCATGCAGGTAGCTGAGATAAAAGGGGGCGGGCTGGTCAGGGAGAGCCTGGGAGAGGAGCCCTGACCGAGAAGCAACAACACCACTGCTGTGAAGATCTGCCGTGAGAAAACCACCGAGAAGCTATGAGACTCAGGAAATATAATTATACAGCAATATGAATACAACACTAAACCAGGACAGGATGGTGGAAAGAAGGGAGAACCCCAAGTGGCTGGATTGAGGGGAGGCTGGAGAGGAGGAGCCTGGGACCCCAAAACCTCCCAGAATCCCAAAGCAGGCCCTGGACAGGGGGCATCCTCAGGATCCATGGGATCCCCAGCAGCCCTGAGATAGGGGACCACCAGAACCTGAGAGGGATGAGACTGGAAATGGGAAACTCCTGGTGGCTATTTTTTTATACACTGTTGATTTTTGGAGGTTTTTATGGACATCAGGTGACTTCTGGAGATGGACTTTTGTGGGAGGAATCCCCAAACCCAGGCATTCGCACCTTGTTTTTCCTCAAACCAGGATTTTCCCCAAACCATCCTGCAGTGACATCCCCCCTGTACTGCCCTGGGTGAGCTCAGTCCCAAACCTGTCCCCAATCCTGGTCTCAGTCTCACTCCATGTTTAGACACACTCACAGTTCTGCATTATTCTCATCCCAGTCCCAAATTCATCTAGCCCCAGACCCAGTCCCAACCCCAGCCCTAAAGCTAAACCCATGTTTAGCCTTTACCCGAATCCCAGCTCTAATCCATATCTCAGCCCCAACTCCAAGCCCAGCCCCAATTCCAGCCCCAAACGAAATCCTCAGCCCCAAACCAAATCCCAGGTTCAGCCCTTCTGGGGGTTTGGGGGTGTCTCTGTCCCTCTGACGCGATGATGTTTGGGTGGGGTCACAGCAGGGCTGAAGGGGACAGAGACCCCCCAGGCCTCCCCAGGTTTGAGAAGGTCGGAGAGCCCCCCCAGCCCCGAGCACCCTCAGTGGTGAGAGGGACACAGAGCCCCTGGTCCCCAGCCCTGCACAGGCATTGCCTGAGGCCAGAGGGATGGAGACCCCCCCCAAGAATCCTCCAGGGACAGAGACCCCCGGGCATCCCCTGGGCTGAGGGGGACAGAGACTGCCCTGAGCACCCCCTGGCACAGGGGTGAGAAGGAGGGAGACCCCCCAGGCATTTCCTGTGGTGAGAATGATGGAGACCCCCTGGGGAATGGCCTGGGATGACAGGGACAGGGATACCCCCCCAAACCCCTCCCAACCATCCCCCAGGCCAAGAGGCTCAGAGACCCCTTCAACATCCCCTGGCCACTGAAGAAAATAAACTTGGCAGAAATCAAACTTAACTCTGCATAAAACACGTTGATGAATATTTGAATTTTCCACAAGTGACATGTGATGAAAATGCAAACAAATCCCAAACATGAATAAACTGACAATAGAAACAGTTCTGTAGCAATTCCATGTTTCATCAGCCCCTGAACAGCTCCAGCTTAGCTTCTGGCAGGTTACAATAAAAGAAAAGTGGAAATTTGGCCCCATACAGCTATTATTAAAAGGAAGGGAAAGCTCTGTGTAGCTGTCACAAAGGTGACAAGGATGAAGAGAATAATGATTAACACATTTGGCAAAGCTCCCCAAGCCTGGGAATTCAGGAGTTATTAGGGAATTTAGCTACTTGAGCTGGGCTTCTTGCAGGACTTGCAGCAGCCTTGTGTTCCTCACCTTGGAGTGAATGAACCTTGTCAGTGTCATTGGTAATGTTTACTCTCTTTCCTCCAGTGATTTTAACAAACTTTGCAAGGAAGGACAACAAAATATTTTCTTTACACTGGCCACCCATAGTGGCCAATTTCCTCATCAGTTCTCCTGTAAGTTGCTCAGAGGAAGCTGTGTGCAAGTTTCCAAGAGTTCCTTCAGAGACAACCACAACATCCTGAGTGGAGGGAACCATGCTGTTGTCAAAGGCACCTGGGGTCAGAGAACAGTGCCCTGAACTCACTGCGCCAAAATAATGTGGCAATCTGGTTAAGAAAATTGTTAGAGAGATGTCTCTGCCCCAATTAAGGTGCTAATGAGACCAAATTCAAAATGGATTTTATTGAACAGTAAATGTGAGGAAGAGAGAGAGATGAAAAAAAAGAGAAAAGTGGGGAGAGCAAGGGAGTGACAGGGACAGAGACCTCCTCAGGAGCAGGGAAAGTGTGACATTGTTCCCTGTGTGTGTGGCCTTCCCAGGGTGGGGAAGCCAGTTTGGGTAAGGGGGGTGGTGTTCACCCCCTGAGCAGGAATTACCCCACTGTTTCAGGCTGCAATGCAAGATGTAACCAAATGCATGTTTTCAATCCCCGTCTTCATCAACTGCTATAAACAGGTCAGGCAGTGTTCTTTATCTATTGCATGACTCACCCCTGATAACGCCCTCCAGGGGAGATAACTTCTGTGAATGGGCCATTAAGTGTCACTGCAGGACTGATAAAATTCCATCATTCCATTGTGGGACGCTCTGCCCAGGGAGAGGATCCAAGCATTCCTACCTGGATATAAGCTGAGCCTTGCAACACCAGGAGCAGCTTGCCTACTGGATTGCCAGAGGACAAGAGCTCCATGACCACCATTGGACCTCCAGAGGAAGACCAGAACCTTCTACAGGATCACTGCTTGGACAGAATCAGGTTCATCACTCCAACAGGACTGCAGCCATCATTTAACGGGACTGCTGCCACCACCCTGACCAACAGGGTATCAGGCTATATCCTGACTCTGTCAGTTTAAGGCAGTGTTTCTGTATCATTGCCTTGATCTTCATTTTCTTATTAAACTGTAATTCTGACTTGGACTCTCTCCCAGGTTTGCCTTCAAACCAGAACAAAATTCAATGTGCGCACCCTTTGTTTTCTTCCCAGAACAGGACTTCCTATTCCCAAATCTTGACTGGATGGAGGAGGAGGCTGCAAGGAAGAGGAAGGAGCCCTGGGATACCCAGGTGTCGGGAGTTTAGTTCAAGCATGGCTTAAAGAAAAAGGCCATGAAGCCATGCAATTGAGAGAAAAGTAAAAGGTAGTTGTGAAGCAGTTCCCAGCCTGACTTCTATAAACAATTAGACTCTTTCAGGCATCATTGTATAAACAATAAGGTTCTCAGGCAGTCTTCCCATAACAAGTGTAACACTCTCTCTGGGAAAAGATGGCACCCTGAGAACAGATGTGGAAGTTTTGGGAACCGTTCATAACACAGTGAGAACACTGGTTTTGTTTTGTGTAAACAATCAACGGTGTAGTAAAACAAAAGGTGTGGTTAGAGTTTTCTCTGTTAGCCTATCATAAACCTGTATTTCAGAATATGCATGAAGTTCGTTAACACTGTTATTTAAGCTGACTGATAGATCAATAAATCGAGTTTGATGCATCACAGGATGGTCGTTCTCCCCTCACTTCAACACCCAGGCAGCTGACAAGGAAGTTGGTGCCCCTTTCCCCCTCTCTCCTGCTCCATCTCCCAGCCCAGCACAGCCCCCGGCTGCAGGACAACCCTGCTGCCAACGCCGTCTTGCCGGAGACGCACTGGGGGGGATCTCCTTCCCCTTCCCTCTGGCATGGAGGCAAATCCCATCCTCTCCTTGTCCTTCCTTCCCCAAAGAAGGAGACAAGGATGGAGATCAGGGACGACAAATCCCCACGGCAGAACCTCATGCAAAAGGACATTTTGAGCGGTTACATGGCACAGGAATCCAATGGGGAGGAAAAGCCTTGGAGGTCTCCCATGAGGAGGAGGGCGTGCAAATCCAGCCCAGGGTGCTCTGAGGAGAGAAAGACCCATGCTGTTCCAGGAATTCCAGGAAGGTGGACAGAGCTTCAGCCAGAGCTCAGAGCTGGTGGTCAGTGAGCAGCTTCATGATGGGGAGAAGCCCCACAAGTGCTTGGAGTGTGGGAAGAGTTTCAGGCATAGCAGCACCCTGATCAGCCACCAGATGATCCACATCGGGGAATGGCCCTATGAGTGTGGGGAGTGTGGCAAGGGCTTCAGTTACAGCTCTTGCCTGGTCATACAACAACGCATCCACACTGGGGAGAGGCCCTACGAGTGTCCTGAGTGTCAGAAGACGTTTCAGAGCAGCTCCAGTCTCCTTTGGCATAAGCAGATTCACACCGAGGAGACGCCCTTCCGCTGCCCTGACTGCAGGAAGGGCTTCAAACATAACTCCAACCTCATCAGGAACCAGCACATCCCCAGTGGGGAGAGGGACAGGCCGTATGACTGTTCCCAGTGTGGGAAGAGCTTCACCCAGATCTCTGTCTTGACCAGACACCAATGGAGTCACTTGTAAGGGAAGCTCTGCCAATTCCCCAATGCAGGAGTACTTTTTTGCACTGCCCCAACTTCATCCATCATTGGAGGATCCATGCTGGGAAGAGCCCTGGTGATCCATGTTCCCTATGATCCATGCTGGGAAGACACCTGCCCCTATTCCTTCCCCTATCAATGACATGGTGTGAAACAGAAGAACACGAGGGTCTGGCCATGGCTATGTCATTACATTCACTCCAAACTCAGGTCATTGCCAGAGGCTTGAAAGGGACTAATTTTCTCCCTGATGAGAAGGGAGTCCTTTCCAGGTGGGGGAAATATGTTGCTGGGAAGAGCCAGGCAGGTGTGTTTTAGTTTTCCCTGTAAACAGTTTTATTTATCCCTTCTGTTTTCAATATTGCTTCTGTTTCTGTTTGTTCCTTATCTCGTTGCTGTTCCCAAGAAATTCTTCTTATCCCAGGCTGGGATCTTTGCCTTTTGTGCTTTCCATGGGGGGTGGGAGGGCAGTGAGGGCAGCGTGGTTTTAGCGAGAGCAGGAAATTGGGGAATCCAATTCCTGAAGCCCAGCCCATGGAAACCAAGCATCCCAGCTGGTGCCAGCCCTGGTGGCCATGGCAACAGGCTTGGGAGCGGGTCCCTGGCTGGGGCTGTGGGAACCTCTTCCCTCTGGTGCCCAGGGACAGGAGGGGAGGGAACGGCTGCAGCTGAGTCGGGGCAGGCTCAGGTTGGATGTCAGGAAAATGTTTTTGGCCAGAGGCTGCTGGGGCCCTGCCCAGGCTCCCCAGGGAAGGGTCCCAGCTCCAGGGCTCTCTGAGCTCCAGCAGCGTTTGGACAAAGCTGCCAGGCCCAGGCTGGCATTGTTGGGGTGTCCTGTGCAGGGCCAGCAGTTGCACTGGAGGATCCTGATGGGTCCCTCCCAGCTCAGCCATTTCTGTGGTTCTGTAATCCCATGAGCCCGGGGATGGGACTGCCAGTGGTTGCCATGGCAACGGGCTCTGTCTGCAGGCCTGAGCTGGTGTCCATGGCAACCACCCCAGCATGGGGTCTCCATGGAGCTGCCAAGGGATTGACCATAGCAACAGGGGGCTGGTGATGGTTGCCATGGAAACTGACCATAGCAACAGGGGGCTGGTGATGGTTGCCTGCTAAGGATCAGATTTGTCACAGGCCCTCAGAGGGGTTCCATGGCGACTTTCCAAGAGTCTCCAGGCTGTTCCAGACCTGGAATGTCACAGGCAGACACAGGGGCTCCGTGGAGACCTCCCAGGCCTTTCTGGGGATGGTAAAGAGCCCTGTGGTCAGAGGCTGTCACAGCCATTCCATGGTGACATCCCAGGGCACCTTGGGCTGCAAAGGCACCGATCTGTCACAGGCACTCATGGGGGCTCCACGGTGACATCTTAGGAGTCCCCAGGCTGCCAAAGAGCCGGGATGTCCCAGACATTCACAGGGGTTCCTGTCATGGGCACAGTGGGAGCTTCAAGCAAAGTTTATTGGAGGAGTTCCTGTTGGGTCTCAACATTCAGAAAGGAACCCCATCAGCCCCCATAGATCCCCAAATGTTACCGCTGAGTCAGAAATTACACAGACTCAGATCAGAAGGCTAAAAGCCACACTCTTATTCAATCCTCTTGGTTTGCTACAGGTGGACCTCTTTGGTCATTTAATCAACACATTTCACATGGTTGGCCAATTAAGACAACACCCTGCAGTAAATAACTTTATGGAAAATAAACAACTTATTGCAAACATTGTTGAGGCACCAGTTATTGATACTTGTTTTACATTGGGCCTTTCTGGGGTCTCCCTGGATGGGGGAAACCCTCCTGTAGCAGTTCTGTGCCAGGTAAAAAGAGATGCATGGGACTTTTTCAGTCTTCAGCTTCTCGTTTATTTTTATCTTATCCAAAGTTTTGCATTGCTCTCTGCACCAGGCCCCGCACGCTGGAAAAACACCTCAGAATAGCTTTAAAATGTATGTTTTCAAGGTCTTTTAAAGTTGTCTCATCCTTTAAACTCTTAAAACATGTGTTATTTCTAATTATCTACCAATAACTCATCCCTTGACTGTCCACATAACCTCTGCACTGTGCCTTCCTTGGCCAATGACCGTCTTCCACCAGCACAGCAGAAAATGGAGTAGATGAAGAAGACAGGGACTACACTCCAATTCCTCCATCTTGCTTCCTATCTACCCCATACTAAAAATCGCAAAACTTAAATTTCTCACCCAAGGAACATAGTATACTGCCCTCTAAACTATTTCCCACTTTGGTAAATTCTAATTTTTCTCAAAGTCCTGGAAGCCCTCTCCCCGGGCGAGGGTTAAAGACAGTGTTTTTCTGGGGATCAGGACCTCTCGGAGAAGACAGAGAAATATTCCCTGTGCCTTGGATTCCCACACATTTAACCTAAAATCCTTTAACCCTTTGCATGTGAAGATATCCAAAAATGTTCCAGGTAAGTAGGATCAGAAGGAGAAGAAATAGAGAACAACAGAAAGATAGAAGATCCATAGAAAGGCACATACATGGGTACCAACTGCTGGGGTTCCAGCATCGCTAACAGAGGAACCCCAGGACAAGGCAGGATCCAGACCACAGGCTGGTCACGTGCTCTGGTTTTTAACCCCCTGGGCCCTCATGGGCCCGCCCCTGGGGTGGGACTAACAGTTGTTTGTCCAATCAGAGTTAGGGTAGAGCAAATTGCTGGTGTGTGATTGATTGATTAACAGCTGGGCCAATCAGAGCTGGGTTAACATCACCCCCTGCTGTGTGATTGACAGGTCTGGCAGGCCAGGGCTGGGGGCGGGGCTCTGTCCCACCACAAACCAAGGCCTGCCCCGGCCCTGGCCCCACACGGGCATTCTGAGCATCCCAAGGTGTCTCAGGACATCGATCTCATCCAGCCTCTGACAGGGACCAGAGAAACATTACAGCACCTCATGGAACCATGGGTCAGTTGTGACAACGCGGGTCCAAGGACACCACAGTGACACTACGGAACCTCATGGAACCGTGGCTCAGTTGTCACAATGAAGATTCAAGGAAACTATGGTGAGACTATGGAATCTCATGGAATCAAGGAGACCATTGTGCAGCTCAGGAGCAGTATGGATGCAAGGGTCAATGATCAAACAGGGGGGGCCCATAGAAACAAGGAGCTATTGTGACACAGCAGAGCTGCATGGAGCCAAGGGACCCTTGTGACTCTGTTGGCGTTTATTAAACCAAGAAGCCTTTGTGACATTGCAAGACTTCATGGAATAAAGGGGACGATTGTGACAGTATGGGGAACCATTAAAAAAAGGGAACATGGAACAGGTCTGCCTGGTTTGGACTCCTGGGGGCTGTCTGACCGGTCCCACTGAATTAGACATGCCAAGGGCCATTCCTATCTGACTGTGAAGCACTGGGGCTCTGTGAGTTTCTTCCTATGGAAAAGAACTATCTTTCTTGTCTTGGCTTCCATGGCTGAAATTAGGATTCCACCTCTAAAATTCCATATATTCAAGGGTTAATTTCCAAAAAAATCTGCCAATAAAGTCAAGTCTGGCTAGACTTGTCCTCTGGTGATTGCCTCTCATCTGAACGTGAACCACTGGGGCTCACTTATTTCCTTCCTATGGAGACCATTGTGGCACTGTGGGGTGTTGTGGAGCCGAAGGACATTGCTACACTGTAGGAACTTGTGGAACAAAGGGGATCATTGTGACACTGTGTGTACCATGAATCCAAAGGGCCATTGCGACACTGTGGAGTCTTGAGGAACCATGGAGGCCATTGTGACACTTTGGGGTCTTCTGAAATGCAGGGCATCAGAGTTACCCTGCAAGGTACCATGGATACAAGGGACCATTGTGACACTGTGGGGCCTCATGGAACCAAGGACATAACTGTGGTTCTCTTGGGCCACATGGTCCCAAGGGGCCAGTGTGAAGCAGCAGGGCTTTGTGGAGCCAAGAGGCCATTGCTGCATTTCAGGGCCATGGAGCCAAAGGGGTGTTGTGATCCTGCAGGGCACCATGGAGCCATGGAGAGCATTGTGACATTGCAAGGCCCCATTGAATCATGGAGACCATTGTGACCCTGCAGGGCCTCATGGAGGGAAGGGGGCCATTGTGACACTATGAGAACTTGTCGAACCAAGGGAATCATTGTTGCACTGGGCCCCAATGGAACCAAGGGGCCATTGGACACAGCAAGGCTTCATGGAACCAAGAGACCATTATGACACTGTGGGGCCTTGTGGAACCATGGAGACCATTAAGGTCCTTAAGGACTTGTGTTATCAAGGGGCCATTATGACACCTGAGGGCATCATGGAAGCAAGAGAACCATTGTGGCACTGCAAGGCCTCATGGAAGCAACGAGCCATTGTGACAATTCAGGGCCCTGTGGAAGCAAGGGAACATGAAATAGGTGTTGGGCTGCCTTGGTCTCCAAGGGGTCACCTGAAAGATCTGGCTGACCTTGGAATGTGGAAGGCCACTCCCATCTGCCCCTGAAACACTGGGGCTCTGGGCTCTTCTTTTCATGGAAAAGAACTATCCATCTTTTCCAGGCAACCATGGCCAAAATTAGGATTTCACCTCCAAATTTTTCTGTATTATATGATTGCTGCCAGACAAAAGTTTCCAGGAGAGACAAGTCTGGCTGGTCTTTGACTCCTGAGGGGCAGCACTCACCTATTTTCCAAACAATGGAAAGGGCTCTGTGCTTTTCTTTTTATGAAAAAACCCCATCCCTCTTCTCCAGGCACAATTTTTTTAAATTAGGACTGCATTCATAATTTTAATATCCAAGGGTTGCTCCATGCAAACCTGCCAGGACAGACAGGTCAGGCTCACCTTGACCTCTGGTGGCTGCTGTTCATCAGCTCCTGAATCATGGAGCTCCGTAATTTCCTTCCTATGGAGACCAGTGTGAAAGTTGGGAGCCTTGTGAAATGAAGGGGCCATTGTGGCACTGCAGAGTACCATGGATCAGAGGGACCACTGTGACACTGTGAAGCCTCGTGGAACCAAAGACACCATTGTGGCTCTGTTGGGCTGCATAGTTCCCAAGAGGCCAGTGCAAAGCAGTGGCGTGGTAGTTAGCTCAGCTGTAACTCAGAGTCAGCCAGATTTTACCCCAAAAGAACTGGGCATGAGTTTCAAGCCCTGGGAATAATTTCTTTAACTTCGGGTGAGTTTGAAACTTCCCCCATAAGCCTTTAGTGTTGCTATGCCAGTTTATCCAAGTTCTACTACCCTATTGGTTACTTGTTTCCCTTCTATGGTTATTGTTCTAGAGTGTTTTACCCCCAGGTGTACATGTTGTTGCTTCCCCTTTGTCTCAGGTCTTTGGATTCTTCCCCTCATACTGTTCTTGACTTCTCCATGTTTATTGTTTTTCACCCTGTTATTAAAGTTCCTTTTAATCAACTCGATCGATCCTGCTAATTTTCATTTTTGTCACCCTCGCCCTGAAGTCAGGGAACCGGAGAGGTTTGTTGCAGCCACCCTCACTGAGACATTTGGCACCCAAAGAGGGACCATGATGTTCAGGGGTCCCGTGTCAGTCATGTCAGCTGGGGTTAGCTGACCGATAGGCCAGCGCTCCCTGGGATTTTTGATTGTGCCAGGCCCGGTGGATTCATTGTTGCTTCAAGGGACCTTGGCCCAGGATCTGCAGGGACAACGACGGTTTCACCTGCATAGGATTGCAGGTGGGTTTGGGGAAATGCAAGACATTTATTGCCCATTTTGCTACTGTGTTTTTACAACACAGATCCACATCCCATAATTGATTTGGGGTGTTCCAGTGGCTGTCCACCTAAGGCAGAGAAAGAGAAAAATGGGCAGCCGGATGTCCAAAGTAGAAAGGTGTGTATATGGATGCTTTAATTCTCACTGATCATGACCATATATCTTCAAAGAACAAATTAAAATCAATCGTGAAGTGGATCATTAAAAATTTTCCAGATGCCCCTGAGTCTGACCGTCCCCCCTCCATCTTGGCTCCTCCACTTCCTGCTACCACAGCCTTCTCTTCTGCCCTGAACGAAGTTCAGGACTCCCACAGCTGCAGGTCATGCCCCACTCTCAATCATTCCAACTCTACCCTGGGCCATGCCTCCAGAAGACCAGCCTGAAAGTCTGCCATCCTAAATCAAGGCCCTTCCTCTCCAACACCTGTTAAAATGGCAGTGCCCTTTTTTTGCTTCACCCTCCGACAACAATATAACCCCCATGGTCCAGGTAATAAGCCCAACTATCACACTATTTCTAATCCAAATGTTTCTGCTCCAAATTATTCTTCCTCCCTAGAAGACAGTTTGGATTCCCCAAAGCCACCTTACCCTTTAATTCCCGAAGATCCCTGGGAAAGGAAGGAGACTGGCAAATAGTCTCTAAACTCCTCTTTGCCCCCGTATGTTATGAAAGAAGGGGGCAGAATCCCAGATATCATCCCCTGGTTTATGGGGAAATAAAGGATCTGTGTAGGCCAGCTAAAGACCATAGGAAGGACTTACCTTGTTTAATGGCCTAATGAGGGCCATGTTTACAGCACATGTCTTAACCCCGTATGATTTAAAATACATTATGACCATGTTGCTGTCACCTACAGAATACACCCTGTGGGAAGGGGGAAGGAAGTGTTTACTAAATCAATTAATATCAATCTATGCTAATAGTGAGGCAAAGGCGGAATTGATAATCAGCCATCTAGCTGGAGAAGGACAACACAGCCTACCAGATGATCAAGCAGCAGGTATCCCCAGAGAAGTATGGGATGATATCAAAGCGATGGCTTTTCAAGCTTTAATCCAGGTACCGGATGGTAGCACCCCCAATTTGAACTACCTTGGGTGTCTGCAGCTAGAGCTTTAAGACAATTAGACCATCTTGAGTGCCTGTTAAGTAAGGAAACAAAAGCTACATCCCTCACATTGAGTGGCCAGCTCTCAGATATAGGGACCATCAGACATGCCAACTTGCAGAACAGCGATAGAGTTTTTATTCTGGGCACATGGGCATGGCTGTTTACACTCTGAGGGAATGTACTGTATGAACCTCTCCAGCCACAGTGAGTCAATCCAAAACAGCATTCAGGTACTGAAGGGTTGAAGAATCTTCAAGTGGAAAACAAAGTCTGGTTCAATAAACTCTTCCAATCCAAGGGACTAAAGGGTTGGATGATATCTAGCTAAAACAGGACTATAAATTCTCTTAGTTGTTGTTGTATTGTTAATTGTCCCATGTTTATTTGGATCCTTCTAGAAAATCTTACAAAATTCTTTCAGTTCCATCTTTGTTGTAAAACAGAAAGGAGGAAGATTCCCAACACAGGCTCCTCATGGACTCCTTGCAGGAGAGAACTGGAGGTCAGGGTGGCACAAAAACCTCTAAGAGACTCAGTGTGGGAAGGAAACACCTTAAAAGTAACTAAAACTATTCTTAAATCCATAAAGTACCTTAAAAACTTTGAGTATCTCAAGACATTAATGGGGACCACTGAGTGTCAGTACAGAGCTCTCAAGAGACTTGTTAAAGCAGATAATTGGGGCCATGATTGCACAAACCTCTCACAGAGTCTGTATCACAATGGAAACACCAAGTAACTTAAAATGACTGAAGTACCTTGAAGTAGTAATGAGCCCCCATGAGTGTTGTTACTGATAACGCCTCTCCAGGGACTAATTACAACAGAGAATTGGAGGGCATGATTGCAAAAATCTCTCAGAAATTCAAGGCCAAAGCAAAACCCAAACTCCTGTGAAAAACCTGCAGTCCCTGGCAGCATTAAGAAGCCCTCAGGGCCATTGCTGAGCAAGGCTCCCCAGGGACTCCTTCCAGCAGATCCTTGAGGCCACTGGGCTGTGGGCTAGGGGGGATGCTGAGGGCAGGACAAGGGGCTGACAGTGCCCAGCCTGGCTGGCGCTGTGCCAGGAGGCCCCAGTGCCTCAGGACAAGGTGTCTCCTCCCAGCCCTTGGTGGCACAGACCCTGCTGTGCCCGAGGGCACCAAGACTTGGCTTCTCTTTGTCCCCACCTGTCATCACTGCTTGCAGTTCTCTGCTCTGCCTGGGGCCTGGGGACACTTTGTCAGTTGTGTTCCTCAGTGGGACCCATTAAAAGTCCAAGAAACTTTGGAATTGGATTCTGACTTGAAGTTCTCGAGAGGTTTCTTCAGCTCCCTCTCAGGGACTGGTGTTCAGGGCCTGAGCACAAAGCCCCAGAGGCTCATTAAAGTCCTTATGCTGTGTCAGTGCTGCTGAGCTGGGCTGGGCTCCTGGCACAGAGGCAGCTCCTGGTAACCAAGAAGAGCTTCAAAAGCACATTTCTCTTGATGAGCAGCTCTTCTGCCAGCCCAGCAGGGCTGGGGCACTGCCTGCAGCCACCCCGGGCACAGCACAGAGGCACAAAGAGCTTCAATCAGTCAGGGCTGGGAAGGTGCTGAGAAGTGCCAGGGGCAGAATCACTGCCAGCCCTTGGCACAGGAACCTCTGGCTGCAGGACAATGCAGCTGCAGCTCCTGGAGTGATCTCGTAATGCTGCAACATCCCAATGCCTACAGACTCTGTGAGTACAACTCTTAGTATTTCTGGTGCAGGGGATGTGAAATGCTCATGAAGCTCTGTCATGCTGAGGGGTTCTGATCAGTCAGAGAATATTTCCAAGTCAAGGATTTTGATAAAAATAAGGAAACTTTCTAAGACTTTGTATTCAGTTTCCTAGTATTAGAGAATGTCAGGAAGAGAGAGTTAAATAGTAAAGGTAGTATGAATTATCAGTTATTATTTTGTCCATGCCTGAAACATCCAAACTGTTCCTTTCACTGATCAATAGGTCCACAGAAAATCCCTAATGTGCTTTCAGCCACACAGCCAATGGACAGCACCAGCATCAACTTTGCTGGAGCCATCAGGCTCAGTCTGAGCTGTCCTTTCTCCAAGCTGCAAACAGAACCTGCCCCCAGCCAGTGCCCTGCAAAGAGGGAGCATTATGTCAGGCTAAGGAGACTGCACAGAGATTTGTGGTCTGTCATTGCTGCCGGGGAGAGATCAGGCACAGGGAAACACCTGCAGGAGGAAAATCTCCAGGAAGCAGAGAGATGATCAGTGAAATTAGACACGTGAGTCCTTGGCTACAAATGTGGAGCTTGGCTGTACTGGATTCATCTGCTCTATGCAGTACCTGGTGACCTTTTAGGGGAAGCAGGGAAGGTGATCACCCCGCACTGTTGGAAAAGAAATGAAATTTAGCAAAATATTTAATTATAGTGAGTTGTGTGTGAACTGGTTTGTTAAAAAGTAGTTTTGTAGCCGTTGAAAGTGTGTTGGGTTTTGTGTGTTACCTAGCAGGTAGTCTTAGAGATTTAATAATAATTAAACTAGTGCAAGAAAGTAAGAATGCTAACCTGTCTAGAGGCAGCATACAATGCTCTTAGAATAAGATAAGCAGAGGATTAATGATCTTGTTTGTGAACCAAGGAATGTATCACAAGGGGTCTGTGACCAGGCAAGGGGAACAGGGAAACTGTTTCTTGGAGACTTTGTTGTGAATCTCATGTATAAGAGGGAAGCACCCATACGTGAATTTGGGGGCTCGGACTTTGGGACGTGAGTCCCCCAGTTCCCCGGGCCCTTAATAAAGCACCAACAAAACTTATCCGAGTTTTGTGTCATTTATCAATCGGGCAAAAGCACCAGAGAGAGACTAAAGCCCAAAGAATCTCTGAAGAGGTCAGAATGAAAGACCAACTCCCCTCAGTCTCTACTCATAATCTTGACCCAGGAAACTCACTCTGTTCTCCCTGAGGGCAGCAGAAATGTTAAGGGTTTGATATGCAAAAATACCAGCAGAGACATGAGGGGAGCTCAAAAAAAAAGCCTCACAACTCTTCAACACTGAAGCCTGTGTCTGTGTTTTACAGAGGAGGGTATATTGGAAATGGCTTTGATTTCAATTACAGTTATCTCCTCAAACTCTTCACTGTCCTTTTGTCCATGAACAGGTCCCTGTGGCCAGCCTCAGCAAATGTCCAACAGCAGCTCCATCAGGCACTTCCTTCTACTGGAATTGGCAGACACATGGCAGCTGCAGCTCCTGCACTTCTGCCTTTTGCTGGGCATCTCCCTGGCTGTCCTCCTGGGCAATGGCCTCATCATCAGCGCCGTAGCCTGCAGCCACCACCTGCACACGCCCATGTTCTTCTTCCTGCTCAACCTGGCCCTCAGTGACCTGGGCTCCATCTGCACCACTGTCCCCAAAGCCATGCACAATTCCCTCTGGGACACCAGGGACATCTCCTACTCAGGATGTGCTGCACAGCTCTTCTTCTTTGTGTTCTTCACTTCAGCAGAATTTTCTCTCCTGACCATCATGTGCTACGACCGCTACGTGTCCATCTGCAAACCCCTGCACTACGGGACCCTCCTGGGCAGCAGAGCTTGTGCCCACATGGCAGCAGCTGCCTGGGCCAGTGCCTTTCTCTATTCACTGCTGCACACAGCCAATACATTTTCCCTGCCCTTGTGCAATGGCAATGCCTTGGATCAGTTCTTCTGTGAAATCCCTCAGATCCTCAAGCTCTCCTGCTCACACTCCTATCTCAGGGAACTTGGGCTTCTTACAGTTAGTGTCTGTTTTATATTTGGCTGTTTTGTGTTCATTGTTTTTTCCTATGTGCAGATCTTCAGGGTCGTGCTGAGGATCCCCTCTGAACATGGACGGCACAAAGCCATTTCCACCTGCCTCCCTCACCTGGCTGTTGTTTCCCTGTTTGTCAGCACTGTAGCAGTTGCCTACCAGAAGCCCCCCTCCATCTCCTCCCCATCCCTGGATCTGGCCCTGTCAGTTCTGTACTCGGTGGTTACTCCAGCCCTGAACCCCCTCATCTACAGCCTGAGGAACACGGAGCTCAAGGCTGCAGTGTGGAGACTGATGACTGGATGCTTTCAGGAATGTTAAACTCCTGGCCAGTTCCCTCAAATCACTTGTAATAAAAATCGTCTTTGATACTTCTTGTTAGTTTCATTTTGGAAGTTCCTTTTCTTTGTTTTGCTTTTTAAATAATATCTACAAATAAATGTCATTGTTTGTGCATTTCTAATTTTGCTTCTCTCCACCTTCCCTGTGGCCACAGACTGTGTCAATGAGGGGCTGTGCTTTTGGTGGCTTTAAGAAACTAATGGATCTCCCAGCAGAGTTTTCTGCAGAGACGCCCTTTTGTTGCCTTCTCTGTAGCTGCAGTAGTAATGTCTGTGTGCAGAGCTGGGGGCAGATCAGTGCTGGCCCAGCAGCCCTGCTCCTGCTGGCCACACCATTCCTGATGCAGGTCAGGAGCCATTGGCCCTCTTGGCCACCTGGGCACACTGCTGCCTTGTGTGCAGCCTGCTGTCCATCAATCCCTGCAGGTCCCTTTCTGCCTGGCTGCTGTCCAGTCACTCTGTCCCCAGCCGGTAGCACTGGGGCCAAATTGCAGGGCCTGGTAATTGGATTTGTTAAACCTAAAATTTCTGGATTCAGCCCCTCAGTCCAGCCTTTCCAGGTACTCTGGAAAGCCCTTCTATGCTCCCACAGATCAACACTCTCATCCAGCTTGGTGTCATCTGCAAAGATGTCCTTGGTTCCATGGGACCCCTCAGTGCCACAATGGCCACTTGGTTACACCAGGCCCTGCACTGTCACACTGGTCTATTTGGTTCCATGGGGCTTCACAGTGTCACAATGTTCTTATTGATGCTGCAGTTTCACAGTGGCCCCTTGGTTACACAGGATCCTGCAGTGTCACAATGTCCTCTTGGTTCCATGAGGCCCAGCAGTGTCAGAACGGCCCCTTGGTTCCACTGGGCCCTGTAGTCTCCTTGGTTTTGCAGTATCAAAATGGTGAAACCCCTTGATTACACAAGGCCCTGCAGTGTCTCAATGGCCTCTGTGGTTCCATGAGGACCCAGAATGTCACGGGACACTCCCTGGTTCCATTTGGGCCCACAGCACCACCATGGACCCCTAGTTCTATAGGGCTGCACAGTGTCACCATGCTCCCCTTGGTTCCACGAGGCCCTGCAGTGTCACAATGGCCCCAGAGTGTCCCAATTATCCAAGAATGACAAAATCTGATAGGCTGGAAAAGACCTTTGGGATCATCAAGTCCAACCAATGCCCTAATACTGCCTTAGCACCCAGACCAAGCCACTAATTGCCACTGGAGAGGGACAGTGACTCTGCAACCTTCCCCCTGGCCAGCCCATTCCAGTTCCCCCTCATCATTTCTGTGAAAAACTTCTTCCTATTGTCCAGCCTGAACCTCCCCTAGTGCAGGGGATTATCCAGGTTACTGTGGCCTGGTTTGGGTTGCCCAGGGCAGGAAAGATGTCTGGCAACTGGAGCAGGGTCTGGGAAGGGCCTCCAAGGTGGGGCTGGAGCCCTTGGGCTGTGAGCAGAGGCTGAGGGAGCTGGGCTTGTCCAGCCCGGAGCAGGGAAGGCTGAGGGGCTCCTCATGCCAGCCTGGCAGTGCCAGCGAGGAGGGGATGGAGAACACAGAGCCAGGCTCTTCACAGGGGGCCTGGTGGGAGACAAAAGGCAATGGGTGGAAGGGGAAAGAGGGGAGATCAGCCAGGGCATGAGGAGATGAAATGAGTCAGGCTGGTTTCAGCACTTCCTCAGCACCAAGAGCAGCCTGACCTCCCTTCTCCATCCACCACTGACAACTTTGCAAATCAGGAATTGTTCTGACTGTTTTGTCTCTACTCTGGGACGAGCATCCTGATAAAACAACTTAATTGTTCTTATATCTGACACAGAACCATGCTTATCTAAAATTACTTTTAGTATGGAAATCACTTGTGGATGGTGGACTCCTCAGACGCTGCTGGGACATTGCACATAGCTCAGGGAAGAGTGAGATTGTTATTAAATTGTGTTCTGTTCAACTACGGCCTGTTAGCCATGAAGAGAAACTTTCTGTGCCTCTGTCTCACCAGTTCCTGACCCCCAAAAGACACAAACCTGATGAGTTGTGGTTCCCACTCCAGTGGTGGCACTTGGACCTCCCTCCTTCCCGGGAGCTGAGCTCCCTTGTCCCAGAAAGTCCCTGGCAATGCAGGGATGAAGGAAACAGGACAGGCTGTGGGGATCAGGGGCAGGGCACAGCCAGGGATTTGGGGTGGTTGTGAGCCCAGGACAGGACCTGGCCCTTGGCCTCGGTGAACATCATCCCATTGTCCTGAGCCCATGGCTTCAGCCTGGCCAGATCCCTCTGCAGAGCTTCCTGCCCCCCAGCATAGCCACACTCCCACCCAGCCTGGGCTCACCTGAGAACTGACTGAGGGTGCCCTCGATGGCCTCATCCAGATCACCATTAAAGAGATTGAACTGACCAGGCCACAGTCCTGGGCCCTGGGGACACCCCTGGATGTGACTCCATTCCTCATCTGCTCTGAGTGCCAGGGGTTGGGTGAGGGAAATGGTGGGGAGGGGAAGGGACAAAGTCTGATTGATTGTCAGCCATGAAGGGTCTTGATTTTAATATATAGTCAATCTGCATGAGGAGGTGTTGAGGGTCAATAGCAATTGGACATTACTGATATCAATCTATAATGGGAAGAAGAAAACTGGACCAAACAATTCTCTCTTCATTATCTTCAATATGGGATATTGATTTTGAATTCAGTTCTGAAATTTGTCTAATTAATCACAGAAGAATTAAAAGTTTGAATGATTCCCAGAGGCTTGTCCTATTTGAGTGTTTTGAACAAATATTTATGAGCCTTTGTCACTGAATTCCTGAACTGAAGAACTCAAGAAAGAAGAGGTCCATGGAGCAATAAAATCCATCAACAAATTCCAAGTGGTTGAGGATCCATCCCCATCAGAGAAGCAATGAACAGAAATGGGCACAGCTTTGTGGCTACCCCAGCTCTGGGATGGGCCCTGGGCCTGGAGCAGGAGCAGCTCTTGAGGGCCCCAAGGCCAGGGCTCTTGTGCTGCCCTTGGCAGATGGGATGGCAGCAGGGGCTGCAGAGCTCTCAGCAGCTCAGCCCAAGGGGAGCAGGGCAGCCAGGGAGCCTCCTTTGGCCTTGGCCAAGCACCTTGCCCCATGGCTGGGGCTGACTCCTGTGGCAGCTGCAGCTGCTGTTGTGCCCTTGCCATGGACTGAGGCCGTGGGGCAGTGCCCAGAGCAGCCTGGTCTGAGCAGAGCTGTGGGGCCACATGGGATGGGCTGGGCTGGGGAGAGGCCCTTGGTGCTGCCCTGAGCTCAGGGCAGCTGGCAGAGCTTGCAGGGAGCTGGGCTGGGCTCTGAGAGCCTGCTCCAGAAACCCTTAGTGCCCATCTCAGCCTGGCTGAGTGTGCAGAGGCAGGACTCAGGCCATGCCTTGTGGGACAGGGCCAGCACCTGTGCAAGGCATTGCAAACAGGCAAGTGGCCCAGAGAGGAGGCTGCTCTGTGCCCTTGGAGGCATTGACAGAGCAGGGAGGGGGCCTAGGACATTTGTGAGCACCAGCTTCTGTCCCCGTGCGTTGGCAGCCCTGGCTGCTGAGGCCAGCTTTGTCCTGGGCTGAGTTTGGCTGTGGCCCAGCTCCATCCTCCTGCGGGGCTCAGGGCCTGTTCCCGGCCATGGCCAGCCCTGGCCAGCCTCTCTGCTGGCCCAGAGGCCGGCAGAGCCCAGGGCAGGGCTGTCTGTGCAGGCCCCCAGGTGCCAGGGGCTCTGCAGGAGCTGGCAGAGGCTGCCCAGCAGGGAGGCCATGGGGCACAGAGCCCCAAGCCTGCTGTGGGCACCACGGCACAGGGGCCGTTCCCAGCCACAATGCTCCTGGCCTGGGCTGGGCCTGCACAGGGGCTGGGCCACCATGGCTGGGCCAGCACAGGGCCACAAAGGGGTCATGCAGCCGCTGCCGGGGCTGACAGCAAGGCCAGGCACACACAAGCAATTGCTGAGCATGGCCTGCACTGGCCAGGCCTGACTGTGCCAAAGGCAGAGCTCAGCTGCCCTTGGGGGCTGCAGGAAAGGTCCAGAGCCCAAAGAGCCTCCATGGCTGTGCTGGAGACCAAGGCTGCAGGAGGGAAATGCAGGGCTGCTGTGGAATGGGGAGGGCATTGAATTCCAGAACACACCTCAGCTCTCTGATGATCCCGGTACCATGCTGGGCCCAGTTTCAGACTGGAGCAGAGCAGATGTTGATGGGACAGGAGCCCTACAGGGCTGTCATGGACCTGCAGCTTGCAAGGTGCTCTGCTCTCCCTCAGGTGCTCTGAGAGAGATCCAATCCCAGGTGGGCACCTCAGGGCACAAGTGGCACTGCCTGTTCATGGGCACACAGCGGATGTCTGCCTGTAAAGTGGCACAGGTGTTAAGAACTGTTAATTTCGCCATATGCAAGCAAATCTTTATTATCTGGGTCATTTGAGTACTGTGTAAAAATGGCAAAGTTTTCCAACCAGGAATGGGGATTTTCTGGAGAAGAAATAATGATCTTGCCTTCTAGTAATGTCACCAGTATTCATTCTATTATATAAATCTCTCTTTTCCATTAGGGGTTTCCAGCTCTCCTATTGAAATAGCCACGCCTAATGACATCTCTTCACTGGGCCAGCTGGATCTTTATTCTTCCCATTGCTCCCAGATTTCCTCCTCCAGATGTTCTCTGGTCATTAATGTTCCTCTTAACTGACTAGCTTCATGCTTTGAGCTTCAGGGAGTTGCCTAATCATTCCGAAGTGCAAATAAATATATCAATAATCAACATCTTCATTGTGTTTATATCTATCATGGAACTGTCTTTTCTTGTGTCTTTGTCTAAAACTCTTCCTGTACAGAAAACCCTTGGTGATGGTGGACATGTCAGATGCTGCTGGCACATCACGGAGAACTGCTTGTTTGCTGCGATGTTAAAGTGTTCAAATGTCCAAGTTGTGTTTGTTGGCAAGAAACCTTTCTGTGTCTCTGAGTGTCACCAGGCCCTGGCCCAAAGGACACAAACCTGATGAGTTGTGGTTCCCACTGCAGGGGCTGCACTTGGACCTTGGCTCTGCACAGGAAAGTTCTTCCTCCGCTTTCTCTCTTTTCCTTCCACTAGGCATGGAGGGAGCTCCTGACTTTAGCCTGTGACTCGTGTGTGCAAAGAGCAAATCTGGGCAGAATCACAGGGCAGGGAGGGTTTGGGGGACCTTGGGATCTGTTCTGGGCACAGAAGGTGTTTTCCACTGCTCTGAGATTATCTGCTGTGCAAAGTGGATTTAATATCCAGCAGAGGAATTACTTTTGCATTTGATGGAGTTGTGCCTTCCCTTGGCTTTGTTGGCTGACAAGAAATGAACATCCCTCTATGTCTCAGGCAGCTCCTTCTCCAAGGAAAGCAGGTGGGAGTTGGAGCCAAGGAGCTGAAAGCTGCAGGTGCAGCCTGGGCTGGAGGGAGCTCAGATTTGCACAAGGCTGCTCTGAGTGCCAGGGCTTGGATGGGGGAAATGGTGGGGTGGGGGGAGAGACACAGTCTGATTGATGGCCTGATATAAAGGGTCTTGATTTTCATATCTATTCAAACTGTATCAGGAGGAACTTGGATTCAATGTCAATTGGAGATTGCACATTTCAATGAATTAACAGGAAAACAAAACTAAACTGGACCTAAAAAATCTTTTCTCACTGTCTTTTAAATTATCATGTCTTTGAATACATTACTGAGATCTACTTAACTACAAATTATTAGGAAACTGAAATCAAAATATTCCCAGAGGCTTGGGTTGTTCAGGTGTTCTGAATGTTAATGAGCCCTGGGACACTGAATTCCTGCACTGAAGAGCTGAAGGCTGAACAAGCCTCTGGAGCAGTAAAATTCAGCAGCAGCCTCCAAGGTGCTGGGGATGTCAGCAGCCCCCACTGAGGCCATCCCTGCCCAGAGACCATGGGGGAATGGGCAGATAAGGAGAGCATCCCTGGGGCTGGGGCAGCACAACTCAGAGGCACCAGAAGCTCCAGCTGGGAAATGGAGTGTGGAATATGGCTGGGAAAGCCCTGCCTGGGCTGTGCCAAGGAAAGAAAAGCCCTTACTCCCATCCACTAAAAAACTCTCTCAAGGAGACATTTGAAAGGAATTACAGTTGTTTGTGTACTCTGATTTGGACTCCCTGGAGAAATACCAAGAAGACATTCTCAGGAGCACAAAAAAACCCAAAACAGATTTATTGCTTTAAAGATGAGCTCTTTAAAGGTAAAAGTTTTTATTATTTACTTTAAAAATTATTTTTATCTCTGGGAATAGAGTTTTTTCTTGAGGATACTGGATTACTTTTATTTTCTGTTTAAACTTCTTATGAAATTAAAGCTATTTAAATATTTGTTTATTTTAGTATGCAGGGTTTTGTTTGATATTAAGTTGAATATTTTTTTAGAGTTTTATGTGTTATAAAAAAAAGGTTTTTTCTTCTTAGTTTATAAGAGGATTTTAATTTTAAGAATAAGGTAGTTTTCCTTTTTATTTGGGATTTAATTTCTTCTTTACTGGCTTTGATGGTTTTATGGGTTTTTTTAATATGCTTGCATTTTGTTTTTCTTTTACTCAAGGGAGAACTGAAGTATTGAATGGGTTAACACCTGACCCACTTGTAACTTGTGGTGGAACTTGTGGTTGGCTTTTGTTAGGGTTCGTTTTATGTTGGTTTATGGCTTTCTTTCTGCTTAATTTTTTAGTTGTAGGGTTATTTTGTATGGGTTATAGGTTGTAGGGGTTTCTGGTTTTAGTTGTGTTGGAGGGAGGGGACTTGATGTTAAGATTTTAATAGCTGTGGCTGGCTTTGTTCTGGTTGGGCTTTTGTAGCTTCTTTTGTTTTCCTGTTTGCTAGTTGTTGGGGTTTGGTTTGGTTAGAGTGGGGCCGACGGAGGGGGGCAGCCTAGGGAGAGGAGAAGGGGCTTGGCCCAGGGCATGGTGCTTGGTTTGGTTTGGTTTGGTTTGGTTTAGTTTGGTTTGGTTTGGTTTGGCTTGGTTTGGTTTGGTTTGGTTTGGTTGAGATGGGGGCTGGAGCCAGGGCCCGCTGCTTCTTTATTGACTGGGAAAGAAAGAGGAGGTTCCTGGGTTTTTTCATCTTTCACATTTGTGTTTCACAAAAGCGTGTTCAGTATCTCAGGGGTTTAACAAATTGAAAGTAATACAAAAAGTTTTGTATTACTTTTTAAAATTCTTCTCATGTCAAATTACAACAGACATTCAATCAACAAAAAACACTTTTCAAAGCATTGACTTGGCCCATTCAACTTCACAAACTCTAAGCCTGTTCAATTTAATGTTAATCAAAATTGGCAGGAGCAGAGAAACAGAAGAAGAAGACACAAAAAGAGACAAAGACAAAAAACATATAGAGAGGCACATACACAGCTACCAACTCCTGCATTTAAGCACTGTTCAGATGGAAATTCCAAGAGGCAGTAGGGTCAAGATGTGTGCTTGCGTTGTGGTCAGCCTTCAACACCCTTTGGTCTTCCTGAAGCTTTCCCCCAGGTGGGACTTAAGGTCTTTGGTCCCTCAGGAGCTGGGCTGGGGGATGAAGAGGTGGCTGTGGAGCATTGCCTGTGCTGTGCCAGGGACTGGCAGACACTGCTGGGCTAGGATAGAGGCTCTGGGGGAAATAGAGTTCCAGGGCAGAGCAGGGCTGGGCTTACAGGGCAAGGCAAGGCTGGACCTGCCCCTTCCTCCTCCCCACACAAAATGTTTTGAGCCAAGGATCTCCTCCAGTTGGCAATAGGGAATTTTGGAGGTGAAATACCAATTCTCGTTATGGGCACCTGGCTGAGAAGGACAGTTCTTTTCCAAAGGAAGGAAAAGATGGAGCTCCATTGTTTCAGTAACAGATGAGAAGTGATCCTCAACATGCCAAAGTCAGTCTGTCCAGTCAAGTGGCTCTTGGGAGGCCAAACCAGCCAGATCTGTTTTGTGTTCTCTTGCTTTTATGGGGCCCTGCTGTGTCACAATGGGCCCTTGGTTCTATGGGGCCCCACAGGGCCACAAGGGCCCCTTGATTACAACAAGACCTGAAGTGTCACAATGGACCCTTGGTTCCAAGGGGTCCCACAGTGTCACAGTGGCCCCTAGGTTCCATATGACCCCATAGTTTCACGATGGTTTCAACATCTCCATGAGGCCTTGCAGTGTCACAATGATCTCTGTGGTTCCACAGGCCCCACAATGTCACATGACTCCTCTGTTCCATGAGCCCTGCAATGTCACTAAGGACCTTTGGACCCTGGGGGTTTGCAGTGTCACAATGGTCTCCTTTGGTTGTCTCCATTGAAGACAGAAGGCCCCTCTGTGTCACCCTGGAGCTTTGGTTCCATGCAGCCTTGCGGTGTCACAAAGGCCTCTTGGTTTCACGAGGCCCCAGAGTATCTCAACAGTGCTCTTGATTCTGTGGGGACCCCCAAGGTCACAATGGTCTCACTGGTTCCATGAGTCCACATAGTGTCACAATGCTTTGCTTATTCCATGGGGCGTCACAGTGTCACAATGGTGCCCATCGGTGTCACAATGGCCCCTTGGTTCCATGAGGCTGTGAAGTGTCCTAATGGTCTCTCCATGGTTCTATGAGGCCCTGCAATAGCACAGCACAAATGGACCTTTGGCTCCATGAGGTCTCACAGTGTCACAATGGCCCCTTGGTCCCATGACACCCCAAAGTGTAATAAGGGTCTCCATAGTTCCATGAGGCCCCATGGTGTCACAATGGACCCTTGGTTTTATGGGGCCTCTCAGTGTCACAATGATCCCTACACTCCTCGGAGCTACACAGAGTCAGTACGGTCCCCTTGGTTCCCTGAGCAATGTCACAGTGCTCTCCATGATTCCATGAGGCCCCACAGTGTCACAATGGTCCCTTGGTTCCATGGGCCCTGTGCTGCTGCATTCCCCTCCCGGGGGAGGGAGGCCACCTGGCCAGATGAGAAATGCTCCTTGGGCCTTGGCCTTGGCCAACAGCCCCTGGGCTCAGCTCCTCTGCAGCTCATCATAAACACTGTCTGCTCCAGGCACTGCTGCTGCCCAACCAGCTCCTGGTTTCTGTAGGAGCAGCCCTGGGAACAATTGTTGTTCCCTCAGTGTCACAACATCCCTGTTCTCATGCTGCCAAAGAAAGCTGTTGATGCCAAGTGTGGCCAGGATGAAACATTGCCTGTAGGTAAGGTTAAATCACAACGTCTAAGTGAAGTCAAACCCTTCTAATAGTTGGTTCTTTTGCTAAGTTGTATGTTTATTATAATTTATAATCTGAGTTAAATAGTGTTAAATGTTAATCCTCTGTTAAATTGCAAAGTCATAGGTTATAAGTTAGCTTGAATACTGTTAAATGCTGTTTTTTGGTAAATTGTAAAATTAAAGGTATCAGTTACGATTAAGGTATAACTAAGTTAAGTCCTGATAAGTTTGAGCTCTTTTAAGCTTTCGACCATATTCCTTTTATCCTTGCCCTCACTGCCCTTGTGTCACACACACACAGAGGGACAGCTCTTGGTTTGCCTGGATTTGGTTTGGCTGTTGCTTTGTTTCTTGGTGTGCCTGAAGTGCCCAGTCAGGAGCAGAGTGACTCTTGCCAAGGAACTTTGTGCTGCTGTCCCTTAATATTAAATCTGGTTTTTACTGATCCCTTGCTGGGGATTTTTTCAGCGCTCTCAAGGCCTCGTTGGTAACAGGGTGAAGGAGCCCTGGCCCAGGCTCTGCCCCTGGGGGACACAGGGACGCTGCCGGGGGCTCCCTGTCCCCCTGTGCCACCCCCAGGGCCCCGGCCCCCCGTCCCCGTGTCAGGCTCTGGGGTCGATCTCGTGGAACATCCTCAGGGGGAGGCTGCGGGGCCGGGGGCGGGGGGACCCAGGGGGACAGGGGACCCCGCTGTGCACTAGCAGGGTTGGACTGCTCTGGGGGGAGCTGTGAGGGGGGCCGGGGCAGAGTGACCTCCCCAGTGACCTCACACAGCCCTGTGATGTCACACAGCCACTTGGATATCACACTCCCCCTTTGATGTCACACAGCCCCTGTGATGTCACAGAAACAATTCTATGGTGTTACCATGTGATGTCATACAGCAGTGCTGTGATGTCACAAAAGACAGTAATGTCACAAAGTTACCCTGTCATATCACAATCTATTCTGTGATATCACAGCCTGCCCTATGATGTTACACAGCCACCTGGTGATGTCACAATGCACTCTCTGATGCCACAGAGCCACACTCTATGATGGCAGATTCTGCTCTATGGCCTCACATCCTGCTGTGTGATGTCACAGCCAGCTCGGGGGTGTTACAAAGCCCTCAAGAACTCAGTTACATTGAAACACTGAAGTCTCTTGTACTTTGAAGAGATCCCTGTCAGGGACACCACTGAGAAAGTGTCCCCAGGTTCCAGTTGGAGCAGAACACTAGAGGCAATGACAGCTGGAGACAAGCAAGGGAAAAGTGTCTCTGGTGCTGAGCAAACCTGGATGTGTTTGAGGAATGCAAAGGGCCAAGGCCTGAGCCCCAGCCCCTGGCCAGGCAGATCTTGTCCCTCCCTCCTTGCTCAGGGCTCTTCCCGGGATGGGCACTGGCATGTGGGGATGTGCAATGCCAAAGACAGGAACATGGGGTGGCCCCTGCCAGGCTGCTGAGCAGGGACAAGGAGGCAATGAGGCCCCAGCCCTGCAAGGGTCTCTTGCGCCCTCGTGGCCTCAGGCCCAGGGCCAGCAGCCATGGCCAAAGTGCTGCCCAAGGTGGCTCTGGCAGGGCTGTCTTGCAGCTGCTGCCCATCCCTGTGCCCTGTGCAGCCCAGGCTGTCCCACGGTGTCCCTGCCCTGCGCCTCTGTCCCTGCAGGCTGTCGGCATCCCCCGGCTGCCCCACCTGGCTGGGCCCTTCCTTTGCTGACAGCTCTGCCTCCTGCCTGCCTCTGCCTCACCACACAAAGCCTTGGCCTTGATACCAAAAGGGTTAATTCAGTTTTTACTGTGCTTGTGAACTTTCAGCAGAGAAACCAGGCAGACAGGGGCTGCTTTCCCAGCAGGAATGATTGGAAGAGAATGTGGAGAATGCAGTGATAGAAAAAGCAAGGACTGAATCTGGGAACTTGGGGTGGGTTTTATGGAAATTGGGTACATTTTAATATACACATAGTGACTGTATATAAGTGATACGCTGGTAAAATCACATGTCCATGTAAGGAGTTATTCCCTGCTGGACTTCAGGCCTGAATAAATGATGGTCTCTTAAACACCAAATTAGAGTTAAGGAGTCTTATTCTGATATTTTGGCCGTTTGGTGACAGCAGAGGCTCACAGATCCAAGGATCCAGCTGTGACATGTGGAACCTCATGGCAGAAAGGATCCATTGTGATGCAGTGGAACTCCATGGAGCCAAAAGTCCATTGTATCAGAGCAAGGCCTCATGGAAGCCGGGAGACCATTGCTGACAGTATAGAAGTTCATGGAGCCATGGGGTCATTGTGAGAGTTTGGGGGTGCATGGAACCAATGGTCCATTGTAATACTGCAGAACCTTCTGGAATCGAGGTGATCATGTTATGCTATAGAAGCTCATGGAACAATGGATCCATGGTGATGCTGTGGAGCTTGTTGAGTGTGAAAGCTTGAGTGTGAAAGCTCATGGAACCAAGGGTCGATTGTGGCTCTGTAGGGCTTCACAGAACCAAGGAGACAATTTTGACACTGTGGGGCCTCATGGAACCACTTGCCACTCTGACACAGTGGGGTCGAATGGAGCCAAGGAGCCATTGAGACACTGAGGAACCTCATGGAACCAAAGTCCATTGTGATGCAGTGGAACCTCATGGAACCAAAGGTCCACTGTTGCACTGTGGGGCCATGTGGAACCAATGGGACCATGGTGACACTGTGGTGCTCCATGGAACCAAGGATTCATGGAACCAAGGGGACCATTGTGACACTACAGGGCTCCATGGAACAAAGAATTCATGGAACAATGTGGGACTCATGGAACCAAAGGTTCATTGTGACATTGCAGGGCCTCATGGAATACTGGAGACCATTATGACACTTCAAGGCCTCATTGAACCAAGGGGCACGGCAGGACTTGGTGGAACCAAGGACACCCTTCTGACACTGCAGGGTCCCACTGAACCAAGGATCCACTGTGACACTGCTGTACCAAGGAGACCCCTGTGACACGGTGAGGCCTTATGGAAGCAAAGGGCCATTGTGACACTATGGGGCCCCATGGAAACAAGGGGTCAGTGTGACACAGCTGGATCCAATTTGACACCGCCATTGTGACACTGCGGGACCTTAGAGATTCAAGGAAACAGGTAACAGGTCTGGTTGACTTGGCCTGACTGGCTTAACTGACCTCAAAATGTTGGGTTCACTGTTCTCATGTGTTCCTGACACACTGGGGCTCAGGGCTTTCCCTTCTATTGAAAAGAAACATCTCTTCTGCCCAGGTACCCATGGCCAAAATTGGTACTTCTCCAAAATTCCCTTTATGCAAGGGTTTCTCCCAGACAAAATCTGCCAGGACAGACAGGCCTGGCTCACCTTGGCCTCTGGTGGTTGCCTCTAATCTGCCCTGGAAACACTGGGGCTCTGTGCTTTCCTTCCCTGGGGAAAGAACCCGCCTTCTCATCCAGGCACACATGGCTGAAATTGGGATTCTGGCCCCAAAATTCTGTATAGCCTAGATATGGTATCCAAGATATTTATTCCATTGCTTCCAGATGAAAGCTGCCAGGGCAGACAGATCTGGCTGGCCTTGGCCTCTGGTGGCTGCCGTTCATCAGCCCCTAGAACACTGGGGCTCTGTGCTTTCCTTTCTTTGCAACCATGGTGACACTTCAGGGCCTCACAGAAGCAAGGAGCCATTGTGACCCTGTGGCGCCTCATGGAACCAAAAACATCTTTGTGGCTCTGTTGGGCTGCATGGTCCCAAGGGGCCAGGGTGAAGCAGCAGGGCTTTGTGGAACCAAGAGGTCATTGTTGCATTTCAGGGTCTCGAGGAGCCAAAGGGCCTTTATGATCCTGCAGGGCACTGTGGATCCATGGAGACCATTGTGGCATTGCAAGGCCCCATGGAATCATGGAGACCATTGTGACACTGTGGGGCCTCGTGGAAGGATGGGGCCATTGTGACACTGCAAAAACAAGGAGAACATTGTGACACTTCAGAGCACCATGAAACCAAGAGAACATGTAACAGGTGTGGCTGGCTTGGCCTCCCAGGGCCACCTGATAGGTCCAGTTGATCTTGGAATGTTGAGGGCTGCCTCTCATCAGCCCCTGGAGAACTGGGGCGCTGTGCTTTCCTTCCTATGGAAAAGAACCATTCATCTTTCCAGGTCCCTATGGCCAAAAAGTGATACTCCCACTGAAAAATTCCCTGTATGCAAGGGTTTTCCCAGACATAAGCTGCCAGGACAGAGAGCTCTGGCTGGCCTTGGCCTCTTGTGGTCACCTCTCATCTCAAGGAAGCTCTGAGGAAAGTATTTGAACAGGTGTGACTGCTGGAACATCAATGAGTCTCTGAAAAGAGACTCATCATCTGAAAAACTCAGATGTTCTTCTGATCACACATGTCTTTTTTCCCTGTTGTGTATTATGCATGAAATATTAATTTCAGTTAAAAAAATATTATTCTTATCACTTTCCCAGTGTTATCTGACGCAAAACACCTCATCTACATGCAGCTCAAGGTCACCTGTATAAGCAAACACAATATAGAATGCAGACGGAATTATTGGGTTAGGGTTCCCATCTGTCACATCTCCTCTGGAGCTAGAGGTGCAGCCCCAGCACTTGGGAGGGCTCAAGGGCTCAAAAGCTCAGCTCCCACACAGAGAACTTGTGGACTCTGGGCTGCTCTCCTTGGCCCCTGCACGCTCAGCCAGGCTGAGATGGACACTGATGGTTTCTGGGCCAGGCTCTCGGAGCCCAGCCCAGCTCCCTGCAAGCTCTGCCAGCTGCCCTGAGCTCTGGGAAGCACCAAGGGCCTCTCCCCAGCCCAGCCCAGCCGGCTCTGGCCCCACAGCTCTGCTCAGACCAGGGTGCTCTGGGCACTGCCCCACGGCCTCAGCCCCTGGCAAGGGCACAGCAGCAGCTGCAGCTGCCACAGGACTCAGTCCCAGCCATGGGGCAAGGTGCTTGGCCAAGGCCACAGGAGGCTCCCTGGCTGCCCTGCTGCCCTCGGGCTGAGGTGCTGAGAGCTCTGCAGCCCCTGCTGCCATCCCATCTGCCCAGGGCAGCACAAGACCCCTGGCCTTGGGGCCCTCAAGAGCTGCTCCTGCTCCAGGCCCAGGGCCCATGCCAAAGCTGGGGCAGCCACAAAGCTGTGCCCATTTCTGTTCATTGCCGCTCTGAAGGGGATGGATCCTCAGCCACTTGGAGGTCGATGATGAATTTTACTGCTCCAGAGGCCTCTTCTTTCTTGAGCTTTTCAGTTCAGGAATTCACTTAGAAAAGCTCATAAATATTTGTTCAGAATACCCAAACAAGACAAGTCTCTGGGAATCATTCAAGTTTTATTTCATCTCTGGTTATTTAGTCACATTGCAGAAGTGTATTAGAAATGAATATACTATATTGAAAACAATGTAGAGAGAACGTTTTGTTCAGTTGTCTTTTCCAGTTTAGGTTGATATCAGGAATTTCCAATTTATATTGACCCCCAACACCTTCTAATGCATTTTGAACAGATATGAAAATCAAAACTCCTCATTGCTGACAATGAATCACACTTTGTCCCTACCCCGTCCCCAACACTTCCGTCATCCAACCCTTCTACCCATTGTCTCTCACGAGGCCCCCCTGTGAAGAACCTGGCTCTGTGGTCTCCATCCCCTCCTCGCTGGCACTGCCAGGCTGGGATGAGGAGCCCCTCAGCCTTCCCTGCTCCATGCTGGACAAGCCCAGCTCCCTCAGCCTCTGCTCACAGCCCAAGGGCTCCAGCCCCACCTTGGAGGCCCTTCCCAGACCCTGCTCCAGCTGCCAGACATCTTTTCTGTGCTGGAGAACCCAACCCAGGCCACGGTGACCTGGATAATCCACGTCCTTGATGTCCTGGTCACACAGCCCTGGCCCCTTCTCCCCATGTCAGGCTCTGGGTTGGATCCTTGTGCTGGTTTGACCAGGAAGTGGGAATTCTGGGATGCTGTGGTCAAACCAATGGGTGCTCAGATTTTGATATTGGCATCTGATTTGGCCAGTGGGGTTTGGACACACCTCTGAGAACACTTAGGGGTTAAAAACCAGAGCTTCAGCCTTGGGAGGCTCTTTTTGGGACTTCTGTCAGGAAAGGCTTTGGATCTCCCCCCCTGTCCCAGCTGCCGGCTGGGCGGGGAGAGGGGAAAAGCCATGCGGCCATGAGGTAGGCCCAGCCCAAGGATGGAAGGGTGGAAGAGACCAAGAGACATCAGGCAGCCATTCCTCCCCCCTAGGAGAGAGAGAGGGAGAGGGAGAGCCGGCGTCGGTGCCGGCCCAGGAGGAGAAGGGGGGAGAATGCGAGGGCAGCATGGGAGTTCTGGAGCTCTGGGACAGGCAGAGACTGAAATTTTTAACCCTTTTCTTGCATAACTGAGACCTTGCAAAATGCTGATCCTCCTGGAGCTGAATAAGAAGGGAGATAAGAGATGAGATAACAAGGGATAAGCCCGATGGAAGTGGAGAAGACTGGCTGAGTGGGGGGAGAGATGACGGAGTGGCCTTTTGGCTGGACTTTTCTTGTGTGGCCATAGACTGAACCAGTTTTTTCCTGTGACACAGAGACTGCATTTAGGGGGAGGCAGTGCCTCAGAACCAGGAGGGTTCAGTGTGGGTACCCCTCGGCCCCAGGGGGTGAAAAAATGGGGGGGACAGATGTCCCAAAGGAGAGACTGTGCCTTTTTAGAGTGAGACAAGGCAGCCTTGAAAGACAACCCTAGATGCAGCTCTGGTGCATGCACAGTGGTGAGAGCACTGGGCATGGAAGGAAGGTGTCACGATGGCAAAAGGATTTTCAGGGCAGTGCTGAGTGACAGGGAAGCACACGAGGTTTCAACGTGTTTCCAGGGGAAGCCTATGGTGCAAGAAGGACTCCTCTCCTCTTCATGATCTGAAGACTGAGTATTCTAAAGGGTGGTGCCCGACTGAGAGTTGGTGATTTGGGGGAATGTATTACATTGGGAAATTTTGGTGGGGGGGAGGAGGAAAGTGCTTTTGTAAGGTTTTTTATTTTTTCATTTTTTTCCCTTACAGTTTTTTTTCTTTTTTTCCTTTCTTCTTTTCTTGCAATTTAGTTAATAAAGTTTTCTTTATTTCTGAGCTGGAGCCTGCTTTGCTTATTCCTGGTCACATCTCACAGAAGACACCAGGGAGAGGGTATTCTCATGGGGGCACTGGCTTTGTGCCAGGGCAAAACCATGACAATCCTGTGGAAAATCCTTTGGTGGAGGCTGTGGCTCCAGGTGGGCCAGGGGGGTCCCGGGGGACAGGGACCCCGCTGGGAGAGAACAACATTGGACTTGTTTGGAGAAACAATGAAGGGGAGCTGGGGCAGAGTGACCAACTCAGTGACCTGACAGAGCCCTGCTGGGATGTCACACAGCCCCTCTGTGATGTCACAGCCTTCTCTGTGATGTCATAGTCTGCTCTATGACATCTGCCCTATGATGTCACAGAGATGGCCTATGATATAGGTCATAGCTTCTCCATGACCTCGCACAACCAACTTTGTGATGTCATCACCCACTCTGCGACCTCATGTTACCAGATGATCAATTGTCCACCAGTGAGCTGACACCTGGAGCTTGTTCTCCACAACCACAGGCCTGTGGAAACCACACAATGCCCATTGTGTGAGAAGGGGAACTGGAAGTTCAGCAGCCTCAGTGTCCTGCCAGCTCAGCCAGCCCACTGGAACATTGGGGTGCACGACCACCAGGAACCACCAGAGAGACCCCCAGGACAGAAGAATGGCTCCTCGCCTGGATTAGGAATGGTGAGCCCTGTGCTCAGGACTGGTTGGGCAGCACCTCAAATGCTGTGTCCAGTTAGGGACCTCCAATGTAAGAAGGACATGGAGGGGTTGGAGTATATCCAGAGAAGGGCAACAAGGCTGGGAATGGGTCTGGAGCACAAGTCCTGTGAGGAATGGCTGAGGGAGATGGGGCTGTTTTTCCTCGAGAAGAGGAGGCTGGGGAGACAAAGCAGTGTCAGGGCACAGGTTGGATTTGATGATCTCCATGGCCTGTTCCAACCTTACTGATTCTGGGATTCTCCGAAACCACCCTTGGAGCAGTTGCAGGAGGAGACCTAGGCCTCCTCTTCAGCAGCTCCAGCAGCCCAGGTCCCTCAGCTTCTCCTGCCAGCCCCAAAGCCCATCCTGTCAGTCCTGCAGAGCCTCTGCAGCTCCTCCTCACTGCCCAGAACAGAGAGCCCCAGAGCCAGACAGAGCAGCCCAGATGTGCCCCCCTGGCCTGGGGTGCCTCTGGCAAGGGAGCAGAACCAGGCACTGCAGGAGCCTGCAGACAATTCCTGCAGCACTTGTAGGATGATCCTGCTGCCCAAGGGACGTTCCCATGTATAGTATAGGTGACCTTTGAGTCCTAGTAAAATATCTGTATTGTACTTCAATATCTGTATATAGGCCTTGCCCAGGTAAGTCCCGGTTGTTCTTGATGGGCTGCAGCTGCGATGTCCTTCATTGGGCTGCACTTGTGGCTTGTGAAGATAAGTGGGATAAAAGGGGGTGGGGTTGACCAGTCAGGGAGAGCCTTGAAGGAGCCCTGACTAAGAAGGCACAACATGCAGAAGAAGGAGTCCGTGCTGTGAAGATCTTTAGCCATAAGAAAACACCAAGGCGGTATGGGACTTTAGAAATATGATAACAACAATATGGGACACTAGAAATATAATAACAACACCCATGTGTGAGAGTCTGTCCGAATTTTCCCTCATCTGCCTCACTCTGGGAGACCACTGAAGAGAAGACCCCCCCGCTATCTAGAATCTCTGGCTCTGAAGGAGAAAAGTCACATGCCAAAGGCCCTGAGACCTGAAAGCTCAGTGTTAAGCTATTGTTTTCACAAGTGTGTTTGCTGTATGCTAAGAAGGGGGCACCATGCCCCATTTGCAACAATAGCAGCTCAGGAAGCTGTCCCACCTCTCGGCCAGGCTGGACTTCTCCTGAGTTTTGGGTGGTCTCCCACAGAAGACCCTCACCTGTTTTACAACCACCGTGACAGACAGACTGAGATGTAAGAAGCCTCTCCGCCAAGGACTGAGACATGAAACTCTTAAAAGGCTCCTCTATTCCTTCCAAGGACTGGGACTGAAATCCCCAACCTGGGGGAGGTGTGTGGGAAAGGCAAGCTGACCGAAGCGAGATGTTTGCCTGCAGGTTGTGACCACTGGAACAAGAAGACAATGGCTCTTTACTGCTGCCTAGCTTGGAGTCTGTGTACCCCCTTTCTATTCTTCCCCCCTGAAGACCTTTGTTTCGGTTGCGAAATTATTCTCCCTTCCCCCAACAAAAAGAGTATAATTAGAGTGCAGATGAAGCGTGCCTTTGAGATCTCCCCAGCATAACAGGCGGATCCTCGACTGGACTGGACCAAAGGACTTCATCTCTGCGTTGGTAGCTATATCCCCTCTCTCTCTCTTCTCGTTCTCTATCTTTTTCTCTCCCTTAATCCCTCTATCGCATTTTTGCTGTGGTTATTTCAATAAAACTGCATTTGTTTTGATTATCACCGCAAACCCCCTTGTACCGTGTTGGTTTTTGCACCCTGAGATCACTCCTACAAACCATCAGGTCATCCGTTCACTAGGATGGATCCTGACACTCTCTCCCTCCAAATTGCTATAATTTTGAAATTAAGGGGGCTCTCAGGCACAGATATGGGAGCAGGAAGAACAGTTCTTTACCAGGAAAAAAGCAAATCAAAACAAAACAAACAAAACAATGCAGTAATACAAAACACTAAGAAGAGTCAGAATACGACCTGAAACCCTGTGGGTCAGGGTGGTGGTAGCAGTGCTATTAAATGGTGGCTGTAGTCCTCCTGGAGTGGCAGGTGTGGTTCTATTGAGGCAGTGATGCTGTAAAAGAGTGCAGTCTTCCTTTGAAAGTCCAGTGGTGGTGTAGATGGGCCTGGCTTTCCTCTGGGAATCCAGTGGAAAAAGCTGTCTCTGGTGTCCCAAAATTTCAGATTATAGCCAGGAAAGAATACTTGGCTGCTCCCCCTGAGTGAAGCATTTCACAATGGGATGATGTAATTTTATCAGTCATGCAGTGACACTCAATGGCCCATTAACAGCAGATGTTTCCCCAGAGGGAGGATTGGTTGTGGAAGAGATAAAGAAAACTGCTCAAGTAGCAGAAGATAACTGCCACACCTCTAACATATGACAAATAGAATATACACATTGCCTTGCAATCCAGGACATTATCTATCTGCATCACAATGAAGCCTTACACATAATGAAGCCTTACACTTTATTCCCACCTGCATCGCAATGAAACCTTACACACAGTTCTCACTTAAGACCAGGTTTCCCTGTGGTACAAAATGGCTTTCTCCATCTTTCTGCATTACCCACCATGTGTAACCATGTCCTTGAGGAAAAACAATCCCATGGATGGGTGTGCCCCTGCCAGCAGTGGGATTAATCCAAACAGTCTTTCCTAAAATACCTTTCATGTGTATCACAGGAACTTTGTCTCCATCCACTGCATGCAGTGGTTCAGACTGGGCAGGACCAACTCGATTGATGGATCCTCAGATGTTGGCCATCCAGGTGGATGACCATCCAGGACTTTTGCTAAGTTCAATTCCAAATTTCTGAAGGTTCCCCTGCCAAGTGCCTTCAGGGTAGTCTTCAGTAGTCCAATGCACCATTCAACTTTCCCGGCAGCTGCTGCATGACAGGGGATATGATAGATCCATTCAATACCATGTTCCCTGGCCCAGGTGTTGATAAGGCTATTCTTGAAATGTGTCCCATTGTCCAACTCAGTTCTCTCACGGGTGCCATGTCTCCACAGGATTTGCTTTTCAAGGCCCAGGATGGTGTTCTGGGCAGTAGCATGAGGCACAGGGTAGGTTTCCAACCATCCTGTGGCTGCTTCCACTATGGTCAGTACGTAGCACTTGCCTTGGCGGGTTTAGGGAAGCATGATATAGTCAATCTTCCAGGCTTCCCCATACCTGTACTTCAGCCATCGCCCACCATACCACAGAGGATTCACCTGCTTGGCCTGTTTGATTGCAGCACACGTCTGGCAGTTGTGGATGACCTGTGAGATGTTTTCCATAGCAAAGTCCACCCCTTGGTCACGGGCCTATCAGTATATTGTGTTGTATCTCTCTCCTGATGACCAGAGGCATCATGGGCCCAACGAGCTAGGAATGATTCTCCCTTGTCCTGCCAGTCTAGATCCACCTGTGTTACTTTCACCTTGGCAGCTTGGTCTACCTGCTCATTGTTGTGATGCTCTTCATTAGCCCAGCTCTTGGGTGTGTGCACATCCACGTGTCGAATCTTTACAGTCAGCCTCTCTACTTGGGTGGCAATGTCTTGCCAAGTCTCAGCGGCCCAGATGGGTTTCCCTTTGCACTGCTAGCTTGCCTTTATCCAGCAATCCAGCCATCCTCACAGAGCATTAGCTACCATCCATAAGTAAGTGTAGAGATAGAGCCTCAGCCACTTCTCTCACTCGGCAATATCCAAAGCCAGCTGGACAGCTTTAAGCTCTGCAACCTGACTCGATCCACCCTGTCCCTCAGTAGCTTGTGCAACTTGTCATGTGGGGCTCCACACTGCAGCTTTCCATTTCTGGTTAGTGCCAAAAATTCGGCAGGAACCATCAGTGAAGAGGGCATACTGTCTTTTAGTCTCCGGTAGCTCATTATGTGATGGGGCTTCCTTGGCACGTGCCACTTGCTCCTCTTCTTCTTCAGAAGATAATCCAAAAGGCACCACTTCAGGCCAGCTTGTTATAATTTCCAGAATCACAGGGTGATTTGGATTTCCAATACGGGTGCACTGGGTGATGAGGGCAATCCATTTGCTCTATCTGGTGTTGGTGGCGTGATGTGTGGAAGGAACCTTTCCTCTAAACATCCACCTCAGTACTGGTATCCAGGGTGTGAGAAGCAGCTGCGTTTCAGTGCCAATTACTTCTGAGGCAGCTTGGACTCCTTCATAGGCAGCCAAGATTTCCTTATCTGTGGGAGTGTAGTTGGCTACAGAGCTTCTGTAGCTCCGGCTCCAAAGTCCCAGTTGTTGGCCTCAAGTCTCACCTGGCACCTTCCGCCAAATGCTCCAGGACAAACCATGGTTCCTGGCTGCAGAGTAGAGCACATTCTTCACTCTGGTCCTGTTCTGACCAGGCCAAGGGCTAGTTCATGAGAGATCTCCTGCTTAATCTGGACAAAGGCTTGTTGCTGTTCAGGGCCCCAATGGAAATCATTCTTCTTGCAGGTGTCCAGGTAGAGAGGGCTCACGATCTGACTGTATTCAGGAATGTGCATTCTCCAAAAGCCTATGGTGCCTAGGAAAGCTTGTGTTTCCTTCTTGCTGGTAGGTGGAGACATAGCTGTGATCTTGTTTATTACCTCAGTCAGGATCTGACAATGTTCATGTTGCCACTTGACTACTCGAAACTTAATTTCTTGAGCTGGTCCCTTAACCTTGCTTAGCGCTGTGGAGAAATGGCTACATGACAGGGATCACGTAGACATTCGCTTGTTAGCCAACCAAAGGCTGGGAAAGTACCGAACTCAGTTAGTCTGAGTCCTGCACCTGCAAGATATCATGTCCTTGGGCATAGCTGGGTATGATAACAAGTAGACAGATAGACATGGGAAAAGGTAATGTGGGCCCGAAAGAATGAGGAAGAATTGATGTTATAGCATAACCAATAGGTCGCTTGGCTTGCAGAATATTGGTGAACTTTTTACTTGTTGTGTATAAAAGTTTGATGCTCTTTGCAATAACTGAAGCTTGCTAATCTCATATTGAGCGTCCAAGTTTTCCCTCACCGCGACATAGCGCAATGGCAAAACCAGCTTTCAGCAGAATCTGGATAATCTTCTCTCCTTTTTCAAAGATTCCCCTGCTGTGTTCCTTCATACAATGATGTCATCAATATACTGTGGATGTTTGAGGGGCTTGCCTTTTTCCAGTGCACTCTGGATAAGTCCATGGCTGATGGTGGGGCTGTGCTTCCACCCCTGGGGCAGTGAGTTCCAGGTGTACTGCATTCCCCTCCGGGTGAAGGAAAACTGAGGCCTGCATTCTGCTGCCAAAGGAATGGAGAAGAAAGCATTGGCAATATCCATGGTTGTGTACCACTTTGCTACCTTGGACTCCAGCTTGTACTGAAGCTCCAGCATGTCTGGCACGGCAGTGCTCAGCGGTGGTGTGACCTCATTCAGGCCACAGTAATCTACCGTCAGTCTCCATTCTCCACTGGATTTACGCACTGGCCATATAGGGCTGTTGAAAGGTGAATGAGCCTTGCTGACCACCCCTTGGCTCTCCAGTTTACATGCATGGGAATCACAGAGTCTCTGTTGCTACGATATTGCTGACAGTGTACCGTTGCTGTTGGTACCTGATGTTCTTCAACTCTCAGCAGTTCTACAGCAGAGGGGTCGTCTGAGAAACCAGGCAAGGTATTCCATTTTCTGATGTCTTCTGTCTTTACTGCAGCTATCCTGAAAGCCCAACGATGTCCTTTTGGATCTTTGAAATAAGCATTTCTGAGATAGTCTATGCCAAGGATGCATGGGGCCTCTGGGCCAGTCACAATGGGGTCTTTCTGCCACCCATTCCCAGTTAAAATCACTTTGGCCTCCAATAGAGTCAGCTGCTGGGATCCTTCTGTTACCCCAGAAATAGAAATGGATTCTGCTCCTATGTACCTTGATGGCATCAGGGTACATTGGGCACCGGTGTCAACCAAAGCCATATATTTTTGTGGGTCAGATGTGCCAGGCCATCAAATCCACACAGTCAAATAGATCCGATTGTCCCTGTCATCTACCTGGCTAGAGGCAGGGCCCCTCTATTCCTGGATGTGGCCCATATTGCTCTCTTCCTGCCAATAGGTTTCTGAAGTTCCTTCAAGAGAATCAGTCATATCACCATTCATAGATTGTCTGGAATTCTGTGTGCTAAAGACTGGAGCAGCATTGACTCTAGATGAGCTTCTTGTGTTAGGTGTTCACCTTGAAAAGGTGAACTCTTTTCAGTTCATGTACCCAGGCTGCTAAGGAGGAGGTGGGTTTTCCATTCCACTTCCTCATGTCTTCTCCATGCTCCTGAAGAAAAAACCAGAGGTTACATTGTAGAGTGTATCCTCTCTCCTTGACTGGGGAACGCCGGCTCCTAATGGCAGAGACTTTTGTTGGTTCTGGTGAGATATGGTAGACTTCTTCCTTAAGTTCCTTTTTTAGTTTCTGATGGCCCTCTTCAACCAAGCTCCGGACTTGCTCAGTCAGCCTTGTTTCCATGGACAAGAGATGGGTACGAAATGGGGTGGTGACAGTGTTCTTGTAAATTCTTAGCTTATTGGCCAAGGCACCCACCCTGTCCTTGCCTTCCCTCCATTGTAGTGGTGCCAGGTAATGGGAGTACACCTCTGGTCCAAGCTGTGCAAATCTCAATCACATTTGTGATGTGCACTGGACACAATCTGGGCTTTTATGAAATCTCTCGTCTCCTGAGAAAATTATCTCCAGCACAGACAATTCCCTCAGGCATCAGATACCTTGTTCCATTGTACTCCATTTTCCATGGTGCACCTAGAAATCTTCTTTACAAAGGCATCTGTCCCTCACACTCACCAGCAGTCACCATCAGAGGCTGAGAGTTTCTTGGGTTCTCCCTATCCCTTGGTCAATGACCACATCCCGGTACAGCAATCCCAGTTGCCTGGCCTCACTTCCATCCAGAATGGTGTTGTTGGCTGCAGCATATCAGATGGGAGCAGCCAGGTCAGGATGGACTCGTCCATCTGGCAGGTGAATTCCCTCCGCAGGTCACACAGCTCACCCAGGGATAGAGAGCGAGTGATGTTTTCTGGCTCTGTCTCTTCCACTGGGTGTGAGGATCCTGCCACATCCTCATCAGTCACTATGTGGACTGATTTGCTCTTTGATTTCTTCTTCTGAATAGGGGCAACTGCTACTGGTTCAGGCTGTTCTGGTTCCGTGATGGTGTGTGTGGAGATGCTAATGGCACTTTTGGTTTCTTCCTCCTCTGTGACAGTCTGTGTAGACACAGACACTGTTGCTTTGGTTTTGGTTTCTTCCTCTGCTGTGACAGTCTGAATAGACATGGATGCTGTTGTTTGACATTTGGTTCTTTCCTCCTCTGTGGCATTCTGTGCAGACATGGACGCTGTTGCTTTGCTTCTCCTTTCCTCTTCCTCAAGACACTGCACCACACCATGTAGTGTTTAGTTTCTAAATACATTGCAGGCTGTGTGGAGAAGACAAAGCAGAACTAACAACACTATGCTGTCCTTGGCATCCAGAGAGAACTTACCATTTTCAAAAACTGCTGTGTCAAGCCTGAGAGGCTGGGAAAAGTAATTCTTTACCTCTCCCCCAAGGATCTAGGTGTGATTGGTGAGGCCCCAGACATAGCTGCCTAGATTAGGACAAGCAAACAAAATTGAGTACATATTCCAAATTATTATCATAGCGCCAGAAGTTATCATAGACATAATAGACCAATAAAGCAATTTTTCTTGCTGTGTAAACCATACCCTGGTTTACACAGAAGCATTACAATTGGCAGATAATTTGCCATGTGAGAAAAATATAGAGAGCTAGGTACAAGACCCATAAAATCATGTTGAGCATCATAGCGAATAGGTGGCTTCTACTACACAAAATTTTAATTCTGACTTTTCTCAGTAGCTCCTGCCTCATGTTGGGTGCCAAAATTTATGTTCTGGTTTGAAAGCAAAACCAGTGAAAGACTCCAAGTCATAAATACAATTTATTAGGAAAAAACCCAAAACAAAATACATGCAACAATACAATAGAAAAACCACTGACAGAGTCAGAATACAACCTGATGCCCTGTTGGTCAGGGTGTTGGTAGCAGTCCAGTTGGAATGGTGGCTGCAGTCCTTCTGCAGTGGTAAGTGTGGTTCTGTTGGAGCTGTAATCCTGTAGAAGGGTGTAGTCTTCCTCTGAAGATCCAGTGGCAAAGGCAGCTGTTCCTGTGGGAAATCCAGTGGAAAGGCAGCTTGTTCTGTCCCAAACCCCAGATTATATCCAGATGGAGATGCCTAGCTCCTCCCCCTGGGCAGAGCATCTCACACTGTACTGATAGCATTCTGTGAGTTATTGAAGTGAAGGGAGACGACCATCCGATTGATGAGCATCGACTCCGATTTATTGATCAAATCAGCCACCTTTTATAACAGTGTAAAATAACTTCATGCATATTGCAAAATTCGAGCTCGCGATAGGTTACAGAGAAAACTCTAACCACTCCTTTTGTTTACAATATCTGTGGTTTGTTTATTGAAACCAGGATCAGTGTTCTCACCGTGATATGAAAAGTTCTCAAAACCTTCATATCAGTTCCCAGAGCAGCTATCTGTTCCTAGCAGCAGCCAAGGACAGAATGCTTGCCTGTTATGAGAAGACTGACTGAGAATCTTATTGTTTATAGAATTGCTTGAGAACCTAATTATTTACAGAATCAAGCCTGGGAAATGCTGCTTTACAGCTACCTTTTACTTTCCCATCAGCTGTATACCTTCATGGCCTCTTTCTTTAAGCCATGCTTGAAGCAGGCTCTCCACAGTGAGTCATGTGGTGGGTCCATTAAACAGAAATGGCTCCTGGAGGGAGTTATCTCTGAGTCATGCAGAAAGGCATTGATGGGCCCATTGACAGGAGATAAGGAATAAAACAATGCTCCTCCTGGTTTCAGCAGCTCTGGAGGATGAGAATAGAATACATCTTTATATTGTAACCTAGGACATCTATCACCAATGGAAGGGTGAGATGGAACAACCTCACATTTTGTGTCATCACATGGGGTTGTTCCGTGCTCTTCTGTAAGCTTACCGAGGGCTGGAAGTGCTGTTGGCTAGAGGAACAGTTTGGGCACTGGCTGTGGGACTGAGGGCTTAGTAAAAAACAAGAACGGTTGGTATTCTTGTATTTACAATCTTTTGCTACATGTCCAGATTTCCTGCAGTTACAACAGTTTCCACTGCGTTTATTACATTTTGTATTGTGGGGAAGCACGTTTGCTGCAACCAGTGCTTCCATTGCACCCTGGCTGGTGGCCTTGGCTAGGCTGGAGTCACAGTCTGACACCGCTTGGCAAATGCAAGCATCAACCATCTGAGCGCTGGTCAACTCAGAGTCAAGGGTGAGGGTGTGCAGAACCTTTCTGCAGTCAATACTGGCATTACAGAAAGCTAATTTGCTAATAAAATAATCCCGGACATTTTGATCATCTACTCTTTTTTCCAGTGCTTTCATAAGGTGATAGACAAACTTGATATAGCTCTCATCCAGGCCCTGGCAAATGTCAGTGAAGTCGATGTGGGATGTAGAAGCATCAGGTGTTTGGAGGAGGGCGGACCATGCAGCACCTTTGAGATCTTCCAGTATTGACTGGGGGAAGACTTCAGCCTGATATTGCAGTCTAGTACAGTCTCCTTCCCCGGCAATGCGGTCCATTGTGAGGTGTTGTCACCCTTCTTCCTCAACATAACCTTTTGGTAACTCATTAACTTTATTTATCCAAACTCCTTTCCATAAAATAAATTAGTCAGATGACAATATAATTTTCATACACTGTTTTAAATTTTATGGTACTATCATGTGGGCAGTAAATGGCACGTCCAGCAGATGGTTAAAATAGGTAGAATCCCTCCCATAATCCTTTGCAGCCTTTACTAAATCCTTCCTTTCCCTACAGGAATAAATTCCCATGGAGGTTTTGGCTCCTCCTTATACTGCACAGGTGCCACCTGAATCTTGGATACCACGTCCCAGTCCCCCTCCTTTGCAGCTTTTCTTCGCGTCCTCTGCCAAGAATCCTTGGGCTCATCCTCACTCTTGGATAACCTATCGCTCTCTTCCTCTGCAGAGCAAGCAGGTCTGCTGGGAGGGGTGCAGGGCTTTCGGCCAAATGGCAACACCCAGTGTTGAAGGCCTTTGGTAGTCAAAATGGCTTCCTTCCAATTGGCCCCATGTCCAGTTCCGAGGATGGAATTTGACGTCAAGGTGGGACCCATCACAGGGGAGGTACCCAGAGAAAAGGCAGGAAAGGGGGATGAAGGCAGGAGGGAATCTGAAATGGACATCTCCCTAACAGGAGTATTGCCATCTTGTGATATATAGGAAGGGTGATTAGGATCAGGGGATGAAGGAATGTGGTCAAGGGAGTATCTCAGGGCAGCATGGCCACTATCACCCTGAGGAGAGGACAGAAAAGGAGGGGAGACGGCAGGTGGCAGATGGCTTGTCTGTGCCAAAGGATGGGCTCCATCTCCCATCCTGTTCTCAGGGAACGTGGGTTCAGAAACGTGGGGGGCGGGTTGAATAAACCAGGACAAAGGGTTGGAACCATGAACTCGTTAAACGATCCTATAAATTGAATGAAACAACAGATAAAATTTCCCAACTTTTAACATTGCTTGTGTTTGTAAAATATAAAGATTTTCCCCAACAACATCCCAAAATGATAACTGAAAGATAGGATCAACAGAGATATCAGGAAACTCCTTAAACAACCAGTGAACAAAACATTTTTAACTCTCCTCAGAAAATGAACTCCCCTCTAAGTTTAAAACTCTCCAAAATTTAACAAAAACATCCTTTTCGGCTTGAGACTGATTATTTCTCATAGCTGCCCCCAATGGAGGAGGGAATTCCCACTCACAGGAGCAGAAAATCAAAAGCCTGAACCGCTGGGAGCTCTCTGCCCCTCAGTCTCACAGGCAGAATCTTCAGCCAAAGTGGGGCTTCTGGGGCTGTCAGTGAAGTTGGTCCCACAGATGTTGAAGGGATTGTTAACTTCTTCTTCAGTGAGATTCGATAAAACTGAAGTCTCACTTCACTTAAGTGTTGCAGCTGACCCAAAGGCGTACAGCTTCCAGTGACATCTGGCTGGCAGGATCACCGCTGGAGATGCTCACAGGGAACTCAACAAATCAGGTTCCTGTTCAGGTGCCATGTGTAGCATCATGGCTCTGCTGAGGCCCCTTGTAGCGTCCAGCACTCATGAGCCCAAAGCTCACTGCTACCTTAGAAAGCTGACAGAATAGGGAGAATGGGTCTTCATATGATCTCTAGCAAACTGGGTTTATTGGTACAGGAACAGGCTACACAGCTGAACAGGGTCCAGGGATAAAGACAGGGTGTAGGCTGAGAGAATGGGGCCTTATATGGGGTTGTGAGGTGGAACTGAGGGTCAGGGTCCAATGGATATGGGGGAAAATGGTGCAGACAAGAGGTCAGAGGTCAGGTCAGCCAATAGGGAAAGAAGGGTGAAGGAATGCAGCAAACTAGGGCCAATGGAGGGACAGAGAGAGAAGAACATTCTAGGACTAAAAAAACATGAGCAATAGGAGCTGAACTAGGGTAATTATGCCAATGGACCAATGGGGTAACATAACGTGTCATAAATCAGCATGTGCCTGCAAAGATCTATGGGAGAAGAAAGCATCTCACCCTAACCTGAAAGCCTACTCCTCTTATCTGGAACCAGTCCTCCATGTCTGGGGGATTGAGACTTTGATGGTAGGCCTCTGGGCACCCACACACCCTCACAGCTGGCCCAGGGCAGGTCTGGAGTGATCTTGGTGGCACATGGGCTTGGCAAACACGTGAGGAGGGTGTCTGTATTCAGTGGAGAACTCAGGAGTTTTAGAATACTAAAATAAAAAAAGAAAACCCCTCTTTGCCTGAGTGCAGCCAGTTCGCCAAGCTAAGTCGGCCTCAAGCGACAGAGGAGGGAGAGGATGGGGTTGGCGAATGTGGAGAAAGGAGGTCCACACAGGGTCAGACCTCAAGGCACAGCTTCTCTGATCAGGCCAGACCACTTGTGGAGAGTCCCTGCGTCACTATCAGTCACTGAATGCTGCGATTACCTCTGCTCTAAGGAGAACAACATACCTTTAAAACAGGAATGTGGATTTATTAGGAGCTCTTTGAAATATTTCTCCATAACTATATAAGAAGAAATTCCTAGTGATTTGCACAACAGAAGATGGAAATCAAGGCAGAGCCATGGTTTGTCAGGACTTGCTTGATCCTAATGAGCTCCACGGTGCATTTGGAAGTGAACCCTGGAACCTCAGGGCCTGAGAGGAGATTGCACAAACCTTTCCAGGAGTAAAAGTCAGAGGAAAAACTCAAAGTGCCTCAAAGCATGAATGGGTCCCACTGAGGTACATCCCAACACAGGCTCTTCATGGACTCCTTGGAGAATTGGAGACCAGGATGGCACAAAAACTTCTCAGAGACTCAGTGTGGAAAGGAAAATCCAAAGTACCTTAAAAACCTTGAGTATCTCAAAGTATTGATGAGGCCCACAGAGTATCAGTACAAAGCTCTCAAGGGAATCATTAAAGAGGATAACTGGGGCCATGATTGCACAAACTTCTCATAGAATTTGTATGAAAAGTGAAAAACAGAGTACCTTAAAATAACTGACGTACCTTGAAGCATTAATGAGCCCACTGAGTGTTTTTACTGACAAAGGCTCTCAAGGGACTCATTAAAGCAGATAATTGGACGCCATGTTTGCTCAAACCTCCCAGAGACTCCAAAGCAAAAGCCAAACCCAAAGTCCTTTGAAAAACTCTGTGAGCATTAAGGAGCCCCCAGAGCCATTCCTGAGCAAGGCTCCCCAGGGACTCCTTCCAGCAGATCCTTGAGGCCACTGGGATGTGGGCTAGTGGGGGAATGCTGAGGGCAGGACAAGGGGCTGACAGTGCCCAGCCTGGCTGGGGCTGTGCCAGGAGGCCCAAGGGCATCAGGACAAGGTGTCTCCTCCCAGCCCTTGGTGGCACAGACCCTGCTGTGCCCCAGGGCATCAAGACTTGGCTTCTCTTTGTCCCCACCTGTCATCACTGCCTCCAGTTCTCTGCTCCACCTGGGGCCTGGGGACACTTTCTCAGTCATGTCCCTCAGTGGGATCCATTAAAAGTCCAAGAAATATTGGAGTTGGATTCTGACTGGGAGTTCTCGAGAGGTTTCTTCAGTCCTCTCAGGGACTGATGTTCAGGGCCTGAGCACAAACCCCCAGAGGCTCATTAACGTCCTTGTGCTGTGTCTGTGCTGCTGAGCTGGGCTGGGCTCCTGGCACAGAGGCAGCTCCTGGTAACTAAGTAGTGCTTCAAAAGCACATTTCTCTTAATGAGCAGCTCTTCTGCCAGCCCAGCAGGGCTGGGGCACTGCCTGCAGCCAGCCCGGGCACAGCACAGAGGCACAGAGAGCTTCAATCAGTCAGGGCTGGGAAGGTGCTGAGAAGTGCCAGGGCAGAATCACTGCCAGCCCTTGGCACAGGAACCTCTGGCTGCAGGACAATGCAGCTGCAGCTCTTGGAATGATCTCCTAAAGCTGGAACATCCCAATGCCTACAGACCCTGTGAGTACATTGTCTGATTGTCTCTTGTGCAGAGCAGCCAGGGGTGCCCAGGGCTGTCCTGCAGAGCAGGGTCCTGCAGCCCAGGGCGCTGTGCTGGGGCAGGGACTCTGCTGCCTGATAGGGACAGCTCTCAGCCAGCCCTGGCAACTGCTCCCAGCACTGGGGGACAAGATCTGGGTGGAAGGAGACAGCTGGTACAGCTTGGAAGTGTTCTCCTTGTGGTGAGGATGCTGCATTGTTCAAGACTGCTGCCAGCATTACATTTAATTGCAGAACATTTCCAAGTAGATTATACAGGGAGCAGAGCAAGGTAGGGGCTGCACAGAAGGGAAAATTCTGCTTTTATAATCTACTGCTCTGCACTGGAAATTCCCCTTAGATATTCATCTCTCAATTAAGGTTGAAAAAAATAAAAAAAAATCTCAGATCTGAATAAAGCAGACAGCAACAGCAATCAACTCAGGACCTCTTAAAAGCTGCATCAGTATAATTTTTCCAGCCTCCTCAGGGTTGCTCTGACTTTGCCATCAGTCTGCAGAGCCAGAGCTGCCCCATGGGCAGTGCCAGAACTGTGAGGGGTCTGCAGGGCAGATCTGAGCCCCCAGCGCTGGGCTGGGCTCTGGCAGCACTGGCAGGGCCCAGCCCTGGGCACAGGGAAGCAGCTGCTGGCAGGGACAGCTCCAGGCAGCAGAGCCCTGGGCAGGCAGTGGGGGGAAAGTACCCCCAAGCTGTGCTGGGATATTTAAAATTCTCCACAAACCAAAGTATTCCATTATACTTATTCTACAGATAATAATACTTTTTCTACAGATAAGTAGAATACAGAATAATACTTATTCTACAGATCCCCAAGTGCAGCCCCAGCAAATGTCCAACAGCAGCTCCATCAGCCACTTCCACCTGCTGGCATTGGCAGAGACGTGGCAGCTGCAACTCCTGCACTTCTGCCTCTTGCTGGGCATCTCCCTGGCTGCCCTCCTGGGCAACGGCCTCATCATCAGCGCCGTAGCCTGCAGCCACCACCTGCACACCCCCATGTTCTTCTTCCTGCTCAACCTGGCCCTCACTGACCTGGGATCCATCTGCACCACTGTCCCCAAAGCCATGCACAATTCCCTCTGGGACACCAGGAACATCTCCTACTCAGGATGTGCTGCACAAGTTTTCTTCTTTCTCTTCTTTGTGGGAGCAGAGTATTCCCTCCTGACCATCATGTGCTACGACCGCTACATGTCCATCTGCAAACCCCTGCACTACAGGACCCTCCTGGGCAGCAGAGCTTGTGCCCACATGGCAGCAGCTGCCTGGGCCAGTGCCTTTCTCAATGCTCTCATGCACACAGCCAATACATTCTCCCTGCCCCTGTGCCATGGCAATGCCCTGGGCCAGTTCTTCTGTGAAATTCCTCAGATCCTCAAGCTCTCCTGCTACAAATCCTACCTCAGGGAACTCAGGCTTATTGCTGTTACTGTCTTTGTTGTTTCTGGCTGCTTTGTGTTCATTGTTTTCTCCTATGTGCAGATCTTCAGGGCTGTGCTGAGGATCCCCTCTGAGCAGGGACGGCACAAAGCCTTTTCCACCTGCCTCCCTCACCTGGCCGTGCTCTCCCTGTTCCTCAGCAGTATCATGTTTGCTCACCTGAAGCCCCTCTCCATCTCTTCCCCATCTCTGGATGTGGCCCTGTCAGTTCTGTACTTGGTGGTGCCTCCAGCCCTGAACCCCCTCATCTACAGCCTGAGGAACCAGGAGCTCAAGGCTGCAGTGCAGACACTGATGAATGGACGGTTTCAGTAACCTAAACTGCTTGCCAGTTTCCGCAAGTCACTTGTAATAAATTTTGTCTTTGATAATACTTGGGTTTGGTATTTGATTTATTCTTTTCTTTCCTTTGTCTTAATCTTTTAATATTGTCCAGAACAAATGGCATTGTTTGGGCCATATTTCATTTTGTTTCTCTCCATATTTGCTGGGACCCCAGACTGTGTCCATGAGGATCTCTGCTCTCAGCGGTTTTAAGTGACCTAAAGCATCTCCTAGCAAAGTCTTCCCTGGCAATTCCCCTTTTGCTGCGTTCTCTGGAGCTGCAGCAGCAATGTCTGTGTGCAGGGGTGGGGTATGTCAGGGGCTGCAAAGCAGCTCTGTTCCTGCTGGCCACACCATTCCTGATCCAGGCCAGGAGCCATTGGCCTTCTTGCCCACCTGGGCACACTGCTGCCTCATGTCCTGCCTGCTGTCCATCAGTCCCTTCAGGTCCCTTTCTGCCTGGCTGCTGTGCAGCCACTCTGTCCCCAGCCTGTAGCATTGCAGGGGTTGTTGTGGCCAAAGAGCAGGACCCAGCACTTGGTCTTGTTCAAGCTCACCTTGTTGGATTTGGGCCCTGCATCCAGCCTGTCCAGTCCCTCTTCAGAGCCCTCCTACCATCCAGCAGATCTACACTCACACTCACCTTTGGATATCTTTTGCTTCATGGAGCCCTAGAGTGTCACAATGGCCTCCATGATTGCATGAGGCTCCACCGAGTCACAATGGTCTCTTGGTTCTATAGGGCCCCTCAGTTTCACAGTGTCCTCTGTTCTACCTGGGCCCCGCAGTGTCACAATGGCCTTTTAGTCCCAAGGGGCACCACGGTGTCAAACATGTTTCCTTCATTCCATGAGTGTCCTCAGTGCAAAAATGGCCCCTTGGTTCCATTGGGCCCTGCATTGTCAGAATGGCCCCATTGTCACACAAGGCTGCACAGTGTCACAACAGTCTCCTCATTTCCAGAAAGCCACACAGTGTCACAACAGTCTCCTCATTTCCAGAAAGCCACACAGTGTCACAACAGTCTCCTCATTTCCACAAAACCACACAGTATTACAACAGTCTTCTGAATTCCATGAGGTGCCAGAGTCCCAAAATGGACTCCTTGGTTTGATTTAGCCCTGCACTGTTAGAAGAAACCCTTGGGTTTATGATGCCACACAGTGTCACAATCATTACATAATCACAGAATTAACAAGGCTGGAAAAGACCGTGGAGATCAGCAACTCCAACCTGTGACCCAACATCACCTTGTCACCCAGACCATGGCACTCAGTGCCACGTTCAGTCTTTCCTTAAACACCTCCAGGGACAGTGACTCTACCACCTCCCTGGGCAGCCCCTTCCAATGCCCAGTCGAACTTTCTGTGAAGAACCTGTTCCAAATGTCCAGTCTAACCCTCCCATGGCACATGTTAAGCTGTGTCCTCTTGTCCTGTCACTGTTCCCTGGGAAAAGACCCCGACTCCCCCCAACTGCACCCTCCTGTCAGGGAGTTGCAGAGAGTGATGAGGTCTCCCCTGAGCATCCTCTTCTCCAGGATAAACAACCCCAGCCCGCTCAGCCACTCCTCACAGGACTTGCTTTCCAGATCCCTCCCCAGCTTTGTTGCTCTTCTCTGGACATGCTCCAGCCCCTCTTTGTCCTTCCTAAATTGGGGGCCCAGAACTGGAAACAGCACTCAGGTGTGGCTTCACCAGTACTGAGCACAGGAGAAGAATCCCTGCCCTGCTCCTGCTGGCCACACCATTCCTGATCCAAGCCAGGAGCCATTGGCCTTCTTGCCCACCTGGTTTAGCAGGTTCCCAGCTGCTTCCTTCTGGATTACAGGGAGGCTGTTCTGCTCCCTGTGCCCATCCACAAGCTCAGGAGAGCACTTGTCCTGAGGACAACCTGTCCTAATGTTGAAAACTGGGGGAAAGAAGGTGTTAAGCAGCTCTGCTTTTCCTTATCTTTAGTTACTCTATTCCTCACTGCATCCTATAAAGAGTAGATGTTCTACTTATCTGTCCTTTTGCTATTAGTTTATTTTTAAAATAATTTTTTTTTATTTTTCACAGAAATGGCCAGGTTAAGATCTAATTGAACTTTCACCACTCTACTTTTCCTTCTGCACAACCTAACAACATGCTTAAACACCTCCTGAGATGCCTGATTTATCCAATGGTGATGCACTCTCTTTTTTCCTGAGTTCCCACAAAAGATCCATGTCTAGCCAGGACAGTCATTTTCCTCTCAGGCTGAACTTTGGCACAAAGGGACAGGCTGCTTCTTGCCCCTTAACATTCCTTTCTTGAGGTGTGTCCATCCTTCCTGGACACTTTTGTTTTTAAGTGCTCTTTCCCTTAAAAAATCAGTACCTGATTCAGTACTCTCCAAATCTGCACCCTGAATCCAAGGTCTGCCCTGCGTAAATCCAGTGATGAAGTTTTGTTGCTGCCCCTCCTTCTTTCACAGAATATTGGTGTCCTGGTTTAGGGTAAATTTGTTAAAGAATCTCCAAAGGGGGCCCCTCCAGAAAGCAAAACCCACATGGTCCCTCCCCCCAACCGGTTCGGGAAAAAATTCCTTGGAGAGAGGTGGAAAGAACCTGTTTATTTACTGGACACAGCACCCCCCAGCACTCAAAATGAACAATACCAGCTGACACCGCTCTGAGGAAGATGACAAAATCAGAAAGTCTCTTTCGGGGATGGTTGCTCTGTTCTCAGTCCCTCCGGCGCTGGGCAGCTGCTGCAGCCAAATCTTCGGTGTTCCCGGGTCCCAGTCCGGAGCAGGTTCGAGATGGTCACAGGAACAGGAGAGGAGAAACAGTCCAGGAAGGGATGTGGACTGTTTAGCTAGAACTAGCTAATAAGCAGAAGCAAAAGCGAGAGCAGAAGCAAGAGTAGAAAAGCGAGCAAGCAAAGCAGCAAGCTGAAAGCAAGAAGTGAAAAACAGCCCTATGTACTGCCGTCTCTGTGTCCCTGATAAGAGAAACCCAAACAAAACTTCCACTTTTCAGAGCCAGTCTTAAAGGCACAGAACAGATGAATGGGGATACAAGCACCATAACGTCACCCCAGGACAATTGGAAATTTGATTATTTCATAGTCACTGTGACACGGCAGCCTCCAACAACCACATCTCCCACCAGCCCTTCTCCTATTGTGACCAACAGCAGAAAGTGCTTTCCTTGGGAGTGGGAGTGTTACCAAAAATTTGGCAAAATAATAAAACTCCATAATCCCAATGTAGCAGTAAGAAGCAGCATTTTTTATTTGGCCAGATACACATGGGGGGATAGCTCCTCCCAAAGCTGTGCATGCTGAGTGCTGGAAGGTTTCTGTTTATTTCCTGTATTTTGCATACATATTCATTGATTGTCCTGGACTAAACACACATATGATAATCTTTCCCCAAATGCATTCACATATTTCCCCTCCCCTTTACCCATGCATTCTCCTGTCCTGGGGGT